>NC_047513.1:15450153-16075853 GCF_902827115.2 Pseudochaenichthys georgianus | reverse complement strand
CTGGTGGGCACCCCTGCGTGATACGTTAAGTACAGGAAGTAATATTCTGAGCATCATGTACTTTACTTAGTATTTTCCTTTTCTGCCAGTCATCTCCGTGAGGTATATTGCACTATTTTCTGTAATACATGTATCTCACAGCTTTAGTTACTTTGCTGGTTCAGATTAAATTAATGCTGTCAAAATGATCGCGTTTACGGCGGTAATTCATTTTTGGAATTAATTGCGTTAAAATTAGTGCTGTCAAAATTATCGCGTTAACGGCGGTAATTCATTTTTTGAATTAATTGCGTTAAAATATTTAACGCATTTAACGCATGTGCAGAATGGCCCGCCCCATACGTGCCACCAGTGGCAGCGCCAGGGTATGGCTGGGGTAGGCTACACCCATACCAAGAAATGGCTTAGCCCCACCATGAAAAATGATGTTAAAGTAAGCAAAATAAAGTCTGCCAACTCGCGCGGAGTAAATTGCACAGACAGCAGTTAGTAAGATTGATTTCAGTAGCCACGGTTTTGAAAACTTTTGTCACGTAGTGATCGTCTTCTCAATAGAACATCTTTGATAACGGCGTGGTGTTGTTGCAGGAAGTCCCGACGGAGAATACTTTTGCTGTACAGGGCAGAGCCATATAATAGTAATAAATAATATGGCTCTGGTACAGGGGTGCACATAACTGGTACGCAGGTTATGTGCGTAATCTGAAATGCGTACCGTCACTTGTGTCACAAAGCGCATTTGCGTACTGACGTACTTGTGAAGCTTTTCCAGAAGGCGGTTAGTAGTGATGTTACGTATTGCGCCGAGGCCTCGGAGCGTGTGTCGAGTAATCCCCGAAGCTTTTTGTGAAGCATGTATCGAGGCTTGTATCGTTTTGGGCCAGTGACGTCATCGATGACAAACGAAGCCTCGCTGCCTGTCGATACCACGTGACTGCTTCAGGAAGCGATTCAGATCGGTTGAACCACAACACTCATAATACCCATGGATGTATAATAAGAATTACATTATCCTTCCTGTCCCGGGCCCGGTGACACGATGGAATCAAGAGAGACCCTCACTTACATAGGTTGGAACATGTCAATAAGTAGCCTATAAATGGATGCAAGCATAAATAAATGTAGGAATAAAAACATAAATGAATAAATACAGGAATACATATGTGTCAATGTTTTCAGGAAGATTTAATGTGTGTGCTGTGGCTCAGCTGGAAAGCAGTTGACTCACGACGGCAGGGTCCCTCGTTCAATGACTGCCCAATACGTATTTGTTGTTGTTTATAAAAGCTACAGCTAAATGAGATAATGTAGTTAATAAATGTATTCTTCTTTGATATGGTTTAGCCTTTCTCCGGCTACAACATGGTTACGTTTATGAATATTATTAAGGAATACAAATCCCTCTTTGCAATGTTTACCAGCCTCCTTAGGCTTTTCAATCACAATCATTCAACTGGAATAAATACAATATTGTTAACATGAAAATAGGATTTTATGTTCGTTGTTTAGAGTTATTCTAAGGCTTTACTCATTGGGAACTCGGTATGAGATAGAGCACACTGTTGAGATGTCCAATCTGCCTGTTTTACACACTTTGACCAACAGGGGGGTTTGTGTTCAAATGAAGCCCATGATGAAGCCTCATGAGATGAACCCTTTTGCGAACCAATTGGCTGGAAAGCTTCAAAGCTTCATAAGGCTTCATCTCGCCATCACTAGAGAACACTAGTTACTGAAACAAAACACGTTAGTGTACCTTGTTAGCTAATGTTAGCTAGCTGACATTAACGTTACACATTTTACTCATATTACTCACCAACATCTTGTAAAGCCGGTCCCGCTGCTCTTACAGAACCGAATAACTCCCCTTTCATGTATGTACAGCTCTCAACGTGTCCAGACTTGTAGTCACCTCGTTTTATACTTTTATTCTCATTCTGAAAGAAACAGGTGAAATTTGCTAACGTGACGGCCATCTTTGTGATGGTGACGCGTATTGTGCGAGACCAGAGACCTGTAGTTCACTCAGCGGTTTCACACAAAAAAATGTGTAACTTCACAGTTTTACGACACATTTTAATTTTTTTGACTTGCAAAATATTCTTTTAAATTGACAAACATCATATGTGTCATTCGTGGCATAATTCAAACGGGATCAAAAGATAACCTTTCTCTCTCCATTGACTTCAATGTATAATTGTACGCTTCCGGGGTCCCATGGAGGCTCCCGGAAAGGGAGGGACTTCGCCTCTCTATATGCGAATGAGAGGTTTGGCAATGCACGTGGCCGTGGCTCATTCCCCTGATAGGTGGAGAGTTGACCAATAAGCCGAGGACTTCTCTGTGACGTAGAAAAGTGTTGAAATCTGGATCCGTTTTTTTCAGATCCGTTGCAGCCCCTTTTTTAGAGATTTGGCGAAGGAGGAAAATAGAGAGGGTTGTGTTTTCTGACACTTGGTGAGTTCCCTGGAACACCGGGGACACATATTCATGTATAAAAGACGTACAAAGGTGCATTTTGCATGATAGGTCCCCTTTAAGGTAATGGCTGTCATTACACTTTTACTTTTTAAACTGAGACTGCCAGCTTTTGCATCTGGGTGTGGAAAACCATTTCAACCAGGAACTCTAGCCATGAAAAACAGTGAAGTGAAGGAGGGAGTGTGTTTTACTGGAAACAACAAATGAGGAGCCAGGATTACATAGTTGCACCACATTTATTGCAGCTGCAGTTGTTCAATTTAACAATGTCCATGATGAGACCTGTTCCAGTGGATGCTTAGAATTGATTCACCTCCTCTCTCTCTCACACCCTCCTTCTCATCTCTCCAGGAAAAATACTGATGTCAAAAACTGCCATTTGCAGGAATAACAAACTGACCTCAGGAGCATTAAAGGATGGCGTGCATGCATCTCAGCTGGCTCCAAACCCTTCAAATGGAAAGCCAATACAAACCAGAACCATGCCTGGAAAGCAGGTGGAGGCTGGCAGACAGCTTTCATCAAAGTATATATAAAAGTAAACAAATCCTGACTCATGTGCTGCATAAATGCTTAAACATCTGGTTACAGTTTATTCCTTGGCTTTAAAAAGTAGTTAAAACCTGAAGAAAAGGATGGGAATACAACTTTGTTGGCCAAAAGATTTTTGGAAGTCTTTAGGTATGGCCTCATTTGGAACAAATCCTATTTCCTGGTGTCTTTGGCAGCAGTGAAGCACTGAAATAAAAGTCATTCATCATAACCTGTGAAGTCTATGATGCAGCTCTCAATTAACTCTTTAGGGATCTTCAAGTTTATCCCTTATTTTAAAGGTCCCCTATTATACTGTTTTTCATCAATATATGTCTCAGATATATACAAAACATCTCTCTGAAGTGTTTGGCTCGAAATACCAAACAGATCATTGTAGCATTACCCATAATCCCCTCTGTTTCAGCCCTGTTTCAAAAGTGCTGATTCTCTGTCTGTTACTTTAGATGAAAATAAGGAGCCCCTCCCCACGCCCCTCAGAGAGATATTTGGTTAAAAAGAACACAATTGTGCTCTAGGAGGAGATTCAGGTGATAAGGTGGGGGGGGGTTACCTTGGTGTATATAAATGGATCGGGACAAAAAGAGAGCAAATCTCTTTACACATGTTTATGCATAAAAGACATGAAAAAGTGGATTTTGCACAATAGGTGACCTTTAAATGTTGTGTAACTTTATGAACTATTCTCTGTATACATGTTATATTGTCCAATCTGCTGCAGGAGCTCTTCCCATGGGAGTTTGTTTAGGACGTGTCTGCTCTCAGCCAGCACACATACCCCACAACAGTCTGAGTGGAAGTGATCCAGAGTCACATCTGGTCCTTCTGGAAGACCGACACGTGGCGGGAACAAAAGGAAATAGACAGACTGGACTTTATTTTTGGAGTTAGACTGTGATCTTTGTTTCATTACTAAACAAAACTGAACTTAGGCTTGATAGGAGGGAATAAGAGTTTATAAACTTTTTTGTGAAAGATATACTGTTCAGCCACTTGCAACATAGTCCCTTGTACAGGGATTAAAATCCTAAAATATTAAATACCATATAAAAAGGTATTATAATTCAAGTACAAAGAGGAAAGGCAGTAGAAATGAATTTTTATTAGAAAAATCTAAATACATAAATGATGTTAACCAAGGAAGCCAACTTTCTGTCGTGCTTTCCCCAAACTCTCCTCCTGCTGCAGCAGCTTCATGAGCGGAGCATGGAGGGCCTTCCCGACACGTTTACCTGCCTGCAGACAACACAACCTTTTAGAACATTTCTACCACACATCCTCATTCAAACATAAACATATTCAGAACCTGGAAGAGTCGAAGAGGAGGGCCACACTCACCTCTGTCATTTCAAAGATGCTTTCCGGATCCAGGCTGCCTCCGCCCACCTTCCTGGTGCAGGTGATCGTGCCCTTGTGTGTGACAGATATGATCAGGCTGGCCACAGAGCAGGCCTTCTCCTGCAGAGTCGCATCCACCACGTGCCTGTGGCCCACCTGCAGGAAAACAGTCAATGTCACTGTTTGTGTGATGATGGTCTTTAAAAATGTTTTTCTCCTGAGTATCAGCAGGGTAGCTCACCTTGCACAACGTCACAATGCAAGGAACGTTTTCTACATTGAGTCTCACGCAATCATAAGGGTCGTCTGACAGCTCAATTTCCTTCCCTCCTTCCTCGTCGGCCGATATGTGCACTCTGGGAATTCTGTCAGTAAGGTAATCAGAAGATATATACGTTATATCACTTTACTGTATAAGAAATAGACGTACAACAGCTGTAAGACATCATATTATTTCGCAGTCTGATCAACAAAGACCCCTAAAAAACAACAGGATAACATTTTTCTTACTTTGTGTTGAAGAGAGCAGCCTTGATGGCTACTGAGATGGCATCGTAAAGGTTTCCATCACACTGCAAAAGCTGTGGAAACATGCCAGTGTGAGATTTCATCTTAGATACGATCATGGGAACTAAATATACATTGACAAAATTAGCTGTTCTGAGGTCAATTATGCAAATGTGATTATTCCTCCACTGAAACAAGGAAAGAAGCGCTGCTGCTCTGCATGGTTTATCAAACAGTATTTGACATGCAATAACTAGTTATGATTGTGTCATACAAATAGCAATTGGAAAAAAAGTTAAGCAAATATGATTTAAAAAAACAGAGGATTTCTAGATATGTTTTAGGACACATTAGTGCTGCTCAATTATTAACATTGAGATTAAATGATTTTAGCAACAAAATGTTATTAAACTTTCACAAAAAAATAACAGAACATTGCTCTCACTTTCAAGCTAGTTACCAAATATTTGTATCAAAATGAATGGCATAGGTAGTCAGGATTTCTGATTCTGATGTGAAGAATGATAAAAGAGAGACAGAGAGAGGCACAACTGGCCATTAGCCGAGCTTTGGGGGCTTAATGCTGAATTGCCATGTGGGATACTGAAAGACCTTATCAGACGCTACTCACCAGAACGTCCACATAGAGGACCCAGCAGTGCTCTCCTGCACTGATACACAGGCTCTTCAGGTCCACACTGTGTTTGTTGTTGAAGACTTTGTAGAGTGTGTTACTCAGCTCCGTGCCTAGCTCCTCGCCTCCTCTGCCCTCAAACTCAGGGGTTGCATTGGCTGAGCTAGAGATGGGGAGACAAGAAACATGAGCCAACAGAATATCTCTAAGTCCGAAATGATTTATTCTAACTTGAGAAGGTGGAAACCTGCTGACCCACTAGCTTTCTGCACACGTTTTGTTTTATGATCATATTTTCCTTACTAATGTGTTTTTTGTCTTGGGATGTGTTGGAGATGCATGAACATATGTTACAACACCACACCCTGGTGGAAGGATTTGCATACAAAATAGTCCCAAAAACTGTTTGCATATTCCAAAGAAGAAATGTCTCTTTATCCATTCCTGTTGGTAAATCAAATCAACGTTTATTGATTTAGCCCAATATCATAAAACACGTTTGTCTCAGTGGGCTTTACAGATTAACAAGCATGAATGACAGTGTAAAATATAGTTAAAATTACAAGAAGAAAAAATGATAGACCATGAAATAAAATGTATGACAGTAAAAACAATACAATAAAATACCATAAAATGTAGGACTTGGGAGGACAAACACAGGGACATTTAAAACCGGCTCTAGCTGAGTTTATTAAAAAGGAAAGTCTTAAACAAGCTCTTAAAATGTTGGACATTGTCTGCTTTCCTAATAAAAAGAGAATGTCGGTTCCAAAGCAAGGGAGCTTGGTAATGCAAAGCTTCGACTCCTGATCTGGTTTTCCGGATCAGAAAAAATGTCTGTCTTTTTGGGACACTTTTTAGTGTTCATGCCATGATACCTGTTTATCTATTTATTGTGGGCAGTAATAATATAGAGTGAACTATCAAATAAATATGGAGTGATTATATAGGCTTATTATAGAAAGTCACATTTCCATGTGACTTTCCAGAAACATTATTATATCATGATATGTTACAGCCGCTGTTTTCCTTGTGCTATTAATTCTGTTTGTGTGTGCATATGTAAATGAGCTGTGTAGTTCCTCTGCTGTCATTGGCCGTCCCGTCCTCGCAACATCCGCGGTGATTGGACGGACGTCATCCAATCCCGCCCGCTTCTGCCATGTCATCCGGGGGAGGAGTACAAAGGATGGGCACAGACGGACATCATTCAGGAGGCTCTGTATTGTGGGACAGACGCCTCAAGCCTCTCATCGTGTTACTGCCATATGCTGTGCCTCGTTAGACTGCCTAGCAGTGTGTTAAGTAGGGTTTCTGTGCGAGTACACTGATTAGCAGTGTGTCGTAGTGTTCTGTGTTTAGTATAGGGTGGTTGTGGGTATTGCTTAGACCCAGGTGATTAGCGCCTGTAGATCAGCATTTGTGTGTGTACTGCTTAGACCCAGGTGATTAGCGCCTGTAGATCAGCATTTGTGTGTGTACTGCTTAGACCCAGGTGATTAGCACGTGTTGATCAGCATTTGTGTGTGTACTGCTTAGACCCAGATGATTAGCACCTGTTGATCAGCAACAGCTTCGTTTTCACACAGCCTCGTTTTGTTTATTGTTTTGTTCCACTTTAGAAGTGAGGTACTTTTCTTTCCTTTTGTATAATACTGTGCAACTCTCTTTTGGAGTTCACCTTTTGTTAAATAGTAACAGTTTGGCCCGTTGTTGGTCCAGGCTGTTCGTGTATATCATTTTGTTCATTTACAGTTACAAATAAACCACTTGTAACATATACCAATTCCACTCTGGTCGTGTCGTTTCCCTTTGGGATCCCCTAGCCCAGGGGTGGCCAACCAGTCAGAGGTTAAGAGCCACATTTGTTCTATGTTACTGCAAAGAGCCACATCAAACACACAGTCACTGATATTGTTTCAGTTTTTTGTTTTCTGGAGACAAGATTTCAACCACGTCACTGATGCATTTTTGTGGCATTGGGATATATATTTTTTAAATCCTCTGGAGCAGAGAGAGGCGCTGTGGATTATTGTTATTGATTAATGCATCAATGTTTCTTAGGGTCAAAAACACTAAACTCACAATTTAAGATGAAAGCATTTAGTTTATTTAATAAAAGAGCACATGTTCAATGTGAAAAGTGACAGTAGTTATAGATTATTTGCAATTTGGTGCTATATATATATATATATATATATATTTTTTTTTTTTTTAATTATATATATATATATATATATATATAACACCTTGAATTTCAGGGGGGGGTGCGGAGCTCCGTTGGCGGGGCGCAGCGCCCCTCCAAGACAATGGTAGGGGGGGAAACACTGGATAGTGTTTAATCAACGATAGGTTTCCCCCCCCTCAAAGGTGATTGGTTCACTGCATTGCAGGTATTATTGTGATTGGCTCTTGGGCCACATCAAAATTAGACGCGCTGTCATCCTCTCATACTGACACCTGACACCACACATACACACGTAGGGAGAGCCGGGACGAAAGTAACACGGGACGAAAGTAAAGGAGCGATTTTATCCGAGCCCAAACAACTTTGACCGGCCAAATTACGTCAGAATTCTCAGCATTCAATACTTAACAGACCTACAACATATCAGATTTAACTGTCAGGAGTAGTGTTGTCACGATACCAACATTTTGGTTTCGATACCAAGTCAAGAATTGCGATTCCGATTATTTTTCTTTAAAAAAGGGAAACAGTCTTAAATGTAATTGTGCTTTATTTCACACCATAACCATAACCATAACACAAACTTTTAAACAATGAGAACAATAAATAAAATAAATGACAAGAATTCGTATTAAATCAAATGAATACATTTCTCACAGACAGGCCTCGTGGTGTCCGTAGGCTTGCCCTCACTGTCAGAGATATCGCTAAAATACATCAAAATGTCGCTTCTGGCGTCTTTGTTGTCAACAAGCCGAGGCGCAGCGGCAGTTGCACTCCTACTTGCAGCCATGCTTCTCGTTTTCTCACATGCTCTGGCAGCTAGCGCGTGCACGAGAGAGGGGAGGGACTTAGAGCGTGCTTGAGAGGGGCGGGACTGCAGGCACGGCTGCAGTGCAGGGAGTGAAAGCAGAGCGCTGAACACACACGGCTCTTATTAAAACGGCGCTTTCTCATCGGAGTACTTTCCCCCGTCATTCTTAAAGTACCGATACTAATGAAACGGAGGAATCGTAACGTTTTTAACGGCAGGGTATCGCGGTATACCTTTCAAGTATCGGTACACCGTGCAACATTAGTCAGGAGTCAGTGTCCCTCCCCCAAACTCACACATACAAATCGATATGAACTGAAGAGCCGCATGAAACTAGGCAAAGAGCCGCATGCGGCTCAAGAGCCGCGGGTTGGCCAACCCTGCCCTAGCCCAATAGGGAACGTAACACTATGATATAAAATAATTTGATGCCTCCTAAAAGGTTGTAATTAGAATTGCGATAATAACTGATTCGCTTGGAGGCCAACACTTTAAAAGTAAACCTCATTCTAACAAGCCAAAGCCTTACTTCACTCATGACAACATGCACCAAACCTACCAGTCAACAAAGAACTCCACGTAGCCTTCATTTGGCACCATGGGCCTCGGTTTTCCAATGTCAGCTTTAACCCCGACTAGAACCGCCGTGTCCCCCTGAAAGACAAACAGAACATCAGAAAGTAGTAAGATAATCAATAAGTCTTGGGCAATTTGGATAATATCTCCTGGGTGAGACGCTCCTTCTCTCCAGCCAATCTAAACTGTTTTCTGGCCCATAGTTTGATGGTCTTTAATAACATTAGTTTCATTGTTGGGGTGACATTATGACCCCATTATTATTATTATTATTATTATGATTAATAATAAACATTATGAGACATTACCAGTGTGACTTTGGCTGATCCGTCTGTGTTAGACACCACATCAGTCTCTATTTCCATGTGTCTGTAGTCCTCACAGCCTCTTCCGTCCACTCGCAAGTCATCCTGAATAAAATAATGCACATTATTGTATATGGGGCATTCTACCGAATTAGTACAAAGCACAACAAGAAAAACTATTTAACAAACAATTAAGTATTCAGACATAGATATTTACTAAGAATATGTTATGGTCTATTTAAACACAAGGCATTACATTATATAGTGATAAGCTTAATATATACAAAAACATCCTTTATAGGGTACTTTCTATTGGGAAGGCAATTTACATGATTGTTTCGGTAGTGACAAAATTGAATGGTAAGCAGGTAAATCCCATAAGTTTGAAATAAATGTGTTTTAAAGTCTGAAAATCAGTGTGTTACTTTAAAGGTCTCTTATTATACTATTTTTAGGCATATATTATAGGTCTCAGATATATAAAAAACATGTCTATGAAGTGTTTTGCTCAAAATACCAAACGGATCATGCATTCTATCCTCATTGCCCTCTATTTCAGCCTGTTACTAAAGGGCTGATTCTGGGTCAGTAGCTTCAAATATTCACACTTCAACATAAGGCATGTTATGAGTTAAGATTAAGCAATAAGGTTGAGGGAATATGATACAACATTGAGAACAAAATACTGTGGTCACTAACGAAACACTGGATGTTTTGTAAAAAATTAAGTATATTGACTTATCAACTAAAATGATATGATACTGATTGGTTTAATGTATGTTCAAATCCAACAATCATCAACTCTGGAATCAATATGATTTTCAGTATTATGCATTTTACAAAGAAAGTTTGCATTATGATTTTTATGAATTGTATAAATTGAACTTTGATAAAAAAAATTATTGCATTGATTTAATTGAGAAAACCCTCAAGAAATATTTGTTAAAATACTATTTAGAGAAGGGAAGGTAAAACAATCTTAACAGGTTAATATAATACCTTTTTACTACAGTGTATTTAACTATGTTTCGGTAGTGACCATTTTTGGTAGAGGAAGAACATTCCAATACAGTCTGAAAATACGATGTACAAATGTACGTTTTTTTTTACTAGATATGTGTAATTTAGATACAAAACATTTCCAACCTGACTTTGCACCAATTCGGTAGAATGGCCCATATACAGTCAATGATCAATAGCTAGTGAGCTAATGCTACACAGTTCCTACCGCTGCAGAGCACATCACCCTCGTGGCATGTGTCGATGTTTTGGGGTTAACAGGAGTTAAAGTCTGAAATATAGATGATACCAACTTACCCGTATACCATGAAGGATATACACCTTTTCAGCCTCGCTAACTTGTACTGTTGCCATTATGTGAAAAACACTGCTAGCATGTGTGTGTGGTGTGTGTGTGTGTGTGTGTGTGTGTGTCGGTCGCTCTTCTCCTATGTCATCAAGAGACGACGCAGTTCGAGTTTTTTTTCCTTCTATGAACAACTGAACACAGTTGGGAACATAGATCTTGCAGAAAATACATACATAAACAATTAGTTTAATTCATACGTTATCAAACTAAATGAAATAACATTATGTATTAAATATGTAATAAGCATGTCTTGTGATACAAATCAAAACAATAAAAAAGTGTTGCCCATAAATGTGTATTTAAATGTAACTAGAGTTCCATTTTTTCAGTTGTGAAAAAAATTATTTGAAATCATTTATAAATCATGCAAAGGAGTCACTTTTTTTGTTTAGTATGACTAGCAGTATATTAGTTTATTTTACCTTTGGGGAAATAGCTATTCTAATAAATTCAGAATGAGCTTTATCCAAGATAGACAACATGTCCTTATCAGGCACCTGTACACTGATCAGTGGCAGATTAAAGTGGCCAGGGTCCCACACCAAATTGTTGTTAAATATTTCATGGGCTGATAGGGGTCAAATTTGTTTCTTTCTCTGAATTCTTGTTTTTAATCAGTACAAAAATTATCTGGATAATCCATGATGACCCTTGCACTAATGGAACCTCTCTAGGCAGCAGCATTGACAGGATGTGCATTAATCCACCCCTGCCTCTAAATGGCAATTAAACACTTTGCATTTCAAAACAGCACTAATACAATCTACATTTGTTAACATTTAATTTAGCACATAATCAGCCTATTATGACAAGATGTTATATATATACAAATAATCAGAATAAAGTTTATTGCCAGAGGTTTACACATACAAGGAATTTGCTTTGGTGTATGATAAATCAAACAACATGAACAACATAAGAAACAGTTTATGGTGCAGGGCAGTGTATCAGTAGGCTGGGTGAATCTTCCGCCTGACAGACTCAGCGCAGGGCACGAACGCCCAGGAAGATAGTATCGGACTTCCTGGTCGCCTCTGTTGCTCTGCTCCTCCTGTAAAGCTGCCTGGAGAGGGGGAAGCTCTAGCTAGGTTACGGCCTGTTTTAAGGCTCAGTCCCCTGCTGTAAGTAGCATACTTAAAAGGTGAATTAACATCTCTTCGACACCGAGGCGAGCTGCGGAGAGCATCTGTCCGCAGAGCAGTGAGGTTAGCTGGGATTCCGCTAACAGGAGGAGGGGACTCAGTTCCGTGTTTTTATCAGGCTTCAGACGAAGAATTACAAGAAACTTTTGGAGATATACCTGGAGAGTGTGAGGTATGTTTGTGAAAAACAGCGGACGTTAAATAATGCTATTTTACTGTAACGTGGATAACGCTTTAAGGCGGTTACAATCAGTTATCCATATGCTGCTCCAGGTGCCAGAGCTACTTCCTGTTCGCGTTAATTGCATTATCATATTGGGAAGTTATTTAATTAATCGTGGATCACTGATCACTAACTGGAAAGACCCCATTGGTTATGACAACATACTTTCCCTTTTTACTCACCCATCTTTTGGGAGGTCAGAGGTTGATGTAGCTAGAGTCTTGCTCAAGGGCACTTCAGAAATGTTGACTCCCTAGTTATTACCTTTTAAGATTTCCAACATGAGTTGCTCATAAGTAGTGCCAGGCGGAAGGTCTATATATACACGTGATTACAGTGTTTTGCATTGTTATAGCACTGATTTACAGCTGAAATGATTAGAAATCCAAGCATTTAGCAAAACAAAAACCCAGATATTTTTCTTAGAGGAGGCTGGGGACCAGGTTTGAGTTAAAAATATATTTCATTTTGGCATTAAAATGTGTCATGTCACCAAAGACACATTTTCAATAGGAAGTTAATGTGTCTGCTTAACAGAGAGATGCACCATGTTGATACTACTTTAAAAAAAAGTGATGTACCTTTTACATTTTTTCCTTCTTTTTTACGATAACTTCACTGGTTACCACTTATCAAAAACGGGTTCTGAAGAATTTCAGCTTTTTCTTCATCAAATTCTGATGGGAAAAGCTGATGGTATTGATCCCTCTGTAGAGCACTATTTACGGCCCAAATTTCAATCAATATCTGCTTCACACTTCACTATAGTTATTAACTTCATGTAGTTAATCCTCCAATTTCACAGCGTCGGGAGGGTCACATAAATCTCTACACTATTTAATCAAGCTTTGCTAGTAAAACTGAATATAAATATAATTCTTTAGTCTTTGAAAAATGTTTTTTTTTATTTCTTGGTAAAAAAGAAAATCCATTGGTGTTAATTATCTCAACAGGAGGTCAAATGAGCTGCCTCTCCTCTCTACATCACATTCCTCATCCATCTCGTCTGCATTATTTTCCACCATCAGTCTCTTACTTTGAAATTCATTCTAGCAGCAGACTATCAAACCCCATCATTAATTTAGTATCTGACTCTGCCATGCATATATTTTGAGTCCCTGAGTCACCAATACAGGATACATCAGGCCTTTTCACATACTGTATCTAATATATCAGTACTGCAGTGGCATCGGGATGCTGATAGTGGCATTTCAGTACAGAAACTACTAACTGTTGTTTCTTTGAGTTGTTTCTGTGACAATCAAGTCATTTACTAATTCCCATTGTAAAAAGAAAAGAAGCAGCAATTCACTGAGAGAAATCTATTGACTCGTTCTCCGTGTTACAAAAAATAAGCTATTGATTTAGTTTCTGTTAATAAACTCTGGTTTTGCTGCGAGTTTCACTCCAGGTCTTTCACAAGACACAGTTTTTCGAGCCATCTTAGTGTCTTTGTTATTAATGGCCTGAAACATAAAAAAAACAGTCCACATGACAAACACATTACCATACATACCAACCTTTAACAAATGTCTCTTGTCCCCCTCACTGAAACAAGTTTTTCTTGAAATGGTCTGCTCTTCAAGCTGAATCAGATATACACTGGTAACATGCATAACTATACGTTTATGAACCTGTTTAACAAAGATACTCCATCCAAGATATTGAAATGAAACTTAGTGATTTACATGTTGGCAACATTTTAATGCGTGTTACATTTCAGTAAAATGGAGATCTGTAACCTGAACTTAAAGTTGGCCAAAGTCAAGGCATGGTAACTAAATCCTGCTCCTCCAGGTTTCTTAGTTTTGAATGATGAGGGCTGATAGCTGACCTGATGATAAGGTAAAAGACAGTCCGTTTTATAGTCTGAAAACGTTCAGAGATTTATAAACATTTACAACAAGTAATGTGATGATGAATCAGTTTTTGTTGGAATTTTCCTGAAAGTATTTTTAGTTAAGTTCGGAAAAAAAGCAAGTACCAGCACCCTAAAATGACAGTACAGCATGTGTTAAAACATACTTATTGTTTCTGTGTACTACCACCGGAGCAGAGACGCACGCTTCAGTAATCCCAGACTCCTGGTGAAAGTGATACTCGCAGACACACCAGACGTCTAACCTGACCTCCCTCTGCGCCTGACTCATCTGCGCGATGACATGGCTGGTGAAAAGGGTAAAGAGGGTTGGTTGGCATACATTATTTTAGAATACAGAAAGTACATTTTTTCCCCAAGAAAGTATTCCAAATGCCTTCAATATCAGAATAGTAGATAATGTTCTCCCCATATTTGGTTTGCGTTTCAAAAGATTGGTAGATAGATTGGTTGAGACGGCAGCTATGTCAAAAATAATACATTTAATTGTCAAAAAGTCCATCCAAGTCACACTTGAAGGATTGTGTTTAGATGGGTTTACTTTGCTTTACACAGCAGTGCTTTGAGCTAATATGCTCACAATGAAAAGGCTAACATGCTGATGTTCAGTAAGTATAATGTGCCGTAACCATTGTCTTAGTACGGCTTGTTAGCAGTCGTACATTTGCTTTTTTAGCAGTAAACACAATTTTACTGGTTCCAAATTGCATGGCTATATCACACATTTACCTGGAATGGGCAGTAGAGGAAAAGTTTAAAGGATTGGCAAACTCCTTGGGATTGGTCCTCCTAAGCCTTATTCATACAGAAAGTGCCTCGAGACAGGGAGGGGTGACTTGGCAAAGACGGCACACCAGTTAATAGAGGATGACAAAACAGATACAAAATACAATCATAAAACACAAATGCTCAGATGATTTCTTCAACATGATTGATCTTTAAATGTGTTGTGAGTGAGAGGCCAGATGGGTGTGGTGCTGTGTGCAGTAGGATGGGCTGGATAATACGAAGCATACAAAGAGGGTCTGGTTAGTGATCTGGAGTCGGGCTCTAATGAACTGAGGTGTTTAAATTCAAACCAGAGATGGCGCCCGTTTACTAATTTAATCCCAGAAGCGCTGTAGGAACGCCACATCTTTTTAATACAGACGTAAAAGTAAAGATTAGGTCATTGCTCAGTTAAGCCTAATGGATAGATGGAATCTTCAGGAATGACCAATTTGGCTGCTCTCCCTATAAGCTCAGGTTTTAGTGAGGAGACGGCGCCGAGGTCCATCAGCCGTGCTCCGGGAATTTGCATTTGTACTCAGTCTGTGTTATCTGCTTAAAATAGTGAGGCCTTCTTTTGGTTTTCTGACATTTGATGCCCTTTGAAGTCCAAACATCTTTATCAACACACACTCAGACCTCCTCCATTGCTTATTCATGAGGCTCGGGCACACATTCAGGCCCCGTGCGGCTCAGGCTACTGGAGGCGTCTCTGTTGAAGCTTTGTTTGTTTCACTTTTAAAGCCAAAATTGCCATTTCCTAATCCTTCAGCAGCTTCTTCGTTTCTCTGAGAGAATTTGATGAGGTTGTTTGGCCTGTTGGGATTAGGCCAGTCACTGTTTTTTCTCCTTCAGTTTATGCTTCCTGCTGATATTTGCTGATTCACTCTGCAGACTTATAAACCCCTTATCTTTGTTTATATTCCTTGAGGAAATAGAGCACTTTTTTAAGAAAATGTACTCGGACTCTGAATTGCTTTGGTAACACACTCATACACATTGATATTGCTTTAATGAAGACAGGGCCGTTATACAGCTTGGGAAATTCATCAATTTGTAGATCAAAGTTATTTGCATTCATTTTGAGAATTGACTTTTTTAGATAATTTAAAATACCAAACATATTTTCTTTCAGCTTTGTTCTTTCAGAATTAGTATTGTATTTGTCTTACATGACAGCAAATCTATGATTTTAAGGTGTTGGATAACGACTGGTCGATGTAAAGAAAATCCTATATGACAATATTTAATTTATACAAGATATTTCCACAATGAGATGATACATAATCATCAGTAATGAAGATTTAACGACTAGGCGGATAAAGAAAAATAGACCTTCTAGAACAGAACATTTAATAACTTTAGTATAATGCAGCTTTAAAACCAGGAAAAGACAACACAAATTGCGATATCAGAACTCTAAGATGATATCCAGTCTCGTATCACTTTTCTGATATAATATCAATATTTGACCCAGTATTAGTTTGGTTTGGTGGTCAGAAAAATATAAGAAATGTATCGCTTAAGACTCTGGAGAACTGTAGATTTACACCAGAAAGTCAACAATCAGTTCAGTGAAAAATAATAGTTAATTTCAGCCCCTATCTACTATCTAATTCTCTTCTTTCTTTCTTTTTATGTTCTCCACATCTCTGCCCCCCTACTTCCTCTCCATCTGTCCTCCGTCTCTCCTCGCAGCATGTGGTGGGAGCCGCAGGTTTTGTAGAATGAAGAGCCCGGCGCACCGCACCAGGGACATCGAGAGGCAAGCTGGCTACCTGAGGCCCGAGCACTGCGCCCCCCCCCCGCTCCGCTACGGCTCCGACACCATGTGGTTCATCCGCGACGGCTGCGGCATCGTGTGCGGCGTCATCACCTGGTTCCTGGTCTTTTACGCCGAGTTTGTGGTGGTGTTCGTCGTGTTGGTGCCTGCCAAGAGCGTGATCTACAGCCTCTTCAACGGGCTGATCTTCAACGCACTCGGGGTCCTCGCCCTCGCCTCTCATGCTAAGGCCATGTGCACAGACCCGGTCAGTCGCACTCTCATCTGGTTACTTTACTGTCACCCAGTACTCTAATAACACACAGATTGTAGATACAAAATGGTTGTAGCGTTTGCAGATGCATGTTTTTAGATCTAGTTTTAATGTCACTATAATATTTGCGTTGATCCTTTATGGTACATATGTTTTAATGTAATTATGACAGACTTTAATGAGACACGGCTAACTTGTGGTAACTCTGTGGTATTCCAGTGTAGTTTGGTTTTAGACCCACTGCTTACATATTACCTGGGACCACTTACTGACATTATCCTGCCCCATTGATATGTTTCCTTTTTAAAGGGTAATACCCATGTTTATGGAACGTCTCCAGCTAAATCAATGACAGGAAAACCCTGTAAAACATCCACAGGTACAGAAACTACAATTGTATTCCTTGTCAATGCCTCTGTTTTCTTCAGGGAGCCGTGCCTAAAGGGAACGCTACCAAAGAGTTCATCGAAAGCCTGCAGCTCAAACCCGGACAGGTGGTCTACAAGTGTCCCAAGTGCTGCAGCATAAAGCCTGACCGAGCTCACCACTGCAGGTACGGCACTCCCTGTGATAGTGCAGATTGTAGGGAAGATTACAAACGTGGCAACTTCTAAGATGTGGGTCTGGGCGATTAGAGTTTCCTGCTGAAGTCTGCACATTGCAGAGGAAAGTCCTCATGCGTCTCTTCACTTCTTTACTCATCTGTTCCACTGATGAATCGCCGGCCTCTACTGTGTGTGTTTTTCTTTGAGCGTAGCATTTCCCTGCAGGCTTTGCAGGTGGATGTTAAGGAGTTCCCTCCGAGGCAGCTCAGTGGTACCCTGGGATCTTCAGGCATGAAAAGCACAAAAACACTTCAGCGTAACTGAATTGTAAAGCCAGTGACTCATTCTGTCTCAGAGAGAAAAATGGCTGTCAGTTTAAATTAAGAAGATGATATCTTCTTCTTATGAGTCATTCCTGTGGGTGGTTGTAATGATACCCTTGTCTCTAGTGACCAATAGGATGAAAATATATTACACACAAGATTGCAGCTTTATAAATATAGATTTAGCGTGAGAGCGTGTACACAAAGCACATGAATAAATCTAGCAGGATTTTCTGCTTCGTCAGATGACAACTTCTGAATTGTCAGACCTTACTTGAGATGCATAAGAAATGTAATTCTGCGAGATAAATAAGCACTCGCACGCACACAAACGGACATAGTCCAGCCACCATGATTGAGAGCACAACGATCCTGTCTCTCACTTCACTTTGATTGTGTCCTTATATTACTGTTATTAGAAAAATACACTCTGTTTTCAGATTGGTATTTTGCCTGCAATGTTTGTATTCATTTTCATCAACTTTATCTTTGTGTCTCTGTGTGCCCACAGTGTGTGTAAACGCTGCATCAAAAAGATGGACCACCACTGTCCCTGGGTGAATAACTGTGTCGGAGAGAGCAATCAGAAATACTTTGTGCTCTTCACAGTGAGTCTTAAAACACTTGAACCAATATGCTTTGACACAAGTAATAGTGTTGGCTGTATTGCATGGCTAAATATGTAAGCAAAAATATTGAGGAGCAGAAATGCAACAAGTACCTGCCGCCTTCATTCTATATTTACTATTTTTATCTCAACTTATATGCAACCCCTATGTAAATAACATTGGTATGAAATATAGATTAGATACATGTCTTGATATTATGATTATCTTATGCTTTGTTTTGCTCTTTTTCTCTCGACAGATGTATATTTCACTCATATCTTTCCATGCCCTGATCTTGGTGGCCTTCCATTTTGTTTTCTGCTTTGAAGAAGACTGGACAAGTACGTGATGAACTGATGTAGCAGCTGCTCAGTGTACACAGGGACCTTATTGTTTTACCACCATTAATGTGCAAATATAGCTGATTATATCCAACAGAGAATTTTAAAGATGCAAACGTATAATACATTCTAACCAACCATATCCAGAATGTACCATTAGTAGTTATATTCTTATGTCCTGTGAGAGATTTTAGTAAAGAGCTTGACTCCATTTTGTTGCTATGCATTTTCACACAGATAAAATACTCCTTTACAACTTGACAAATCTTTCTTCACTCTTCTTTTCCAGAGTGCAGTAACTTCTCTCCACCGGCTACCGTCATCCTCCTCATCCTCCTCTGCTTTGAGGCTCTCCTCTTCCTGATCTTCACTGCAGTCATGTTTGGGACCCAGGTCCACTCCATCTGCTCCGATGAGACGGTGAGTAAAAACTTAAAAGTCATTAAATAGTCAGACTTTAAAAAAATCCAAATTGGAATCAGCCAAGGAAATTACACCTGGTGCATCCCTTACAACCAAATCACTCATCTGTTTTTGTATGTGCTGGGCTGGTTGAGTTTAGGCAGCAAGTTATCCTGACACACGTAGGTTCCTTTCTGCCGCTCTGACTTTTTAAAATAAGTCATGAATTCATCCTGTGTGTTGTTTACTAAATCATAGCACAGATGATAGCAGGAGCAGGTCATTTGCTTACTCTGCAGCCTCCAGGTAGGTGAGATTATTTCCCATACTGTGTCGGCTCAACCACCCACAACAATGACTCACAGCGGCTTGATCTTCTATACAAAGATCATCTACTTCAGTCCATTTTGTGCCTGCGTGCTGTTCTTTGACACCAGGGAATGCTGACAGTGAGTCACCATAATCATACTTAAAGGAATACTTGTTGATTATTTTAAAATATATTACTTACCCCGTTTTATCTGTAACTCTTGAAGAAAACTTTTTTTATCCAATGGTTCCGATGAATACAATCTAAGGGTTGAGCAAAGTATTTATTTGTTCTGCTTTTCTGATTCTACGTTCACCGTGGAGGCATCCAAGAATTTCAATTCAAGGTAACACGGGGAGTTACTGATGGCTGAACCAGACCACAAACAAAAGTACAAATACAAAACATCCCTGTCACTGGTTACTTTATAATGGTTCATTTAACATTTGGATACACAGCTATATGTTCAGCTTTAATCAGTTCTGGAGATTGTCAGATTCTGATGTTTGTCACTTCTTTACCTGCAGGGTATCGAACAGCTTAAGAAGGAGGAGCGACGATGGGCCAAAAGGTCCAAATGGATGAATTTGAAGGTGGTGTTTGGCCATCCGTTCTCTATAGCCTGGCTGAGCCCCTTTGCAACACCCGACCACGGCAAGGCAGACTTGTACCAGTACATTGTGTGAAAACTGAAGCCTGGCTGAGCTCTGCTGCTGTGGACTTCCCCGATATCCCTTCCTATTGGCTGGACCTCAACGAGCATGAACTCCTCTTTACCACTTCTTCATTTTCTTTCATTTATGGATATTTTGTTGATCAATATTATCAGGGTGTTCTGTTGTGAGTTCCGTTGTCAAAGATTTGTTGGTTTTTAAAACATTCACCTTCTTTTTATTTTTGTTTGGCTGGTGCTGACTGAGAGTTGTTGCAACAACTTGACAAGAAGCACTTAAACCACAGCCAGAGGCGGAGTTCTTCCTGCAGTATGTCTGATCATTTCCTGCTTCCAAAACTAGACAATAATGTGAACTCGAAACTGAAGTCCAGAAAGTTTCACTGTCCGTGTGACAAACTGGACTCCGGAGTTTGTCTTCCTGTAAACATTGTAATCCTGTCACTTCTTTATATGCTGTATTCCTGTTGTTCCAATAGTCTTTTGCTAAATGCTGCGGGTGATTTGCCTTAGAACAGTGCATTAGTGAACGTTGGCCTCTGCTTTTTTGTTTAAAGAAATGTTTATTATTTTTGCCTTAAGACATTCAGGGTGAGACAGGATCATATTAGTTAAATATTTTATTAAATGAGATTGTCTTGTTGTTCTTTGATGCCAGATAGGTGGATAAATCCAGGTATTTTAGGAACTTTAACTTGACACTACATTTTATCAAATTTATGTTTTGATTTACATACTTTTAGTCTGCACTTTATCCCCCCTTTCTGGCTTATCATATACAAACAGGTTAGGTATGTGTTTTTTGTTGTTTGGACGGGCCATTAGCTAATTTCCAGCCAAAACCGGAGCTGTGAAGGACATCCAAAGGCTGTAGGACAGTTCACTGCCTTAGTTAAAGTTATACTCTGGTTGATATGGCAACAGTCAATGGTTTCCATAGCACAATTTATAATACTACAGTGAACCCTCGCTAAGCAGCTATTTTGTCAGAAATACGACCAAAACAAGCAGCAGTAGCTACCAAACAAAATGAACAATCAGCACCATAATCAGCTGTGCTCTGATTTTATGTTTGGACCTCAAGCGAATTAAGATAAACAGTGTGTGGGGCTTGTCCTTCAGGAGTAGTGGATGAGAAGATGAGAGCAGGCAACATGATAACATAATTAAAGTTTAACTAGGAACCATCTGGTGATTCAGATCACAGCAGACACACTGCCAAATCGGTTCAGGGGTGTAAAGTAGGGCTAACCTTGGCCCCTTCAGCGTTTCCTGCACCCCTACATAAGCCTTCCTCAGACTACTCCTGAGTTTTAATCTGAAGCAATATATTTTTTCCTCCTTGAATTTTTTTATCGAAAAACACTGTGACTATTAATGAAATAAGATTAAACGCTTTGAGTCGTTTATTGGTAATTTCAATGTGTGGCAAGAAAGGCAGACCTGCCTCTGACAAAGAAAAACACTACGTAGTGGTAATAACTGAATTAATTTACATCAAATGGTTACTTGGTATAAATCTTGAGCTGAAATTCATGGAAATCCTATGGATTATAATTTTGAAATCACTTGGAAGGTAAGCAGTTGTGTCTAGTCCAAGAAGCGCTGCAGCTTTTAAATGTCAATCGTATTTATAATCCAGTAGTTTGTTTTGACCAGTGTCTTTTTGATTATCTGACAACTCTTTTGTAGCGAATCTGGTCGACCTCTTGGCTTCGTACCAGTTTAAATCGGTCACCAGCAATTGATGGAATTTTCTTTTCGATAATCCAGTTTGTCATAGATTGTAGTTGTGAGCCTGACTAGAGGGGAAAAGCCTGCAGGATAAAATGTTGGTTTGAATTTAGGCCAGTGTAAAATGTTCACCGAGGCCTGAAAGATCATATTAGGAATGCACGTTTTAACAGCACTGGAGCATCCAGTGTGAGGAGGATGTTTCACTTTTGTTGGGAATAATTTGGTGCAGATAGGAAATAGTCCACTTCAAAGCATTTAACACTAAAAATGCCTTTGCTGAAATGTGTTCGAAAGCCTTACTATATTTAAACGTGTTTTAAGGGTGATGAAAGGACCAAATTGCCAAATTGAATGCTTATTGAAGGGATGCATTGAAGTAACCATTTCAAGATCGAGATATTCTCACGATTTAAAAAAAGATTTTTTATCTGAACAGGTTTTATGAAATGCAAACATTTTATCATATGGAGATGCGATGGTTGCTGTCTAGTTTACACATACTGTACACCAGCTTTCTTCTAGAATTGTTTAATATGTCCTTTGTGGTCAGGTATGAATAGCCTTTTTTAGTACTTATTGTGGACCACATTTTCTTTTTGACTGGCATTTGTTTAAAGGGGAATGAAATAAAATGGTATGTGACACAACTTTCTTCAAATGTTATGGTTAATGATTGTTGCCATCCGTTTTCTTTATATTTTGGCAGAACATTTTTGACTAATTCGGGTGTTTTAAAAAAAAAAAGAGAGAAAGGTATTCCTTTTTGAGATAATTGGCTTGCTTATTACAGGGATGGAATAAAAAATTATACTTGACACTATTGTCAAATAACTATATTCAAACACGTAAATTATACAATTCTGTCCAAGCTGTTATCTGCCATGTTACTGGGGTGCAAGGCATTTGAAAAGGCTTTAAAGGGATTTAAGTTTAATCTGCCATTTTTCCAAGAGGTATTTAAATAAATGGCTGGTCTAATGAAGCATCACCGTGTGAATACAGGTAGACTAGCTCAGGGCTAACATCACATCCAGCCCTATAAAGTGAGAACGCATTTCATACATTACTTAGGAAATTGAGCCCAATGAGTATAATGTCCCTGTTTGTTGTAGGAAAACAGTCAGGCCATTTACTTATTCAACCTTGGAAAGTAGAATGGCTCTATAAAGCTACTCTGTTTAAAGACGAAAGCTGTCTTGAAGACGTACTTAACATCTTCTCACAGCCAATAATATCTGAGTTATGGAGACGAGAATCTTGTTAGTCAGATAAGATGTTTTATTTAATAATTCAACAGTGTTTCTTCTCTCAGTGAGGATGACAATTGATACGTTCTTTAAAGTGTTTCCTATTAAGAGAATTATATTTACACTTTTACAAACCTTCAGAATAAATTGATAACTAATCTTTATATCTAAGTTGTACCAACAAACTACTGCAAAATCGGTGTCTTTCCGTTTATTCTACCATGAGATGAGTCAAAACTTTACTGAATCAGAAAAAGGACTCGTACATTTACTGTTTTATAGCAGTGCAGCACATTACACAATTGAAATAAATATATTTTAACATATATATTATTACCTATTTATGTGCTCTCAGACATTAACTGATTTCATGATGATGATTTCATCAATGTGACACACACCGTGTGAGGTCCACGTTGTAACTCAGTGATTTTCTAATCTCTCTGTACAACCCAATCTACAGTTTAAGTGCACATAAATACATCACACCCAGGGCCATGCGGCTGTCATGGAGCTTTAAATGTGGCAACTGCCAAGCTCCAGCTGGTTATATTACAGTGGGAGTGGATTCACAGGTAGATGGTTTAACATCATATCATGCCAATAACTGGAGGAAAAGCCAGGCACATTATAACCCTTCAGAATGTAAAGAAAAATATTACAGATATCAAAGGTGTGTTAAAGAAATAGTTTGACATTTTTGGAAATGCAATTATTTCCTTTCTTGCTGAGAGTTTGATGAGAAGATCTGTCATGTCTTTCTGTTACTTTGATGCTATACAGCTAGCAGCCTAGCTTATCAGAACAACTGTAAAGAGCTAGCCTGTGGTAACATACCAAACAGCACCTCCTAAACTCATATATTCACAAGTTATATGCAGCAATCCGGTAGTCCACAAATACAAAATAAACTGTCAAATTGTCAAGTAGTGAGAAATAGTCTGGCAGATAACCTCCCATTAAGCCCTACTGTCAAGTAAATAGGAAGCTAGACTGGTTAGCTTAGCATAGACTATTTAAACTGCCTGTCTCTCTGTTCAAATGCCAAATTACACCCTACTGGTAATACTGGAAGGCTTCCTATTCCCCTTAAATAGAGACAGGCTAGCTGTTTCCCCTGTTTTCAGTCTTGATGATAAGCTAAGCTAACTTGCTAACATCTACAGTTTATATTGTGAGACCAGACATAAGAGTTGTATCAATCTTATCTAACTCTCTACAAGAAAGCAAATTCACTTCTCTGTGGCTGTGAGTTATCTCCACTGTTTAAGAAATATAACAACACTCAGCCAACCTTGAACTTTAGAGCTTCATAATCACATTGTCACTGCAGTCACATTAATAGAGATGCATGTAAATCACATGATACAAACCCTACACAGCAGCAGCTGGAAGGATATATTTGTGCATTGCTGCTGTGGAACATTACATACAGGTATTAGAGCTACCATTCTGCATTTATATTATGATATGTATCTAGACAACAGCAAAGTGTGATCTTCAAATAGTTCAATAAAGCAACCTTTCATGTCATATTCAGTCGAACCCCTGTACTTGGCTGATTTACGCTTACCGAAACGTCCCTCTAGCAGGCAGCATGTATTTTCATTTTCTACATTACATCATGAATACTCAAAGCATCATTCACTTTTATACACATCACAGTGTTATGAGATTTAAAGGTGAATAATGTTATTGCACTCTCACTGACAACTCCAGGGATGTCGAGGGAGCTTTTAATAAAGCCAGGTTAAACCCAGAGTGATGATGGTCTATCTATGGACAGGAAAATATAAGATTGTAAATGCATGGCGCACGCATAAAGCTCAACAGGCAATTAAAGAGGCCATGTGATGTCTCTGATGCTTAAGAGACGGTTTGGACACTTTAGTCACATGATTGTGAATTTAATAACATTATTCAGCTCACAGGGACTTCCCTTTGATGTGGACTGACACTCCAGGATGCTTTGGTGTGAGAGATTTTAGTTCAATTTTCAGTAGAAACATGCAACGTCCAACATAAAGTGGAAGAGCATCTTCCTCTGAATCATAAAATGTGTCATGCTCCTATCTTGAGGTTCAAGCTGTCAAGAAAGGCAAATCATATTTTTGTTAAAGAACCAAAGGATGAAACTTTCAAAGCTACATAAGTATTATTTCTTGTGAAAATAAGATTTCTTCAGCTAAGTGCTTCACTATTAACCTGCCTCAAGCATGCATAAAATGCAACGTCAGTGTAAGATGTTTACAGTGACTGTCTTAGTTATTTGAGGAAATGTCACAATTAAGAAAGCTTTGGTGATTTGACGGCTACGATACATAATGCACTGGCTGATTAATAGTGACATCGTGAGCATGGCCAATGATGCTATTCGTCCATTTCTCATGAACACAACACCAAAGATTGACGAGAGATCAGTCTGACCATATGGCCACAGGTTTTCAAAGTATACATAGGCTACATATCTGTTAATAATGTTGTGTCTATTCCTTTAATGAAATAGTTTTGAATGCAATGACTTCCTTATTGCAGAGAGTTAGATGAAGATTTGTGAAGATTGTAACTCTCAATTGTCTGTCAAATACAAAGCTGCTAAAGAACTTTAGCTTAGCACAAAGACAGTAAAAGAGAAAATAGCTAGCCTGGCTCTGTACAAAACTAACAATATCTGACTTGTTTTTCAATCCATACAATACCATATTGAAAAACAAAGACTTTGTGGTTTTACCGAATGATTAAAAAAATGGGTATAACATGTTAACTACAGAGATTTGATGATACTAGTAGGCAGATCTTCTTAAGTTCAAGAAGAACCAGGCTCTCCCTCTGCCACTTGTTATTCTAAGCTTACTGTACAAACATAAGAGTGCATGGTGTCAATGTTTTCATCTAACTCTCTGTCGGAAGTGCATTTCCCAAAATGTCAAATTATTTGTAGCCTTTTCCATTGCCTCACACCTTTTCTGTTAGCTCACACGCTTTTTTTGCTGCTGTTGACAGAAACATTTCCCCAAAAGTAGCATAAAGCTAGTATCATTTTTGCTTTATTGTAAGCTCGTCTGCAAAGATAATTTTAGAGCATCTGGGAAACTGGGCACAGACATCCATTATCTTGTCTCCACTAGCCAGATTGTAGCTGGGCATGGCCAGACTGGCTAAAGGCCAACGCCTCCTCTGATTTGAAAACAGACCTAAACAATGCTATTCCTCAGCCAAACGGCAACCTAAAGGATAAATATTAACAATACAACTAAAGCATTTGCTTTTCATAAAGAATAATTCATTTTGAGGGGCATTTAGTTATTCTGAATACAATTTCTCTAATAAAACTTTGAGGGAGGGAAGACAGCATGTTTTTTTAAATGACATTTTCTTTGGCTAGATCAAATCAGAGGAGATGCCAACCAAAACACTCCTATTACCACAGTAATAGGCCAGTTGGAGCCAGGCCCAACTCTAGTGGAGACCAGTCATATCATTCGTCCTTGTGTCCTGCGTCATGTTGTGCATCCTGCGGTGAAACCCTCTGCAGTACCAACAGACCAGAGAAGGTCAGGGAGATCCCAACCCACCACAACGTTATCTGGGCTTCACCAAAGATCAGCTGGCCCAGGAAAGCCTGCCGGGAGAAACAAATTAGGGTTTATTTTTTAACAAAGTAAATCAGTCTCTTTAATGATGCCTTGAGGGGATATGTCAAACAAGGAGGTGAACTTAGTTATTTCTGAAAATATTCCTAGCCTAGTTTCTAAAATAAAGCAGCTTTTACAGTATAAGGACGAAAGGTCACTTTGAAAATAACATACTCCACTACAGCAAGTATTATGATTAGAGGACAAGTGGTAAGGCTAGATCCTGTAAAATAAACGGTTACTTACGGAAGATATAAAGTTAGAGGCCGTGGTGGTCACAGTGGTTTGGGTGGAGGAAGAGGAGTACCTAAGTGCTTTGGCAAGAAAGGTCCACATCACAGCATTGCAGGTGAAAAGCAGCCCCCCACACAGCAGCCTCAGAGGGATATGGAGCTGAAAACAGCATGAGTGTTATAAGCAAAGACACTATGTCTGAAAGTCTTATGACGCATCAAACCTCATGGTCCATAACAAAATCATATGTTTTGCATTCACCAGGGCTGCATACTTAATTTGCTATTTCAAATAGCCATCAGTTTAAAGGTCACTGTTTCCAGACAGCTGCCTGCAGATGTTTCTGACATCATCTTGTGACGTGTGCAGAGAGCGTGAAGGTCACACAGAAAACCGATCCCCCTTTACAGAAACCAGCCTCTTCTCCACAACCTTCAACACATCAACCACTGTAAGACAATTGCACAACAACGCAATACACGCACACACATACACTCGTACAAGCTGCAATGTCATTCAGCATGAGGATACAGCACGAGAGCGCAGCAGCTGCATGGGCTCCCCCTTAGTGATGGTGAGTGATGGTGCTAATGCTGCGGGGAGTCAGAGAGGAGAGGCGGGCGGGGATAACCCCCCAACTTCCTCCGTTAGAAACCACCCTGCTTGCAGGCATGCACGCTGTATTATTCACAGCCAGCCTCACTGTGTTAATAATTAATCTGAGCCATGCCTCACCCGGTCGCAGGCGGTAGTTTCGTCCGCTTGTCTAAATTTCCGCTGCTCTCCCCACGTCCGTAGTCCGGTTTCACAGACTCCCTTCAGGTAGTCGGCTCCGAGGGACAGTTTGGCAGACGACGACGCCACGGCTCCGAGGAAACCCGCCAGCAGTGCATAGACAACTCCCGGGAGCATGTTGATGATGATCCGAGGCGGAGGCACATAATTTTCAGTCCATCTTTTACGTTTCTGCTGCTGCTGCCGGTTCTTGTTGAGCTGCCTGCTGCATGGTGTGTGTGTGTGTGTGTGTGTGTGTGTGTGTGTGTGTGTGCGTGCGTGCGCGTGTGTGTGTGTGTGTGTCACCGTGTGGCACGTTTCCCTGCACTGCCTACACACAGCCGTCCGGTGGCAGTCACACAACACATGATCGACCCGGAGCAGCGCTGGGGTTGGATTACAAATCCCCTGTTGCATGCTGGGAGTTGTGGTTCTATAATTTCATAACCTTAGCTGAGAGAATGATGACTTTGATGCATTAGCTGTAAGGTGACTCCAATACTGTCATCATTATAAACAAAATTATTTACGAGTCAAATAATTGATTGTCAATCGCATACATATAGAAAAAAATGTCTTAGCTTATTGCCTCACCAAAAACAAGAATACATAGACTCATAAAAGACAATATGACATTAAAAACACACAATATCACAAATGAATAAGAGCAAGTAAGCAAATCTGCGTCAAATCAATGAAAGTTGGCTTTGTTTAAAGTGGCTATTACAATGGGAATTAGGTTTTTCTTATTACATTACATAATGATAGATAGATATGCATATTTGTATTTCAATCAGGCATTTTGAGTGAAGTAAATTAAGCAGATCATTAATAGACAGTAAACTGAAGTCCCCCATACTTTTCTGTGCTATAAATACTGGGTGGCATAGAGGACAATCAATGCTAATTTAATGTTCAATTTTACTTCAGTTGAACCAGACCTCTGTTCCCTTCAGCATACTGATGAGCTGCATCATGAAGGCTCATTACGATAAACCAGGGAAGTGCACAGACATTTGGAGGGGCTATTGCTCTAAACTAGAAAAAGCCCCCCCCCCCGAAAAATACACAAGACCTTTTGAATTTTTTTCTAAATGAAATCCAGGGAAATGTTTAATTTTGCAGTCCATATCTCATTAAAATGTCTAATGTTACTATTAAAGAAAAAATGGGGGCAATTATGATTTAATGTAGTTTGGTCATCTGCTGTGCAGACATACTGATAAAATAGGGCTTCTATAATTGCCTTAGACTCACTAATTAATTAAACCAGTTCAATACGCATTATTCTTATTCTTATCATTCTCTATGAGCGCAGTAACGGTACGGTATCTAATTACTTATTTATTTAGTATTCCATAACTTAGTAACAGAGATGGTCAAACTGAAGTAGAGACATGGCAGACATCCTAGAATGAAGTGGGGCAGTGAACTGTTCACCCGTGAGAGGGCGATCAAGAAAAGAGAGAGAGCTGTGGGAGTTTACGGAGCAGTGTAAAATACACAGAAAGACAGACGCACAATAACAAGTAGGCCTATAGCCTATTTAGATTTTTGGGTGTAAATAACCGACCGTGTCAAGAGGAAGTAAAGTCCCCTGGTGTGTCCCCTCTAACTGCCATGAGAAAACTCAAAATCAATTTAAGTATATTTAAAATCGGGGACATTTCCGAGGACAGATTTACCCGGGGATTTGTCACCAAAGCCAGGTGGGTATTTGGTATGATCACCATAGCCATATGAGGCCGGAGGGTTGTCCTTTGATCTGACAAAGTGTGTTTTATCGCAGCGAGACGGAACAATACTAATTGTGGGCTTATCATGTTTATTCGGCCACAACAGAAGAAACATAAACCTCTTGCTCTCTCCAGAGGGGCAGGTCAGCCAACAATTGCAAAAGGGCCGTTGCCCGGGCAACAGTAGCCCGTGCACGTCCCTGCATTAAACCATAGGGGTTAAAACACATGGTATAAGTGGGCTGGTGAGGTAAGAGTGTGTGTTCATGTGTGTGTATGTGTATGTATGTATGTATGTATGTATGTATGTATGTATGTATGTGTGTGTGTGTGTGTGTGTGTGTGTGTGTGTGTGTGCATATGGGCCTGTAAGGACTGTACTCATCTGAACATTGTAATAAAGACATTCATCAGAGGCAGACGTCCGTCTCTTCATCAGACTCAGCAGGGTAGATGAATGATGGACATAAAGACCTTTCTTCCAAGTCAGTGCGTGAATCTGGACATCTCCGTCTATAGGCTACTAACTCCTTTAGCTGCTAAATGCTCCGAAACTGTGTGTGCATGTGTGTTTGGGTGGTTTGGTGCTGTTGAGGTTGTGAAAAGTCAATTTAATAGATTTTTCTTTGACACCTGAGGCTGTGATGTGAAAGCCTTTGGCAAGTCATCCATCACCACATATACGACTGAACTCATCCAGGACTTAAATTCACTGAACAGGGTGTTGTACTTTTGACATTGTCAAAATGTTTACATTGTTACTATACAAATATATAATTTAGGCTTTTTAACTTCCAATAAAAAAAAGCAACCTTTTGACTTTTCAAAAATCAAAGATGTAAGCCTAATACCGTGAAAATATCAGGCTGCTATTTTTATTATTTAGCTCACGACCTACTTTTCTTCATACTTGAACATGATTTTATGTATTTGATGGTCTCTCTGTCTGATTGTTATTTTTTTATTCTTTTTGGGGGGTTTTTAATCGCTAATTTCAGTTTACATGTGGTTTGTATCATGCACTGTAGGGGTGCAAAAACATTATATTGAATCCAGTATTGTGTTTTGACTCTGATCTCATCAATTTCTCAATCAATTCGTTTTCTGGCCAGTAGATGTCTCTAATGTGCTTCAGAGTAGTAGAGTCATTCTACAGAAAAGGTGGAATATGGGTGATACAAATCTGCTGAAATATATTCCTTCTAAACACATCTAAAGCCTGTTAAATAGCAATAACTAACTCTTACCTTGATGAATCCACAACAAGTAGAGCTTAAAGTATTTTTATTATTTGTATACATTATACAAAGCTTATTTGTATAGGAACGTCACTGGTGTTACGTGTTACCAGGAAGAAGAGTAACACCAGTGACGGTAACACCAGTGACAATTTGGAGAAAACACTACCATTTTAACAAAATGGCTGCAATGTGTCAGACCAAATATGGCTTCAGTCAATATCAAAATCGTTTAACTCTTCAATACAATACATTTCCCCATTCCAATGTTCACCCCTAGGGCTATGAAAAAATTAGTAACACTAATGACAGACTTGAAAGACGCACGTAAAATTTGAAGATAAAATGACACCTTTAACAAACAAAGTAAGAAGTATCTGACGTTCCTTATGTCTTTGTCCACTGCACTGCCTCAAATGATCTCTTGTTACAGGAGGCACTTCAGAGACAGTACATTACTTCAAAATAAAAGCTTTTTGTGTAACACCAATGACGTAATTTTGGGTGACTGACATTTATTTGATATTATTAATAATAATTTGCGTTTCTTACCATTTCAGTGTTATATTTAATGCTTGTAATGTTATGTAAATATAAATTAGATTTATTTATTGAAATTTTTTTATTTTAAATTAAAACTATAGGCTCCACTACCATGTGATCAAAGTGACAAGGCAGTTCCTTGAACTTGGCATTTTAAATAAATTGCAAATTATGTATAAAACCATTTTTTATTTATTTTTTATTTAGTACCATTGCAAAGACAATCTCTATTTATTCAACATATATAATGAATGTGAGTATTAGGTCAACGTCATGTATTTTGGTGTCTGCAAAAGTAAGTGACAGTACTTCCACCTTTTCTGTAGAATGACCCAGTACATGCACACCCATCACAACCTGCTGTGGATGTTATTCTCAACAATTAGGTTGTTATTTAGCTGATTACATACATACAATTGAACATAATCAACTCATTTAGCCTTTTCCTCCTGACTTTTTAAAGCAACACAATTTTAATTAGAGAGTAAATAAGCCATTTTGGCATTATTGCTGCTTTAAACAGATCTTCACTTTTAATTATAGAGTATTCTTTTAATAAACGAAGCTGATCACAGTGTCCTTAAAATAAATCCGAAGTTAAAAAACAGGAAATCAAACTTAAGAATTAAAAAGCATAACAAAGCAGGGCCAGACTGTTGCAGGTGTGTTGTCATGATAAAGGATATTAGAGAGGAGAGCATTGACAGTGCTAAGGTGTTTCTGTCACAGTGTCCTCCATTTCCATTCCCCTGAAACAAGCTTCTGGGAAATTACGTCCTGCGGTTTGTCACATTTTGACACTGCCATACCTCTGGAGTGTCTGCTTAACAGGAAAAGTCTGAGATCAAGACGAGCCATTAGCTGTTATATAGCCTCTTGTAGTTTCCAGCCTGAAGCTCCTCTGACAAACACAAGTGTCAAGTTAGAGTGCAAATTGGCCCCCTTTAATTGAGCCCACAGAGAGCGTTGGTGACACACAAAGATGATCTATCACAGCCTCTTGTGTCTTTGTCTACCTTAGTGCATTTGGTCCTGTAAGGTGTTTTAAGAAAGAAAAATGCCATCCATGAAGTGTCAGGTTAATTAGTACAGCAACTTTAACTGACCTTTAACTCAGCTGTCAAATGCTGACTGACTGAAATAGATTTTGACGAATGAAAAGGACAATTAAACAATTTTATTTAAACTTTGCATCATTTTACATAATCAAATATTAATGTTAAATATCTTTATTTCAGTTTGGAGATGCAGTCAATTACAGTAACAACCTTCGACAAATGGTGTAGCTATTTAAACGTTTTTAGGCATGAAGCTGTTAAAAGGTTTTTGCTGCAAGTACAGTTAGTGACGGTTAAAACTAAAAGTGACAAAAACTACGTAAAGCTAATGTAGCACCCATAAGGTTGAGGTTGTCTACCTGCACATGCATATGTATACCACAAGAGAGCAGATCACCTGATGGTTCATCATTGTTTCATGCTGGAGATGAACAGAAGAAGTGTGTCTGTGTGTGTTGTGCTTGGAGATCGTTTTGAGATGCTGACATCTTGCACATGTGCCTTGTGGAATTTAATAAATGAACGTTTTCTACACCTATAATACCCTTGCGGTGTGAGTGGTGTAACAATTTGGAGGTCCTATACTAAAGCAAACAGATATTGTTCTAAACTGTATTAAAGTAAACAGGTATTAACTTGAACTGTATTGAAGTGAACATGTATTATTTGGGACTGTTTTAAAGTAATCCTATATATATAACATTACATTACATTGCATTTAGCTGACGCTTTTATCCAAAGCGACTTACAATAAGTACATTCGACCAGGAAGACACAACCTTGAAGAAAACAGAATCATATAAGTACATCAGGTTTCATAGAGCCAAGCATTTCAAGTGCTACTCAACTGGCTATAGATAAGCCAGTCCTTTATTAGTATATAAGTGCTCTGTTAGCAGTTCTTTGTTAGTAATTCTATCGCTCGAGGTGGAGTCGAAAGAGATGAGTTTTCAGTCTGCGCCGGAAGGTGTGTAAGCTTTCTGCTGTCCTGATGTCAATGGGGAGCTCATTCCACCATTTTGGAGCCAGGATAGCAAACCCACGTGTTTTTGCTGATGGGAACTTGGGTCCCCCTGCAGTGAGTCGTTTGGCTGATGCAGAGCGTAGAGCACGCGCTGGGGTGTACAGTTTAACCATGTCCTGGATGTAGGAAGGGCCAGATCCATTTGCAGCATGGTACGCAAGTACCAGTGTCTTGAAGTGAATTCTAGCAGTTACCGGAAGCCAATGAAGGGAGCGGAGGAGCGGCGTGGTGTGGGAACATTTAGGAAGGTTGAAGACCAGACGAGCCGCTGAATTCTGGATGAGCTGCAGAGGTCGGATGGCACATGCAGGTAGACCAGCCAGGAGGGAGTTGCAGTAGTCTAGGCGTGAGATGACGAGAGCCTGGACCAGAACCTGCGTCGCTTTCTGGGTCAGCTGGGGACGTATCTTCCTGATGTTGTAAAGCGTGTATCTACAGCATGGGTTGTAGCAGCGATGTTTGCAGTGAAGGACAGGTTGTTATCTAGGATCACACCCAGATTCCTTGCAGTCTGGGTCGGGGAAACAACAGAGGAGCCAATGTTGATTGTTAGGTCAAGAGTGGGACAATCTTTTCCCGGAAGGAAAAGCAGTTCAGTCTTGTCAAGGTTGAGCTTGAGATGATGAGCGGACATCCACTGAGAGATGTCAGCTAAACAAGCAGAGATGCGTGTGACGACCTGGGTCTCTGAGCGGGGAAAGGACAGAATTAGTTGGGTGTCGTCAGCGTAGCAGTGGTATGAAAAACCATGCGGGCTAATGACAGATCCGAGCGAGTTTGTGTACAAGGAGAAGAGGAGGGGACCAAGAACAGAGCCCTGAGGGACCCCTGTAGTAAATTGACAAGGGTCGGACTCGGACCCTCTCCAAGTTACCCTGTAGGTACGGTCTTTGAGGTATGAGGTGAGGAGGGAAAGTGCAGAGCCTGAAACTCCAAGTTCTTGGAGAGTGTGAAGGAGGATCTGATGGTTCACCGTGTCGAATGCAGCAGACAGGTCCAACAGGATGATGACAGAGGAGAGGGATGCTGCTTTGGCAGTGTGCAGTTCCTCAGTGACAGCAATGAGAGCAGTTTCTGTGGAGTGACCTGCCTTTAAACCAGACTGGTGCGGATCCAGAAGGTTGTTCTGATGGAGATAACAGGAGAGTTGTTTAAAGACAGCGCGTTCAAGTGTTTTAGACAGGAACGGGAGGAGAGAGACAGGCCTGTAGTTTATAACATCAGACGGGTTGAGAGTGGGTTTCTTTAGGAGAGGGTTTACTCTTGCCTCCTTGAGACTGTTTGGAAAGTGACCAGAAGTTAGAGAAGTGTTGATGAAATGGGTGAGAAACGGTAGAATATCAGGAGCGATAGTCTGAAGGAGGTTTGAAGTGATAGGGTCCAGAGGACAGGTGGTAGGGCGGGCAGAGGTAATGAGGGTAAGAACCTCACTTGGCGAGAGAGAGGGGAGAAGGAGGTTAGTGTGCGGGTGGAAGGAGGGTCTGGTGACCCATCGGTGAGTAAAGGTGAGTCAGAAAAAGAAGAGCGAATATCATCAACCTTTTTTTCAAAGTGGTTAACAAAGTCGCTTGACAGAAGTGAGGAGGGGGGAGGGGCTTTGGGAGGGTCCAAGAGGTTGGAGAAGATGGAAAATAGTTTTTTAGGATTGGAATAGGAAGATTGGATCTTATCTTGAAAGAAAGTGCTTTTTGCCTTAGAGATCGAAGCAGAGAAAGAGGAGAGGAGAACCTGATAGGTTAGGACAGGGGTCGGCAACCCGCGGCCCTTTAAGCCCTCTGCTCTGGCTCCCTTGAGCTTAGACAAAAATAAGAAGGAAATAAAATAAAAGTATTTGTAGGACTATTTATATTTTGTTGCATGGTTGAAAATGTTTCGTATCTTGTATTTTGAGGTGATACTGTGACACATAAATAAAAAACAAAACGGTTTTAATTAGGTCAACTAAAATATGCGTCACATCCTGCTACGGTCCCGTGCGAGCGCCTTTTCTTGGAGGCGAATAACCCCCGGCTCGATGAGCGAACTATGGATAAATCAAAGAAAAGTACCGGAGGAACACAGGATTTAATTCTGCGTGGACAGAGTTATCTGCTTTCACAGCAAACGATGCTGGTTTACCGGTATGTTTGATATGTAGAGAGAAGTTGTCAACGGTGGTGCAGCCTTTACGTATCGAGGAACAACAAGGGAGAGGAAGACAGCTGACGATCTTCAGTCATAATTCAATGGGGTATGTAATTTATTTCAGAAAACACTTTTTGTTATATTCCATGGAATGCTCTTAAAGGTGGGGTAGGTAAGTTTCAGAAACCGGCTCGAGATACACTTTTTGTTATATTCCATGGAATGCTCTTAACATCCCGATAGCAATGAATATCTTAAGTGCTTTGACAAAAAATCCATAAAAAAATGTCATCTGTAGAAGCCGTAATACTGTAAAAAGTACAACCTCCCTGCCTGTCAGCCTTCCATCGGGGCACAAACTTATCTCGTGCCCTCATTGGTCATGTGTGCGTTCGTGTGTGTTGGAGGAGGGGCTCTATAAGGAAGTGGCAGATTTTCTCCGGTTGTGTATTTTCAAATTCTAGCGATGTCGAGCCGGTTTCTCAAACTTACCTACCCCACCTTTAACGTCCCGATAGCAATGAATATATTAAATGCTTTGACAATAAATACATACAAAAATTAATCTGTGGAAGCCGTAGCACTGTAAAAAGCACGACCAATCATCTGCCTCGGCCCGGCTAAAATAACTGGATGGCCTACCTGCCTGTCAGCCTTCCATCTGTGCACAAACTTATCTCGTGCCCTCATTGGTCATGTGCGCATTCGTGTGTGTTGGAGGAGGGACTCTGTAAGAAAGTCTGAAGGAAGAGGCATATTTTTTCCGGTTGTGTAATTTCAAATTCTAGCGCACTCGAGCTGGTTTCTCCATTCTTACCTACCCTACCTTTAACTCTTTTTAGGGTGCAGCTATATGTTTTATTTATTTCAAAGTGGGCCCATTTTAATAATATGTTTTTCCCCTTGAAATGTGCAGAGGACTCCCCAAGTGCTGTGTTTAATTTATTTTAAAGTAGGCCTGTGTATTATTTTTAATTCTCCTTATAAGAGTTCTTTGTTTCTTATTAGATGTTAACAGTTTTATATCATGTAATAAATAGCATAATAAATGCAAAAAAACTGTAGTTTTTGTCTGATATAACAATAAAAAACTATGAAATATGTTTTGCGGCTCCAGACAAAAAAATGTTTTGGAAAAAGGAGCAAAATGGCACTTTTGGTCAAAAATGTTGCAGACCCCTGGGTTAGGAGGTCGTCGCGGTGTTTGGATTTCCACCATTTCCGCTCTGCTGCCCTAAGGATGGTTCTATTAGCACGCAGTGCGTCATTTAGCCAGGGAGCAGGAGGGGACTGACGAGCCTGCCGAGATGTGAGAGGACAGAGAGAGTCCAGAGAGGATGAGAGAGTAGAGAGGAGAGTTTCTGCAGCAGAGTTTGGAGGCAGGAGTTGGAACGAGTCAGAGGAAGGGAGGGCTGAGAGCACCGATGAGGCAAAGGTAGAGGGGGAGAGGGAACGGAGGTTACGGCGGACAGGTGCAGGATGAGAAGAGATATGTTTGTTATGTTTGGAAAGGGGTAGAGAGAATGAAATGAAGAAGTGATCGGATGTGTGGAGCGGGTTTACAGAGAGGTTAGAAGTAGCGCAGTTCCTTGAGAATATGAGATCAAGGACATTGCCAGCTTTATGAGTTGGTGGGGACGGAGACAGTGAGAAAGCAAAGGCGGTTAACAGAGATGTTAGTTCATCTATCTTCCCCGTCTGGAGGTTGAAGTCTCCGAGAATATATATATATATATATATATAAATCTTCTTACTTACACTCCATGACCCAGACACCCTGCCACACACACATACACTCCCTGACCCAGAATATCAGCACACACACATACACTCCCTGACCTAGAAATCAGCACACACACACACACACACACACACACACACACACACATACACTTCCCCCCACCAGCACACACACAGGTTATTTTCAAGGTTCTTTCTGGGGCCAATATAATCTCAAGCACCAATATATCTGTGTACAATGTTTGATACCAATATATCTGTGTACAATGTTTGATTGTTTGGGAAAGAATAGTTTGTGTGAAACCTTCCTTGGGAAATTAAAGGAGTGGAGTCCGATGGAAGATAAGAAGTGACTCTCCGCCCCAAATATGTCCATATATACTGTTGTTTATTCATGCACGAGGCCCCCTGTTTCTGACTGGCTGGTCCCGATATCTGTATCGCACAGCAGTAGAGCAGGGAGCCCGGAGTGCTCTGTTACTAGGGCTGCAACAAACGACTAATTTGATAATCGATTAATCTATCGATTAATGAAACGACTATTCGGACTATTACTGTATGCCTTGCACAATTTCTCAAACGCTCTTATTTAGCCATCAACTTTTAGATTTAGCTTGAGGTTGTTTTAGGCATGTGGAAACTAACAATGAAGACAATAAAGATGAATACTTGATTCCAAAATACATATATTATTGAAATAACTTAAATTGTGAACAAAGCTAACATTGTTTTTTATTCAAATTAAATAAATAATATTTCACATCAAAAGAAACAACAGTGTTTTAACAAATCGTATTAAATAATCTGATGACAGAACTGTAAACAGAATAGCTGAAACTTTAACAAACTAAATAATAATAATAATATATAATAGTTTTATAGCGCCTTTCAGGAAACCCAAGGTCGCTTTACAAGTCGGGTAGGGGGGGGGAGTAGGGGAAAAAAGGCAGACAGGTTAAGGGGGTGGGGGGGGGAAGTAACGGACAAATAAACCTATTAAACTAACTATACAGTGGGGAAAGCCTTGGTAAGAAGGTGCGTTTTGAGGGCTTTTTTGAAAATGTCCAGGGTTGGGGCGCTGCGGATTTCGGGGGGGAGAGAGTTCCAGAGGGTGGGGGATGCCACACTGAAGGCTCTGTCACCAAAAGTCCGCAAATTACTCTGTTACCTCTAATCATTATGTTTGTATAATGTAGTTAACTCCGTGTGTTGCTGCTAGCATACATAACACCTGACGTGGACACGTTACTCGTGGACGGGGCTACAGAGCTACTAGAAAGACAGTCGAACCCGGTGCATTCCTCTGTCTGGATGTGGAGCACTTTTGCTAAATGTTTAGACAAATTGCTCGTGTTACCGCACTTGCATGCTAAACTCTTATTCCACTTTTGGTAACGAGCATTCTCCACATCGAGACGGGTAAAGTTTAACCACCTCGGAGCGCGTTCTCTCCGCCATCTCCCACGTGTGTGTGTGTTGCTGCATGTTGCAGCTGCCCGTGTGTAAACTGCCCCGCCCCCTCGCAAGCAGGCGGGGGAGAGAAAGATCGAAAATACATCATAGACGCATTTGTTTGTCTTTTTGCATATTAGAAACGAGTTGGCGACACTAAGACTACGATATAATGTCTTTGTAGCAATAATACATGACATATATTTTTGAAATGTCTCCAGTACCGATACAAAGACCAATAAAGTTAGAGCTTAACGGGGCGTAAAACACACGTGCTGACGTCACCAACGAATCGACGACTGAATTAGTTGGCAACTAATTTGGTAATCGATTTTAATCGATTAAGTCGATTAGTTGTTGCACCCCTATCTGTTACAGGGCACTCTGTATTTTCGTATTGTGTTTTTTACCATTAAAATCAGATTATTGTTATAACTTTTATGCCGGTGTTTTGAACTCCTTCTTTTATTAATCTGACCAGGCTCATCTAACGGACGGCGCGGAGCAGATGGGCTTTAAGCCACCACTACTGTGTTTGCTCCAACACTACCGAGATTATTAACTTCACGGCGAAAGGTTCCCGGTAGTGATGGCAAAATGAAGCTTTGAATGAAGCGTCGAACCACTTGGAAAATTGTGTCGGAAATAGGTTCATTTCTCGAAGCTTCAGTTACAGCGACCTCTCCTGGCGAAGTGCAAGGCTGCAGTGGGTTTAACGTATCTTTGCCTTGAAAAATATTCGATGCACACACACTAAGACTGAATATCATGTTCTATTTGCAATTAAAGATTGATAATTGTGTGTATTGGGTTATTGAAAAGAGACTAGAGAGTGCTAGACATGTTTTTGGGCGGAGACGGCATTTTATCGATCATTAAAGTTGAAAAGCAATGATTAAAATACGTCCATTCCGGGCATTGAACCAGCTGCGCGGAGGACATCGCCGCATTCGGGCCGCCGGCTGTACCCACTGGGCTATCTATTCCTTGAAATATTTAACTGTTTTTATATTACTGATAATTGTCTTTTTGTTCACAACTTCTCCACATTTCGAAGTGTTTCCCGAGCCAGAACGACCTATCTTTCTTCCTGGCTTGCTCTATAATGATACTACAATTCAAATGCAATACCAACAACAACTCAACAGCAACAACGCAAACTACGACAACAACCCACACATTGCGCATTGTTTAGAGCGGTCATAAAGTGTTGAAGCACTCAAGTTTGAAACTGTTTCAACCTGTCACCTGTCAGAATCGAGACGAGGCAGTGCATTGAATCGCGTGAATGGACCGCGAACCAGTCAAGTGATTCATTCAGGAAATGAAGCAGTTGCTGCTTCGGACGTCACATGTCACGTGATTTGAAGCAGTTGCTGCTTCGGACGTCATATGTCACGTGATTTGAAGCAAGCTTCGAAGCACTGCTTCTATGGAATAGGAAGTCCAGAGTTGAAGCACCGTTCGAAGCTTCAGTGTCAAACTGCAATCACTAGTTCCCGGAAAAGCACGGTAAAGACGGATACTGGAGAGCGACGGGTAACGTGGTTCGTAGCTAGGCTAACAGTTCAAGTGTAGTGTAGCTAATACGGCTCTGCCTCGTTTGTTGTTTTTCCCGTGAAAAAGTCCGGTCGAACTGCGTACGGTCAGAAACCAGATGTCAGATCACAGAGAAGATTTTCTAAATGAGAAAAACTGTTAGGACTGACTGTAAAGGAATTTCAGCAGTGTTGTGAGCATAGCAACCAGTCCGTCAACTGTTCCCCTTCTGAGAGCAGCTACGGCCTCTCTCAAAGGGCGGACAATTGACGGGTCTGTGAAGGCACCACCGTCACGCGTATGCGCAGTGCCGGCTGGGGTCATGAAGGCACCACCGTCACGCGCATGCGCAGTGCCGGCTGGAGCTGTAAAGGCACCACCGTCACGCGCATGCGCAGTGCCGGCTGGGGTTGTGAAGGCACCACCGCCACACGCATGCGCTGTGTCAGTGGGGATTGTCGAAATGGGGCACCACAGTGCTCAGACACTGGAGGGCCCCATAACACAACAAATAGAGACTCAGAGGGGAAGAGACGTGACATCTCAGCTGGCTCTAAGGAGCATAGAGCGGGAGATGCTCACGACATCTGCTTGGGTTTCTCAAGACAGTTACACGGAGCTACAGACTCACCCCCCCTCGCTTCTCGGGCTATCTGTATTCACAAGCCCGGAGAGAGTCAACCCATATTCTGGAGAGACAGGTTCTCTCTCTCCTAGAAAGGAGGGTTTTATCTATAATGCCCGCCGAGCAGAGTCAGATTACGCAGACAAATGTCCTCGTAAAGCACCTGCTCAACATGGGTCTCATAATAAAACTAAACCCCGCACGCCGAGAGTATTGGTTATTATGAAATGCGTAGAGGCACTACACCACTGGCCGCACCCGACTTTTCTAGTACGGGGCACGCCTACGGGTGCTGTCCTTTCACGGAAGGTGGTCACCACGGACGCATGTCTGACAGGCTGATAGGGTATTTACGAAGGTCGCCCGGTGAGGGGTCTATGGAGCAGAGACCTCCAGCGGGCGCACGTAAATCACCCGGAGCTTTTAGCGGTGTTCCCCACCCTAAAACGCTTTCTGCCTTCTCTCAGAGGACACCATGTCCTCGTGAGGACAGACAACACGACCACAGTATCGTGTATGAACCGCCAAGGGAGGTTGCGTTGTCTCCAGTCACACACACTGGCACACAAACTGATCCCTTGGAGCGGCAGACGTCTCCTCTCTCTGAGAGCGACGCATGTACCAGGAGTGATGTACCTCGGGACAGCACTGTGGGTGCGTTACGGCAGAGCCGCGTTAAATCTGTTCGCATAAAGAGAAAATGCTCAATGACAGCTGTTCTCTTTAATGCACGATTTAAACGCACCGTTAGGCGGGGACGCACTCGTACACGATTGACCTCCGGGTCTTCTGTACACGTTCCCACCCCTGGCTCTGATACCCCCAACTCTGGCCAGAGTGAAGGAGCAACGCCACACACTTATCCTGATGGCTCCGCCCTAGCCCGCAACGTACGGGCTGGCGGAGCTATATCAGCTGTTGTGCGGGCAGCCATGCCAGCCCCCACGACGCAGGGACAGATTGTCTCAGGCGGGGGGGGCGATCCTTCACCCACGCCCAGAGCGCGTGGCACTATGGGCCTGACCCGTGAGTGGTACAAACTGAATACAGTGGGACTCCCTCAGAAGGTGATAAACACTATTCAGAGTGCGAGAGCTTCCTCCACCAGGTCTCTTTACGACTGTAAGTGGAGGTTGTTTGAGGAGTGGTGCCTTCAAGAAGGACACATCTCTTTTCAATGTCCCGTCGGGGTGATTTTATCATTTCTACAGGACTTGATCGATAAACACAGAGCTTTCTCCACGATCAAGGTGTACCTGGCTGCTATTGCTGCATGCCATGTGGGCTTTGAGGGTAAGACGGCTAGCCAACATCCTTTGGTCTGCCGTTTTATGAAGGGAGCGCGCAGGCTCCTCCCTGTCTCCAGGTCACTGGTGCCCTTATGGGACCTGGCAGTGGTTTTAAATGGGCTCAAAATGACCCCATTTGAACCCCTGGAAGGAGCTGACATGAAACATCTGTCACTCAAGACAGTGCTGTTACTGGCCCTGGCATCCGCCAAGCGGGTCAGTGATATTCATGCGCTGTCTGTACATCCTTCATGCACTCAGTTCGCCCCAGGGCAAACGAGAGTGTTGTTGAAACCCAACCCTGCCTTTAAACCAAAGGTGGTTGGTTCGTGTACCCCAATTGACATTGAGGCATTTCCTCCGCCGCTGGTTTCCTCCGGGGAGCAGCAGCAGGATCTGTTGTGTCCAGTCCGGGCTTTACACACATATATGGACAGATCAAAGGAGCTTCGTCTTAATGACCAACTCTTTGTGTCCTGGGCTAACCCTCACAAGGGCAAGCCTGTTACTAAGCAACGGCTCTCCCACTGGATTGTGGAGGCAATTGCTTTGGCCTATACGAGTTAGAGTTTGCAAGCACCTTCGGGTCTGCGGGCTCACTCGAATCGGGGCCTGGCTACATCACCAGCCAATCAGGATTGGCGTAATGAGATTGATGCTTCTGTTTGATCCGCGATGAGGCGCATCCCATAGTGAGACATCTCACTTCATGTTACTCTGAGACTGGGGTTACGTAAGTAACCTATAGTTACTGCTGCAGAAAATGCAAAATGCTCAATATAATGAAAATGAGCGGGCTCAAAAGATGAAAGCTACAACCAAAGCCAGTCATAGAGCAGGTTTGAACTCAGTAGAGCAGTGTGAGGATGAAAGCATCCCCATCCCCTTAACAACTCCCAAATCTGCTAAAACTAGCAAACCAACAAAAGATAACTCCCTATTTACAAAAATAGAAGAGAGCAATACAGCAATCAGAGAGCTTACAGGACAAGTAGCTTCACTCTTGCAAACTGTTGAGCATCAGAGGAAAAATGATGATTTTCAATATAAAACCCCTGCAAATGCTGTTAAGAGACCAAGAAGAAGATGAAGAGTGAAGCAAGACAACAAAGACTGCAACCATTGTTTCCGGTGTGGCAGTGAAACACATTGGGCAAAAGACTGCAGAGTTGGAGAAAAACAGAAGCTGCAAGAGGCTGTGACTGAGGGACATGTCATGACCTTAGAATCCAAGTCCCACAATGATCCACATCCTAATCATACCTCACCAGTTAAGCCCAAAAGCTCACAAAGAAGGCAGGAGGACAAAAACATTCACCTCACCAGCCACACTTCAGTACCCTTGAAACCGAATATGAAACATGGTGACCAACCAGCTAACTCACACAACCTTGGCATGAAACGCAAGAGAGTTGCACAGCTGATAGGCAGAAAATGTCTTGCTTGGTTTAAAATAAATAACATCAAGGCTCAAGCACTGTGGGACACAGGTACACAGGTATCCATCGTGAGTGAAGCATGGAAGTCCCAGAACTTACCTGATTTGACAATCCATCCTATCAGTGACCTTCTGAGTGAAAATGAACTGCTGGACTTGAGAGCGGCCAATGGCTCTGAAATCCTTTTTCAGGGTTGGGTTGAGGTTAGTCTTAGCCTATGTAATCCATAAGCTAAAACAGCATGTTCTGATGAGATTCTAGTTCCAATAGTGAGCAGGGACATTGCACAGAGACCCATAATAGGTTTTTATGCTATTGAGGAGATTTTGAAAGGGGGAGAGGAGGATCAGAGTAAACTTGGTGAACGAATAGCTCTGCTCAGAAACTCACTAAGGCTGGGGACAACAAAGGCAGAAGCACTACTCAACCTCATTCAGGGAGCTACACATCAGGATGTTACCCACCCACCCAGTCAGGACAGGGCACAAATCTGTGGTAGTTCCAGGGAGGCAAATGCAGTGCATTACCTGCTCTGTCGGAACCAAACTTAAAGTTAAAACCGAAATGCTGTTTGAACCTGACGAGAACCTCTCGCTAGAGGAGGGACTCAAAATAACCTGTCAGTTGATAAATGTATCTTGCTCCGCTCGCAAAGTGAACATCTACGTGAGCAACACCACTCATCGTGACATCACAGTGCCAGGTAAAATTGTGATAGGGAGCATACAAAGAATAACAGACTTCTACCCTGTTTACTCAGAGGAACATCAGGTTAGCTCGGTGGTAGTTGAAAATTGTCAAACTCCACCCAACCCAACCACAGAAAAGTGTCAGAGTGATGGCCAAGGCAAACTGTGGGATCCACCTGTTAATGTGAACCACCTGACAAGTGAACAACAAACATTCATTAAACAAATGCTCAGGGAGGAGTCAGGTGCGTTTGCTACACACAAAGATGAGGTAGGCTACCTAAAGAACCTAAATAAGGACATTAAGTTATCTGATGATGTTCCAGTAGCGAAAACGTATAACGCCATACCCCGACCATTGTATGAGGAAGTAAAGAACCACATTCAGGACTTGCTGCAAAAAGGCTTCATTCGTAAATCCGCCTCACCACCTGTGGTTTGTGTGAGAAAAAAGGATGGAAGTCTAAGACTGTATTGATTACAGGGGGCTGAATAAAAAGACAACGCCAGATAGGCACCCCATACCGCGCATACAGGAGATACTTGATGGACTCGGTGGAAATGAGTGGTTCAGCGTACTGGACCAAGGCAAAGCTTACCACCAAGGTAGCATCAGTGAAGACTCAAAGAAGTACACTGCTTTTACAACTCCATGGGGACAGTATGAATGGAATATAATTCCATTTGGCCTCACAAATGCACCTGCAGCCTTCCAGCGCAGTATGGAAGAGAGCCTAGAAGGTCTCAGAGACAAAATATGCATTCCATATTTAGACTATATCTTAGGGTGCGTTCACACCTGCCTTGTATAGTCCGGTTGAATCGAACCCTGGTGCGTTTAGCCGCTTGGTGCGGTTCATTTGGGTCGGTGTGAAAACAGACCGAGACCTCTGAAGTGAACTAAACAACCGGACTCTGGTCCGCTAAAATAGGTGATCTCGGAACGCTTGCTTGCGAACTCTGGAGCGGTTCATTGCTGGTGTGAACGCAGTCCGCACCAAAACATACGAAGCGTAGTATTTACGTGTCACAAGAACGCGGATGTCTTCTAAAATCTTCAGCGAAAGAGTCTTTCAAGACATCCGCGGTTGTTTAGTTAAAGAGTGAAGCAGAATGAAGTGTTGAACAGTGTCGTGTAAAGTAAAAATTCTCCGTCAACTACATAAAAGTAAGAACACCTGTCGTCTGTGAAACCCCCTCCTTACTGCAGAACGTCTCTCATTATGTTATAATGTTTTTTAACGGACGTTGTCTGATTATATAATCATATGCGCGGGCCGCTAGTGTCTGTTGATCTCCAGATTAACAGCAACATGAGAATAACCTGCCGAAAGTGCCGATGCTCCATGGCGGAGGCTTCGGTAGAAATTGCCGGGATTTGCGTTTTTACCCCCTTAATGTCTGACCAATGGTTGAACAGCATTTCCGTGCACATGACTTGTGTTTAAAGTTTATAGTCCGTTTGAGTTTTGCCCGTGTGAACGCAAACCGAACCTTCTGAAAAATGAAACAATGTAACAAACTGTCGTCTGGTGCGCACCAGAAAACGGACTATTAGGTGTGAATGCAAAACACAATGCAAATGCAATGCAAAACACAAAACATTTGAACAGCATGTGGAGGACTTGCGCTCTGTTCTCAGGCGACAGCAAGCCTGGGGAATTAAGCTTTGACCAGACAAATGTGAACTGTTCAAAAATGAGGTGTGTTATGTTGGAAAAGTGATCTCTGCTGCGGGTTACAAAATGGACGAAAGGGAAGTATCCGCAGTTAGAGCACTAAAGGTTAAACCCCCCACTGACATTAAAGAGCTGCGTAAACTTCTTGGTTTCCTAGGCTATTATAGAGGCTATGTGCAAGACTTCTCTCGCCATGCAAAGTGTCTGTATGATTTACTCTCAGCCAATGTAACTCCAATTCCCAATTCAAAGTGTAAGTCTCGATCAGCTAGACAGGGTCAGGCTCCCCCAAATCAGAAAATAGTTTGGTGTGACACCCACCAGAAAGCCTTAGACTTTCTAGTTGATGTTTTAACTAACCCACCGGTAATAGCTTACCCCAGGTTTGAGGATCCATTTATCTTGCATGTAGATGCTTCGGAAGAGGGGCTTGGAGGAGTTCTATATCAGACACAGGAAGGCAAACTAAGAGTTATAGGCTATGGCTCACGAACATTGACACCAGCAGAAAAAAACTATCGATTGCATTCAGGGAAACTGGAGTTTTTAGCACTGAAGTGGGCTGTAACTAGGGATGGGTATCGTTTGAAATGTATCGATGCCGATTCCGATTCCGGTTCTGCTTATCGATTCCGGTTCTTATCGATACCCCGTTTCGATTCCAAAATTGTAAAAGAAAGAGGTCAAATGTTTAGATAACAAAGATATCTTTATTCTTTTAAGCTTTAACTGACATTTTTACAAATAAAAGTTATACATATAATACAAATGTATTGCACAATAGCTGTGCTTTATTTTAACTGAGCTATGCCTGTGGCAAGCTATTAACTTGCCACAGGCAACATTAACATTAACACTATAGTAGAGACAAAAATAAGAAAAATACCCTTACACACTGCTATCTGTTATTGCATTAAAGAACAGTAAAAGACCACTTTGTAAGATAGTTGTTTTTGGGGTGAGTTTTTGTGAATTTAGTTACTATCCTGTGCCTCCAAATATTTGATATTTATCACACATATTGAACCAACTTTCTTTTCAGCAGTAATCCAGAATCCAATAGAAAATCCCTTTTTTTTGTCTAGGGAACCTGCGCAACACTAATTTCCTGGTTGGCTAGCGGTTACACTGTTACACGACATCCCTGCAGCACACTCTAGCTGCCTTCATGAATATGCATAACTTCTCTTTCAGCACATTATCTAAAGAGCCAGCAAGCAGAGAAGTCAAATATTAGTCACACACACACACACACACACACACACACACACACACACACACACACACACACACACACACACACACACACACACACACACACACACACACACACACACACACACACAGTCTGCTGACCTAGCATACAGGGTCAATAGCCCCCTTCCAGTCCATTAGGTGGTTGCTGGTTTTTGTGAATAATGCATGCTGTTGTGCAAACATATGCAAGGTTTTGGCAAGCCAAGCATCACCACATGACAGACTGAACTCACCCAGAAATGAAAAAAACGGAATAAACTGAAAAATTGTTAGATTACATTACAGTCAAGTAAGCTTCTTTCCAAAGAGCGAAGGTCAAAAGACATTTTGTGGCGACATATTGGCCGAGTTTACAAGCAGATAAAATGTCCCAAAATAAACAGACTCAGGATAATCTCACTTCCTGTTTTTGCCAGGAACAACTAGGCCAGGTGTAATCTGATCCAGTTTTGGAAATGCAGCGTCAGCGGAAACATAAAAAGAAATCAAGGTCAGATGTGTCTCTCTGTACGTTATTGTTGGATTTTGGTTTTGCAACTCAGAATCAGAGGAGGGGATATGTGTGGATTTTGTGTTCACAAGCTCAAACGGACAATAGCACTGAAAAGATACACATCCTTACTCAAATGTTGACAGCCTTCTCCTGAGCAGTGTTGGGCAAGTTACTTCCAAAATGTAATATATTACATATTACTTATTACTCTCTTTTGAAAGTAATAAGTTACATTACAATCTTACTGTCTCTGAAATGTAATGAGTTACACTACTTTAGTTACTTTTTAGTTACTTTCACTAAAATAACCACAAAGGAATGGCTAGGTATTTTAAATGCTAAAATTACATTACATTACATTGCATTTAGCTGACGCTTTTATCCAAAGCGACTTACAATAAGTGCGTTCGACCAACAAAATACAAACTTGAAGAAAACAGAATAATATAAGTACATCAGGCTTCATAGAGCAAAAACATTTCAAAAAATGTAGTTTAGTGCAGCTCATTATACATCCAGTGAAGGGCAATATGGTATAGTATAACAACTGTGTAGGCCCTTAAGGCTACTAACAACTAGTATTACACAGCTTAGTTGAATACTAGATTCTGATTGTAAATTCTTAACATGTGACACGTTGTTAATAGAGTACAGACCACTGTCAAGGACTATAATGAAGGTTGCTAAGGAGGATCCAGACAGAGAAAGGAAAAGAAGTTAAAAGACGGAGCGCTGGACGTCAGATAAATCACCAGAAGAAGGCAGAGAGGAAGTAAACAATAACAGGACACGGAATGGGCTCTGTAGTGTGTTTAGTATATGGCCGTGTACAGGCCCGGTTCCATAACAAAATGACTCGGGTGCCTCTGAGATTACAGGGGGCGCAGCAGTAGCAGGTTTACATGAGCAATAGTGGCCGGCAACAGCAATGAAAAATAGCATTGATGGTCCCCAATGAACAGATTATGGCATTTGTTATGTTTTGAAACCAAGCAAGTGAGAACATTTCAAGTGAGTTAAAAGTGCAATCCTGAAATATTTCATATAGTCCAAAGTGGACTATGGCAAAGAAAAGCACAAAAGCTTCAAAGCTGTAGGCTACTGATAAAACAAATGAGAACATATTGTAAATCAAGGCACATATTATTTGAACCAGCTCATGGTTTGAAATGGCAAACATTGAAAAGCAAAAGTATTATTAAAACCATGTACTAAATCATCACTTTGGTCCCATCATATACGCAGGGAAGAGAATATTTACTGTGCTTGAAAACTGGATCACATCATCATGTGAGGTTGACTTTGTGACCTGGAGAACATTTCAGCTGCAACATTAGCTTGTTGAGAAGCTAGGGATATGAGATAGTTTTGTAGCCATTCGTGGTGAAGGCATCTGTGCTATGCATTATTTTTGACCCAACATTTCTACAGGAATGGCAGAATATGGCACTATTTTCACATGAATATTCTAGCCCTTGTCTATTTGTATACCACGAGCTGCAAAATGACCGCCGAACCCCACTGTACAGGCGGGTACTTGTTTAGATATACCTGGGCAGGCTCTGTTTTGCCGTGGTATCCTGGCACCTGCGGGCCGCAGAGGGGAGGCGTAGTTTCGGATGACGAAGCCTGCTGCTCCGGGGGCGAGTCAGGCGGGAGTAAGCTAGTGTCCACAGCGGAGGGTAACGTGATGTCCCCATCTGACCCGTTGCTACTGTCTGCAGTAGATGCAGTGTTGCTGGCCTTTAGTGATGGTTGCTTTAACCATTTTCGTATAAATAATTATCCACAGATGTGTGTCACTGCCAGAGATGGGGTCGTTACTAAAAAAAAGTAATATATTACATATTACATATTACTTTTAAAAAAAAGTAACTCTACATAAAGTAACTCGTATACTTTACTCGCAGGGCCAGCCCGCCCCTCCATGCAGGCAGATCACGCAGACTGCTAAAGTTTCAAATGTTCTCTTTAGTTCAGTTTCCATTGTCGCATAAGACTGATCCAGATCCTGAATGTTTTCCTATCTGACCGTGGCTGTCCTCTGTCTCCTGCTATCTGTATATTTTGCGCAGTCTATCTCTGCTCACGCTGTTGCGTCGGCGTGTTCTCCTGCGTGTTCTCCTGCGTGTTGGCCATGTGTTGCACTGGAACCAGACACCGCAAATCTTCAGCCGAGCACGTACGAACTGCGCATGCGTGACTGGCAATAACTCTCCTTACCAGCAGGCGGCGGTAGTGTGTATTCATCATTCAAAACTTCAAAACAGGCAACAACCGGAAAACAGAGAAGAAGAACAGACTACGTGGTATAAACAAACAACAAATAGCTGTGCGTTAGCTTCACCTTAGCATGTGTTCTTTGCAGGTGTTTGTTGAGATTTTATTATGACTGATTTTAGTAAGTAACGAAGTAACGCATGTCAGGGCAATGTTAGTAACTGTAGTGTGATTACTGAATTATAAAAGTAGCGCGTTACACTACTCTGTTACCGACAAAAGTAATATTATTACACCCAACTCTGGTCACTGCCGTGAAAGCACTTTGGAAATGATGCACGCGCAGCGGGGCAGGTCACGCGCACCTGACACAATTTGTTGTTTGTATTTTTCGCTCCGTTCTCTTTTTTAAAAGAGGGTGCATAACATTCAACTGCCCCGAAGATCCCGACGCGAAGCCTGAAGGGTAAACACTAGGGATGCACGATATTGGTTTTTTGAAACCGATACCGATAACTTCCTGCTTATCAAGACCGATACCGATAACCGATAATAAAAAAAAATTACGCCACTAATTATTTTAACGCATGTGTATTTTTTTTCCTCGGCCGCCCCGTAGTTTCAGAGCGCATCGAGTTTAAAATGGCATCTGCAAGCTGATGCTGACAGCCCCGCTCCTGCCGCCCGCTTGTGGCAGACCACACTTCCACGCTCACCGGCAGGCACCGACTGGCCATCTGGAGGACCGGGAGGGTGTGTGTATGTGTGGCCCGAGCGAGCGAGAGAGAGACCTTACGTGCATTGTTGTTGTTAGCATCTGGTGCTAGCTAGCTGCGCTAACGGATATAAGGAGCTGTTTAAATGAAAACAGAGGAGCGACATTTCGCCACAACTGCGCCGAGCACTTGACTTTATGCATGAAGCCAGACAGCGGGACATTGTACGAAAAGTCAGCACACTCAGCACGAATACATGAACATGATTGCAGCTTCCAGGCAGCTCCGGTTCGAGCATATGCCTTGAGTTGCGCGTGCGCGCACACACACACACACACACACACACACACCATTTTAACACACCATCGTAGCGATGGCGATGTTTCAGGTGACTGATCAGGTTCGAAGTATTAGGGAGCGCTGGATTTGTGAAGAACACCCCTCTTCCTAAACCACTAATACCACAGTACTGGCAAAACGGGAGGAGCCGAGTGAAAAACAAGCACCCCTCATCCCAATCCACCCACACCACAGTATTTTTTTTCTTTTTTTTTACCCAAAAAATATATTGTATATTATCGGGACTATTAATCGGGTTTATCGGGATGACGTCATAATTCCTAATATCGGACCGATAATTATCGGGCCGATAATTATCGTGCATCCCTAGTAAACACACCAGGTTTACTAATCTACCCGCACAATTTGTCTGGTGTCGGAATGTCTCGCTATGTTCGTAGCCTACATTCTTAAAAAACAAAACACCATTTAATTTCGGGTTGAAATATGTTGTAACTGCGTTACTGGGCATTGTAACGGTAATATATTACAGACATTTCATAAGTAATGCGTTACATTACTTCGTTACAGCAAAAAGTAATATATTACTGTAACTCCGTTACTTTTGTAACGCGTTACACCCAACACTGCTCCTGAGTAGCTTTTCGAAAAACCTTACAAAAGGTGTACTTATAAGTACTGCTAATGGTCCAATATATGTTGACAATTAAAGATAAACTCAAATGACTCATGTTGAACACCTCAGTCCAAAAACTTTTGTTGGTTAATCCATACAAGCCAAAACATACCAACTCTCCTGGCTGATTTAAGCTTAATATACTGTACATAACTGAGCATTGTATTGGTCTTCTTATCCAACTCTCAGCAAGGATGCCAAATAAACTCTAAACCAGGGGTACTCAAATACAAATCTTAAAGGTATCTGTATGCAGCAGTTTTCATTGTTATTGTGTCTGTGCTTGATCCCTCAGAGTCGCAGTGTAAGAGCTGCACAGTTATGAATAAAGGCAGCAGCACCCTCTTTCATTCAGCATTCCCAATATTGCTTTATAAATGTCTTCCCCCTTGTGTGTCCACTGAGGTTCGTCAGGTCCAACACATCTTCAACAAACTCCCCCTTTGCCTCATCATAAAAACTCACAAACACCAGCAACTGAGCATTGTCAGTGGTGTCAGTGGACTCATCCACAGCTATTCCATCACAAAGCTGATTAATCAAATCACCAGCCAGTATTTATGTTCTTCTGGTTGCTGTGGAATCTGAGAGGGGGATGTGCTTGATTTTACCTGTTATTTCCTCTTTTTGTTTGCCTTCATCACTTCAGTCATATTCTTTTATTATTTCTGCATCAGAGAATGGCTTCAACACCCATGCCACTCTGAGTGAGGACTCAGTTGCCTTTTCTCGTTGTGACATAGATGTAACAAGGATCCTGAGTGCAGCTTGATATGATGATTACTGCTGAATTTTGAGGAAAGGTTGCTTCAAAAGAGTTGTGTTTTGTAGTTCTGTTTCAAATTGCCACTCTTCACAAGAGCTACCGTTTCTTGGCATATTAGGCACATTGGTTTGGTGCTCGCTGGAAGGAGGTTGAACGCATATTTTTCAGTCCATTCATCTTTGAATAGCCGATTTTCACTGTCGACTTTCCTTTTACTGGTCATCTTTGAACATGCTTCTAATAGCTGCCTGCTGGTGAAACTAGGCTACTAGCTACAGTACAGATGCAACTAGATGAGCTGTAAACTCTCGCTCTGACTTTTTTTTTAAAACTCTCGCTCTGTCTCAGACAGGTTGAAAGAGACGACACACGCATTTTTCCGACCCGCCCTACTGTACCTCTGATTCGCAGACTGTTGGTGGGGGAAAAAAACGCTGACGGGATGCTGAATGTGATTGGACACACACAGACAGTGGAACAGTCGGACATGCAGACTTGCAGAGCACTGTTTGCAGTGGAAATAGCAACACACTCTCACTCCCTAAGCGTCCAATAGCGACGTTTGGTCAGTGTCCGTGGCGTCCAATTTTGACGCTCCTAGTCTCCTTCAGCGTCATAAAGGGACGCAAATAGCTTTCAACTGATTGCAATGTATTCCCATCTGCGTCGGGATTTGACGCTCATGGAAGCACGCCATTCGTTTATGCCGGCTGCCCTTAAAGGCAATGTGAGCATCCATTCCCATTGGATAACGGAGAATTTTACACCCGGAAGTAAGTACTCCTCTTACTGTCGATTGATTTTACAGTGATATCTGCACTACTCATCGACTAAAAAACACCAGATTATCCTTGTTAATTACACAACATTGATTGGTTTAAATTGTGTGCAATGCTTTTGTATTTTTCCCCTTCGATTCGGAGAAACAAATATGTTTTCTGAGTAAAGGATGGCAGAAGACACTACACTACCCAGAATCCCCAGCTATCGTTTGGCCTACACCATGTGCTCTGTTTGACAAACCACGTTTTTTTCACCATTCATTCCGATGGCTGGCGTCTATGTCACATGATCTTCAAATTTCTCCCTGCAGAAAAAGAAAACATGGCCGAAATTCGTTTTATTCTCGTGGAAAATGCCTAGTTTAAAATTAGTTTGGCCATTAAAATGCGTTTTGATGTCATTTGATGCGAGAAATATGAGTTGTTATTTCAGATTATGTGTGCAGTGGATGTACATGATCTTTAGTTTGCTAGTTATTACGAAGATTACTTCAGGAAATCGCGACGTTTTCATTGTTACCAAGGTGGTTGCTAGGGACGCTGCTATCGATATTATTTCTGTTATGTTGTGTAACTGTTTAATGGTGTTATCTTTATTGCTACCCCCTTCCCCGTCAATGTATAGTGTTGGTCCACAGCCTAAACATATTAGTTTAACAAAATCCGCATCTAAAGATAGCCTACGTTATTTCCCCCCTGTGCAATTCCAGTCTCACATCTCAGAGCACATCGTCATTAATAAATACCGGAAACAGACCAAAATAATAATAATACCTTATTCCGAGTGTGCTTGCTTTTCTCTTTGAAAGTCATCACATAACGGCATTGTAATACACGGTTCGGCTGCATTACATATTACATATCTGCCGTAGTTCTGTATTTATAGAGCCCTGATGAGAAGACAAACATGAGGAACTGAAAACGTGACGTGGATCATAAATATATCAGCCATTAAACAACATCTTACATTTCTTTTCACACAATACGTCTCCTTGCAGTCTCAACACTAATTCGGCTCACTTTTATATTTGATCCAATTGGTAGATAGGCTGTATTTACACCATAAAGGTGCACAGCTGATATCAAGGGACACCTGGTGGTTAAAGCATGTTATTGAATTTCAATATTTGTATTATTAGATATTAATACGATCCCTATAAAGTATATTCATTACTCGTTATTCTCTACTAATTGTTAATTAAAGACTGTATGTAATGACTAGTTTGCACATCCCGTTCAAGATTTCATGATTTTCTAAGGTTTATTGACATCATATAGGCCACCACAACTGTGGTGTAGTTCTGCACTGAATGAAAAACTTGGGTTGCAGGTTCCTCAATAGTGCATTACAAGACATCTACCAATATGTGTGCATACCTCCAGCAATGTTAACTATGTTGAAGCACTTATTTTAACTGATATTATACATAATGTATTACTCTTATAAGATGTATGTAGATATTTCATCTCCGGCCTTGTCAGGTATTGAACAATCAATAAATAAAGAACACAGAATTGTTGAATATAAAACACAGAATTTATGTGATTATACTAAATGATTTTCAAATAAACACAACTGCATATTTAACTGTTACACATGCTGATGTAACGCAAATGTTCCAACTTGGGATCAATAAAGTATATCTTATCTTAAGCTGATCGATGGCTACTGCCATATTTGCAAAATGTGCCTCTGAACCTTGACAAGTGCATGTTTCAGGCTTATCAATTAATGTAATGTAATGTTATCACAGGGGTCACACACATAAGACCAGCTGTTAAATAAAGCTCTTCTGACCTTAGCTGACATGTGGGTATATTAATACTGCCCATATTGGGCACAAGCAATTTTCACCCATTTATTAATTATATGTTTTAAATGTGAGTGTTTCCTGTCCCCTAAACCTCCAGGGATGTACACAGTTTAATACTGGCAACTTGTTATTATGGGAAATACGAAAACGTCTTTTAAAACTACAACTCCCAGTAGAGACGTGCCAGAGAGAACATGTTGCGAAACAGAATAGCCAGCATGTGTAGTTCTGGGGACGGGGTGGGGGAGGGGGGACGCGGTGGACCCGTTCAAATCCAGTTTTGGACAGTCTGCCGTGGTTCCATCCCATTTCAAGTGCTGTTCGAGAATCGGCTTAACCCTCGGAGCACACTCTCCAATCACAGAGCTTGAGGACTATCACGGGGTTTGTCAAGAGCACATGGTGTAGTCCAAACGATAGCTGGGGATTCTGGGTAGTGTAGTGTCTTCTGCCATCCTTTACTCCTGGGAATGGACGCTCACATTACCTTTAAGGGCAGCCGACATAAACGAATGCCGTGCTTCCATGAGCGTCAAATCCCGACGCAGATGGGAATACATTGCAATCAGTTGAAAGCTATTTGCGTCCCTTTATGACGCTGAAGGAGCCTAGGATCGTCACAATTGGACGCCACGGACACTGACCAAACGTCGCTATTGGACGCTTAGGGAGTGAGAGTGTGTTGGAAATAGCGGAGAATTTTTACTCGTTGCGTTGTGGCGATGTCTCACAGTAGATAATACAGATAATACATATGAAAAGTATAATTTGCTCAGAGTCCAGAGACAGTTGAGGTTCGGTCCGGAGTCCGGACTTTGAGGATGCTTGCTCTAAACGATGAAACACATTAACAGATAGAGATGACATCATAAAGTGGCCACAATCTGATCAGCTCATTTTCAGACAGGTTTTTATATAAATGGAAAAGGACAAAAAGTGAGCGAATCTTTTTTCCTGACATTTTCAGAATCTCGTAATGCAGAGGGGACACATGTTTATTTATAAAATACATGAACAAGTGGATATTGCATAATAGGTGACCTTTAAAAGAAAGGAATTATGATGGTGAAGATGATTTAAAATGTGATGATACTGCAGAGTTTTCAGAAGAGCCAAAGTCCTTAGGTCAGTCTTAAGCGATCTCTCGGTCAGCTTTCTTTTCTTCTTTCTGTTCAAAAAAATGTGTCCCCTGTATAATTTATATGTAAGACAAATCGGCATTTGCAGCAATTGTTATTTTTCAAAACTCTGTACAGTTTAATGATCACTGATAAGAAAACAATATACAGCTTGAATTAAAAAAACAAGTGCATCAGCATGGGAAATCTTGGAATAGGACTAAGATAAGTCAACATTGATGGTCGCTTGCATGACACTGGTTACAGAAAACGAGCCTAACAAGGGACTCTGGTTCATATAGTTTGGGATTTGTTTCCACCTCAACAACCAGCCTCATACATTCTTTGTCAAACATGAGAGACACAGCAAGAGGAGAGCAGAGGATAGAGCTGCCACAGGAGCAGAGAACAAATGTGTAAAATAATAGATAACTGTTGTGATGTGCGTCAAGGGCAGCCGTGTGTTTTGACATTCAGTATGTTTGTCCTTGGAATTTCCCATCAACTCTTCATCCAATTGACTTCCTACTTGGCGAGTGTATTGTTGAAAAACCAATGGAAGAGCATTGTTGAGTGCATGTTCTTTAGAGCTACTAGATGTATTTATAGTAATATTGTATGTAGACACTGTTCAGTGTGTTGGAGACCCTTAAGCTTGATCTCCATTTCTCGCTGCAATATTATTATTGATAACTAAAGTACATTCAAGAACAGATAAAGAAAGACAGTCGGGAGAGGCTGGAATCTAGAGGACACATTTATTAGGGGTCTTCTCGAAAACCAAGACGAGAAATATTCAAAGTAATGTTAGTGTCTGCTATGTAATTTGAATCTGCTCCTAAATGTATTGGGTGTTTTCTTGGTACGTTATTCGCTTCAAGTATCATGTTAATCAGGCAAGTTGTTTTATTGTAAACCAAACAGATGAACAGACAACCCAGGCTGAAAACATAACTTTATTGAAAGCCTAGCTATTAGTTTTGGTATTATGTGTGACCACCAGGGTAAGAATTGGTTGGACCAAGCTAGGTCTATATGGAGAACATTGGCTAGTTGGTCAGAAAAATGCTGCAAATGTCATAAAAATATAAAGCAGAGAAATCCATATTAAGGAAACTGAGAGATGCAAATGTCAAAGAAGAGTTCTTTTTTAGAAACTATGAAACAAATAACCCAATCTTTAACTGTTAGTTAACAGCCTTTATATTGAAAGATGTACATGATACATCCTTTGTCTTTGATTTATACACACTCTAAATTGAAAGTTAATAGGAAAGGCCTTAGAGTCAAACAGACATGACCTCTAGTAATAAAATGCTGCTGACCCACGCTTGACTCTCAGCACAAGCTTTTAACAAATCTCTCTGACTCTGTTGCCCAGGGATTTGTTTTACTCTCTTCTATTGATCTTTGCTTTGTGGCTGCCTTTGCTGACGAGAAGCAGGAATCTATCCGTGCTCTGCTAAGTGTCCTGTGGAGATTCATTGAGGCATGACTTCAATTGCTCAGCGCAATCTCTGCCTTTTCTTAATAGCCTGCAGCTCCTCAGTCAGGTCTTCATTAAGTCTTATGAAAGCTTTAGCGCAAGTTCAATAAGGAAGACCAAACAATGAGTCACTTACATGTCACTCTATTGCTCCCTCCCCCCTCATTAAATGCGAGGGCGTCACCCCTCAGCAGCCAATTGCTGCACATGCTAAATTCCTTAAATGCCTGGGCTGAAGTCGAATAGTCCATTTAGCTTAGGAACCTTCCTAAAGGAGTGAAATGACCCGGAAGTCCCTCAGTGGCAGCCATGATAAGTGCCGTTCGAATTCTCTAGAATGATGAGAATGATAGGAAAGGAGGTTTCAAACTTCCTTTATAACCTCCTTTAGCTTAGGAACCACTGGACCTCCCTAACCGACAGGAGAAGCGAAAATGCTGCCCCACAATGCCTTGCAGCCGCAGCATTTGCCGTCACTCAACAGTCGGCCGTTCACGGAAACAACCGATTATGACCGAGAAATGATATCATGAAAGTTACGGTGCTTATTAAGCATTTTAAAACATAGGTGGTAAGTTGCCAAAGTGCTTTGTTTTGAACGTTCATCAGTATTATAATCAAAAAGAGAAATATGAACGTTAGTTTTCACTGAAATTATCAAATAAAGTCAACATTTCAGTCTTTACTGAGCTGTGTGGGGTTTGTTCAACTTCTAAAAGATGTTTGAATGGTGATATACACAGTGATAGATGTTAAGGACTAACGTTTATAATAAATACATCTGTATTGATTTTAAGATCTTTAGTTCATACAATCATACGTATTGGGATCATTTGTATTAATGTGGACCGGAGGGAGAGGGTGACGAGCATAAGTTTCACTTTCCTTTTTTATTTCAATTCCAACTTTGGTCATGAAGAATATGTTTCTCTGTTGTCCACGTTCATAAAGCCTAAAGCAGCAGCATCAGAGCACGGAGCAGAGTCTCTAGATGAGTTTACAGTAGTCCCTCGTTCTTATTAAACATCCATGTTGTAGTCCGCTGTATAGAAAACTGTAGTTTCCATGGTTTCCCCACAGCAGCAGACGCACACAATGACGTCCGCTGGCGCATCATAAACACGTCGGATAGTGAAAGTGCATTCGGATTCTCTAAAGTACCGCAGTCTCTTCTCCTAAGTCCTTTTGAATTCTCCTATCCACTATCCCTTAACCCCGTGACGTTTCACTCAGAGGTCAAGGAATAGACGATAGGGTTAGAATTTAGGAGCTGATTTTTAAACTATCCGACTGCAGCCCTGCTCTTCCTCCCTGTCAGTTGTCATTTCAGGTGACCACACGCAACCCGCCTCCACCCCTCTCGCCTCCCGTCTCCTCCAGGACAAAGCTAAACCTTCCTCCTTCAGACCGGTCCCACCTATCACCAGTGTCCAGACCCCGGGGATTTCATCGGAGCGGTTATTTCCCTCCTGAATGATTATCCTGCAAACCGGGGCCTAATCGCCAAACACCATTCCATTCTCCTGTTGTATTATCAGGGCAATCATTTCATTCATATGACGTGTAACAATAAATATGTATTCCATGTCATAGTATTGTTAACTGACTACAAGGGGAGTTGTCATATACGTTACGGCATGTTTACGACAGTTACAGTAAGTGGGGGTGGCGAGAGAACCACCGGAGGGAGCAATAAAGAGTCCTGTTAAATAACCAACTGTTCCGTTGTCTGTTAATATCCAAGATATTACATGGTGTCAGAAGTGGTCGAGGATGGCAAAGTTTCAACCACCAGAGAGTTTTTGTTTCGAGAAACCCGCCGAATGGTCAGACTGGAAGAAACGGTTTACACGGTACAGGACAGCTACTAAGTTGAACAAAGAAGAAGGTCCAGTTCAAGTAAGCACGCTGGTGTATGCGCTCGGGAAGGAAGCAGAGAACATTCTCAGCTCTTTTACCTACGGGGAAGAGGAAAATGAGTCGCAGTATAATGTTGTACTGGCGAAATTTGACGCATATTTCATCCCGAGACGCAACGTTATACATGAACGGGCATGTTTCAACCAGAGAGTGCAGCGCGCGGGAGAGCGCGCAGAGACATTCATCCGCGCACTATATGAGCTGTCGGAACATTGCAACTTCGGAACGGCTCGTGAGGAAAACATAAGAGACAGAATCGTGGTGGGAATTCTAGACAAGGATCTGTCTCAGAGGCTACAGCTGATCCCTAACCTCACTCTGGAGATGGCGGTACAAGAGGCACGTCAATCAGAGGAGGTAAAAGCTCAAGTTAACCAGCAGGGAGAGCGGGCTTACGTCGTGCAGGAAGTAGCACAACGGCATAGCAGAGGTGCAACACAGAAGTGGCGGCATCCACAGAGAGAGAGGCGCCAGGAGAGAGAGAGTGAGAATGACCACAGGAAGTGCTGGCGGTGCGGCAAAATGCCACACAGCCAGCAAGATGACTGCCCAGCAAGGAGGTCTACTTGCAATAATTGTGGGAAAAGTGGACACTGGGAAAGGGTGTGCAAGAGCAAGCAGGTGAGAGAAGTGACTGAGGGCGAGGGATCAGAAGATGGACAGTATTATTATCTGGGCTCAGTTAATAGCATGCCTCACAATGATAATGAATGGACAGTCACATTAGAGATTGGCAGTTCACCTGTAGAATTTAAAATAGATACTGGAGCCGATTGTAGTATCATAAGCGAAACTGTGTACAAAACACTGGAGCCAAAAAGGGTTCTACAGAGGCCAAAGAAGGTGCTGAGTGGTCCCGGGGGTGGATTGAACTGTTTCGGGCAGTTTATAACTCAGACCAGCTACAAGGGAAAAACATACACATGCAGGCTCTATGTCATTAGAGGGCAGAGTGTGAATAACCTACTCAGCAGGCCAGTAGCTGTAGCTATGGGGTTAGTAAAGCGAGTGGGCGAGGTCAACACCAGTGAACAGGAGTTTGGCTTACTGAAAACACAGCCTGTGAAGATAGCTCTAAAGGACAATAACCAGCCCTATGCAGTATGCACAGCACGCCGGGTCCCCATACCGCTCCTGGGTGCAGTGAAAGAGGAGTTGGAGAGGATGGAAGCCAACGACACAATTGAAGCCGTGACTGACCCAACAGAGTGGTGCGCACCCATGGTGCCAGTCCAGAAAAAGTCTGGAAAAACACGCATCTGTGTGGACTTAAAGAAGCTTAATAAGGCTGTCAAAAGGGAGAGATTCATCTTGCTGACATCAGAGGGGATGATAGCTCAGCTCAGCGGCTCCACCGTCTTCTCATCACTTGACGCAGCGTCAGGGTTCTGGCAGATCCCACTGGACAAAGACAGCCAGAGGTTGACCACCTTCATCACGCCGTACGGAAGGTACTGTTTTAAACGTCTTCCCTTTGGGATAAGCAGCGCACCTGAGATATTTCAGAGGAAGATGGTAGAGACGCTGGAAGGGCTGGATGGCGTTGCCGTCTACATGGACGACATCATCATCCATGGCAGCAACACCAGCGAACATGATGAGCGGCTGCAGAAGGTTCTGGATCGGCTGGAGTCTGCAGGCCTGAAGCTGAACAATGAGAAGTGTGTGCTGAGAAAGGAGGAGCTGCACTTCCTGGGTCAGGTGATCAACAAAGATGGTGTACGACCCGACCCGGCCAAAGTGGCTGCAGTCAGAAAACTTGAACCACCGGAAAACGTGCAGGAACTAAAGAGAGCACTCGGCATGATCAACTACCTGGGGAAATATATTCCAGACCTCGCCACAGTGGGCCAGCCACTATATGCACTGTTAAAAGCAGACTCAGTGTGGATGTGGGGTCCGGCGCAACAAGCAGCCTTTGAGCGAGTTAAAGAGCTCCTCACAACGTCACCTACCCTGGTGTACTATGATGTTAACAGGAGCACAGTGGTCTCAGCAGACGCAAGCAGTTATGGGATAGGCGGTGTCCTGCTGCAGCTCCATGGCGAGGACTGGAGACCGGTAGCATACTGCTCAAGGCGACTGAGCGACGCTGAAACCAGGTACGCTCAGATAGAGAAGGAGTGCCTGGCGAGCGTGTGGGCGTGTGAGAGGTTTCAGATGTATCTCTACGGCCTACCAGCATTCAAACTGATTACGGATCACAAACCCCTCATCCCACTGATGAACTCCAGGGATCTCGACAATGTGCCACTCCGCTGCCAGCGACTCCTCATGCGGTTGATGAGGTTCAACCCGGAGGCTGAGTATGCGCCGGGGAAAACCCTGGTGGTGGCAGACACACTGTCCAGGAGCCCACAGGAAGATAAGGAGCTCAGTAGAGACACAGACGTAGAGTGTTACGTAGCAGCTGTGATGAGCAGCATTCCAGCATCGCCGAAAAAGATAGACAGCATCCGCGCGGAGACGGCAGCGGACGAGCAGCTCCAAGAAGTGATCAGGTACATACAAGCGGGGTGGCCTGAACACCTAGCACACATAAACACCTGTGTTAGGGAGTACTTTCCCGTTAGGAACGAACTGTCTATGCATGATGGGGTAGTGACCAGAGGGAGTAGAATAGTGATACCAGGGAGATTGAGGTCAGAGATACTAGAACGCATACATGAGGGCCATCAAGGTCTTAACAAGTGCAGAGACAGGGCCAACACTTCGGTGTGGTGGCCTGGCATAGCCACACAGATCACACACAAAGTCGAGAACTGCATGTACTGTCGTGAGCAGAGGAGAGCACAGAACAGAGAGCCTCTCCTGTCAACACCTCTCCCAGACAGGCCGTGGAAGAGAATTGGCATAGATTTATGTGAACATGAGAGAGAGAGTTACCTAGTCATAGCTGACTACTACTCTAGATACCTGGAGATACTCCACATGCCTACCACGACTAGTGCACATGTGATCTTGAAGCTGAGAGCCACGTTTGCCCGGCACGGAATACCAGAGCAGGTTGTCAGTGACAACGGACCGCAGTTCAGCAGCGATGTCTTCAGAGGCTTTGCCTGTGACATGGACTTTACACACACAACCTCTAGTCCCCACAACCCACAAGGAAACGGTTATGCTGAACGTGCAGTCCAAACGGCAAAGGGGATTCTGAGACAAAAGGACCCCCTACTTGCTTTAATGGTTTACCGTTCTTCTCCACACAGCAGTACGGGTGTCAGTCCGGCAGAGCTCCTAATGGGCAGGAAAATCAGGACGACGCTGCCCACTCTGGCCAAGAACCTGCAACCAAAGTGGCCGAGCAGACATCACATCAGAGCTCGAGATGCTGCGGAGAAGAGCAAACAGGCCTTCTACTATAACAAGCGCCATGGCGTGAGAGAGCTCACACCACTGCAGCGAGGAGACCATGTTCTCACCAGACTGGACAATCAAAAGACCTGGTCCACACCTGCAGTAGTGGCAGGTGAGAGTGTTACACAGAGGTCTTATTTCATCGAGACGGAGCAGGGTGCTCTGTACAGACGTAACCGTCGACATCTCCAAGCGGTGCCCGTAGCGGGGGCCTCCAGCGAACGACGACACAAATCCCAGGAATAACACACCAGACATTCAGATGAGCCCAGAACATGGCTCGCCTGGTCCAACAAGGAACACTGATGGACTGATCCAAACCAGGTCTGGTAGACCTGTTAGACCTGTCCAGAGACTTGACCTGTGAGGGGACAGTTCAATAACAAAAAAAAAAGGGTGTTGTTATTGTAAAAAAAAAAAAAAGAGAAAAAAAGGAGAGATGTCATAGTTATTGATGTGTTGATATTGTTAAAGAAAGATATCTAAGTTATTGATATGTGTTGAATTGTTAGAGAAAAGATATCTAAGTTATTGATATGTGTTATATTGTTAAAAGGGAAAAAGGGAGATGTCATAGTATTGTTAACTGACTACAAGGGGAGTTGTCATATACGTTACGGCATGTTTACGACAGTTACAGTAAGTGGGGGTGGCGAGAGAATCACCGGAGGGAGCAATAAAGAGTCCTGTTAAATAACCAACTGTTCCGTTGTCTGTTAATATCCAAGATATTACATTCCATACATCACGTCTCTCTGGTTTGAACTTTTCATTCCTGCTGTCATGGTCGCATGTGTATGCTTGAAAAGGTTATATCCTACTTTGATGTGTACCAAGGATACTGTGTTTCCAGCCACTGTCTCTTATGTCTTTAAAGAAAGAGTTTTGGTAGAGTGTAGGTTAACTTCACTTTAAAACAGAAGATATAATGATTATGATTATGATCATTTTCTTTTCCTATTTAAATGTAAGATTAGTTCTAACTTTGTCAAAATAAAAAATAATATAAAAGATAAGATAATAACATATGTTTAAATGTTGTTGTCAAAAGCACATATTCTTATATATTGCCATGTTTTCCCTCTGTTTGGTCTCTCAGGCTACAGAAGATACCCTCTCAATGGTGGATGTTGTGCTTTCACCCTAAGAGGAAAACTGCAGGTGAGACTCAGAGCTGGGAACAATTATATATCTCTTAATTGTTACTTTGAAGGAAAACATATATTGCGTTTATATATGATAAAGAGATATAATTAAACAGTGTTTTAAAAATGAGTCTTAGCTACTAATAATACCACAGTGTAGCAGTAAGACTAGCCTTTCTATTTTTCATTAATACTTGTATGATAATCAATTGCCAACAGGAGACTATTTTTAGCTTTTTGGGGGTAATGCCCTTGAAAATATATAAGAAAGTGTCGGTTTGTATGAGCCTTACATCATGACTCATCTCCGGGTTTTCCTGCTGGAATTTGCAGCACTTTTTATTTTTTGACAGGGAGGGGGTTACTTTTTTCGGTATGATGATGTGTGTAATGATTGCATTGTAATATCCGGGGGCCGCTCTTGAGTGGAGGGGGAGTGTCTGCTTCTGCTGTCCCTGCCTACCAGGAAAACGCTGGAGGAGCACACAGTGCCACACAGCCACGCACTGCAGAGGACACACATACCACCGGGGAATATGTCCGCTTTCTCACGCACCAAGGGACGCTTACACCACCGGCGCAGCTCAGTCAAAGCATACCCACTGCCTCTGCTTTAGTTCAGCGGATACACATCCCCCTGTTAGCCACTTATGCTCTGCTGAAATCTTCCCTGCTGCTGCTGGTCCATCCTTGTCCCCTCCTCCCCTCTCTTCCTCCTGCTCTCTGCCGTCCCGTCGCCAGGATGGACAACAAGACGCTCTGCAGTCCGCAACCCGTTCCCAACAAACCCAACTCTTCCTCGTCGGACCGCGGGAACTCTTCATCGACGAGGAAGCCCGGGAGGAGCGGGTCTCACAGCCCGGGCTGCAGCTCCCTGGGCGGCCCGGCTGGAGCGGTGCTGGGGAACAGCATGAATCTACAGCAGCCCCGCAAGAGGCAGCTGGAAGGAGTGCTGAGCAAATACACCAACCTGATCCAGGGCTGGCAGAACAGGTAAGGGCACGGATGAAAGAGAGCACGGTTCACTTCAGGTGTCAAGAGTGTTGTTATTTGCCCCGTCCACGTTGCACTTTTACCTCCACGTCACTGTGAGAAGGGGGAGGGGGAGGAGGTGAGTGGGTTTAAAACCCGCCTGCACACATGACTTGTAGGGCTGCTAATGGACTACGTTACTGACTAATATGTTAAAACATTCAGATTATGGGCTGTATATTGTATCTAACTGAGCTACAAATCCTGAATTATATCCTAGCGTTGGTGTGTTGACCCAACTCTACAGTCATTTCTGAGGCTGGATTTAGGGTTGTTGTTGTTGTGTTTGGAGCTGAAATGACAACTTTTTTGTTGGTAAACCATTTCCTAAAAATGCACAGGGGTTTGAACTGTTTCTCAGACAAAATAAAAAATCTGGAGACGTCCAATTTAGAAGTCTTGAAGCAATATCAGAAGATTCATTGATAGTGAAAATTGAAATTGTTGTAATGTATTTTTTCTAATGTTATGGTGCCACAGACATCAGACACACTTTCCAGTTATGCAGATCCCAGTATTCCGATGAAACTAAAGATTATTTTCCTTATTGAATGTTTAATGATTCTATTTTCTATAAAACTTCAGCAAACAGCAACAGATGCCCTGACATCTTGTAATTAAACAACCCAAAGGTATTTAATTTACAACAATATCCAGTAAAGGCAGTAATTATTCACATTTGGGCTGCTGGGATTAGAGAATATTTAGAGTTTTTGATCAAATGATTATTAAAATAAATCTAGACCAATCATTTGTCAATGTTGACACAAACATGTTGGTATCAGTGTATGGATTGGCAGTATGCTGCTAAATAAGAGACAATTTCTCCATCAGATATTGTAATTTTCCAGCTAGAAGATGATCAAAATAGTGTTTCTGTATTGCTTTTATTGACGACTCATTTTAGCTCTAGTTATAAGCTTTTAGCTCTAGTTATAAGATTCCTAAAAATAGGCTTAATTTTAGTGCTGTTATATTGAATGTAGGCAGACATTTAGCCTGACACATCTTCAAAGGCATCCCTGGGTTTAATACGACACATGTTTGATATTGTTTCTATTAAATAAACATATTTCTTGTTTTCTGAATTACTGCAGTCGCTCTCATTATGAAGAGCCGAATATCTAAGCAACAGCACTGTACTTCATGTAGCATAGGGTGCACCAGACAATATGAGAGTTTCTATTAAAAACGTTGAGTTTAATTATATAAAATACCAAAGCCTACAGTTGTTGTTCTTGTGAGCCAAAAATAAAACATCTCTCTGAGGTAAAGAGTTTTCTAGTGAAGTTCCTGTAAGCTGCTCAACTTCTGTACAATCGACATGAATTATGCAAAAATATCTGTTCTGCAGCTGTCGTCAGATTTGATAATGAAATTTGTTATTTTTCACCATTAGGCACACAAAAATAACTCTCCCATTGTTGATGTTGCAGTGCTGCAGAGATGAAGGAAGCTGAGACTGTAGTTTGTTTGAGCTGGGCTGGAAGCCAGTGTATATGTGAGAGAGGGGTGAGGTAGGGAGGCGGAGGTGGAGAGAAAGAATGGCTGCTCCCTGCTCTCACATTAAGCTGACAGGCAGAGATACAATGAACTGCATCTTGATTCACCCACAGGAATAATATCTATGCTGCTCACACAAACTCTTGAACACCAACACAATTGATAAGATGTGCAGAGTGTTCTGAGCGGGGTGTAAGCTGAGGTATGTTAAAGAAGCTGTTTGTTCTTTGGGGTGATGGTACCTTTTTCAATTTCAAAGTGCCTGAAGTGGAAGGTCTTGCTTTCAAGGAGAGATCCAAGTCAAAGTGAGAGGCAGAGGGGGAATGCTGTCTGACACATCCTGGAAATGTAGCTCTTTTGAACAAAGCCATAGTGTTTATGGATCATATTTAGCTTCATGCATGGTTGTTCTGTTCTTCAAATAAAACAAATTAACCGTTTTTAAATGGACTAATTGAAAGCGGAAATGGATGATTCCTGGAGTCATGATATAATTGTTGTATATATTCTTTTTTATTAAGCCATTATGCTACTCATTTACACGCCTCTATCTATAGTTTGAAAATTGGGTCTTGTTGTCAGTTAGTTTCTAAAATGTGTTTCACGGCTTAATAAGATAGAGATAAAGGCCTGTGTTTAGAGATGACCTTGGTGTAAACAAACCAGAAAACATATATTATCTACATTTTGTCTAAAGTTGTTTTAAAATATCTATCAGCGTTCAATCTCCCTACAATTCAATTTGAAAGCAATTGTTTACATTTGTCTGTAGATTGTGTGTGAACATGCACAAGTATTCTGTTTTCAATTAGTCCCTGCTCAAGAGGGCTTTCTCTGCCACAAATTAGAGTTTTTACCAGAGTTGGTGAAATAAATGTATAAAATGAAGATTGTTGTACTGAAAATGACTTGAAATATCTTAACCATTCTAGGCAGAAGAGAATAATCATTTTTCAGGTTGTGTTAAGTTAATATCTTTAAGTGCCTTCAGCATTTATAAATAGAAACCCTTGAAGGAGGAGAGGCGGTGCACTGATGGAGACTGGCGCTGTTGGAGTAATTACAGTCGTCAGTCACATTCTAATATTTATCGGGCGGAGGAACTCATCGTGTGTTTGGCAGGTGTTGCCGTGGTGGGCAGTAGACCTGAGTGGAGCTAATACTGCCGCTGTGTGGGTGGCCATGTGTCAGCGTGAAGGGCTATTATGTTGTGTAGGTGCTGTGTGTAGGTTTCTGTCAGAGAGTGTGTAGCCCAGGGTCGGCTCTAGAACAAATCGAATGGGGGGGGAAATCATTTACCAAGGGGGGGCACACACTGCCGTCAACAACCAACACACAAACACCAACGTAACTTCTAAAAACATGCTGTAAAGTCTATTGTCTTTCACACACATTGCAGGGTGTAGTGCTATTTTCTAGCGTACCTGTGACCTGTGCATACATGCACGGTTGTGGCACGACCACCAAAACAGAAACATATGGACATAGGCCACCATATAAAAAGTGTGCAAATGTATTTAGTATCCTATCCATGTGAACATGTTTTAGATGGGAGTGGACCTAACCTCCTCTAGGAGGGTCTGGGGGCATGCTCCCCCGGGAAGATTATTTTTAAAATATTGAAGTTAAATGCATCAATCTGGTGCACTTTGAGAGCAACATGAAGAGATCTATGGTTAGCCTACATCTCTCAACATCCATATGAAACAGAACTGTAAACAGATTTACTTTTTCTTTATGGATATTTTACTAATCACTCCCCTTTTAAACTGTATTCTTGTGTTACTGTCCTATAGTATTTCATACCAGTTTTTCATTTATTCTCTTATTCTTTAATAACTATAATGATCATATAAAGCAGGGGTGTCAAACTCAAGGCCCGCGGGCCAAATGCGGCCCGTGACTTCATTTAATGCGGCCCCGCAAGAGCTCTGAAAGAATATAATGTGTTTATTATACGGTTACATGCCGATTTACAGTAGCACGTTGCCCATAAACTACATGTCCCACAATGCATCTCATTTTGTGACATTCTCACTGAAGAGACTTGCAATGATTTGCCCTAGACTTCTGATTTCAGACGTAGTTAATTATGAAGTTATTACCCTATCCGATAATAATCCAATGCAAAGGCAATAATGTAATATAATACATTATTTTATATATTAAATATTTATATATGTATTTTTATATAGTCTTATATATAAAACTGGCCCTTTGAGTGCAACCATGATGCTAATGTGGCCCGAGATGAAATTGAGTTTGACACCCCTGATATAAAGGTATTCGTCGCAAATACTTGTTTACATAAATGGTGACCAAACAGTTTGAGACCCACTGAGATAACCTACACTAAAGTGAACTATCTAAACACTGAGAGAGTCCTTACCTCACTGAGCTGACGTTATAAGAGCCTCTCAGTCTGACAGGAGAGGACTCTCCTCCACCTTGGTGTAGAAACAGCCCTTTATATCCGTTAGCATAGCTAGCTAACCAGATGCTAACAACAACATTTCACGTTACCACTCGCGCACTCACAAAATGCGCTCGTGCCACACACACACAGAGCCGAGCTTGAATGAAACACAGAGACCCAGAAGTAGGCTACTTGTACTGTACTGTATATCATATTATTTTCGATGGCTTTACTGTATAATCAGTGTAACAGTTGAACAGATTGCCACCGGCTTTCATCTAAACACACAGCCATGTAATGATAACAAAACAAAGGTCGGGGGTCATTGGTCAAGCAACACACCAATCAGAGAGCAGCAGTGAGCACACCTCAGGCTGTGGTTTATATTTGTATTATTGATTTCTAATGTATTTCACACAACAAAACTTTAGTGGAAATGTTTTCACTTATGATTTAAAAAATAAAAAAAACGGCAAAGTGGCAAGGCTTGCCCACCCTGCGTTGGGGGGGCACAGTGACTCATTTGGGGGGGCATGGCCCGCGAATGACCCCCCATGACGCCGATCCTGGTGTAGCCATTTATTGTTTCTATAGACACAGATACACACTATACTGTACCTGTGAGGACCCCATTGGCATAATGCATTCCTTAATAAGTGTGATATTAAAGGTCACCTATTATGCAACATCCAATTTTCATGTCTTTTATACATCAGCATGTGTCCCCTCTGTGTAAAGACATTTTGAAAGTTTCAGGAAAAAATATTTGCTCACTTATTGTCCTGATCCATTGATAGAAAAACCTGTCTGAAAATAAGCTGATCAGATTTTGGCCACTTTATGATGTCATAACGATTTGTTGGCTTGTGTAACCATTAGCCAATCACCAACCAAGGTAACCCTCCCCCACCTTATCACCTGAATCTCCTCCTAGAGCACCAATAGCCGCGTTCACACTGCGGTACTTTTCCCACAAAGGTTCATGCGAATTTAGTTCATGCGAACTCTTTAGTTCGCATGAACTAAGTACAGATCGCGTTCACACCAGAAAAAGTCCCTAGGGTGGATTAGGCAAATGAAGCCGCTGACCTCACTTCTTCTTCTTCTGCTTTGGATTTACTGGCAGGCCGCAACCCACTTCACGGCGTATACTGCCGCCCAAAGTCCCCGGCCGGAAGTCCCCGGAGTTGGGGACTGGCTTCAGTAGAAGCTGCTGGGAGTCCCAGCAGCTTCTACTGAAGCCTTCCGAGTAAATCGCCAGAACGCCGACACCTCCTCATCTCCACCGCTCCCATGTTTTATTTTGTGTTGCCATAAGTTAGTCTCTCTGCGTTTCTGCGCTGGGCTAATGCTAATGCTAATGCGAGGATAATAAAATGGCGGCTTCACAAAACTTTTTGGGAGTTTTACGGGGCGTGGTTTGCAATTCGCCCAGCCAATCAGGAATATAGCTCTTTTCTCAAAAAAGAGCCGCTCGAAAGTCCCTGCTTTCTAGCAGGGACTTTCGAGGGGATTAAAAGGTTCGCATGAACTACTTTTAGTACCGGCTCTTTTTGGTGTGAACGCGAGCATGAACTAAGTTCGCATGAACCTTTGTGGGAAAAGTACCGCAGTGTGAACGCGGCTATTGTGTTTTATTTGATCTAAATATCTCTCAGAGGGGCGTGGGGGAGTGGCTCCTTATTTTCATCTAAAGTAACAGACAAAGAATCAGCGCTTTTGAAAAAGGCCTGAAACAGGTTTATGGGATGCTACAATCTGTTGGTATTTCAAGTCAAACACTTCAGAGACATGTTTTGTATATATCCGAGACCTATAATATATTGATGAAAAAGAGTATAATAGGAGACCTTTAAAGTTAAAATGATGGAAGTGGTGCTAACTTCCATCATGGTCTAGATTGGAGCTATTTCTTCAAATAACCAAAAGAACATTTCTACATGTTGTTGGTTTGTTAATGCACTGTGATGTATTTTTGTCTAAACTGTTGTTGATGTTGTGATGTGAGTTTGCATGTGTCTATTCATCCCTTTGACTCACTTGTCAGAGAAGTGTTATGGTGTTTTCACACATAGTCCTCTTTAAACTAATCAAACTCAGTCCTCTTAACGTGGATAGAAAACTAGACGGAACAGAAAGCCCTGTCAGTTCTTTGCGTTTGCATTCACATAGTCAACCCATTTGAAAGCAAACTCAGTTGACCTTCTGGTTATGGGACAACAGAGGATACTGGAAAACTACAAAAGAGGTGAAACAATGCAGTGGTGGATCAGGAAGGTACATCTTCATTCAAACAACTTTATCACACAGTTTTAAAGAAAACACGTGTGTGTGTGTGTGTGTGTGTGTGTGTGTGTGTGTGTGTGTGTGTGTGTGTGTGTGTGTGTGTGTGTGTGTGTGTGTGTGTGTGTGTGTGTGTGTGTGTGTGTGTGTGTGTGTGTGTGTGTGTGTGTGTGTGTGTGTGTGTGTGTGTGTGTGTGTGTGTGTGTGTGTGTGTGTGTGTGTGTGTGTGTGTGTGTGTGTGTGTGTGTGTGTGTGTGTGTGTGTGTGTGTGTGTGATCAGCTCAGTCATGGTTTGTGTGTGGTGATTCTGCTTTTCAAAGTGTAGACGCCAAAGAGGTATTGGTCCATTCTTTGTTTATAATCTTTTTCTTAGACTGATGAGTGTTTATGGATCACATCTAGGTGCAACATATGCATGCAGATCCCAGAGTAATACAAATGCAAAGCTTTCTGTCTCCCGTTTCAGGTATCTTGTAATATCAGGCTGGATCCAAAAAGATTGCTACATGTGTAGATAGTACATTTTATGTCTTTTTTATAGCGGCCGGCCTGGTGCGGAGTACATTTTATGGGATGAATCATTTCTTTGCAGATGTGTTCACTAGAAAAGGAGCACTGCTGTGCTGCTTTGATCAAAGCTGAGAGGATCTGTGTGGTGTTTCTGTAGCAGAAAACAGGAAGAAAGCTCAGCCTGGTGTACTTTTGTTGCCCTTCTTTAGATTTTTTTTAGGTGGCTTGAATTTGTCTTCATTGTCGAATAGTCTTTTTGTTTGCTGATAACTCAGTTCCTCCTACAAAATGAAACTGAGTAAAGTAGCTGCTACCTAAAGCGGATCTGAGATGAGGTGTACCATGTAGTGGAAAATCTGCATTAGAGGAAGAATACCTGTTATAGACTGATCTGATCTGAGAAAGCTGTCCGTTAAAGCGTAAATCCTGCATGTCATCTTGTTCAGGTTTTACAATTATCTGCAGCACTCAGTTCAGACCTGTGTCGTGTTAAAAGTCAGACATTTTTTTTTATTCAAGTTATACCGCAAAGAGCCCAAGTAAGGAAGTGTCTGGTGAAAAGTAGAGCATCTTTTGTTTTGGAGTTTTTGCCTAGTCGTGGTTAGATATAAATGTATACAGCTTTAGGATTCTTCAATGACATTTTTGAATAAAGTGTTGACCTCTTTTGACAATCCAATGCACACATCCTCCTTTTCCTGTGAATACTAAGGATGATTTACAGCCTTTCAGGAGATCCAAATTCTGCTGACAAGCTATTTCCTGCATTAGGAAATGGCTGTGTTTCTGTCGCTGAGGATAAATGTGCGTGACTAAGCTCTTTTAAGAGTGTTGTTATTGTTATGGTGCCGATTTGGATGATATCTGCAAAAAAACTAAAAAAGATCAGTAACTGAAGGCGCTTTGTTGTTACAGATGTTTATTCTAGTGTGTGTGTGAGTGATAACATTTCAGAGGTAGGTTTAGATGGAGAATCACCAGAGCAACCAAAGTTAAATCTAGCATTTTTTTTCCTGATGTTTTTCCACATTGATCCTGATTAAAGGTCATCAAATCCTGATATGCAGCTTTACAAGGGCAGAAACACTGCTCATCATTGTTGTCATTTCATTATATTCAGATTTGGCCCAGTTTGCTGCAGCTTCATGCTACCAGAAGGGAAAATGTTACTGCAGGTCGAACATTATCAGCTCTGCTATAACACTAGAGGCTGAATGTAAAGCTGCTGGTTTGTTATCCAGCACCATCCATCACGTTAAAGGTCTACACTGTGGTTTAGATGCTAAAGAAAGGACTTTGCCTGGGGGGGTCAACGGTAAAAGCCTCCACTCTGCTGACTGAACAGGGGATAAGACTTCATGTACAGTAACAGTGTGTATGTGAGGGAGAAAAAGAGATGGCTGGATACAAACTGACTAAGGCAGATCGTTGGCTGTGGTCGACATAAATCTCCAGCCCTCCTGATGGAAGCGGGCAAGGCTGTGAGTGGGATCAATTTTCAGAGAACAGTATTCGCTGCATCCTCTCTAGGGAACTGTGGAGGGTTCATGGGAAAATGCCTGATGTGAAGGAGGCAGTCACAGAGTTCCTTTGTCCTCTTATCATTTGCAAAAACTGAAGCCATTCATGATGTGCTAAACAGTTAGTAGTTGATTAATACATTTGTAAATCATCTGATCTAAATCAAGCTAAATGTTAAATAATTGCCTGCTCCATCGTCGAAAATGTAAGATGTGCTGCTCTGTTTCATAAAATGTGTTCTCCTTTTTATAGACTATAATGATGAGTAAAAAACAAGACTCAGAGTCTACAGTGCTACTAGCGGCATTAACAAGCTTTACTACATCGCAATGCTATGCACTAAATGCTATCATTAGCAGTATCAGCAATGACAAAGCTAACATGTTGATAGATAGCAAAAAGGATGTTTACCATGATGGTCACTGTTAACTGTCTTATTTTATTGTTGTGTTTAGTAGTGCACTAAACACAATTTGCATCGGAATGCCATTATGTTTTGGACCAAGGATTTGACCAGATTGTGGCACAAGTGGCAAGTCAGACGGGGATCGTCGTTTTTGAGAGATTTCACTGTAGACCAGAGAATTGGAAGGATTGTCAGACCAACATTGTACCTTGAGCTTCACACTGCGTGAGTTTCTAAACATTTGGGACTATCGATAAAAGGCCAATGCTCCCTTATCCCCAAATGTAACCTTTTCTACATCTCATTGTGGTACTGATAGGGATACTTTTTATACAAGGCAAATTGAGACCATGTTGTCTAAAACCAGTTTGGTGGTTTAACATTAATGAAATGATGTGACTGTTTTTATAATGACATGCATATTCAAATGTGTTAAGTATGGAACAATCACGTTTGGCTGAACGGTCAACATTTGCTCGACCAGCTTTAGGAAAGTTTGATTTACATTTCTCGTTATCCAACATTTTATTAATGACTTGAGGAAAATATTGGGCCTGCTACTTAATGTAGTGCTAGGGAGCTGACTGGGTGAAGTCTGTTTAATGACTGGTACGACTGTTTCAAAATGTGCATTGACACATACTGTACAGCTCATCTAGGTATTCCATATTATTTCAGGGTTGTAATGCATGTGGGAAAGAATCTTAAGTCTGGTCGTATACAAAGAGGTTTGCCTTTCAGATGAAAATAAATACTAGTAGTAGTAGTGAAGTGTAGTAGTGTGACTTGGGCAATCTCTAAGACGGCTATTGAAAAATCAACAGCCTTGGTAAACTTGAGTTGACATGGTTGTAAATCTTCAATCCTCAGAGACACCCATGATGTGGCGATAGTAAGAAAAATCAGAGGTCCATGTGAAGAGCGCTGCTTCTTGGTAAAGGCCAGATCAATACTGCAGCTACTGTAGTCGTGTTTGGAAAGAGAAAATTGATTGTGAACACGGGGATTATCAGATAGGCCGATACATGGATCATAAGACAGGACAAAGAGAACCGCTGTTACCTTGGGCCACTGAACACAAACAAGAGAAAGGTCAGCCAAAGCCACCCAGTGCCACTCTGGCCCGTGTCGAACTGCAAAGCGAAATTAAAGCGTTAAGCAGGGCAGACAGGTTGGTTTCTTGAATGTCATATGCACTCCTTTCTGGCCACAGGAAATGAAATGTGTCTGCTTCTCTTATGTTTCCGGCTGGCATTGCATATTCAGGCCTGCGGTGAGCCAGGCAGAGATTCAATTATGCAGTGATTGAATGTGATTTATTAATCACAAAGGGAAAAATGTGGGGTTTAATTTCCCACACCGCCTCGAGCTGTGGCATCTGCTCAAGATGACCACTCTAATCGCTACCTTGAGTAATTTGGAAATGAGCTGCCGGCTGGATGTTGGTGGTAGCTTAATGTGCACAGGAGGGTATTTCCACTCATTTTGCTTGGAAAGCTGGTGTAAATGACATCCTGCAGGCATTGAGGTGAGAATGGCTGTTGTGTCTTTGTGCAGCAGCTCTCTTTTGCCTCACTTCACACTCATTCATAGCCATCCTCCTCTCTTTCCTAATCTCTCTCACAAGTCAGCGCAACAGAAGTATAAGAAAGGTTTTGCCAGTAAACAACTGGCAAAACAAACAAGCCGCGATAATGAGATCATAAAACAAAATGATGATAATAATGGTGCTTCTGCTATTTCCCTCTCCCCTTTCCTTCTCTCTGGCCCATTACTTTCCTAACTGTCTGTGTTTGTTTTTCTCCCATGCAGGTACTTTGTGTTGGATCCAGAGTTGGGACAGCTGCAGTACTTTGTCAACGAGCAGGGGAAGAGCCAGAAGCCTCGAGGGTCCCTTCCTCTAATCGGTGCATCGGTAACCCCGAGCGATGAAGCTCCGCACATGTTCGTTGTCAATTCTGTCAATGGAGAGCTGTACAAACTCAGAGGTGAGACCTCATGCCCGCTGCAGGCTGCCCGTATATGGGAACGTACAAACACTCAGTGCAGTGTGTGTGTTTAATGTTGGAGTCGCTCGAGGTGCAGTGTGAACAGACTGGAGTGTTATGAATGAAATTAACTTTTTTCTGTAGAGTGTTTGTGAGTGCACTGAAAGTAAGTTTTACTCTTAAAGCTGCAGCTCATCATTACTTTTAGAATAACAATGGATCCCATGACGAATTATTATTATTTCCCTCAGCTCTATTGAGCACATTATTGTCTTATAGCTATTTGTTTATGTTTTTATGGTCCACAACTTTACTGTTTTGATTAACTCTCACTGCTCTGATAGCTGTGTTTCCAGTTGCATTAGGCATCTGTTTTCAGCAAAACAGCTTACATTACCTGCCCCCAACAGCAGACAAACACAGTTAGAGTTTAGTTGGTAAGAAAACCAGAGTTTAGGCAGAGTATGTCTGGTATTGGTTTATTATTAACTTACAAGCTCCTTATAATTCCTTTTTTAATTGATCAAACCTATTAAGTTTCAGCTGCTTATTAGGACGGATTTACTGTTTCTGTCTGTTTTATAGGATTGTAAATTGAATAGCTCAGACAGAACAAGCAATATACCAGAATCAGAATAATGTTTTATCAACTAAATAGTCATTATTCTTGCGAGTTGTTATTCCAATATGGTGCAATGCAGAGAGCTTTAGATACAAATACTCTATGATTATAGTTGTTATATTGGCATCCCAACCTCAATCAGTGTTTTTTCCCCGTAAAAAGCGGCATATTGAGTGAAATGTTTGGCCAAAGCATAACATTTACACTAAAGAGAATTATAGCTTTAAGACCCAGTGCCAGACACAGAGCCTGTAGCCTGTCGCTGTGTTGAAGGCCCCTGCTTTCAGTGACTTGTATCTGGTAAAGCGAGAGAAACTCCTTTTTACCGTTGCTCCACTTGAGCTGCTGGAATGTCCCCTTTCACTCTCGAGGGGGAGGATATCATAATAACTTGGCCTATATTCCCGAATAACTTAGTGGTCCATGTGTATCGAGCTGAGAGGAAACAATGATCCATCAGTGAAGATGAAGTTGGGTTGAGTTTCAAATGCCTCAGTGAGATTTTAGAAAGATCAAGAAAGTCCTGTGAGAGTAAAGTTATCTTTTGATACCATTCAGTTTAATAAACACTGGGCCGGTTTAGAAGTTGAAGACTTCCAACAACATTAAACTGCTTTTAAATACTATTCCTTTGAAAATAATTGCGGTTAAATATCAACACTTTTTTCAAAACCTAAATTTGCTCAAACAGCAGTGACAAAGAGGCTCACATGGACGTAAGCCAGTATGGTTCAGATCTAGTATTGGTTACCATGCGAATCCCCAGTAGCTCACCTTGCAGTAGCAAAAGAGTAACTTCAAGGTTCAGTCAGGAGTCATCTTCCGGGATTTGAAAGCTGATGGTCTGTCTAAAGCTTTAAATGCCACCTTTATTCTAGTTTTGATACCTTTTCAAGAGGCTTGTACAAAATGTCCTTGTTGTTAACTTGTGTAAGAAGATACTGGATACGCTAATCTGCAGCTACCTCGAGGCAGGGGAGTTTCAGTGTCACAGTGATTCATCTTTTAAAAAGCTTTTGAAAGACTAAAAGGCTATCTGACACCCAACCACCAAAACAAGTTGTTTTAAGGTCGAAGTTGATACAAATGTTAAAATTGTGATCCTTCAGCAAAATATTTCACATGTTTTGCCCAAGATCTCCCTCTCAAGCAGGGTACTTGTTGATCTTCTTTTGTTGGATGTTGATTGGACTTTATGCAGCTGGTGAGAAAAGAGGAGAGATTCTTTAGAGCTGAAAAAAGTCTCACAATTCAAGTGCCTTTGGCATACTAATAACAGATCATACAGATTATTTATCCTAAAAAGACGCTTATATTGATCAGCCATTAAAGACAATGCAGTAAAAGTGAGTGTAGTAAAGAATGAAATACAACATTATTCATTGAGTTTAGATTCAATAACACTTTTTTAACACTATAGGCCACATGTGTCAAACTCAAGGCCCGGGGGCCAAATCAGGCCCTTGGTGGATTTAATTTTGGCCCGCAGGATAATTTTTAATTACTATTAGATCTGGCCCGCTGGTATATTGCACGCACACCTTCGCTCAATCCTGAGCCTCACCCCAAACATTGATGAACTTGCAGCCAAGATGAGATGCCAAGTATCTGGCTTGAACTAGCATCACAGAGCAGCACACTGAGTTTAATGGATGTTTCCTTTTGCACTTTTTCTCTCATGACAACAACAGGGCATGTTTGTTTTTTTCTTTGAGGGAAATTGTTTTTTTTCAGCTGTTGTTGGCCTGTGGAAAAATGTAATCATAAGAAAGGACTCTGCAGATAGAGCCATAAGAAATGAATGCAACTGATTATGTAATGTTTAATGTTGTTTTTATAGGCAATCATTTAAGCTTTGTTAGTTCCAGGTTTAATATGTGCAATAAGTTCATTTCAATAAGTTTTGCAATAAACATTGAACCAGTCCGGCCCTCGACTAGTACCGACTTTTTAATTTTGGCCCACTGTGTATTTGAGTTTGACACCCCTGCTATAGCTGGTGTGTTTAAAGGAATGGTCCACTCATTAGATAATTATTCCAAACTTCAGTATTTAGTGAAACATTATGTTTAAATCATACCCTGAAGAAATCTGCGATATTCCCCGGTAAATAATGATTTTATAGGTCTTTTTTATCAAAACCTGTATATTCCGTCTGGCCGCCGCCATTTTTGCCATTTTCAGTAGTCACGTGATGGTCGTGACGTCATCCATGCGTTCACTTTGTCAACACACGGAAACATGGCGGAGTATTTGAGTTCGGACTCGTCAGCAGAGGAAGAAGTTTTGACCAATGTGAAGAGATTGGATGGGGGAATTCAACCATACATATCAGTATGACAATACGACACCCTCTGTCCTTATCGTACAAGGAAAAACTTCCGGAGAAAACCCACAGTTTAAGGGAACATGGGAGAAACCTCAGGGAGAGCAACAGAGGAGGGATCCCTCTCCCAGGACGGACAGACGTGCAATAGATGCCGTGTGTAAATTGAAAAGATAATACATTTGCAACATAGGTAGTCCAAATGTTTGGAAATGCATGTGTGTATAATAGGAAGATGATATAAGATAGTGATGGCAAAATGAAGCTTTGAATGAAGCGGAACCACTTGGACAATTGTGTCGGAAATAGGTTCATTTCTCGAAGCTTCAGTTACAGCGACCTCTCCTGGCGAAGTGCAAGGCTGCAGTGGGTTTAACGTATCTTTGCCTTGAAAAATATTCGATGCACACACACACTAAGACTAAATATCAGGTTCTATTTTCAATTAAAGATTGATAATTGTGTGTATTGGGTTATTGAGAAGAGACTAGAGAGTGCTAGACATTTTTTTGGGCTGAGAGGGCCTTTTATCAGTTATTACAGTTGAAAAGCAATGATTAAAAGTTTAACTATTCCGGGCTTTGAACCAGCTGCGCGGAGGACATCGTCGCACCCTGGCCGCCGGCTCTATCCACTGGGCTATGTATTCCTTAGACCATTGAAGTGTTTTTATATTACTCATTTTCTTTTTGTTCACAGCTTCTCCACATTTCGAAGTGTTTCACGAGCCATAACGACCTATCTTTCTTCCTGGCTTGCTCTATAATGATCCAATTCAAATGCAATGCCAACAACAACTCAACAGCAACAACAACCCACACATTGCGCAGTGTTTACAGCGGTTATAAAGTGTTGAAGCGCTCAAATTTGAAACTGTTTCAACCTGTCACCTGTCAGAATCGAGACGAGGCAGTGCATTGAATCGCGTGAATGGACCGCGAACCAGTCAAGTGATTCATTCAGGAAATGAAGCAGTTGCTGGTTCGGACGTCACATGTCACGTGACTTGAAGCAGTTGCTGCTTCGGACGTCACATGTCACGTGATTTGAAGCAAGCTTCGAAGCACTGCTTCTATGGAATAGGAAGTCCAGGGTTGAAGCTCCGTTCGAAGCTTCAGTGTCAAACTGCCATCACTAATATAAGATACTATATGTATGCATGTAGTACCACCCTTGCTAGCGATTCCCTCTCTAGTTTAGCATACTCAGCTTCGTTGTCCCTGGCCATAGAATCACGATTTTATGGGGCCGGAAAAAACTGGGGGAAAATACACACTAGCCGGTACTACACTATATGGAAAGGCCACCAAAAACTGTCCTGGCCTGGACGCTAAAGGACGTTAAAACGGGGCTAGCCGCTGCAATGGAAATGCGCTATAACATACCTTATTCTGACTCCGAGCACTACTTCTGCTCCTCCGTCGCTTCACACTTGCAGAGGGCGATTTCTCAACTGGCCGAACTGGTGTCCTGGTCGGTGATGACACCAGAAAGGCCGATGGTACTGCATCTCCATTAAGTAATGGTTGTTCCATAAATCCCATGTTATGTTTTATCATACTCTCAGAGTAGTCGTCCGGAAATTTGAAATGTTCGCTGCATACATGAGCCTGTAAATCTCTCGGTTCGGGCCGGCCACATTTCGCTAGCCACTGCCTCCGAATGTACTTCTTACGCTTACCTTTTGGCAACAGATGGAACCGAGCATTCCGTGGATTGTTCCTATCAGAATTGTGGCAATATTTCGCGATACAGTGAGGCATATTTGAAGAGAGAAACTACAGTAAATAACATGGAGATCAACGTGTCTTCGAAAACCAAACGCATGGTTTACGTCACGTCCGGAAAATGGCGGCGCCCACAGTGTTGATGTTATTTCGGTATATAATCAGTTTAAAATCACTGATAATGTCATCGGATTAAAAAAAAAAAAAAAAGACTGGCAGAGACTGGTCTGTTTTATCGGATGATAATTATTTAAAAATGAGTGTCATGAGCATACCATTCCTTTAATGAGTGTTCTCTCAAGTATTTTGGTAAAAGTTTTTCATAACATATGGCATAAAAGTATTCATCAGAAAGTACAAAGAAATAATTGGTAAGAATTGGATTAGAGCAGAAAAAAGTTGGTGATGTGGCTTTTTTGTCTAAAACATCATTATGGAAAGCATGATTTCCCGTTTAACTATAATTTATTATTTGGTAGCTATACATTTAATCATTTGAATGGCTTTTTTGATGTTGTTGAATGACCCCCTTTACCATTTTTTGTGTCTTATATGCAACCGTTGTTCTCAGCTTTGAATAATGTCTCATTATAAATGCAAAATGTATACTGTGATCCATCAGAAGTCTTGCATTTCACATCTAACACAGCAATTACATTAAGTCGCCCGAATGGTTTTCTGGCTCTAAACCAAAGCATTATATGTAAAAGTAATTTAAAGTGAGGCTTTGATAATCGGATCTTGGGAGACTATCGGCTTCGTGTTCTGATGTAAGCAAAGGTCAAGAGCTGTGGGATTGTAAACATGTCTAGTTGCACAGATGGCAAATTAAGCTATTTATCACTTTTTCTACGGGTCAGCATGTGTTCAGCTTTCTGAGTGGCTCATTAGGACATCTGACACAATCACTACGCATCCTAATAATAAAAACATGTTGCAACATTTTTATGGACACATCTGTTGTTGTTGTCGAGCATTACAACCTCACCGTGAACATTGTTCAATACAAATCTGCCAAAATATGTCTAGCTTTTGCTACTGCAAACAATTTGATTGGTAATTATGTGATTTTACATTTTGGGCTTTCTTTTTGAAAGTAATACAATTCAGACACCAATCCCATGTCAGAAGATGGTTATCTTAAGAAAGCAGTTTGTATTTTGATCCTTACAAAACCAGAAATGTAAAGTTGTGTTTTTACAGGGATTGGTAGTTGTTTTGCTTCCAGTCTTTATGCTAAGCTAAGCTTCCTGGTATCCATATTTAACTACAGAGTGGCATCAATCATCTCTTCTAACTCTCTGAAGGAAAGCTAATGTAAACATTTCCTTTCAGTAATGTATGAGCCTACATTCTGACTGTTTTAAACAAGCTTGAACTATAGTTTTGTGCATTTGTGAAAAAGAACAGGAGAAACAGATTGCTCATTAGCATATAACATATTTTGTGATCTTTAGAGGTTCCAAAATTAAATAAATTGACCTCATGATAATTTCCTCCATAGTGTTTATCTTATAACGTAGTTCAGTAAAGTAATGTATAAGTACACTTTTCTGCCTACACATGACATTCAAGTTTCCTTGCATACATATTTAAATAAACAACTCGGCACACAACAGACAAGGTGCAGCAGTCTAAGGCCCCATTTACATGGGAACGCAAACAAAACGCAAACGAACCAAATTCGATATCAAAAAAGTCTTTCGTTCACACGGATACGACTCAATAAACGCGTCCCGCTGGAGACGCTGTAGTACATATGCCGGGCCTGTAAGTGGCGCTGTACTTCCGCAACAAAATACACCAAAAGCAGCGAAGAAGACCCCCGAGCATGGTTGCCATGGTTGCCTTGTTGCCCTTCTGTTTATTCTCCGCGGTGGATTTAGCAACATGTAGTTCTCCATGTCCACTTGTTGCTGATGGTTGTGGTAGAGGAGCTGGACATTTTAAATCTAGTTAAAGTTTTTAAAGGTGGGGTAGGTAAGTTTCAGAAACCGGCTCGAGATACACTTTTTGTTATATTCCATGGAATGCTCTTAACATCCCGATAGCAATGAACAGGGCCGTATCCAGGATTTCCTAAATACCGAGGTCCAAACATGCTAGGGGGGTTCGGGGGATACCCCCCGAGATTTTCATGATCTAGTTAGGTGCTTTTTAAGTCCTGTGGGGGGTCACAAATTGGATAATATATTGATTTCAAACCATGTCAGTGGGCTGACAATGTCAGCATCAATTATTTTTAAAGTGTAATACATAATAATCAGTTGATTGTTACTATTAATGATCTGGACATGCAGAAGAGGCTAAAATGATCACAAAACATTGTCAACATTCATTTTCCATGTCTCTCTCCTTTCCATAACCTGCAGCCTCTCTTCCATCTTCTTTAGTCTCTCTGTCTTCTTCCTGTCCTTTACTCTCTCTGTCCTCTACTCTTTCACTTTCTCAATCTCTCCCTCGTTGTTCACTTTTTGCTCCTCCTCACTTGTCTCTCCTGCCAGTGAATTAAAAGCAATTCAGCTATTTAGTTCATTTCACTTGTTTGTTTGCATTCTTTTTTTATTTAAATCTGTTTTGTTTGATTCTCAAAAGAGAACAAAGATGTAAGCAAATTGTGTTTTATACAATTGTATGTTATTATGACATCATAACTGCAATAGATGTATGTTTTAAAATGATGCCTATTGTAAATGAAGACTATTGTTATAGATACATAGATAGATAAATAGATAGATAAATAGATGGGCTTATTAAGCCTACATTCTTTTGTGTGACTCCAGTTCCTCCCTGACTTCCATCAGTTTCTCTCTCTCTTTCTCTTTGCCTGTCCTGTCTCTTCCTTACCAAAGCTGAGCATAGACTGACGTAGTCTTTTCATTATATCTGAGTCAGTGTAAAAAGAAAACAATACAATGTTATATCTTCAATGTTTTACTCAAATTGAAATGAAAGAAAAGCATTACAACGTTTGTTAAAAAGTAATCCTTCTGACATTGGATGAACGAAATTAACTTTAGCTCTCTAGCTAGTTTATTCACGCAATTTAAACCAAAGTATAGCCTATAGCTGCAATATAAGTTAGTGTGCATGTTGTCGGACGTCCACTGACTAACGTACAGCGTTCACACAGGATCTGCTGGTCATATGATGTCCTGATGAGCAGAAACACAAGCAGCCCGCTGGACTCAGATCTCTAGATACTTCATCACTCCTTCGCTGCTACGATACAGGGCTGCGGAGGTTTGTTGATACATGTCGTCGTCTACTGTTTGCTTTAGTCGAGGCTACGTAGTTATGCAGCGCCCCCATGGTCAGTAAATGGAAGTACTACAAATAACCCCGTTTAGTGCAATTCTTTCACAAGTTTTGTTATACACAGCTCGGAAAATATTACCGAGGTCCGGACCTCGGTGACCTCAATGGTAGATACGGCCATGGCAATGAATGTCTTAAGTGCTTTGACAACAAATCCATAAAAAAATGTAATCTGTGGAAGCCGTGATACTGTAAAAAGTACAACCAATCGGCTAAACGGATTGGATTGCCGCCCTGTCTGTCAGCCTTCCATTTCGTGTACGCACAAATGTATCTCGTGCCCTCATTGGGCGTGCCGTCATTGGGCGTGCATCGCAGCAGTACTTCAATGACTCGCCAGCAACAGGCGGCCACTTTCACCAGTCTGCTGACATCATGTGCACGTTCATGTGTGTTGGAGGAGGTGCTCTGTAAGGAAGTCTGGAGGAAGGGGCGGATTCTTTTCGGCTGTGTACTTTAAAATTTTAGTGCACTCGAGCCGGTTTCTGAAACTTACCTACCCCACCTTTAAGAGCAAATTTAATTAACCTAAAGTCAAACCTAAAAGGACATTTATTTTGAATATAATATGGTGTGTATATATCAGGTATATATATCCTTCAGCCATCTCCCTGGGATACATTTAAATAAGACACATGGACCCATATGAGTGTGTATTGTTGCTTTTTTCAAATGTGCAGGCAGACCAGTTTCTCATGTCTCAGTTTAAAGCGCAAACCCTCATGCATTCATCCCATGAATAGAGCTGTCAGCATGTTACCACTGAGGCTGCATCTCATGTGACACAAACCCAGCTTTGAATTTTTCATCAATATCATATATTCTCTCTGAATGAGAACAGCACGTCCTGCTCTGAGCTAAAGCAGTGTGCATATCTCTTGCATCACCATGCAAACAGGTGCATATTAGCATAGCAACACTGCTCTGCTCTGCTAATTATCTTTAATCACAGCTATGCTTGTGCAAATTGCAGAAAAAATATCAGATTTAGGCTCACACTCTGGGTAAGTAGCTCCTTTTAGAGAGACAGATTTTGGTTGATGATGAGGTATAAGTGGGAAGGTATACTTTTTGCAGAAGGAGCTTGGCACAGGTGTTTTCTGTGTGAATATTGTGTTCTCCCCCGGAGAGGTGAGCTGCCGCTCCCAGTGGGAGAGATCGGCTCGAGCGCTGCACTTGACAGGAGGTCTGTGAACGTCTCATTTTCTCAGAGTTGCCTCTTTACTTAAAGAGGCCTTTTGTAGGTGCTCTCATCATGACTGCAGCAGATGTCTCAGCTGTGATTGATTGACAAGTGCAAATTGAATTTTCCATACGTTGAAATCCCTTTCAGCAGCACTGGGAAAAAAACACTTGCATATATGGAGAATTACAAGTGTCATTTCAGTGTGCATTTTACTCCTTATAATAAAGCCATTAATTCTCTAAAAGAGAAAGTGCTGCATTTGTTTAAAGCTCTTCTTTGGATAAAAATAGGGGGAAAAATGTTAAATTAATAAAACAGCGAGAAAGAGTTTATTATCTTAACCTGTTAAACCCGAGCCTGTTTTTCAGGTTTCAGGCTCGAAAATGACATTCCCAGAACAAATGACTGTAACTTCACTTCTAAAAGGTTTATATGAATTTTTTTGTTATCAAAGCAAGGTTACATCTGTGAGTTGGATGTAGAAGTGTCAGAATCAATATAGATGTTTCTGTGTCAGAGTAAATTCAGATGGAACATAGCAAAAAAATGTAAATTCCTGTCTCCGCCTAAAGAAAACCCATTACTTATAGTGAAGACCAACCTTGAATGATGGGTTAGTAGCCTAAAAGCTTTAGGAATCCAAATTATAACATATAATAAGTACCCTGTATCAAGATTGAGGCAAAACAAGTGACATTTGACCTTTTTAGAGAGGTTTATGAACATAAAGTCCAGGCGGAATAAGCTTTGGGCACATTTGGGCCCATTTGGGCCCATCAGTGCCATTTGACCTTTTTCAGATACCAGACTATAAAAATCATTGTATTATATTGAATAATCACTATAGGTATTCATTCCATTAAAAAAATGTAAATAAAAAAAAAGATTCTTAAAAAAATATAAAAAATATTTGTGTGAGTGTGTATAAAAAAAATCAGGGTCCCCGCCGACTTCGGGCGGAACGTGTATACGTCAAGTGATAACATGTGTTTTTTATTTTATTATTTTATGGTCCTACAGTTGGGATTGACCTCCAGCCTGTGTTATCAGACACACCAAAGACATCGTTCTCTGATAATTAGTCAGTGAAATGGGATCAGAAGGATATTATTTTCCAGTCTGACCTGGAGCAGGTCAAAACAAGCGGACAGTCAGCATCTCCTTCGAATGTCAGGGTTGCAGCTCACTGTGTTAGTCAGCAATTCCAAGCTTCAATCAGCTATTTGTGTGAAGGTAACAGGGGGTATTGTCTCTGTGCCGAAGGGGGAAAAAACCACAAGCATGCAGAGAGTGTCAAGCTGCTTCCTGTGCTGCTGGCAAATCGGCCAAATGAATTGCTTCTACCCCTTGAATACTGAATGTTCAATTTATGACAGGGGGGAACATGAAGAGGTTCAGATGTCAGGGTCACACAGGTTGAATAATCATTTGGCTGCCAAAGAGATCACTGACATCCAGCAGGAGGGCTTTCACTGATTTAGCACAGCTTAGGCTAGTCACTAGGTACATTCAATCATGAACTCCGGCTTCAAGCCTGCTCTGTAATTGTTATGCTGATTCCCTGATCATTTTATGGGCTGTGCGCTTTATATTAATTCACAGCAGTGGAAGAGTTCGATGAGAAGATTGATACCAGTGTCATGTCGGTCCCAGAAATCTGTCATCTTAGCTGAGCACATGGCTATTGTTTTTTTTAGGTTTTACCCGTGTTCAGTGTTAATACTAATGTTCTTTTGTATTCGTTTTTCTGTTTGTTCATTATGAACCCATTTATTTGTTTGAGCCTTGAGTTAGTGTTAATCTTATACTTGAAACTAATTTAGTGCCTAAAGGAAACCACACGTGAAACCTACACACTCGACACCTGCACTAAATGCCATGTGTCCGGCTCTCAGTGAACTGAGTTTGGGGTCAAACACTTTTCACTGCGTCGTTTCAGACCGGTTGAACTTGATCCTCCAAACCTGGAGTTAAATAAATACTGAACTCATGTGTCGGAAGTTGAAAAAAACAAAATATGCAACAAATGTGTTATAATCAAGCAAGAATGTGTAGTGTTTTTTTTACATTTCTCAAATGTTCTGTTTTTCTGTTAGGCTCTGAGACATTTAAAGTAGCATTTTGTTCTAGATATCTATATAACAATCCTCTGACATTAAATGGCCTTAGCAATTACTTTAAAAAGAAAATCTGAATTTGTTTCAATTGTTAAGACTTGTTGTCATATATAAATAGTAAATAGACCTCTGATGCAGGCACAGTGATTTTATGATTAATTGGTAAAAATAGGCACATTTTCTGTCCACAATAATTTGAATACCCATGATTGTTTATGACCTGTATTCTTCCACCTTGGTTTCCAAAACTCCTAAAATATTTGTAATCATATTGAGGACAATAATTTGCTCTTCTAACTTTATTCCTTGGATTTCTAGAAAAGCTGTGAAAAAGCATATACACAGTAAATTGATACTAACACAGTGACAGTTTATTAAATAATGTTCTTCCAAAGAGATTAAAATGTAAAATAGGTCTTGTGATAACTGCCGCTTTGGTCCTCGTGCTGATGTTTAGTGCTGTGTAAAAACCTTGGGCAATGATTTCAAAGTGCATCTGAGGAAATGGGATCCACAGTACAATAATAATAAAAACTGAATGAATGTGGAGAGACACTTTATGGCACACAGCTTTCTTATAACAGCCTATTGACCTGACTGTGAACTTGTGTAACAGTTGATTGGTGTTTCTCAATGTCTTGTGTGTGGAAAGGAAGTTAAGGCTTGTTCTGTAATCAAATTTATTTTTGTTCTGTTTTTTTTAGCCTCCGACGCCAAGGAGCAGCAGTTTTGGATCCATCAGCTCCAAGCGTGTGCCAGGCGTCACTCTGACAGCAGTGCCAAGGTTACACACACGCACACACACACACACACACACACACACACACACACACACACACACACACACACACACACACACACACACACACACACACACACACACACACACACACACACACACACACACACACACACACACACACACACACACACACACACACACACACACACACACACACACACACACACACACACACACACACACACACACACACACACACACACACACACACACACACACACACACACACACAGAGGAAGTAAGTTGTACACATGACACTGTTCCCAGCTTTAGGTATGTTCCTCAGGGGGAGAATTGAATTCAGTAAACTCAGGTCAGGTTATTGAGTTCAACAGTTTGTCATTCTGCACAGGAAAGGATCCCCCCCCCCCCCCCCCAGGTTAAAACCATCTTCAGTCAGTGTGTGAGCCTTTCTCTGTTTCTGTTCTGCCTTAGTTTACTGACATTTCTTGTGAGTCTAAAGGTGACACATCTTTCCATGCCATTTCTCAATTCAAATGGCATCATTCCTCAGGACAGGAGACTCATTTAACGTTCCCTCTGGAGTTATAAAGTTCTCCTCCTTATTCTCATCATCCTGGCCTGCTAAAATTACCTTTTCTCTCCAAGTCGTGCAGCAGCCTCCAGCTCCAGCTCTTAATACTTAGCCAAGTTCTTACATAATTACCAACTAATCATCTACACTCCACACAAACTAGATTTTCACTTATAAATTAGTTGTTGAATAATTGCTTAATATTGACAACCAGTAAATGCCAGTTGTATCTGTTTGTAGATAACTGATGTGAGTGACAAAACGAAGTATTCTTTCATTTTCTGACTCCTTCTTCACTCTTTACCTATGAACTCACAGGGAGATTAAATCCACAGTTACAGACTTTGATAAATGTCAACCAAATAAATGCCAAGTCCCTGCAGACAACAAATAACGCCTAATCAATTAAATCTGTCTGTGAATATAATTTAAACAGGAAATAAATAATCCGACCTTTGTTCAAATAGTTAACAAATAATGCAAGATAAAAAAAAAAGTGAAGACCACTTTCCTTGCATATTTGATGAATTTGAAATGTAATAAATAATGTATAAACTGTAAAATATGTGAAAATCCACAACTTACACGCCACACAGAGCTCAGCTTTAACGTGTCATGTGCAACTTCTCTTGCCTGTATAATTTGTGAATATTTTTAGCACTTCTATTGACAGAAGACTTAGCGATTTAGGGAAATATGTCAGCACGCTTCTGCTGCCTTATTTGAGAATGAATGTATCTAATATTCCTGGTTTTATGGTCCTGTTCATGTCTCTGTGGCCTCATTTCTCAAAAAGGACGGTGGTGGGTGCAGTAATAACTATCTTTATCCACAACCAGTCTTTTAGCATATCATGGCTTCATATTTGGGGAATATTCTGCCAGGACTTGAAGGTATTCATCTGTGGGTGTGACGTAGCCCCATTTTCCTGATCCAGTCGAGAATGAGGAGTCAAGTTATTCCAACTTTATTACTTTGGCAACTTTTGGTATTCAAGTTAATAATGTGCTGTCAAGGTATATTTGTTGGCCGGCCGCAGCTGTAAAGGATCAAGCTAATTGTAGGATGCTTGTAATATGTTTTGATCTTTTGAACGAGTTCATTTGATGATTATTTTGTGTTTATTTGTAGAAACTATTGCAGAAATGCCAGTGGACATTTCAAGTTGTGTGTAGGATAAACATATATCTGTTTATAATTGTGAACAATCTTGACAGTCTATTATACTTAACCTGTGCAGCTCTTAATCCCACTTTGTGTGTCTCACAACTTCTTTATTGACAGTTTCAGACAGGTATTGAGTGAACTCTCTGTAACGGTTGTAAACAAAATGTTTTGCTTGGTTGTATTTGATTGCTTTATATTGAAATGTATTTCTACGGTTTAGTCAAACCCTAATTGAATACGTCATATACTGTAAGTGAGATAGCATTTTATTGAGTAAAATATCTTGATCTATTTTGCAAATTGGCTTCTTAAAAACTCTTGATTCAGGCTAAAAACACAGTTTCCATGATTTCACACCTTGATTATGCTAATTTAGGATGAACTCTCATTGTACAGTAAATCTGTCCTGGACTGAAAGATATTGTTGAATTGTAGGTGTGGGATTGTTCCTAGCCTATGTCGTAAAAAAAACCCTGCTTCAATTCATTGTCACTATCAGAACAGGACAAGTGTGTGTGACTCATTGTTATCTCACATAAATCTGTAGGTAATATTATAAAAAGTATACAAATTAACAAACTCTGTCAGACATTATAAACTAGCAAAGCTTTTTACTCTACTATAAAGCACCTTCCTCTTTGCCTTGCTTTAAAGCATATGATTTCATCTTCCTGCTTCACTTCACTTTATGTATTATATTTCTCATTATTCTGCCTCTGTGTGTGGTTTCAGGTGAGGAAGCTGAAGGGCTCCGATGAACACTTGAGTGTGGAGAGAGCAGGAGGAGGCCAGGAGCTGCTGGTGAGTCAAACGCAGATTCACCTATAGTTTTACCTTTTTAAACGTTAAAAAGGACATGGAAAACTCCAACTTCTGTACTGCAGAGCACCTTTTCTTCCACATTTAGACTACTCTTTGCAAAAACCCCTTTTCATGTGTGCTTTTAAACAATCACGGCAGCCTCATTGTGCTGCCTCATCACTGACTCGCTCATTCAACACGTAGCTCTTCTTCAAACTGCTGCACAGCTGGAGCGAGGGGAAAGTCCAATTACTCTGCTGAGCCGTGATGAGAGAAAGCAGTCAAAACACAAGAGAAAATTGGATAATCAAGGAAAAAGTTGAGGAAGGAAGACGGTCTCTCTCATTTTCTTCCTGCCGTGTGGAGCTGAACGGGCGTTTAGTTCCTGCTGGTCGACTGTGGGGCATTACCACGGGAGCAGCTGTTATTACTGTACCCACTGCTGTGGTCTAATCCGTCCCTGAGCCTCTGTCTGCCTCTCAGATCGTAATAGCAGCTCCTCTGTGACAATCAGCAGCGGAGCGGTGGCTACATCCCTGATAACAGGATAGGTGTAGCAGGATTTATTTATCACCAAAAATAAAAGGACTGGGGTTTATTGTCCCTGTGTTCATAAGAAAGTTAGTGAAAAAGTGCTGACACATTATATACTATTGATCGACACAGATGCCGTAAAAACATTTATTGGACTTGCCTTAGGCTGGCGTCACACTGTCCCGAAATTGACACCAGATGGACACACGAATATGGAATTGTGAATTTCGCACGAAGATGGCCCCGAACTTGGTCAACAGCCAAGCAATAGCCGAAGTACGATGCCTACAGAAGGCCACACGAAGATGTGCATTTTTATAGTAGTTTACACCCACAGGACACACGACATCGTATTGAGAGTAGGATGCGTTCGAACTGGGTCACGAAGGCGTCACGTGACCTCCCGATGGTATAAAACCTTCGGCCGCACGTGGGAAATTAAATTGCTGATCGGAGATTACAACAATGTAATATCCTTTTCAGTTTCTCAGAACACAAATTGGGTTATTTACATGTTTACATGATTTTGTTGTGCAATAAAACAACCAGAGAAGCGATCTGCAAGGAAACATAGCACACCGTGTCCTCATGTTCCTGTTTCACCTGCTTAATACAGGTGTCATCACTGCTACTGATTTCGATAGAGCAGGTCACAAATAGCAAGAAATGACAAAGTGAAATAAGACCATTTGTACCTGTAAGAGGAGGTGCTGGGCCTGTAAGAGTTGTTCATCATGTTCTCTGAGGTGTATCAAAAGAAGCAATGCTGCTGCCTTCTTTTTCCTTGTTGTCTCATCATCAAAGTCTGCCATTCTGCAGGAACTGAATTGTGATTGAAGCTTTGGGAGTTACACATGCCTCTGCTCAGGACTGACTGAGGAAGATGCTCTGAGGCTGGCCTTTTATATGTCCACGTTACCATGACACATAGGAAACACTTGAGCTACTCAAATTCGGCTGTCTTCGCCGACACCGTGGTCCCATCTCGATGTCATCGCACTATAATACGATGGCTACACGACGGCATTGTGAGGGCTTCACGTAGTCGTGTTGCCTTCCTAAGACAATCGGGCAGCTTCTTGTTTCCTTCGTATTATCTTCGTGAGGCAAAAAATGCCCGATGATCACACAAAGTAAAGAAGAAGATAACACAATTTGACAAGATGCCCTCACGATGGCCTTACGAAGAGCAAAATGGTCACACGAATTCAACACGAAAATGAACCTTCGCAAAGGTCTTTCGGCAATTTCTTGGCATGCCAAAGATTTTGCCACCGCTCACGAAGTTGCTGCCGGAGCCTGAGAAACTCCACCGGCGGTCATACGATGGCTTAAGATGCCTTCGCGAATGTCCCGATGTTGTTACGATCAGAGCCGAATTTGAACATTTCCTTTATCGTGTGTCCATCTGGTGTCAATTTTGGGACAGTGTGATGTAGGCTTTAGGGATGCATTTATTATGAAGTTAATGTGGTGAAAGAACAAGGTCGAATATTTTGGTTGCTAGTTTTTTGGTTCGCCTCAGGAAGTGTTCATCAGCTGTCTCAGAACTACCTTTGACACTCAACTCAATAATTTAAAACTTCTGTATTTCATGTATCTTTGAAAGGACATATTATTTCCTTGTTTCACTCTTTAATGGTAATGTTTCTATTTACAGCACCTGCTTTGAACTTAATCTCCTTTAATGGTAGAAGCAGAATCCTTTTATCTACAGCAGGGGTCTCCAACACGTCGATCGCGAGCTACCGGTAGCTCGCGGGCAGCTTTTCAGTAGCTCGCCGCTCGATTATCGATTATAGCGTAGTAACGCTGCTTCTTGATTTTTCGGCCACACAATAAAGTGTTTTTATTTTAGAATTGTTTCTGTCACACGAATATAAAATTGGTCAGTGACGCAGAGATCAAGGAACAGACGTGACAGCGGCACAGCGACACCACACATGGAGCAGTCTGCTTTCTCCAGCAGCACCAGTCAGAACCAACGGCAGAATGACCCGCTCTGAATCAGGCCCTGTCGCTGCGGCCCAGAGACACACAGGGAGGGATTTGTGTTTTTTGAAAAACACTCTTTATCGTCATGTCAGGTTTTTGGTGGATTTAATCAAGTCTTGGATTGCAGAGTATGAATCTCCTCTTGCTATTTTCAGTTGATAAATACGCGTGTAAAGTTTGTGAAGGCAGGAGGAAAGCTTCCGCGATCACCGTCTCCTCTCCGTTCCTCCAAGCCCCGCCCCCTCCTGAAAAATAACTACTAATAAGAGTGACAGGCTGACAGTGACCTGATAGAAACTTTATTATTCACTTAATCACTGATTGAGATATGATGAAGCTAACTTAATCTCATACATTCATGGGATTCATGTAACAGTAAGACAGAGAATGTGAGTGTGCACCCACATGCAGTATTTTTTTTTTTATAATGCTGTTGTAAATACTCCTGTTGTCTGCTGTGTTCAGACTTCATGTGTGTGATGCCTCATTCAAGACATTCAGTGTCCTTTTTTTAACAGAAGACCGTTGCTAGAAGCTGCAGCTAGACTGCAGAAGTATTAGTTTTTTGTTTTTGAGGATGGAAAAATGTCACACACAGATATAGGGAGGCTAGACCTATACAATTGATTAATTATGGTTTATAATTTCATGTCAACATGAAGAAGAAGAAAAGATGGCTGCACTGTTCAGTGGCAATCCTGTGGAGATGAAGGTTATAAATCTCCAAAATCATGTTCAGCTTAAGTCTCAGCAAAACTCACAACATTTCTGGAGCCTTGTACGCCCAGACAACTATAAGAACATCACCAAGCAGCACTGAACATGTCTGCTTTATGTGGCTCTAATTGCCTTTGTGAAGCAGCTTTTTATGACATGAATGAAATCTAAATACAGAACAAGACCGACTGATCAACATGTAAATGACTCCATTAGAGTGAACCTAAGTGGGTCCAGCATACACCTGTATCGTGGACTCCATGCAGCGCCAGTCATCTCACTAACTGTAAAAAAGAGTGAATGCACTTATTTTACACGTGCCATAAGATGCTTGCAAGGTGGTTATTAAGGCGATGTATTTACTATGTGGGCCATAATAAGTACTTACTATGTTGTCCATATTAATATGTGAGAAATTGTCGTTTTCTTGGACCTTGATGTGAAGTTAAGATTTTAGATAAGCTTTAGGTATTGCAATTTCACACAAAAGTAGCTTAATTCAACTGATGAGTGCTATGTGAATAAATGTAAGCGATGCGATGCAAGTAGCTCTTGGCCACTTTCATTTTTTCAAAGTAGCTCTCAGGTGGAGAAAGGTTGGAGACCCCTGATCTACAGTATACAAGAAAAACATAGGAAAGTATGTTCCTCCCTTAGTATTAACAGTTTATATCTGCATAATGACATAACCACATCGTCTTTAGCGACCCCACTAACGTGTTGTCACCATTACATCTAACAACAATCTGAATTTTGGATTATTATTATTTGTGGAGACTCTTCCCTGTGGCTGCAGATTTCTATGGATTGTCATCAGGTTCAGTACAAGACCTTCACCTTGTTCATTTCTGCGCCACCGATCTATCAGTCAGTTTTCTCTGTCAGATTGTCCGGTTACAGTTGGTGGTTTTTCTGGTAGCTGCTTTCAGATGGCAAATGTAGTTTTCCTGGATTCATAATTTCAGCTAAAACCAGTTAAAAGAAACATAAAATGGCCAAAAATAGTTTTTCTAGCTTCTGCAAAGCCTGTCAATGATTTGTAGGCAAGTAGATTTTAGTCCTGGATAAAAAAGCTATTGTATATCAGTGCCCAACAATACAATACAGTCCAGCACAACAACACAAATTTGTCGGTTTTTTTTTTAGCAAGTGAAGGATTGTTGCAAGGCCTTATCTCCATTCCATTCATAAAGGATGGTTCATTGTTCCCTTTGCTGAAGGAGATAAGAAACGCAGCATTGAAGCAAGCTTCTTACAATGGCTGCCATTGACGTGTTCCTGGGTCATTGCATTGTATTTCAGTTAGGAACCTTCCTAAGCAAGAAAACGCACCCCTGGTCAGACAGTGAGCACATCTGCAAGCTAATAAGCAACATGATAAATAGGCCAGTAACTACGTAACTATATGCACACGTAACCCTGGACAGGGAGGGCAGTAAAAGTCAGGCTGTGGACTTTGACTGTCTTTCATCATGTTGTTTACTTTCTGCTTGAATGGAAAAAAGCAGCTCCTGCACCTGCTGTTGTGTTTGGCTGTCTTTGTCTTTTAAACTCAGATTTTCTCAAAGTTCTACTATGATTACATGATACAAATAGTTGTATCTGTGTATATGAATCTGTTTAGGCTGCAGCATTTATTGAAACCACAATATTGACTATAGTGCAATATCCAAATCACAATAAGCACAATGTTTGGTAAAGGACAAATATGTGACAATATCTGAATGAATAAGTACAGACTTTTTCAAAGATAATGTGAATAATGTTGTATAATATTAAATCGTTATCAATACCTCCTCACCTAACCTATTGCAAATAATATTGCAGTTGCAATATCAGTCAAAGATAATAGCAATTAGATATGTTTCCCAAATCCTGCAGCCCTAGTATCTGTGTATATGTATTTAAAAACTATTTTCATACCCTCTAACCAAGATAATATAATACTGAGAAGCTAATTGTGTGTAATTAGCATTTTCCCCTGTAGTGCAGAACATGACAGGTCAGCAGCTGACCGTTGCACAGCTACCCACGCTGCCTCTCTCAGGTCCACCCTCGACCGAGTGACAGCACAGCACCTGTGATTCTTACGCCGCACACATTTTAAACCTGAGTTTAGTCAAGCTGGGAGTATCCTTATATGTAAACGTTTAGAAGACAGGTGGTCCTAAATGTATCAAGGCCTTAAACCTTTATCATGAATGTTCACATTAAGGGGTAGAGCTCACAGTAATGGTGTGTGTTTGTATATTGCATTCTTTATCAAGCTGTTGCAACATTTTCACAATGTTTCTGATGTGTTTAGCTCTGACTGCAACACAACTCTGAATGTCACAAGATTACTGCAGAAATCTTATTACCCAGTCATATTTCCTTGTAACTTGAGTCCTTTAAGCCTTTGGAGCGTCATGTCCTTCAGAGTGAAACGATCTGCCAGTGCAGTGAGGATATCTTCTTTTCTTTACCTTTTTAAAAAAAAAAAATCCCGGCAGCCTTCTTCTTACTCTATAAAAACACAGATATTTCCAAAAGAAATATTTAAACAATTTGAATTAGAATTTAATTAAGCTTACATTTTGAAAACAACATTTTAAGAATTTGATTTTAAACTGGAATGATGATAAGTTTTCAATTGTTTTCTCTTCTTCCCAAATATTGGATACTGGCACGTCTCTAGGCTTATAAAATCATTTGAATAATAGAGAAAAAGACAGGTCCGTGGTTCAAAAGTCGACACCGATTGATTTGAAAGGGTCAAAGGTGATGGAACACAATTCCCTGTCAGATATATATTGACCCTATATCTGAGAAATCCTAGACTCCTAGATATGACGTGCATGACCAACCCTGACGTCTGTTATCTCCTTTACGGAGATAGGCTGCTTCAGCCATAATGTTGTTGTTCCCATTCTATGACCGGGCAACCCTAGGTCACAGATGGTTTATTGTTGTGGGTACACTGGGACACTTCCTTCTCTGTGTTTGTGGACTCCAAGGTGTGAAATCTTCGAGGCCATAAGTGTCAGACACAAGTAACTCAGTGTTCCCAACTGTTTAGGCTATCTTCTCAAATATGTTGATTACTCTCTGCGAAACCAGTTAAATGGGCTAACGAGAGAGAGGCACTCCAGAATTGACGTGGCAACTCTACCGTGAAGTCAGAACCTCTGGCTCTTGGACTTGTGATGTGAATTCTCCGGCCGAAGCTCCAAATAAACCATCAGTGTTTGACATCAAAGCTCCTGCTCTTCCCGTGTCTCTTTCCTGAGTCGGTGACTCCCACTGCATTGCTGCTACACAGAAGTTTCCCTTACAATATTCAGCATGTTCCCACTCTTCCCACCATCACTCCCCCTCCTTTACTTTTACTCCTTGCATTTTCTTGTTCTGACACTCCAGTTTCTTGAAATGCTCGGGGCTTTGTGCCAGTTTTGGAGGACGAAACCTCAGCTGTTTGCACACTGAAATCCCATCTCCTTTTCTGCTTACTCACGCCTCGTTGCTCTGCCTTTCACAATACAACAGTGTTCTCACTGTAAGCTCATTATACTCTGAATGGATTTGGATGCATTTAATCACAAAGAAAATGCTCTTATTTTTTCCAAATACGGTGTCTTTACTACTCTCTAAAGACTTTCGAATTCAGCGAATAACAAGCAATTCACACCTGATCATAGACATGACATTATAACACACAATGTTGGTCATAGGTCTGGTTTCCTAGGTTACCACATCACAATCGGTGGTGGTGGTTTCCCACTTAGTGAGCAATATCCTGTGGTGGAATTGGTTATTTGATCTATTGAATCTATTTTATTTCCCCGCTGCCATGACCTTTGTGCGTTTCTGAGGGATAAATCTATGGTGTGTTGTCTGCACTACTGTAAGCTAATGGAGGGTAAAGACAGGAGAGAGAGAGGTACTGGTCTGAGATGTCTGCATGAGCACATAGCTCAGCGAACTGAAGAGACAAGAGTCACTGAGGGGAATCGGAAGATGCATCAAGATGAAGAATGTAATGTGACTTTACTGTAGCTTCGGCACAGAGCGAAATAACAAAAAGGATGGCAACAGCAAAACAAACCAGCATCCACAAGCCATGAAGCTTCTCCAACAAGATTACATTTGTTCACTGTTTCTGATTAAGACAAGTCTCAGACATTTGTTTTGGTGTCCGTCTGATGAGCCCTTGTAGACTTAATGAAGAGATGGCATATTTTTTATTCTATGGTTTACTGTGAATTGTTATAGATACTGGTGGTAGTGAAATGGTTAGGCTTTCCAGTGTTTACAGCACAGTTCACAGTCTTCTCTCGCAGAAACTGAGCACCAAAACGTTTTGTCAACATCTGACTAACATATAATAGCAATATAATCGAGTTCAACATTTTTAATTAAAGGTTGTATGATTCAAGGAATCATTGGCCTGAGAGCAAGTGGTCCAAAGTTAGTGAGAATAGGAAAACACATCCTGCTCTTAAGGCTTACAGGTTTGGCTAATGTTAGCTTTTTTTTATAAAATCTGAGAGTAGGCATACTCCTCAAGCCACATTAGTATATATATATATATATATATAAATATATATGCTGTGTTATGACCCATTTAAAAAAAAAAATATATAAAGCAAAATGCTTGCTAGCTAAGATTGGTTAGTAGTTTAAATCATGATTAGCTAACAGCTAGCATTAGCTGACATTTAACTGGCACACTTTCATATACTTCTTTTTTTTTTTTTTAAACAAAGATTTTATTTGGGGAATATAAACCTTTTTTTAAGAGCATGCTCTTCCTTTTACATTATCATGCTCCTTCCACATTAAAATTCCCACACTACTCTCTCTCCCTCTCTGTGCCACCCCCTGCTCCCCCCAGGGCTCCTCAACCTCTGGTCGGACCCGTAGCTTCTCCCTCCTCCCCCACCTAACCCCATCTTCATCCCCGGGTTCTCAGAGGCATCTGAGCCACGCCGCCTCACCCGGCAACATCGTAACCATCACCCACCACAAATCTCCGGCTGCAGCTCGGCGGGCCAAGAGTCTGTACCCGGAACGGCTGCTGGAGGTCAAAGAGGTGGGTGTCAAAGGCATAACAGTATTTTTTACAAAACCCTTGGCTTCATTACTTGGAGGCATAGGCAATTGATTTAAACGTTATTTCAAGGAAAGGAAGTAAACAGGTGAAAATGCACTTTATTAGACAACATGACCACTAGCACGCTAATTCTTCTTTGGGATCTACTGCACAATGATGTCTTGTACAGCAGCACACACAAGTAAGGCTAATTGTACACGAGGCCATGGCTCTGCAACAAACAGTAGCACATACTGATAATGCAAAATGACCGGGCCTGCCATGCTCTGCCTCTGATCAGCTAATACTCCATTTACTATTTGTTCGTTGGGTTAAAAAAAGAAGGTTACCTTCCTGTAGCACAACTCAGCTTCTTTTCTATTAATCATGCCAAAAGAAATTAACATAATGGAGGTCATTTTAATAAAAAAGCCCCTGACTTTTAAATATGGATGATACAATTTCCCATACAAATTCTAAAACTGATGTTCTGTGAGAAAGTCAAGTGAGGCATTGAGTTATTCTGATGATTTGTATTTTGCGTGGCCTTCAGAGCCTCTACAGATCAGGTCTCAGGTGGGACACTGGTGCAGTGAGTTCAGCAGATATTTCTGGCTTCCTGGCAGCCTTGACACTGACTGCAGTGCGCTCCGTCTTCACTGTAAATTCAGCTCTGTTGGCATTTTTATGGTATATATCAATACTGATTAACATGGCTGTTGACAGAGGGAAGAGCTGGTGGAGCGTATGTTGTTGAATCAGGGTCAGTGTGCAGTCATCAACATATGAGGTTTTTAAGTGTCCATGTGTGCAAAAAAGATAAATTGTAAGTGCCAGCGAGTGGCCCATATGGATATGTTAATGTTCTCAATCACTGCTAATCCCTGAATTTATACATTTTGATTTCTATTTCAACAAGAGCTTACATTCACAGACCTGCAAGCACCTCTTGAGCTAATTAAAAAAAACCTCTACTTTACATTTACAATCAGTTTCTGATTTAGTTTGAGCTTTAAATCCTCATTAATTCTCCTCGCCTCAGTTAACAGACCTGCCAGTTGTAGGGACTACTCCTTCCTCATCTGCCACATCTCCATACTCTCAGCCCAGCTTCACTCTCTGCCTATCTTTCAGGAGAGGAAAGTTGTTTCTGTCTCTTCTTAATAGCCTGTCTGCAGTAACTGTATAGTGATTAATGACATAGATTAGGCCTGAAGTTGGGTTTTTGAAGAGTAAGTGATAAAACATGATGAAGACATGATTGTAGCTGTAACACTTTGGAGCCATTACCTGCAGTATCTTAGATTTCCCCCTTTGGATTAGAGATGAAATGGGCTCTTTGAATCGTTGCCAGGCAGCCGTTCATCTTGACACTGAATTATGGAAATAAGATGACTTGGCAATAAGGAAGGAGGAAGAAACATGGACAAGCAGAGACAAGAGGCTTTCTAAATGTTAAACACAACTGTTCATGTAAAGTGTTGGTGCGGAGAACAAAAATAGAAGCTGACAGAGAATAGTTCATGTAGGCCATCATGAAAATAAATCCTTCCTAACCAGATTGGCTTGTCCTTCAGCTGCTGAAGGTGTTAGGGGGTTCACTGCTAACATATTCATTGTATTGTTTCCTTTATTATCCATTATGCCTTTTATTAAAGATAAAGTTACGAAGGGCTTTTTCTCCCATAAGTTGTGACACATCTTCACAAAACGATAAAGTTACATTTCAAATACTTCGAAAAATGATGTGTCGTTAAGTCGTCGAAGACAGAAGCAGTGAAAAATGTTGCTTTTTGGACTCGGCAGTTCCACGTCAGCTTCATTCAGCTCATTGTTTTGGCTTCTTAGCAGTTTCTGTTTTGATCCAGTGGAACCGTTTCAGAAAGACTCAGTTGGTGACTTTAATTAATGTTAATTGGTGAGTTTTATGTTGTGTGTGTGTGTGTTTTGCTGAATAGCCCCTCAGGAGCTGATGGTGACCAAAAACAGAGCTAAAAGAGGACAAATGTTGCTCTAAAATACTGATTTGTAGCTGTTTTTGTTCTATGTGTAATTAAGTCTGTTTGCTATGTCGTAATTACAAAATGCTCGAACCAATTTCTTTTTACATTATCAATTAATATGTTGTCTGTTTGCATATCTTGTTAATTTATCCTTCTATAAAAAAAGCAAAAACTGCCCATCACGAGTGAGCCAAAAGTGTTGACCTAAAGAAGGTACACGCATTAATAGATATTCAGTTTCAAATGTCTATAAGATAAAGAAAAACAGCAAATCCTCCCATTTGAAAATCTGCAACCAGTGAATGTTTGGCATCTTATCTAGATACAAAATTACACATTTGTGTCTATTTAAAAAATACTGCTTGCCTATTAATTTTAATTTGAGAGCTCACAGTAGGATTGGTGTCTCCACCTGGAACAGTATGTGAGCACCACACCATCAGATAAACAGTTAAAACAACTTGGCATTTACCTCACCGCATCATCTGCTTCCTCGGCTTGTCATTCTGATGACGCCGTTGGAGTCGCATCAATATTTCATGCAAAGATCTTTCTTTCATGCCTTTCTTGCTCATTGAAGACCTGGCTGGCTTCAAGTTGTTAAATTCCCCATTCAGATGCACCACGCTGTGTGTTTGCCCGCTCTCGCTAAGAATATCTTGCCTAAGTGATTCACTGTGACAGAAAGAGAGTCACGAGTGGAGTCATTTCTCACCTCTCCCTAGAAGAGTCTGTCTCAAGCGAACCCGGGAAAGTTTGAGTAAATACTGAGCAGATGGTGTGATCATTAAGCAAAACAAACACTGCTTTGGTGCTTGTGGTTCCTCTACAGGCGGAGAAAACGAGAGGGGTCTGCCTGCAGACCTCCACTCTCAGGACACCTCCACTGTCAGTACAGGAAGTGCACACTAAGAATTCCAAAATAAAATCACCATCAGTACAGTGCCACTTTCCAAACAGGAAATGCACGAAATACAAAATAAAATTGGATCGTGACACTTATTATATACATATGTATATATCTATATATATATAGATATATACGGACATCTTGTATTGTAGTTACTATCAGTACAGCCGCAGTGCCACTTTCCAAACAGGAAATGCACGCAAATACAAAATAAAATCGTACTGACACTTATTATATACATAAAGTGTATATATAGATATATATAAAAATATGGACACCTTGTATTGTTTACTCTCAGTACAGCACCACTTTCCGAACAGGAAATGCACGCTAATACAACATAAAATAGCACTGACACTTATTATCATATATATATCTATATAGATATATTTATTTATATATATAAATACGACATCTTGTATTTTAGTTACACCCGCTAGACAACAGTGGAAGGTTCGAGAAACAACCGTGTTTGCCGGGTGCACCGCGGTGGAGCTGGGGAGGTTCCACCTGGGAACCTCCACCCCGCTGCGGGACCCGTGGGACCCCTGGACGGTGCGTCTTGGTCACGCTTCATATCGGCCGGCGCGGAGGCCCTCCGACAGTGGGTCGCGTTTGCCATTCGATCAGTGAGAGGAGAGGAGAAAAATGCAACAAAAATGGTCAAAATCCATTAATATATGGATGAGTGACACAGGCCATGGGGGGACACCCGAGACCGGGCAATGTCCCCGGTGGAAACCGGGTGAAATAGCCAAAAAAATAATAAAACCAGGGAAAAGTGAAAAAAAGTGTCCGAAAATATGCACTCGTGAGGCGGGCAGAGTCCCCTGTCAACTCCGTTACATTCCTCCATGGTGTCATTTGAGCGAACATTTTTTACGAGAACCAGGCTTGACCAAGGCCGACCCAAAGTGCACGGTGGTCGGACTCATCACCTCCGTGATGAGTCTCCATTGTGATTTGAAAACTTCCATCAAACGAGTCCTTCGGTGGGCGGGAAAAAAAACGCGTCGGAATCGTCACTTCCTGAACTGACAGTGGAGGTGTCCTGAGAGTGGAGGTCTGCACCGGAACTGTCCTGAGAGTGGAGGTCTGCACCGGAACTGTCCTGAGAGTGGAGGTCTGCACCGGAACTGTCCTGAGAGTGGAGGTCTGCAGGCAGGCTCCCATGGAGAGAACAAGGCCCTCTGTGATGTGTGATTCATTTTTACTTTACACAAGAACTGGGTTGCTGCTTCCTTTGATTTGATTCATATCTGCCGTCATTTAGCTTCTCCACAGTTCCTTCTCCGCTTCCCTCCCTCCTCATGTCATTTGTTGTTCTCCTTCCTTTTATCTATAACGGGTTGTTATGTCTGACAGGTTTGGCGCAGGGCCGGGGGAGGCTGGAGTCGACAGTAAAGGAGTGTGCTTGCTCCATGATTTATGCATGACCAGAAAGCTGCTCCGAGCTGATTTATCAGAGGATTTATGGTTAAACACCAGCATTGGTGATGTTGTTGCGTTCATCCCATTTCTTACATACCAGTCTTGATACTTTCATGTTTGATTCCCCCAGCTACAGATGCTCATGCAGTAGCTCTCTTTCAAACACTCATGGTGGGAACAAGTCTTTGCAGCTCAGTGAACCTCCACATGCTCTGCCTCCTCAGCTCAGCCATGTTGACCCGCCAGCACTCACTGAACCGTCCTCACATCCGGCAGGAGGCTCACACATGCAGCGCAGCAGCACAGAGTTAGAGTTGTGCCAGTTCATGGTTGTCTCACAAGATTAAAGTTTCTACTGCTCACCTGGCTCAAAGGCTCTGCAAAATGTCAATTTCGTCCTATCTCCATTTCCCTAGTTCTTGTCACAGGCTTTCTGCGAAATTGCCACAAACCAATAACCCTAACAACATAATTGTAAACTTTGGAAAGCTCCCTTTCAGCCACAGAAGAGATTATGTTTCACCAGACTTAATAGAACGCTTTGGGACAAACTGAATTTGATGTGTCTTTGTGTTGTTTCGTGTCAAGACAATAACATTCCTTCCAGGAAGGATTGAGATGCTGTCGGGGCGAGTTTGTGTTACAGATTCATAGTTTGTCTCCAGTCTCCAAAACATGCAGAAGTTTATAACACAGCCTAGATGTTACAATACTGGTAAATTAACATGGTGACCATTTTATTTTCCTGTTCTTCTCTGCGTCGATTACCCCTCTATGCATATGCAGGTTATTTTTACTCATTCCCGCACTGTTTAATTAATCCTGTGTGTATGAAATGTGGGAATGGATGGTAGAGATGAGAAATCTTCCCATGCCTATGACTTGACAAATGAAAATCGTAGTGTGATTGCAGTGAATTGACACTAAAGCTGGGATGATACGCTATGATCCATGGTTATTTGGTTTTTAGGTGCATTTATGTTGTTTAGCGCCAACCTATTTCCTTATTTCATCGTCATTGCAATTTGCATGTGTTGTATTGTCATCTTAAGCAACAGTAACATCACAATATATATGCTGTACCAAACAGCCATATTTTAAGCATAGTGTATTGTTTGAAATCAAAATAATGATAACAGCAATCCAGTTACACAGATATGTTCTGTATAGGAGTAACCTCGAGTCATTATAAAACAAGGAACATTTTCATTTTTCCAATTGCAGTCCTGAAAAATGTAACGATGGAACATAACAAAAAAATACATATTGCTGTCACCTCCCATCCATCTGACCATCCATGCATGTATCTGTCTCTCCACTGGCTGGGTGGCGGTGGGAGTCAGACCACATTACCGTCTCTCCTCGGCCAGCTTGTCACGGCTGATGGGAACTCATCAAACGCCTCAACTCTCAGTGTAGCAGCACCACTGGGCACTGCAGAGCTGGAGCACTGGGGTTAGGCTATTTCTGGAAGCATCACTGGTCCTGTTGGCTCCAGAGGTGTGTGTGTGTGTGTGTGTGTGTGTGTGTGTGTGTGTGTGTGTGTGTGTGTGTGTGTGTGTGTGGTGTGTGTGTGTGTGTGTGTGTGTGTGTGTGTGTGTGTGTGTGTGTGTGTGTGTGTGTGTGTGTGATGTGTGTGTGTGTGTGTGTGTGTGTGTGTGGTGTGTGTGTGTGTGTGTGTGTGTGTGTGTGTGTGTGTGTGTGTGTGTGTGTGTGTGTGTGTGTGTGTGTGTGTGTGTGTGTGTGTGTGTGTGTGTGTGTGTGTGTGTGTGTGTGTGTGTGTGTGTGTGTGTGTGTGTGTGTGTGTGTGTGTGTGTGTGTGTGTGATTTCGGCAGAGGTGTTCACGATGCTAACGTTTGAGACCTCCTGATTGATTACATGCAGGAATGGCCTGCCAACCAAAATTCTTCCTCCAGCGTATGCACATGTTGAGTGCGCACGGAGAGGAGGAGCTATTGACTGACTTGTCTGTTGTCAATGTGTTTGTGAGAGAGAGAGAGAGAGGGTAAAGGCGGGGTTTGTGCAAATCAATGTGTTGCTTGCAGCTCTACATTACATAAGATCTGACCTATTTTCAATAGTACAAAGAACAGAAATCAATATCTGGCAGTCGGTGTCGATATTGTGGCACGCCAACACACATAAATGAATGTGTGGTAAACACTGATTCAGATTTAATGCAGGTGTAGTTGAATTATACTTGAAGGTATCCTCTCTTGCCCTCATCTTGACCCTGTCGCCCAGATGAGGCTGGGTTGTACTCATGATGTTCACCTGCTGACAGTTTGTCAAAAAGAACTCTTGAAAAGGCTGTGTGTGTGTTTGAGTTTGTGTCACTATTTATTTATGTATTCTGACAAAGGATACCTTATTATATAGTTTGCTCTGGCACCCAATAAGCTTGTTTATGTTTTTGCTTTAATTCACTAAGTTATCTCTTTTTCTTATCTTCTTTGTGTCTCTCACGAGTCATGTCATCATTTTCCTCATTCCGTGTATGAGCAAACATTTCATGTTTGTCTTATATTAAGTAAGGTGGCAGCATTTGACTGTACATCATAAAACCCATTGAACTGTGTTATTGCTGAGCACTGTATGTTTTCTTTTCTTTTGAGTTAAGGTTGCATAACAACACGATTTGCTCAAAACTTGCATTGCACCCTCACAGACCCCTATAAGAAATATAGACCCTGAGGCAGCTGATGTGTGTTATTACTAGTGCACCACTGATGCAGTTATACTTCCTCTGCATCTCTACTTTTCTGCCTGCTTTAGCAAGTGAAAATTACAGTTGTGCAGCTTTGCTAGAATGATATAACTTCAGTATTAATTTGTGTCTCTTTATTGATAAAGCACTACCTAAAATGTATCTATGTTGTGTCCTGGAGAATCAACATGATTATGTCACCCAAGCAGGATAATCAACCCCTCTGTTGTCCATCAGTTTTCCTTTAGTATTTTCAGACTAATCTGTATATTGTATGTTTCTTTCTTAATCCTTTCAAACTCTCTTAGTCTGATGGACACTTTTTGCCCTATCACTTTGGAAATCAAATATCCGGAATCTTCCCAAAGAACCTGCAACAGATTGGTTGGATTTATTGTTTCACCTAGGAATGAAATTGATTAGCTGCTATGACATTTCAACAATACATGATTATATATCCAACACTTTATGACTGTATACAGTGTCATAACATATGCTCATTATGAGGGGCGCATGAAATGAAGCCTTTATTATTTCAAGGGCACTGTAATTATATGTTATCAGCATGCTGAACAATGGGAATCTAATTATAACAACCATTGGAGACAACCTTTTGATCTCCAACTGCCTGAGGAGTTCAACATGGGATCCAAGTAAATAACTAATAGAGTTGTAGGACAAGCTCTGTGCTTTTTATTCGTTTTTAAATTCCATTGCATGAATGTCTATGGCACATATAACCTCACTGCAACAGCTCTGTGTCTCAGAAATAGCTCTGTGTACTGATGCAGGAAGACAGATGTGCTATGGAAGTGTCTGCCAAGGAAGAGTGTTTGTGAAGCCATACAATATTAATGAATACAACATTTCCAGGCTGATAAACAACCCCGATTCATTAGCCCCGAGAGAAGCTTATTACCCGCTAGCGAGAACCAACTTTGTCGTCTTCATTTTTGTGATACATTTAGACTCCAATAGGCGAGTCATACAGATACAAATTCTCAGTAAGAAATGTTCTGTGGAGCACAGCGAAGAGCTTTTTTGGTTTAAAGAGTTTCAGCTGTCAAGGTGACAGAGGTGATACTATTAGAAGTCGTGTCACTTCTTACACTCAAATAAAACGGTATCAATGAATGAGGTGGTGAAAGGTGTATATGAAACTGGTTTAAACTATGTCATTGCTGGGTTTGGTCTTTTCATTGGATAGTTAAGAAAGAAAATAAACACGTGTAATTACTCACTGAATTTATTGTATTTTCAAGTTAATAAGTTGAAATAGCCAATATCATGAAGGGGTAAATCCTCACAATCTACAGTCCAAATTAAAGGTGTGGTTTCTTTAGTTTATTGTTAACTCTGCTTCCCCCCCAGGTGATGTCCCAAGCAGAGGGCCAGCAGAAGAACCTGGTCCAGACCATAGACTCTCTCCCCCCCCGGGGGCCTCTCTCCTGTCTGGACCAGGACCTGCTGTTGCTCAAAGCCACGTCAGCCGCCACACTCAGCTGCCTGGGAGAGTGCCTGAACATCCTCCAAAAGACCCAGAGCCACAGCCAGCCACCGCATCAGTCCCAGTGCGACTACGCCGGCCACGGAGCCCCCTCCGGTGAGTCCGCCCCCGGCCCTGTTCCAGTGCTGCTACTGGAGCCCCCGACCCCTCCATCTCCCCCATCCCTCTTGCTTTTCCAGTGCCTCCCTCCTGAGCCTAGCCCCAGTGGCAAGGGCCTTCCAGGGCAGCTGGACTGCGGCTCTTGCCTGATGGGTACCATGAACTTCAATGTCTGTAGTAAATGCTGTTGAATGCTGCATTCATGTGTTAAATAGTTTCATTTTATTCCTTTTATGTTTTTTGTCATAGTTTACTGTTGTTGGTCTTGTTCTGTGCCTTTTTTCAGTTCATTATTGTGTGTCTTCAATGTTGTCAACTGCATTGAAATACCAATAGTTCCTTAAAACGGTAGTGCCAAGTACAAGCATGAATGTGAAGTGTGTATGTTCTGGTTTTACTGTCAATATTATTCACATAATCCTTGAAGGCCTTCCAGGTTGATTCCCCATATGCATGTCAGAAGAAAAAAGAGTTTGTGTGAATGATGACTTAATAATAATGACGACTAATACTATGCACTTTTAAATCTTCTCAAAGGATTACTTCTTTGCCAAAGGAATCCACACTGGTGCCTAAAATGTCAGACCTCTGCCATGTGTAACCCTCTCTGTGCCAGATCACTATGGATCCAATAAAGTTGTTTCAATTTAAATAATTTCAGCCTAAGGGTGGTTCTATTGGCTTAAATCCAAGGATTAGGAAATAGTTCCCAAAGGTGGAAGGTAGACCCACCGGTAGACCATTTTAGGTATGATTCAAAGTAATACTCCACTCAAAATCTGTTGAGCCCCAAACATTCACTACCTGTAGGCCTGAAAGGTGGCTCGGAGTGTGTTTTTTGCTCCTTTTTTGGAAGACGGCAGATGTAGTCAGTTTGGATCCACAGCAGTTACAATGGCCACCAGTAATTCACAAAAAAAAGTTCACCCGTAAAACTTTCACAAACATCTGCAGCATATTCAATTTCTCTGCTGTGGACAAAACCATCTCATCTCCATTATGTAGCTTTTCTTGACCTTTATTTTCTACTGCTACACACTATTGCCTCCTTGTAATTCGAGAGGTCGATTGTTTTAAGTGTGCCGAAGAAGAAGATAATACTTAGTTTCTGCAGCTTATTCACACTAAACAGGTTGTGTACTAACTGACAGATGTTAGCTGTAAACTAGCCAGGAATACATTTACTGTGTGTGTGGTGCACTCACCAGGAACTATAGTTCTTTACGTAATTCCTGGATTAAGCGTGTATGCATGTTTGTCTCAATTCATGCTGCCGTATGATAATTTACCCCCTTTTGGTCTGAAGATGCCTTTGGAGATGATTTTGAGGTGCTTTGACATCCCAAATCAACTCAGTGTAGCACTACTGCTACTTCTCCATAAAAATCGTCATATCAGGCGGTTCAGGCATCCAATTTGAATGCTTCCTGGATGCCTCTCTGTAAAGGTGTTCCAATTACTTCCAACTTGGAGTAGAACCTGTAGATCAGTAGATGCTGAAAGGTTGAAGTCCCTTCTGGCTTAGGCAACCCTTTGAACTTCCCCTGGATATTCTGGAGGACAAGACTAGGGAAATGGATGTTTGCTAGCTTCCTTAACCTTAATCTCACGGGTCCTGACTAGAATCCATTGTAACTTCTGTAAATCCAAACATATGACAGCTGCTGTGTTTTAAGCCCTACAGGTGCATTTGTTTTTAGTGGAGTATCTAGGCCAAGAAAGTCTGATCAAACTCCATCTACTGTATGACTTTGGGAGTATCTTTTCGGGTCTTGGTTGGTTGGGTGCCGGATCCCTCGCCAATCTGCCCGTCCTCACAATTTGTTGGTCTTCTCTTTGCGCCAACAGTCACGCTGCCCTGTACCTGTTCATCTGACAGGGGGTGGTGTGGAATGGGACCACCGGGCCGCAAGTACAAACCTCTTTCCTTACGCTGCCTGGCTGATAACTCCTGTGGGGGTCCAGCTGCTCCTCGCTTCCGGCATGTCCCCCCCACACCTCAGTGAGGAGATGTTTTGTTCGAATACTCAGTTATGTCAAGTGATGGGTATTGAGGCTCACCGGCATGAGCAGCATCCAGATTTGATGCAGCTGATAAAGGAGTGACTGTCTGGTCGGTTGGGTGGTTGAATGGATCTGTTCCGCCCACACAGGAAAGCTTTGCCACTGCATGGGCAACTGACTCTTTGGTAGAGAGCCGAGCATGAGGTTGGACAGAGTTTGGCTGGCACGCTTGTCCCTCCAGGCTCTTTTTATTACACAACAGGAGCAGATTTTCTGAGTCAGCTCTAGTTATCACAAAGACAGTCAAGGAACTTGAAAGATCTTTGCAAACTCCCACCAAAAAGCTGCCAGTCACAAACCAGACGGCGTATTATCAGCTGATCACAGAGGATCTTTGCTGCTCGCTCTAGCTTCCCTCTCTCACTGCAATATGTTTGCTTGAAGCCCAACCCTTTGTCTCTTTTACCCCACACGCAGTACATTTCCCTTTTTAAGGACATTTACCTTGCAAACCCCTTGGAGCATAACAAAATAAGAAAGAGCAGATACTTTTAAAACTAAAAGTAGAGCGCACAAGAGGAACATGTAGGGTGAGAATCCGATGGGAAAGCGTCACAATATCTGAGTCAATCTCAAAGCCCAGAAATGGAAAGTAAAGCCATTGGAAACTGCATGATTGTTTGTCTTTCCACTGTTTGATTTGCCACGGCCTTTTGATTCACCTGCATGCCCCTATCCAATGGCCCAGATACCCCCTGCTCACTAGCACCAGTACCAGTAGATGTATTTGTAAACTAGCTACTTGCACACACACATTTATTTTAAGAATGTTTTCCCTAAAACATTTTCATAAAATAAACTCTGACCCCCAAATGTCTTGAGAATAACCTTATGTTTTTAGAGTATCCATTTCTCTATGTCTACAACTCTCACATTTCACTTGCCTTCAGGCAGAGCACCACCTGCTCATGTGTCCATTGGACAGGGAGGCCAGCTGGAGGAGGTTCACTTGTAATACTTTTGGTTCCAGTCAGATAAACTGTCAGTTGACCGAGGCGGAGACCCGTCCTCTGGGCTATTTCTGCTCATTTTGTGGAAACAGGCTCGCCTCAGGCTCTCCAGCATGTCAACCTGTGTCAGCGCAGCTTGCTTCTCACTAATGGGTATCAAAGAACGGCCTCTTGGTGCATTACACTTTTAACCCAATAGAGCACCGGGGCTAGAGAGAAGGGCCAGTGCTCCATTACAAGTGCTTTGAAATGCGATCTAATACTGTGATGAAAGAAGCCTTTACATGAAGAAACTTGTAGCTTGGTTATAGTTTTTTAGAGATTCTGATGAGTCTGTTCATACAGGAGATGTAAAATAGGTTTAGTGCAATAGCTGTAATAGAGATGTTTTTGAGGCTGTTGAACAGATATCCATTAAGGAGCCTTTCTAAGACAGTATCTTAAATCCTGCTCTCTGTCTTCCTGTGTGTCATTAACTTTTATCACTACCACACATATTATTTTTTATTTGATTGAAGCTACATTTGCAGTTGCTAGATGTGCGACAGAGTATTTCTGCTTGATATTCAATATGGACGTTTTCTTCCTCATATCATCTGCAAATCACAATTTGGCAATTACTCTATTTGCACAATCTCATGGGAAACAATCAATTTCAGTTCTGGAACATTCATTTGCATAGCAATATTTTGTAAAAACAAGAATACAATATGTTCAAGACCAAATGAATTGAAATAACTATGGGGATCCACATTCCCTCGCGTGCCGTAACCAGGTAAAAATGAGAATTTCTCCAAGACTCGCTTGCAGAACTATTGACAATCCTATCAGCTTTAGATAGACTTTGAGTTTGGTGTAGCAAAGGATGACATTTAATATGTTAAACATCACAGTAGCATGTTAGCATTATCATTCCAAGAAGGTTAGCATGCTGCAATACCACATAGCTACAAACACTGACTGAAATACATTTAAAGGGGTTTCGCTTATCAGTGGCCTCAAAAGGTTGAATTATCCCCTCTGACAGTTCATCCTCTGTATGTGACGACGGGTACTCTCAGATTAGGTATTTATCTTTAAATGGCTGTACATGAACTGGCATGGAGTGGTTTCAAAGCTCAGTTACAGCATGATATGGACTGTAGAAGATGTAGATTTCTAATATTTATGCGGAAAATGTTATTGTTTGTGGATCGGAGTCAAAATGAATCATCATTTCTGTATGACTTTAGTTCAGGCAATATAACAGGCCAGGAAACAACAATGAACAAATATTACATTTTAACAGAGACACGCAGTATCTTGAGGTGTAGCATCTGTCAATAACACAGTATACTTGATGGGAACCTCTCAGTCTGTTAGTGTGATTCAGTGGTCTCCCTAGTACCTTTCATTAATATACATTTCACCTGACCCAGAATCAAACATGCATTCACACAAACCACCAGTACAGATCAGATCCTTCCAGATGCTTCTCCTTCTCACTGTTGTAAACTCTGTTGTTAACTGACCTTGTGGTTTTTTCAGATGTTGCTCCTGTGTGGACTGTACCAAAGTCACCCTCAGGGGAGCAGTTGAAGAACGGCGATCTGATGCCTCTACGATCAGCCGAGCCCTCTCCGACCTTCAGGAAAAGGAGCCTGTCCCATGGTGCTGAGGTGAGGAACGATACGTCATGTTGACAAATATTACCTAAATCCTCCATCTTGTTTTTCCTATTTGTCTTGGTTTGTTGGATACCTGAGTTGATAGTGTCTCAGATGTGGGACCAGACCACTGTAGGACTGAGCCATTAATCTAGGAGATAGTGTACAGTATATAAGAAGTGGACATAGTCACCAAGACATCACATTTTGGTTTGTTGATTACTGTTAGTTTTGACATTTCAGCCGACGCCATCATGGTTTTTTAAACACATTTAAACAAAAGGTGAAGCTGTGAAGGAGAATATACTGTATAGCATATTATTGTTTAGTACACCCTGTTCTCCAGGGCGCTGACATGCAGAAGGGTTGCAGAAAAAAACCTGAGCAACAAGAGAAATCAGTGATCATTTTATTCTGCTCCTAGATGCAAACACATATACAAAAGACTTTACTTCAGCTTTACTTTAGCCATGAAGTTATAAAAGCTTTAAGCACAAGGCGTGAGTATGATGTAAGCGCTCAAATCTAACAAAGACATTTGTAAAGCTGTGCTTCCTTAAATGCTTAAACATTTGATGAAAACAGAACAAAAGAAGCTGAGTTAAAAAGTACTATGATGGATATATCTGATCTTTTCAAGGCTATGTGAGTTTATTCTCTTGCTGTAGTGAAGTTAATTAAATGTAAAATGCTACTTGCAAAATGGGAGACGGTAGAAAAAACCTGAATTAAATAAACTTCACATTCACTGGAGTTGATTCAGAAACGAATCAGTGCTAGCAGTCGTGTTGAGGCAGTGATTTTCTGGTTTTCTGCCCCACTTTCTTTTCATTTTCTCATGTTCGACCTTGTTGCCCAGCAAGGGAAGCACTCATTGCTTCTGAGAGTTTGAACAGAGCTGCTGTCAAAAAAGTGGGTCAGAAAGTAAAGAACTGGAACTGAGCCGATCCCGCTGTATCAGTGACACTGAAGGAAATTTGTGCCAGTTGGGTAAAAGTGTGAGGCTTAGAGGGCTTTGCTCTCTTATTGGAAGGCAGACTTCTCAATAATTTTGTGAAAATGCTAATTGTTAACATCAAAGGACAGTATGCACCATTATTTATGACTTACTATTTTGCCCTTATGGATTTCCTCATTAAGTACCGGTAAGTAACTGTATATGTACAACAGCACCTTTTTAAAGAGCAGAACGTCACAAAGGGCTTCAAACAGTAATAAGGGCAACCAGCATAAAAATGTAACATTAATACAGACTTAAAAGGAGATTAAAACACCATACATTGAAAGCTGGTAATACCATAACAAATGGTTAGACCATAGCTATGGTAAAAGTAACAAGTGATATTCACTCAAATATAATACCATCATAAAAGCTATTGTTTTAAACGTTTGACATATAATGGATCACCTGACATAGGTTAACACATCTTATAAAGGGCTGACACACATTTAAATCTAACCTCAAAACAAGGTGCGGGGGGGTGCATTTCACCCCTCATGTGAGCAGTGAAGCAGCGCCTTGACTCACCGCCACGAGGGACTCCACTGTGCTGGCAGCAGTCTAATCTTGAGGCGTAGAGTTGTCATTTGTCATGTTAATGATCATTTTCTATTGACATTTGAGTGTAACATGAGCATTACAGCGTTGCAGTGTCAACCCATTTCTAGCTAATTGTTCAACATACTTCATGGAGCACAATTAAGAGCAGAGAGGGAGGGCAGCTCATAATGTTTTAGAGACATTTCAGACCATCAGTGGGATGGCAGTTATGATCCAGAGGGCCTGAGCCAACCGTCTGCAATGACCTGCCACTGTCAGTACACTCCTGCCCATCTAAGTGTGCCATTAGGATGCTGTGATCCAGTAATGAGTAATGTCTGTCATAAATTACGATAAAGGCATTGAGCAAACTATACAAATTATCATCTGGGAGTGGATTTACATAATTGTATCATACTATGGAGACCCATAAAGGACCGGCAGAAAGATTAGGAGGAAAACATTTACCTCAAGAAATATTAGACTTGTGCCACACCAGTAGCTACAACAATAAGAGGTACGAATGAAGCTGTTATACCCACAAATGTCACCAAATAACATTTAAGTTGCACTTTTTGTGTTAACGGTGAAAAAACATTGTAATGTAAGCTCTCCGAAAGACCTGACTCCTTCGGTTTGGTGTTTTGGTCTTCCGGCTCTTTTTGTTATTTTTTTATAGCACAACTTTATGGCTTTGATTCACTCTCAGATTTGACTCCAGCCCATCTCTGCTCTGTAGTATTTTGCACTTTCCTCCCGCCTGCAGCTCAAACCAGATTTCATTCGAGCCTTCAAAGATGTTCTGGCTGGCTCTTGAAGCAGAAGAGGTGCGGTGCAGATTTCTAAGGCGCCTTAGTCCATCTTGATCCGTCAATTCATCTTTTAATGAGATTCAGCTTCGTCACTGCATGTCCAGTCAGAGTGACGTGGGATTTTTCCACATACTAAAGGTTGCATTTCGATTTTGAAGGACAGAAATAGGGCGTGTTCTTTGGATGACATTTACGCATGTGTATTGTTCGGCAGGGAAAAGTTAGATCTGGTGAGATTTCTATTGCCATCTTGTGGAAGGGTACAAGTGCACAGGGGGTTTCTGATCAAGACGTTTTTAAAACTGATACTTGATGTTTTTAGTATGCAACAACAAATTGGTTTAATGGTCTTATTTATCTCTGATTTCAGTATTTCTTGGTCGGATGTCACCCCACCCTAAGTCATGAACAAAATAATTTCCTTTTCCAATGTTGCTAAAGGCCGGTTCCTGATCTAATCTTCAATTTCTAATCTTGGTAGTTTTCCAGTTTCCATTCTCCCTGTAATCTCAGAGTAGTCTTGGGTGCAAGGCAGAAACTACATTACCCCAGAATAATAAAGGTTGGCTATTTGAATTATGTAGCACTACAGTAATGTTTGATATTCAGACCTAGTATGAAGCCAGCAAGGGTGAGCACGGGGTCTGCGCGTGACTCTGGGGAAGTTGCTAGCGTTTGCATACATCCGGATGGTCGATGCATTTGCACCAGTGCACTCCCTTGACACACCTAAGACCTGTCCACTGCATTACTATGGATATAAACTGCTGCTGGAGAACAGGAAGTCCATGGCATCATGGCTTCATTTACAAAGAAAGGCAGTATGGGAAGGGAAATCTTCTTTTCTGATATCATGGTTTTTCTGTTAAAGATGGATTTTGAAAAAGAAAACATGTTCCCTTTTCTTCTGAGAAAGATTTAATGTGGAAATCCTCTAGAAAGCCATACGAATATTTCCTTATAAGTCTTATTTGCTTCTTCTTTTTTTTTGGCATTTTATTGTGTATTCTTAATTCCAGCAGAGGGCAGCAACGTCCTCTAACGTCCATCTTTTATTCTGAACGATTCATATTAGGCTGTTTCACTGCCAGAGGGGAGATTTATTAGAACACAAATAATTGTAAGACTTTAATACAAATGACATCACTGTATAACAATCTCTATATTTCTAGGTTTATTTTAATGGTTCATTCCCCTTATTTAATCTGAAATAATAGGATTTGTTTTGCTTCTAAACGTGCTCACTACAGTCAGCTCCTTTTGGTTTTATTAACGGGTTTAAAGATCCTGTAGTGAAAACATCAAAGAGTAGAGTGTTCACATTTGAGCTCCGTGTGGAAAATATCAACCCATGACTCACTCTGTAATCCACTCTCTTTACTTAACTCTAGATTTAGATTAGGGATTAGGAAATGACATATGCCTGTCGGAAAATACTTTCTTTTGTCTCGCAGAAGGAATTACAGTCTTCTAATTAAAACTTCCCTCATACTGTTTTCCAAACACATACAAGAACATGTCGCCATGTTCATATAAGGGCTGTAGTTTATATGGATGAATCTGACAGTTATTGATTGAATTAATCGATTATTGGTTTGGTCCACAGAACTTTAGGATAGCCCAAAGTAAACCCAAATATTCCTTTTGTGAAAGAAAATGGAACAGTCCTATTGTTTTGTGCTCTGTGTTTTTAAAATCTAGACGTGGTGTGACGAGTTATCATTTTTAAATGACTTCAGCTTCAGGATGACTCACCACCAAGTGTCATGGTGTACCGTTTGTTTTATCGTTGTGTAAGCATGTCTCTGTAACCACTGTGTCTGCATATATCCCCTCATTAGATACTGTGCTGATGAAACTACTCGTTATAATTGACACACGAGGGGCTCAAACAGCCTCATGTTTTTGAAGTAGCGCGAGAGATTTGGGGGGTCCGATTCTGAAGCCCCCCCCCGTGCCACACCAGTATGACACCCTTGTGATTTGTTTGAATCTGAAGAGTATCATGTATTGAATGAAAGTGAATGTGCCTAATGTGAGCTTCAAAGCTACTTGAGCTATATGTGGCGCAGTGGCATTATACTCTAAATAGACGTTTTAATTCAAGTATAAACAACCTGTTACTTTGAGATAAATGCCAAACTGGAAGACCTTATAGACTTTCAATATCTCTCTGGAGGGTGACATTTAAAAAAAAAAACACCAGAAGATAAGAAGATAAAGAACATTCTATTGTTACTTCGAACCCGTCAATGTATTCATACATCGTGTTCTTCCAGGTACGGATTCACATTTCAATCCAGAAAGTACTGTATAGAGCCCATGGACAGCTTGTCGTTTAGAAGTTGTTTAGTGATTATTTGACAGTGTCTAAACATCAGCAGGAGGTGTTTGTGAGTGATTTGGGATTGATGTTACTGTTAAACTTGAGACACAGCTCACTGAGGGTTAACTGACGTGTTGTGATTAACACCTATTTGATAATTACAGAGCCGGTTATTTATTATCACAAATGCCAAAGATTTACTGCTTCGCAAAAAGTCTTTATAATTAGTTTTTTACAATACTGTTGAGGTGTGAAATGATTGGTTTTCTAATTATTTTAACTATTCTGCGAGCGTTTGTGACGGGGTAAACTGGCTCTGTAAGACTTCAGGGTTTGGTGTCAAGTTTAACATCTAAGCAGGCGGGAAAACAGCATGAAACACACCAATTAAAATCTCCTTTTCTTGTATTTTGCACAACAAAGCTGTTCTCTCGGCACTGGTGTTGACTGGCGATTAATGTTAACAATATGCCTCCTCGAAGGAGTATAAAGAGGAGAAATCCACTTTACTCTGAAATACAAGCTTCAAAGGTAAAACTAGAAAGATTAACACTCAGACAGAGGGGGTTTCTTATAGCAAAAGGGTCAGGATGTTGAGTCTCATACAACAACACTACAAAAAAAAGAGGGCAGATGGAAAAGATGATGATAGAGGATGAAGAGGATGGCCGTTGAAGCTAAAGTTAAGGCTTGTTTAAACCGAGGAAGTAAAGGAGTCTTTGAAGTGAGAGCATAAGCAGACATGTCCTATCTAAGCCTTCTGTAGACGCCCACACTCTCCCCTGATGAGAGAGAGAGAGGTGGACAAAAAAGAAAAAGTACTCCGAATGAGAGAAAATAACAGGAAGGGCGGGGGGGGACAGTTTAGGAGGAAGATGACGATGAAACAGAATAGCGGATGGCATGAATGAGGAGATAAGGGAAGGCAGGGTGAATGGAAGACACAAAAGCCGAGCGAGGGTGAAGGAAGTGAGGAAGAATGAATACAAAGGAGTCTGTTAAAAAGGAAGACTGTCGAGCTGGAACAGATGTAGAGAAGAAGATAGTAACAGAAAGATGAAGAAGTGTGAAATAGAAAGGAGAGGACATGCAGTAAAAATGTGTTGAAGAGTTTGCAGAAAAAGACTGTAGGTTCCCACTGCCACAGTAGTGGTAATTAAGCATGCTGATATAACTACTCCATGCTGATACAACTACTCCCACCACTTGTCCTAGATACAATCAGGAAAGGTGGAAGGAGGGGTAAAGGCAGGGGAGCCACGTGAGAGAGGGAGGAGACCAGAGGATGTGAAAGAGATGCAGGGAAACAAGGCAGAGGGATGATGGGAGGACGCAGAGGGGAAACGTCACTGGGACTTTCCCTGAGCTTTTTCTCCCCCCTCCCCCTTGTTCTTCAGAGTGGGTGGTGGGCAGAGACTCTCTCTTTAAGTCATGAACAGGAACTCACCACCTCAACTCAGCCACATTGTACGTCTCTTTAACAAGACCCAGGACTCCTCCTCGGAAAGCTGCTCACTCAGTCAGCAAAGTCAGCTGAGGGAGAAGAGTGTTTGTCTGCAGTGGCCATCAGAGCCTCAAACTCGTCAAAAGAGGCCGTTTTTGACAGGTTTTCCATGGAGAGTACCTCTTTAATTGGACTGCACACTGAACCTTGTGTGTTCGTTTCCTGTTTGTGGGGACACAAGCTATAACTTCTATCCCTTGGCTGGATTGTTTTTGTTTTCCTGAGGCTTACCTTCTGCCCTTTTGGAGATGAGATCCAGTTCAATGCAGGTCAAGCCTGTAGCTACACAGCAATGCAGCGTGAGTGTTTACAGCAGCTCTGTGTGTTTGTGCATGGTGTGCTGTTGGTCTTGCTTCTGTTTTGGATATTGGATCATTAGTGTAGTGGCAGCATAACGGCTTGCAGTAAAGATGATCCGATTAGGGAAGGAAGCACCCTTTTCCTCCAACGATGAAAAGCTTTTGTTTACTTCATAAAATATAGAACAAACTGGCCTTCAGGGGAAGTTCTGGTGGTTAAAGTTAACAGCATGTTCAAAAGTAATAAAAAGGGTTATTGTTTAGAGACAAGTGTAAAATTGCAATAGCAGCAACCACGTGCCCCATGCATTTACAAACACACAACCCCAATACATGGATGTTGGTTGTGAGCAGTCCAACTGTCAAGGTATTTGTCCACTACTCCTGTAAATATCCTACAACTAATATTTAAAAAGTTTAAAGTGACTTATTAAGGTATAATAATGCTAATAATGTAGTTGCAACATATTAACCAAATACATAATGTGCCCCATTACAAATGTCCACATTCCCAATGTCTAAGGATTCTGTACCTCTGTTCCTGTAACGTACCTCGAGCCACTTACAACTATCATCCTTCTGCAAGTCGCCGATTGTGGAGCACAATTCTTCAATTCTGGTGGTTTTGGGGGGGGGGGGGGGGGCAAGGCCAGATCAGATTACTATGTCAGACATTATAGTCTATTAATACTTATATCACAAGATCATATTCATTCATACTATCTTACTATTGTATACTACTACTGTATACTACTAGTCTTTCAAAGTGTATTATTGTGCTATGACTGCAGTCAGAACAGAGAGTAGTAACAGTTAAAAGATGTAATAATTAATTCAGTCACGTTTTAATATCCAACATTAGTATCAAAAGTAATTCTGAAACCTTTTTGTGTCTCTAGGCAGGAACAAGCTGTGACTGGACGTATAATATTTTGGGGCTGTCCATCCATCCCATTATCGTGATGTGAAATCTCAGGAATGCCTTGTTGAAATTACTTTCAGATTTGGCACAAACACCCACTGGGTTACTATGGTGGTCTCCTCCTCGTATGAATCCAAACACTCCTCGTACTTATTTATTACACGGAGTATATTATTACCCACTTCAGGACATGTTAAACTGCATTAAAACGTCTTAATGACAACCACTAAGTCCAGCGATAAATCCACTCGAGGGTTTCCGCTGCTCTGCCCTCTTCAACAGCAATTTCCTTTTGCTGTCAAGAGCCTCTTTAATTAGTTAGAACCACTGCAATCACAACACACCTCCCCCTACCTACTTCCCCTCTTCTCCCTCCTTACACTTCTATATATATCACTGCTCTGAGAACCAAGCAGCTCCTGGGAGTCCTGTTCTTGTGTGTTCAAGCAAGCTCCCTCTTTGTGTGTGTGTGTGTGTGTGTGTGTGTGTGTGTGTGTGTGTGTGTGTGTGTGTGTGTGTGTGTGTGTGTGTGTGTGTGTGTGTGTGTTGTGTGTGTGTGTGTGTGTGTGTGTGTGTGTGTGTGTGTGTGTGTGTGTGTGTGTGTGTGTGTGTGTGTGTGTGTGTGTGTGTGTGTGTGTGTGTGTGTGTGTGTGTGTGTGTGTGTGTGTGTGTGTGTGTGTGTGTGTGTGTGTGTGTGTGTGTGTGTGTGTGTGTGTGTGTGTGTGTGTGTGTGTGTGTGCGAAATAAAATATTCAGGTATCAGGCACGCACTCTGGTCCTGGAAATCTATTTTTCTTCATGCGTTGATGCTGCTGGGAGCTTCAGTTTGGATTCAGATCCCTCATTCAGTTACAGCAGCAGCTCCACTGCTGACTAACATTTGACATCCTGAAGGTGCAAACATATGCATTACAGCTTATTGCCACATATAGAAACAGAAGATGTAGAGCAGTTGGGGGATTGTACAAAAGAGTTGTTGTTGTTGCCCGCCCACAGGCTTTAGAGCACGTCCTGCATTATACATCACCCTCTTTTGTGTCTTCCTTCCTGCCCAGAGATATCAAAGGCATCAGTGCTTCTTTATCCTCCACTGGATCCGTTTCCGGTTGAATGCTGTAACACAAACGGAATAAATAACTTCTCTGCTCTTTGACCAACACCAAGTGTCACACACCCATGAGGCATTGAGTTGTTTTTGGGCTGGAAGCTAATATTGATGTGAAACACTGAAACTGATCTCCAATTTTGTTTCAATTTCCGATTCGATATTGGATCGATAAGTTATATTTGAGTTACAACACCAACTTAGCATAGAAGTAAGATAAACCACTCTTACCAGTCCTGTTGCATAATACAAAATATTAATGTTCACATGAATAATTGACATTGAGGTAGTTACATTAATGTGCAAAAAGGCTGACCACACAAGACTTACAGGGTTAAAGATGAATGCTTCCACGGGAAAAGGAATACAGAATATCAACTGTTTTAATTCGTTGATTTTTTTTGGAACATCCATTTTTTAAGCCCTACTCAAATTGAAAGGCTGAATGGAGTATGCATGGGCTGCAGTAAAGATGAAATGAGGTTGTGTGCTTTGGTATTTAAAGGTTGCTTCTGTAAGATGTCCAATGCTGGCCTCTTAATGAGTGAAGTGACCTTCTCATTGGTATTGACAGCTGGATGTCGGTGTTAGAAAAGGCCGGAATTATTCTGCTCTTAGCCATTTAAAGTGACAATGAGATTTAATATAGAATATTCATCAGACTTCTATCAATGGTTCCCAACATTTTATCTCCTTGTCACAAATAATATATGTCTTGCTTTGTGGGTATAGAAGAGGGACAATGACTTCTTACATTGTTCCATTTTAATCTTTTCTTAAGAGTTCTGCAACCGGAAAAAATAAAATTTCAGAAAAATCTTATTAAATGCTTTTTTCCCCCCAACAAAACGATATACTGTACATCTTAGCTGTTTTAACTTTAAGAAATATGAAGCCCGAACTAGCTTAATTCATTGTTGGTTTTGTTCTTTTAATGGGATTTTTATTTTATTTTCAACAATACAATTATACAATAATGCCAATGTCTTCCTTTAATCATCTCATGATGTATCATGTCTGAATGCTTGTCTGTAAGCAATGTAGCGCAATGAAAAAGTAGCTCGAAATGAACAATTCAAATATTAAGTTCGTATTGTGATAATAGCAAATTCTAAAAGTAAAAAATAAACTCTTCCAGACACTCAATTCAATCTAGTTTTGAAAAGTGAAATCATTAACGTTCCTCTTTGTCCATGTTTCCATAGCACCACCAAGGGCTGGAAGACATCAGCCCCTCTGAAGAGGTGACAGATACGGAGGATAATGAAGAGGAGGACCTGGGAGTCCTGGACGACCAGCGGAGCATCATCCTCCACCTGCTCTCCCAGCTCAAACTGGGCATGGACCTTACACGGGTAAGGAAACTCCAACAATAAACTGTGCAGGCTCATGAAAATAAGGTTTTCTGGTCATAAAGGAGATTTTGTTGAGCCATTCCCCTAAGAAATGGTTTCCTTTAAAATCTCTGGGGTTTCATAGGTGGTGTTGCCTACCTTCATTTTGGAAAAGCGATCACTCCTGGAGATGTACGCCAACTTCATGGCCCACCCTGACATGTTCCTGTCAATCACAGCGGGGGCCACAGCCGAGGACCGGATAGTCCGGTTTGTGGAGTATTACCTGACCGCCTTCCACGAGGGCCGGAAAGGTGCCGTGGCCAAGAAGCCCTACAACCCCGTGCTGGGGGAGACCTTCCACTGCTCCTGGGAAGTGCCTCGGGACAAAGTCAAACCTTTGGTCAGATCCAACCAGGGGTCCTCCTGGGAGCCAAGCAGGGGCCCCAACAACACGCAGCAGGGCGCTGACTCACCAGCAGACTGCTACACTGTCCGGTTTGTGGCCGAGCAGGTGTCCCATCATCCACCTGTGTCTGGGTTCTACTGCGAGTGCCGGGAGAAGAGCATGTGCGTCAACGCCCACGTGTGGACCAAGAGCAAGTTCATGGGAATGTCTATAGGAGTGTCCATGGTGGGAGAAGGTGAGATACATCACAACATGACCTCTCTGTAAAAACGTTTTTTAATACAGTAATATAACAGCAATCCAGTTGAACATACTGCAAACATAATGCAATATTGATCATGTCACAATGATGAGTTTAAACCAGGAAACAAGTTCAAAAGTAACTCTTACCAACACTGAACAAAAATAAATGTAATTCACATTTGCTGTAATATTTGCTCAAACCTTTGCTCCAAAAATGGATTCTAACCAAAACATGCTGCCATTAAATATAGCTCACGTTTGTAGCATTAGTAGCTGAAGGAACAAAAGGTCAAACAGTTCTCAAATATTTGTTTTCTTCTGGAAAATCTCACTTTACAGTCCGTCACAGCCTCCTGTCCTGAAGGGAATGTAAGGCTGCATATCACGTATCAGGATTCATGTCATAGCATTTATGAAACAGGCATATCGAAACCCACACAGATGATGATCCCGCTCCCATGGCAGTCAATAATCCAGTCCTCTCTTAGCACCATTACACCATGTACAGTACGCTGCTGGGGATGAGTCACCCTGAGCACAGACACAGGAAGTCCTTGAGCCCGATCGACTGTTTCTGGACACCTGAACTCATCCAGTCAGACAGTACAGCTTTCTCAGGCTTCACCGCCCCCCCGACCGGCTGCCTGATGCTGCCTATTAGAGCACATTCTGACCCTCACCCCGGGAACTATTGATTGCTGGATATTCTTTTACCAGGGCTGCAACCCTGATAGCAGTTGATACAGGGTTTTAGGAATAGCCTGGACTTCACTGATTGGCAGTGAGTCAGCAACAGAGAGGGATACAGCAGCTGATTCAGCCAGAATGATGGGTTTTGATTGGACCTTTACACCATTGTGATTAGGGCTCAAGTCGGCCTTTTCAATCAGCACAGGCATAATGTACACTTTCTAACGGTCATACTATGGCTTAAAGTACAATGATTATTATAGCTACACAAACTAGAGGGCGATATGGTCAGATGAATGTTACTTCCATCATGTGAACATTGTTCATTTATGCTATCCATTCTTTGAAACCATTGTCAGTACCTACAATAGTTAGTGACCTTTTCTAACCTTTACTAATTATGCAGCTCAAGACTGCTTATAAGTATTGCACATATTCACCTCTATAATTGGTATGCTGTATAGAGTTTGGCATTTTGATTGTCGACTTCTTTTTTAATCGACTTTTATACAATATTTTTGCAACTGTGGAATCACTGCCTGCTGGTTATTGGAGATAATGCAAGTTTAGAGCTCAGGTAGAATTATGAATGCACGACTAACTTATTTGAAAGAGTATTGTTCACAGATTGGTTGCTCCTTCATAAAAAACAACAACTCATGTCTCGTGTTTATGCTTACAGGGTGACATACTGATACCATTTATCACACGTCACACATATAGTTGAGCTTTTCTATAATAATTCATCATGGTACTCCTACTGTAGAAAATAGCCTATTCAGAACCACATCAAGGCTTTTTGTCATCCCACTGGTGCCGCATAGAGCTTATCTGTGTGCACATTTTGGTGAGAAACGTGATTATGACAAACAGATAGACAATCATCTCACGGGCATTAGAGTTGTTGTTGTTGTTGTTGTTGTTGTTGTTGTTGTTTGTTACACACTAATCCATGCTGAAGGACACGGATGATGCTGGTGTCGGTCATGTGTAAAGACTCTCATGGACTTGCAAACACAGAAGAAGATATTAACTGTTGCTGAGTATTTTGCATTACATAGTATAGAAAACAATTAGGCCGAATGCTGCCTTCATTGTGGTTACATAAATAAACTGGTTGTATTGCCTATACACAAGATATGAAAACTCTAGCAAAAAGTACTCTTTATTTCTTACATATTAACTCCATGCAGGAGCACACTGCAGTGTGTTGGGTTCAGAATTCCAGAAAAGACAGACAACTTCTAAGTTTAACTATTTATTGTAAAGAGAGCAAAAGATATATATTACTTGGCCAAGGACTCATCACGTCCTTGGGAATCACAGGCAGCAAAGCTGTAATCTGTAACTACCAAATCCGTAAAGAGCCTCGAACCTCGTACATTTTATCACACAGGGCGTGGCCCGTTATGATTGGTCAAGACTAGATGAAGAGATACCGCGGTTTAGACTTGGTTCTCTTTGGTTGGTGCACAGACTCAGATAGAGTCTCTTGGCAACACCAATCAGCATTCAGCCGGCCTGTGGAAGTCCCTCCCTACTCTGGCACCATCATACTAATTTGTTTTCTCTAACGTTTCTTCAGATATAGTGGGAAACCATAATGTTGCTTCCTAGCTCTGCGGGGGAGCGCGGCTCCCATACAAAGTCAAGGCCGGTGCGATGTGCTGTTCTGACTACCTCTTTGTGTTCTCTCAGGCTGCAGTCGGATAGTTTAAAAATCAGCTCCTAAGTTCTAACCCTATCGTCTATTCCTTGACCTCTGAGTGAAACGTCACGGGGTTAAGGGATAGTGGATAGGAGAATTCAAAAGGACTTAGGAGAAGAGACTGCGGTACTTTAGAGAATCCGAATGCACTTTCACTATCCAACGTGTTTATGATGCGCCAGCGGACGTCATTGTGTGCGTCTGCTGCTGTGGGGAAACTATGGAAACCACAGTTTCCTATACAGCGGACGACAACATGGATGTTTAATAAGAACGAGGGACTACTGTAAACTCATCTAGAGACTCTGCTCCGTGCTCTGATGCTGCTGCTTTGCTTTATGAACGTGGACAACAGAGAAAGTGAAACTTCTGCTCGTCTCCCTCTCCCTCCAGTCCACATTAATACTAATGATCCCAAAGATTGTATGAACTATGAAAAGATCTTAAAATCAATACAAATGTATTTATTATAAACGTTAGTCCTTAACATCTATCACTGTGTATATCACCATTCAGACATCTTTTAAAAGTTGAACAAACCCCACACAGCTCAGTGAAATGTTGACTTTATTTGATCATTTCAGTAAAAACTAACGTTCATATTTCTCTTTTTGATTATAATACTGATGAACGTTCAAAACAAAGCACTTTGGCAACTTACCACATACGTTTTAAAATGCTTAATAAGCACCGTAACTTTCATGATATCATTTCTCATAATCGGTTGTTTCCGTGAACGGCCGACTGTTGAGTGACGGCAAATGCTGCGGCTGCAATGCATTGTGGGGCAGCATTTTCTCCTCTCCTCTCGTCAAGGGAGATCCAGTGGTTCCTAAGCTAAAGGAGGTTATAAAGGAAGTTTGAAACCTCCTTTCCTTTCATTCTCATCATTTTAGAGAATTCGAACGGCACTTATCATGGCTGCCACTGAGGGACTTCCGGGTCATTTCACTCCTTTAGGAAGGTTCCTAAGCTAAATGGACTATTCGACTTCAGCCTCAGTCTCTGCACTCGACCTTGGTACTTTTTTTGACCTCTACACTGCCTGCTGTGTTTTACAAGTGCATAATAAAGATCATGCACATAACTGGCTTGGAATAAAACATATCTACATACATAGATTGAATTAGTAGTAATGATTAGGGTTGCAAAATTCCGGGAATTTTCAAAGATGGAAACTTTCCATGGGAATAAACTGGGAATTTTCTAAATTGAAGGTTGGCTCTTCATAGGGAACTTAAATATAGTTGGGGAAAGTATATTTTAGCATAATCTTGACTAAAACAAACAGATGCCATTCAAGTACACTTGAATATCCATGCCATAGCACACTGCTTACTGCATGGCTATTGAGACCACACGAAGGTTCGCAACAGGCTCACAAATGTGAGAGTGGAACAACCGGTTGGCATTCGGCAAACCTAAGGCTCTCTGAGCCGGACACGGAGCCATCCTCATCAGCTGGACACTGAAGAGGAAGAGGAAGAGTGTGATGTTGATGAGGCCCAGGAAGAGCCTGTTGACTGAAAGGGTTTAGCAAAAATGCAGATGATCGCTTAAAGGAAGATTTGCATGTTTAATGGGACTTTTTGGAGGGAGAGGGGCTCTTTTCATTTAACATTTTGAATGGGACTTTGTGGGGATTTTTGGATGGGGGTGCATTTTTGTTCATTTTTTAATGAGTGGGGTTGGGGGGGATGAGTAATATTTAACTCAACATTCCTGTTTTCGTTCTTCAATGAAACAAATAATTGTTTAATAGAATAATTCAAACTTGTTCTATTCTACTTAAACATTTTTTTTTTTAAATCTGTTGAAATGTAATGTCATGTTTTTTGTTTAATTTTGCATTGCATATTTCCAAAATTCCCCAGCTTAACTTCCCATGGAAACTTTCCGGAAATGTACCGGAAGCTTTCCGCCCCTTTGCAACCCTAGTAATGATTTCAACATTTGATTATACATTCAGACAAAGAGAGGCTGTGTGCAGAGACATCTGCTAGCTCCACATACCTCAGCTAATTGTTACCAAACCACATTTAGTCATTAGCTCAGGTTTCTCTCAATGTTTTACATTCATCTGAAGATTGACTTCATCCTCTTCTATGTATTCCTCTTGGCTCTCAGGGGTCCTTTGTCTCCTGGAGCATGACGAGGAGTACGTGTTCACGCTGCCCTGTGCCTACGCCCGCTCCATCCTCACCGTGCCCTGGGTGGAGCTGGGGGGAAAAGTCTCCATCAACTGTGTCAAGAGCGGCTACTCTGCCACCGTCACCTTCCACACCAAGCCTTTCTACGGAGGGAAGGTCCACAGGTGAGGGTTCTCTCCTGCTGCCCTCAAACATTACATCTCACTCTCACAGCTGACATTAAAGGCTGATATGTCTTTTCCTTTTTTTATATAATATATCAAATAGTTCAATATTTGCAAGAATGTTATTGTATTGAATAACAGTTTATCACAAATAACGTACACACAATAAATACTTTACTAAGTCTAATAGTTTCTGATATTTACGACATAATGTTGAAAATATATTACAAAAACGACATAGTATAATATGTTTAAAATATATAGAAAATTGTAATGTATAGAATGTTGAAAATATCACAAAAATCATAGTAAGTATAGCATGTCCAAAATATATATATAAAAAAATAAATAGTATAGTTTGTCGGAAATATTAATAAAACCCGACATTGTGTAGTTTGTCCAAAATATATTTGAAAATCCAACATAGTATTATATTTCGAAATTTGACAAAAAACAAAATAGTATGTTGAAAATATCAGAAAACACACGTAAGAGAAATATGTCGAAAATATCGGAAAAAACGACATAGTATTGTATCTAGAAAATATGAAAAAAGATTAAAAACATAGCACATTACTTTTGTAATATGTTACTCAGATAATCTGATAGCATACTATAATCTTTTTATGCGTATTATTCTCTGACAGTCATACTTTTTAGAAATGTGTTATTCAATATTTTCTGGGATATAAGACCACGATTTCTTTCTCTTTCACTTTGTCAATTTTTTATTGCATAGATACTTTTTTTACATAATATACTATGATTCTTCTACCTCATTATACTATGATATTTGTAAGGGAAACTTCTGTGTAGCAATGCAGTGGGAGTCACCGACTCAGGAAGGAGACACGGTAGAGCAGGAGCTTCGATGTCAAACACTGGAGGTTTATTTGGAGTTACGGCCGGAGGATTCACATCACAAGTCACAGCAGTCACGGTCTGACTGCACGGGTGGATTGCCACGTCAATTCTAAAGAACTCTACCTCAGACGCATGTATTTAGCTAGTTCTGAGAGCATCATCAACATGATGCTGCATAACAAGATAAAATCATATCACCTCTATCAGCTGACGCCAACAGGCAGGAGCAGGGAGACAGAACACTGAGAGCACAGCAGCAAAGGTTACGAGGTGCATGTGCTCAGTCAGGACAATTTGAACTGATAAACTGGGTCAAAGTTATGGGCCTTGGAAAATATTTCCACAACAATATTTATTTGCATGTTATGGCTACTAAACTATGAAACAAATACCATGACCTTTTACATTTTTTAAAACTACTTTACTATTACTTTTTAAAGACATTTGATAGAATACAATACTCTATATTTGCAGCACATTCTTATTGAATACTAAAAAAAAATTATTTACTATGAACCTTTATGATTTTTGATGGCATACTATGTCACGAGTTTTGGACATTTAAGATCTTAGGATAAAAACAGAAAAACACATTTCAGTGATTTTATCTCCGTTTTTCTTTTTTTACTTTAATGACTTAATTTAATGAACAACTTAAAAACTTAATGCAGGTAAAACGTTATCTACGTTTAGAACTAAAATCAGTTGTAGTTTATAATTATTAACTTAGGAGACAAGGTTCATATCAAGAACATCTTTAGCTAGTGTTTGTAAGCAATGTGGTATTTTATTTTATTTATCACATTTAACAATGCAGAAAGCAGGTATACATATGACGTACAGAACAATTCCCAACGACAATGTCTCTGTTTTGCTGACTCAGAGTGACGGCCGAGGTCAAACACAACCCGACCAACACCATCGTGTGCAAAGCTCAGGGCGAGTGGAACGGCACGCTGGAGTTCACCTACAGCAGCGGAGAGACCAAAGTGATCGACACCACCAAGCTCCCGGTCACCAGGAAGAAGCTGCGGCCTGCCGAGAAACAGTCAAGGACAGAATCCAGGTGACATATTAATGCTTTTCTCCAACAAGTAGGGTACTGCTAGATGTGGCCAGAGGTGGGAGAAGTACTCACATGTTGTACTTGAGTAGAAGTACCAGAGTGTAGGAATAGGCTGTTACAAGTAAAAGTCCTGCATACAAAAGGTTACTCAAGTAAAAGTACAAAAGTATCAGCATCAAAATACAAAAAGTAAAAGCACTTATTATGCAAATTGGTAAATTTCCGAATGATATATATTATGTGGTTTGATAATAATTATTGATGCATTCATGTGTTATCAAAGCTGGTCAAGGAGCAGCTAGTTTTAATGACTTTGTGAACTGCAGGCTAGCTTGTGAAGTGTAACTAAAGTCTGACTTAAGTGTTGATTATATTTCACATAATTAATCAAAGTCTGTAAAGTAACGAAAGGTAACGAAATGTAGTAGAGTAGAAGTACACAATTCACCTCTGAATTGTAGTGGGGTAAAAGAAAAAAGTAGTATAAAATGGAAATACTCAAGTATTGCAAACATTTTCTTATGTACAGTACTTGAGTAAATGTACTTAGTTACTCTGGATATGGCAGCTTTTAAATGTTCTTGTTGTGTGTTTTACTTTTGCCTTTAGGCGGTTATGGCAACATGTCACCAAGTCGCTAAAGGACGCGAACATCGACAAGGCCACGGAGCATAAACACCGGCTGGAGGAGCGGCAGAGAGGAGACGAGAGGCAGAGAACGGCTGACAGCAAACCCTGGACCCCCAAATACTTCACTAAAGAGGTACAGTGGAGGAGATCAACAACGCTGTGATATAAGGCTGGAACTCAAGAGGAACGCTTGTTGTTGCCATGGTTTTTGGCTGATGACTTGGTGTGGGAAACATAACAAAACAGTATTTACTGTGGTAAATGTTTACATTGCAATTGTATGATTCAGATATTATTGCAGATATCTGATGCTAGTGTTTTAGTCTGCCATTTGGAATCTAACAAAATACACGCAATTAATTATAAAACAGAAGGATGTTGTGTTAGGCTTTTTTTTTTTATTCGTCACAAATTAATGATATAGATTGATAAAAAATTACTGATCATTAAAATATTTATATCAAAAAGTAGCAATACAATCCTGCATTGACATGGAGAATCAAGAATTCTCAATAAAAACAGCATCATATATTATGAAGGTAATAATAGAGAATAGAAAAAGAAGTGACTTACGTCTAGTCGAGTCATTAGGTCACATAATAATAATATATTTTATTTATAAGCGCACTTTTCATTTGCGTAAACAAAACTCAAAGTGCTACAAAATTAAAAATTAAAAAGGGTGAAACAAAAACAATAAAAGCTGTGACATTCATGCCGGCATGGCATAATGTGGGGGATTTAAAAATCTAGTTAAAGGCTATTCTAAAAAGATGCGTTTTTAGGCCTTTTTTGAAAGCATCTACAGTCTGTGGTGTCCTCAGCTGGTTTGGGAGGGCATTCCACAATCTCGGAGCAGAAGGCTCGTCTCCCATGGTCTTCAGTTTTGTCCTTGGTGGGATGAGGAGGTTTGCCTTTACTGAACGTAGGTTCCTCGTGGAGGTTTGTGGGGTGAGCAATTCCTTGATGTAGGAGGGAGCATTTCCATATATGCACTGAGGAGTGAAGAGGGTGATTTGTGATGACATAATATGGAAGCTATTGAAAAGACAAGGAACTTTTTAAGAAAGAAAAAAATCATATATAAAAGAAGAACCCCTGAAAGGGAGACAAAAGAAGAATGTTTTAAACTATCAATAAAACATTTTTTTTTTCTTTTGTCCACAATTTTGAGATTGTAATAATACGTTTTATTTCGAGGAGCCTTTCAGAGCACCCAAGGACACCTTAGAATTCATAACAGTTCTTACAAAAGGACAAGACATGTGTCTACACATATATATGTATACACTCTATAATGTAGCTTCTAAGTACCAACACACATTCTGTGGTCTTTTTAAATGGTTCATTTACCAAAACACACAACATGGACACTTTCTCACTTACCTCATTTCCAATTCTCCATTTGTTCTCCTCTCACACACGCAGGGAGAAGGTTGGATCTACAACAACCCACTGTGGAAGTCTACCTGACAGCAGATTAACGTCTCTACTGACGGACAATAACAGATCCCCCTCCACACTGAGGTCAGAGGTCAAGAGAAGGGAGCCATGACCTTCAGACCTGAGCTGCAGACTCTGTGACACCATGGAGTCACATGAAGGAAACAAGCAAGGTGCCAAAGCGATTTCCACTGTTAAAACCAAGATGGTGGTTGGATCTCTTGGGACTATAGTACGTTTTATATACAGCTAATAGTATTACTATCAAAGTAGAGTATTTCTATTTTACACCTTGCCAAGGCATTTTTTTGCACATGCACTGTAATGAAGTTTGCCACTGGTGTTTTGTTTTTTTGTTCCAGACATTGTAATTGTTTGGTTCCAAGCTTTTAGTTTGTAACGCAGCGTTAGAATGAGTTGATACGAGTTCCCTGTAACACATAATACTGTAGCTGTAAAGAGTTGTTATAAAGCACTTTTATCATAGAAATATATTTAATATTTTATATCTATGGCTTTTACTAATCAGGGTGGTCTTTTAAAAGCTTTACAGGAAGTAAGAATACCTAACCACGTTTAATTGAGATATGAGTAAAGAGTTAAATGTACGGTGTTAGTATATATTATCATTACAGTGAGCTTCTAGAAAGTAAAGGATTGTTTTGTCTGCACTATGAATGTATCTGGGCACATTTTAATGGCTTCTTTTCCATCTTGTACTGTCTATTACACATGCCCTTTGTGTTTTTATATTTGCTCCATTTCAAATATTCCACCCGTGGAGTGAGACGCCTCTGTAAAACAGACACTTTCCATTACTACCTCTCTAATTCGGCTATTTCAGCCATTAGTCACTTTGTATCCTTCTTCTTCAAAACAGAGAATACTGGTTTGTTTGTTGCAAAATGCTTCTGGGTCCTCTTATCCTTTTTTACTCATGCCCCTAAAATGGCACTTGTGTATTTAGGCAGCCCGTGCCTCTTGAAGTTGAACACTTCTCCTCAGGTCGCCCGTGGTGATGAATACTGTATGGATGAAGAGGCTTGTAGAAAACACACAGCCATGTTCTCACATCTGGGGTTTGCTGGGAGGTTGCCTCGGTGAAGATGAGAGGATAATCCGGCAGAATAACACTCCCTGGGAACTGTTGGAGAGAAAAGGAAACGTGTCGGGTCATAATACCGTGGTAATCACTTTCTCTCACGTTTGACAAACCATGTTGGCTGTCTTCAAGTATTTCTCATTTATCCCTCATTGCATTCTCTGCTCGATTCCTCAGGCGTTCCTTCACTTACATTCTCAAATATGAATACCATTTTAAATCCAGGTGAATTTCCTAGAGGCCTATTTTGTCATAAAGAATAGCCCTGCAACCATTTAGAAAACATGTCATCTACAGCCACTTCATCACTTACCTGACCTGACGCTAACAAGCAGTTTGTTGTTATGAAAGGCTCCAGAGGAAGTCAAGATTGTCCCATTAATGAAACCCTTCTCCATTTTTTGATTTTTTAATAAACATGTATTCTCATGATGTCCTGAATGTATATCTGTTCTGCATCCATGTGATTATTATCAAAATGTAAACCGCTGGAGGACCAATGAAACGTCTGTCATCACAAAGGTCAAAGCAGGAACAGATTGAGATCATTTTGTTTTAATAAATGTGCCATGGCAGTCATCGACTCACTCAGGTTTATTCCTTTGTCCCCCAGCTCATTAGAAAAGATAACTTTACGCTCAAATAGTGCTGTAAAGGGAATTGTACCTTTATCGTTCTCGGGTCAAATTTGAATCATTTTCTTTTTTTAGCCAACAAAACAAATCAAACACGAACGTGAAACCTCAAATCCATTTGGATGTTTGTGGTGTTGTGGTCATAAAACCTTATTTACCTGATAACTAAATCTTCAAATCTGACCCGCAGAGAACATCGGTGCAGCACGTAGCAAGAACATATTCTTGGTAGGTTTGAGGATCAAACTCAAACTGAACAGGAGTTTGACCTTTTTTTTTTATTAACAAACCGATCAAGGCCCTTCATATTCTCTGGAACTCCATAGATGAACAAATCTTTAGACACTTTCAAAATCAGATGAAAGGTAAACGATTGGTTGGAAGCACGGTCCCAATCGAATAAACTGGATATTATTCAAGGTCACATTAGACCAACAGAATAAAGAACTGGGGAAGTAAGCTATTTCCAAAAGGTGGAATATTGAATCCTGCAAACGGTGACCAAATAATTGTCAACCTCTTGAAGATTATTCCTGCCATCAAATGTAGCTGATAGCAGGATCAAGTCCTTACATTACGTAGCATTAACTGAAGTGTTACTATTTAACAGAAGCATGCGAGCATGGCTACTGTAGCTAACCCGGAAATGAACATCCAGTTAGAATACTGGAGTGATGTGCGAACGGTTGACACATGAGCAAGAACAGCCGAAACCGATCAGTCACGCAATAACAAAAGGACAAGGCTTCTGTTGCCATCCTCTCTACAATTGCTATTTGTGCCTTTAAATGATTTTTGTTAAGTTTACTGGAAAAATACCGTAAGTCTGTGTAAGATGTTCTGATTCATCTTCATCTAAAGAATAATGCTGCCATCAAGTGGTTGGCTTTGTGTTCACCTGGGTTACACACCAGCACAATTATAATCCTGATTCATAATATGTTCAAAAGGACTCAAACACCTCAATAACAACGCACACACATGTTTTCATTAGAGTGTATATTTAAAGATGGCTGAACAGAAACATGTAGAGATGTAAACTTTCATTAAACAAACGGTGTTAGGACAGACGGCACTGAGCTACTAAGAAACGAGTAAACTTAGCGAGGAAGAACCGCTCTGCCGCTGCTAATCCACACAAAATGAAAACATAAGAGGGCGAAAAACGGTACATCACATTAAGGCTTGGTCTGAGCTCTCGACAAATGAGAAACAGGAAGGACAGGACTCAGTTTTAGGCGTTCGTGTGACTGAATAAAAATGTGGCATTGTGTCAAAAGTCTGAAATGGTGACACTCAAGTTTCAGAGATGATCAAAGAAAAGAACAAAGCGATTCAGACATTTTTTCAAAAAGTGTAAAAAAAACAGCGTATACTAATAAAATCACCTTTCTGTGAAAGTGACAGAACAATGATGTGTTAGTCACTTGATAAAAAATGAAAGTTACTGAAGCGTGCACATACATAAACACCTGCAGTGCCCGCAGAACAACAGGTCAAAGGTTACGCTCCTTAGAGCTGTGTCCAAAGCACCTTATATGGCTGGAACTATTTAACGAATATGTCAACTGAAAGAAAATGTAACATCTTTTTTATATTGGAATAGTGTTCAAGTTATTATTTTAAAGCACAAGTAGCTGCATCTTTGTAAATTATTTATTTGGTTTACTTTGTCATTTATTTGACGATATGTCAGATGTGAAAATTGGGCATTTCTTTCTATCATGTGAAGATTTATTAAGAACATAATCAACCAATTAAAATGATGGTTTGCACTCCATACTCATTACATAATATACACCACCTGCACTATTCAGATGAATGCATCACATGATTGCTAGAATTGTAATTAGTCAGTTGCGCTAATTTAACACATGAAGCAATTGTATTATCAGATTTCATTTCATTTTTCTCACTCCAAATTTGTGTTACAGATTGTGGATGAGAAGTCTATTCATAAAAAGCGTTCGGGGTGCATCATGGGAATTGTAGGATGCATCTTTCAATCATTTCTCAAGCAAAAAGCTACTTATTTCAACCTTTCTCTGTTTTTCTAATTTAAAATGATTTTAGAGGTTATGGCAGTTGGTCAAGAAAAAAATACAGTAGAGTGAAATCCCATTGGGCTCTGAGAAATTAACACTTTATGTACAAAAAAACTAATTGAGAAAAAATGATCAGCAGATACAATGATGGAAATAATCCTTGGTTGCAGCCCAATTGTTTATTGGATCATTTGAGAATAATGGTTGACTATAGTGTGAATTAACCAAACCTGTTTAGACTTGTGTGCAGCATGGACATGAGGACACAGCTCTAAAGGGCCACGCAGTCACAGAAGGTGATGAAGCGTCTCCTGACCTCTGCCCTTCTCTAGTCTCAGTGCCTGTGTACTAACTAACTAACCAACTAACTAACCCCTGCACAGTTCACCAGTCACTGCCTCAGTCTGGTGAAAGAGATATGATGAGCTGAAAGAAAAACTAACAGAGTCCCAGAGGACCGAGGCGATGTGACCGGCGATGAGGCACTAGGCTCTGCACGTTCAACTAGAGAGCTCCCTCTGCAGGAAGCGAAGCCTAATTCATTATCACTACTTTTTACACAGTTGCTTGCTTCCGTCTTTAAAAACCCTAGCAGCAGAAATGTACAATCTATGCAATTCATGAAAACAGGGAGATGTGAAGGGGGAACATTGTAAAAATTCACATTCATTCTTCCAACAAAATCTCAAGCCCCTTTGTACAAGAATTATTGCATTCACGGTTCTATTTGCTGTCATACAAAACAAAAAGGAATCAACAGAACAATCACATTAAGAACTTAAGAGAAAAACTGACAACTGCATATTTAAAAATCACCACAATAATCCAATATATTATCATCCTTTTTAGACTTATTCTTTACATAACATATGTACACATTAGGCCAATTTGTTTTCTAAAGAATTTGTTGAAAAAGAAGGTCGGGGAGCCAGGCAGACGTAAAGGAGAGGACGATGATAAAAAGGTTCATATTACAGACAGTGGCGTTCCTCCATCCGCATACTGTCCTCTGTACACGTGTCAGGAACAAGTCCTCAGCTTCCCCCCCGGGCGTCCTCACTCTCAGTAATGAGTTCACATGTGCCATGGAGCAAGGTCGATGGGTCTTTGGTGCAAATGTTCCCAGTCTTCTCTCGTTTCCCCTTCACACCCCCGATCCCCGCACTGATAAGCAGTTAATTAAACGTACCACAAAAAATAATCGACGCCGACCCAAGCAGAGCAGCCCTATGCCTCGCCACACATTCAAGTACAAAGCAATAAAACAAAAAGAAGAAAGAACTAAACGGGGGGGAAAAGATCCTCAGGATAAAACGGACAACAGTTCTGGAGCTAGCCAGAGGTTACACTTCCTCAACACACGGGGGCGCTCTAATGAGAAGTGCTGGAGACCAAGGTCCAGATAAGTGGCCCCTGTGTTCTTCTTCATTGGTTGTTGGAGGTTTCTTCGCAGTTGTTTGTTTTCCTAGAAGAGTTCATCGTCACCATTATTTTTTTTGCAGTTTCTTGCCTTTCCTCAGGGCAAGCTTGTTCTTGATGTGTCCACGCTTCCTCTTGGCCGTCTGGGTAAAGGGGCAGAAGAAAAGAAAGAAGTGAAATCTAATGACAAACCTTTGGAGAGCTTTCATTATTATATATATATATTCATTAAAGAGCAACATTTCCCTACGTTTGTGAAAGGGGGAGTCGGGGTCCCTCCCAATTAAAAATATACAATTTACCATGGTAAGGGGTTATTACGAATATTACCACATATGTGTACAGAACAACAATGTGGAAAGGTGAGGAAGATAATACATTAACAGCACCTTAAATGTTTAATAAAACTAGCGAAAAAGTCCACTTGGGACCAACTACAACCATTAGATCAAAGAAATATCCTTTGGTTAGTTTCTTTCAAAATGTATTTTACATAATTCAACTTAAGTGGGGCCCCAAGAGACCCGCGTGCCTTATTATCGGTCGGGATGACAATTAGAAGAAGAATTAGAAGAGTTTCAAAACAAATGTTCTGCCTTTCTCCGAGGAAAACCATTTGATTGCATTTTTATTTTGCTCTTGAGGTCATCTTGTCCTCTAGAGCAAAATAACCAGGGAAATTCAGGGCAGCATAATTGCATCTTTCTAAAACTGGAAGGCATGAATTCTGTATTCAAAACAGGAAGTGCCCAGTTACCTTTTTGGAGGTGAACTTCTGCCTGGACACCACGCTGCGCAGCTTGTGCTCCAGCGGCTCCCGGTTCTCCAGCTTCTTCACCTTGTAGATCCTCACCAGCCAGTGCTCCGAGGTGAACGCCTCCTCCAGGTGCTTGAACTTGATGTCCTTGTTGCCGATCTCGGCGTTACGTGTCCGGTCGAAGCCGGGAGGCGTCCGGAAGTCCAGCTGGGAGACGGAGAAGCACGTCATTTGACTCATATTACAGAGCTGCATGCTAAATATTTTTGTTTTCAAGAAATAACTATTGCAATTTAAGTTAAAACAGTTAACCAAGCTAGCCCTGTCTACAGAAATCTAAATAGTGTGGCACAATTTGTCCATTTACATTTCAGGTTTTATTGGGATTAAAGAAACAAGATATAACGTTTATTTAGTGTGCTCTACCTTTGGACAGCTTGTCTTCTGTCCAAATGCTAAGCTCAACTCATATTTAACCTGATACTTAAGTAGCGTTATAAGTTACACACAATTCAAACTTCATAATCGACTAAAATGTACCAAAGAAAACAACAAGCCTCATGATAACAGGCCACCATGACATCACACTCACCGCATGTTGTTCCTGTTATTCTGCTCTAACAGTCCTTACTGTGTCCTTCTTACTTTTCATTTCCCACAGATCTACTCTCAAAGCTACCCTCTACCTTCTTCTGTTGTTATTTGTTCTTTTAGTATTCACTCTCACTCTCCCTTTGTGTGCCACGTTCCCATCTACAGGACACCTTGGCATTTGGTGTATGCCTTCAGGCTGCTAGAGGACACAGAGTGGGAAATACGACACCATCTTAGTCACAATAGCTGCATGTCTTGCTGTTCAACTAGTCATTTCATTGTCAGGGAAAATATATACACATTATTAGATGTTTTTTGGCAATACCATGTCCACAGCCTGGTTGTATTTGTGACATACTTTAATAATACGTACTGTATTATACACTGTCAGTATAATCCTTTAATCTCCTCTCCCTGCTACAAGCAGCATCCACAACCATCTATTATTGTCTTGTTCCTGTTGTCATCTAAGCGTCCGTTTCCCCTCGTCACATCCTGTTTCCGTGAACCTAATCTATCCCTCCTACTCTCCCATTTCTTTTCCCCTCCCTCCTGTCCTTCATCTCCTTCTGTGCCTCAGTCTCTCCACCTATGTCCCCCCGTAACAGAGCTGTGAGCCGCACACAGCTCTGGCAGTCTGTCTCTGGATAGTGGCTGCACTGATTCTCCCGTCTCTGCTGAGCTGTTGGCTGGGCCTCATCTGCAGCGGGATGCAAGCACCTGGAGAGAAGGATCCCTCTCATCTCTCCTCTGCTGCCTTCCAGAAGTAGCCGAGGCACATTTGAAAGCTTCCACCAATCCTTCATACTCTGCCTCCATCTCATTTACCCCAAAACACCCACCTCTCCCAACCTCAGGAGCTCCCCAAGGCATTTCCTTAAATCCTCTTCCGCCTGTCTGTCAGCAGGCTCCGCTTTTAAGATACAGTTGCAAGAATCTTTACACCTTTGGTGGTGCTTGTTATTCTGTGTTCAAGCCACAGGCTGCAAAGAAATATCTAGCAGTAGTGCTTTTTAATTCTTTGCCAATTGCAGCGGCTTGTTACTTTCTGATCTCTGCACAAAGTTATCGATGCCTGTGAAGTGGATCCCCATAACATATTTTTGAATTCAGAGTTTCTCCCTGACCTGGAGATGAGAAATGATCAAAGACCTGCACAGTTGTTGCAAATCTTTCTTTGCCATGTGAAGAATCTTAGACGAGAGAGTCTCTTCTAACCTGCATTTCACCAAATCGGTAATAGGACATCTTGTACATGAGGCAGTTGAGCAGAATTGGTGAACCGGCTTTGTCCACTCTGAACTCTCCCTGAGGGGTGAAGTAGTCGCTCTCCTGAAGGGGACGAGAAGACAGTATGGGAGGATAAGGTCAGTGTCATAAACCCACAAAGTTCACGAATACACCTTGGTCATTGACTAACAGTGGGTACAGCTCAGGTACCAGCACTTGTGTTGTCCTGCTGTTTATGTGTTCTAGAGTTTACTGCCCTTCACGGAGAAAGATAATAGTCCACAGTTTGTTGTGTGATGTAGTGCTACAGCTGCTATTCACAACATTCATCGGAAAGTATGTAAATCCAGCTTCTCCTCAACCAGTGTTTGTGCAGGTACTTTTGTTATTTGGTTTTTGTATCACTGATAAATAATGAATGATCTTTAGAGATGATGGATGGTACATAATGGTGGATTTGTGAGTAGCAACGTGTTCTTGTTTCTCTGAAAAACCCGTGTCTCCACTGCATGGAGAAATGGTTTCGTGACTCCTACTTGAGTTGTATGCAGTGGCGACTGGTCATTAGGGGTAGGGGACAGCCCCACCTAGTGTCAGCAGAAAGTATTAAAATAATGATTACAACAAAATGCAAAAAATAAATTAAAATATATTTTAAGATCATGTTTAATCATCTGATTCGTCTGTACATTGCTGTTTTAGTATGTGTTCTTCTAATTAGTGTCTACAGTGTGTGCCTATTGAGCTGTTTAGAGCCATGTGGGACAAAACCCGATCCTGCCCCTCCCTCTCTCTGTCTAAGTGAACGGTGACTGCAAAAACTACACTGCGCATGCTCAGAGTATTGTCCTATTTAATGTGTGTGGCAAAAAATAATGACCATAGGGGCAAAGTGCTGCCATCCCCACCATACGTCATCTCACATAATTCAGAGCTGATTGACTGTAAGTACGTGTGCCGCGAAAAGTGTGGTGTGTGAAGAGGAGGAGAAACCAGGAAGTAAGCTGCGCATGGCTTCCCTCCACAAAAAAAGCAATGAGATTTCTCCATAGGATTTTAGAAAATAGCTCAAAATAAGATCTGTGGGAAACAAACCTGTTAGATAAATGCACGTTTTGTTCAGCCGGATAATATACCACTTTTATCATTTTGGAATCATAAATCTATCGATTAGATTTATGATCGACTTTTGAAACTACAAGAACATAAGGAGGACTTTTACAAAAAGTAATAGAGATTTTTGTCCAGAAGGATAGGCAAATGGACTTCACCTTCAAGTCAAGGTAAGACCAGCATTTTATTGAAAATGGGATCTTACTGAGAGAGAACAATTCAATATTTAAATGATACAATTAAATTGTGTTGGGTATCCTTCTGTTGAACTGTCTGTTAAAATTAATTGAAGCATCAGACAAAAAAAGCTTTTGAAAATAATATTTTTGATTTAGGTCAAAATATAATATCTGTAAACCTGAAGAGTCAGTGCCAGTGCCTCGCCAGCCATGAACCTCACTGCAGAAGCTTATAGACATCTAAGTGTTTTGTGCCCCACCACTTTTGCACATATAGAAACGCCACTGGTTGTATGCTGTTATTTCAAGACAGAAAACAAACTAAAATGGGGACAAACTTGAAAAGTGGTATTTTCTCACAATGATAAGAAAAGTAGCAATTCAGTGTTAGCCTTTAAGTCCCGGAAAACAAGTCAGGAATGCACGACCGTGGTCTCAACGGAGTCTGTTGTGGGGATGATTATAGAGAGCGAGTGTGTAAGAGTGAAGAGGGCTACATTGAGATTTCACTGCTGTGAGTTCCTGGAGAAAAGCTGCAGTGACAGGCGGGTCAGAAACTCACCCTGATGTCCTTGGGGTGCTCTCCCTCTGCTATCCTCACCATCCACAGGAACTTGTTTATGTCGTCACCTGAGTAACCGATTACACCTCCGAAAATGATCAGCACGTAGTCCACATCCAGCGACCTCATGATCTGGTAGGCTGCGCTCTCGTTGGAAGACATGGCTTTCCCCACCTAAAAAACAGCAAAGAAGTCCTACTTTAATTGGAGTTTACAAACAGGATGCTTCAATACAGCAATAGGAAAGGAAAATAAGGATTTATTAAAGAGACATCAATCTTGTTTTCTGTGGACAGATGCCGGAGTAGGAAGCAAGAGAGAACAAAGCTACAGAGCCTTCGCAGACTTAAAGACAAAATGATTCCACTACATTTGGCAGCAGAGAGACACAAAACATAAATCAAACCTGCCGCGTCTGACAACAACTAAGTGCAATTCCCCCACAGTGTAGATTCAATGGGAATAGTTGGAGCAAACAAGATTATCTGGCTTGTTGGAAGGAGCGGTTTTATGCTACATACAAATAAATAAATCACTGGAGCTTGTTAATCATCTCGACTGCTGCAGGTTTTTATGCATGCGAATGAATCAAAACAGAAAGAAAGCAAGTGATCACCAGGGCTATGTGGCTGTTGTTCCACGTGTTATTATCTACTAGTGTGGTCCTGTTGGCCATTCCCGCTATCTGGTATCCGTAGTCCCACCACGACATGACGCGAGCGTTCTCTTCTGTGTTCTGCCTCAGCCAATAGTACGCCTCCCTGAAGTCATCCAGGATGTTGCGGGTCCTAACAAAGAGAGTAAGGTTGACAGGTCACAGCGTTGACAGGTATATACATGAAGCAGCGGAGGCAATTAATAATTCAGTCAAGACTTAGACCAGCCATGCATAATAAAACGAGGGTTAAAAAACAGCTCACACTCTGAACACTAATGTCCTAAATTGACCTCGAGGAGCAGACGTAAAGCCAAACAACCAATTAACTTTAGGTATGGTAATCATTTCTTATGCATGTGTGCGTGCGCGCTTTTAGGTGTGACTGTGTAGGTGTGTGTGCGCGAGAACAGAGCCGAGTGACAGCTATGCTGCTCCCAGTAGCACAGCTAAAACCATTGTCTGAGAACTGCCGTGGTAGCATTAATATAGGCATGAGGACTTGCAACCACCACTTAGTGTTGGCCTTCAATATTTCCTCCCTGATGCTTAGGAGAATAATCATGCCTGTAAAGAACCTCAGAGAGAATAATATATCAGCTTTTTTCTGTAGATTCAGAGACGGTCCACAGATGTTTTTCTGTGACCCAGAAACACGAAGTAAAGCAATCATATTAAAGCTCATAGGTGCACATATCAATATTTCCACAACATGAAATATGAATGTGTTTCCTCTATCCTGCTGCTCTGTGTTCGTGCACACACACACGTGTGCTCATTTGAATGCAAGGTGGAGCAATCCAATCTTTTCTGTATTTTTGAAATGACTTTAAAAAAATGACTTGGTGGTTAACATAAGAAGAGCTGAAGTGTACTGTGCGCATGTTTGATCCGTACCCGTCGTTGTTGTAGGAGGCGAGCACCACGCTGGGGCTGGAGTAGGCGTTGCTGGTGACCCATGTGCAGTGGACGGCGAACATCATGAGCAGCATCAGCATGAGCATGGTGACGATGGACTTGATGTTTGGACCCAGACCCTCCTCTGCCTTCTCCTGCTCCGACACATGTTTACGCACCTTACCCGCCTGCAGGGGGAGACAAACACTTTCTATGATGGACGGCAGAGTCTGTAGCATTCCAGGGAGATGAATTATTGAGCGGAACAAATGATTGAATAAAGTAATTGAGCAAAGTATCTTACAGCAGCCTCGTGCTTTCAGTCACTAAGGATTGTGAGATGGACCTTGTGATGAGTTAATATCACTTCACACCAGCAGGCAATACAAACTCTGGAGAGGAGGAAATCTGCATAATGGGAACATTTGTCTTTACTAACACCTCCAACTACTTGCTCTCACACCTTAACTGTGGCTTGAAGTGAGCGAGGAGAGATGTAGATAAAACATGACATCGGGCCTAAAGTGAGCTCAACAACGGAAGGACTGTACAGTTTTACTTGTTTTTAATGAGTGGATGTGTAAAGTTGTCTTGTCTTGTCTTGTTTTCAGATGTGTTCTCGTGATCTTAGATTGACTTCCTGTATTGATAAATCAACTATCAATCATTTATATTTAGACAAAAAGTGGACATAGGTTGATACACAATGATCAATTGTATGCTTGAATACATATAAAAAGGTTGAATGCCTGTCTTAACTGTATCTGTTGTTTTCATTGTAAACATTGTATATATCATTATTTTAAAGCCTTTTGTTTTGAAAGCTAGATTATTTTCATCAGTTTCTTCTGTTCTATTATTCCTCTATGTTGGCAACAAATAATTCAAAGTGTATTCCATATTTGTTGTTATGCAGCTTGTATTAACATCAAAGCTTCCAAGCATAGCCAAAATGTCCATCACTGCATTTCTCCACCGATACAGAGCAGCAATGATGTGGAGCAATCTGTCACCATATGCAGATGCCCAACATAGCTTTCTCCTTAAGGATGGATATCTGTGGGTGATGCATGAAGTGATGTGATGCCAAGGTGGACCTGAATAGACAAAGCCAGTTTGGCTCAGCAAGTGACAGCCGTGGGATCAACATTCGACAAAGTGAGACAGCTACAATGATGGCAACGGCATCCAACAGTTGCAGCTGAATCACAGTTGAATCACACGTTACCCAAACTGGCAAGCTAAACTGTTGAGGAGTGAGGAAAGCTGACAAACATGAGAATGATACATCCAAAGGTGTAAAGTCAATAAGGAGCTCACGGTTGCCTTTATGCGTTTCATGTACATTTGGATCATTCTCTCCTGTCCTGACCTTGTCATAAAGGTTCCCAGAATTCCTCTTGTCGTCCTCGTCGCTGCTGTCTTCAGCGGGGGGTTTCTCTCTCTTCGTGTCGTCTCCCATGTAATGCTCAAAGACGCTGGAGAAAGCCACGGCAGACAGCATGCACACCACCGGAGTCAGTGTCAGCATCAGGCGCACCATCACACCGGCAAAGTACACCGCGCTGATGGCATACAGGGCCACTGCAAGGGGACAGGTGGGCGAGAGAGAGAGAGGGAGCACAACATATAGAAAGGTCAGTCAAGGAGAAAGACGGTGTGAAAGTAAAGGACAGAGGGAATTGGGCCGAGTGTGTGAGACGGAGATAAGGACATGAAAAAGAGAAAATGAGTTGTAATGCAGCATAATCAGCAGCTCTGCAGAGTTGAAACCCTAAACAGAGAGGGCGCCGGCTGCTTTCCGTCCTTGAAGAGTGAACACCCGGCTCAACAGGTGCATGGCTAATCAATAGCTGTAATTGGCTGATTAAGTCTGAGGGAGAAACAGGTCGGGCTGCTGGAGGGCGGAATCTGAGCGGTAAGGTTTTCTGCCCTTGATCTTGGCTGTCTCTCTCTCTGTAAACAGAAACGTTTGTTTAAGATGATTGGGTTTTTTTTAAGTCCCCCTTGGTGCTTTTCTTTCGCTGGTTCCTAGCTCGACATGCCACCCAACCCGGCTACGAATATAAACTGAACCAAAAATATAACTTCATGCAATTTTCAGCATGATAAATAAACGTGAGCAAATGAATCGATACGTTTTAGCACGTGAATGGGCTACTGCACAAGTAGGCAGTATGGTTTTTAACATTTTGTAGGCTACTTCTAATTATGGCTTAAACCGTATTCAACAGATATGTTCATATTTGTATTCACACTATGTCTAAAAGAATAAAATCTATGATGAAACCCATCAAGTCACGGTCGATTTGTTGCCAGGAGTGCATTTTTTCTTAATCAGCCAATCACAGCTTTTAAAATCTTCCTTGCTCAGAGTTGCTCTGAAAGTATCTCAGGCTAAGCGTGGACTCCTGGCTAGAACATGTAAAGGTAAGTCTTTTCAGTAAATGTGTCAACACGACCACGTATGATGTACCATTTACAAATCATGCATGTTAACGTAGCCTACTGTTTATTGAGCGGATAAATGACTCAATTATTTGCCGTCTTTCCAATTCATGCTGAGGTGAAAATAAATGTCAGAGAATGTCCAAGCTCATAAACTGTAGAGCTTTTAATAAAGTGTTCCTACCAAACACTCGTTCATCGTTGATGTTCTTGATGCAGAACCAGAGGCCTGCTGGGAAGGTGCAGACCAGGATGTGGAGGTCGAAGAAGAAGGAGACCCAGGTGGTGGGCTGGTGCTCCGACACTGACGCTATGATGGGGATGTGGATCTTAGCATAGCTGGAAACAGAGGGGAGGGGAAGGGACGGACAGAATGTAATTCATGTTGGGCTGAGCGTTGAGACAAATGGTACAATAGATCCTTCTGATTAACTCCAGTTATGAGGAAAGAAGATAATGTACCTCCCTGCATGCTTATGATAAAAAAATGGACACATTTAGAACTGAAAGAGTACTTTTTTTCCCCAAGCTGTGTGTTCCCTTTTTATTCATTACAGGCTTCTACACAGCAGTTTCTACACGTTTCTAATACTTCTCTAAAGTGCTTAGTGATTACGGCTGGGAAAGAGAAAACACACAACACATTAAGGAATTAGTATCAGCTTCCAGAGGGGGAAAACTATCCCATACTGCTCCAGTCAGCAAACAAAAGGGGGGGGTGGATTGGGTGTGCTGGAATATCAAACATGTTGTAGTGCATTTGGAGAACACAGGGTGCCTGGTGCTGTTTGGCAGGAAGACAATAGTTCAACACCGAGCCTGAGCTGCACAGTTTCCCCTCTGGGACGGTGCAGGTGGGGTTTATAGTCGGATTTGAAAACACACACTTGATTGAACATGTTTTCCATCGACGGTGAGAGTGTGAAGGTCAGCAGATCTTACCCGGTGTCCCAGAGAGAGTAGAAACGACCACTCCACGGAGCAATGTGTCCTGAGGAAAGAAAGGATTTGTTTATTAATTCGAGCATCTGAATATAGCGTCTGCTGTTAGGGGGGCAGGAAGATGAATAAGGTGTAGACCAGAATAAAGACCGAATGAAAGGAACAATCATTTAAAACAACGTACAAATACTCTCATTAGAATGTCCTTTGCTACAACCAAACGCAATTATTTATAAAGCAAACTCTACCCAACTGTGCAGCTTTGAATAAATAAAAATGGAAAACACTATCTGACCCAAAGGCCTAGAAAATGTATACGAGTTGCAAAGTTTGCCTGAGGACAAAACAATGGATGTCTGCAATACAGTTACTATTCACTGTGTGAAACCAAACTGAACTACTGTATATTGTGGGAATGCGCAGCTTGAACTTGGTTTGCGATCTTACCAATTTCTCTTATAATGACAAAATAATCAACAATAAAAGGTAAAGTGAGGAAGGAAATACCCTTACTTTTTATTTATTTAAAAGTTGAAATGCACCCCTGCAACACATTGCAGTAAAAATGTGGTCTTTCAATCTGTTATTTATGTGCAGATGCAAGAAGATACACATGTACGAGTGCAAGGCAGCACGATTTACATCCTGTCGTCGCTTATAAACTAATCTGATTGAAATTACCAGAGAAAATAGTTTTTTACAAACAACCTATATAGCCAAGCAACGGCTCTGTATTAACCAACCTTTTCTGCCAAGAGAACTCTGATGCAGAACATGTCGATGCTTTAAATGTATTCTATTGATGGTACTTAACTACTGAAATTGACTTGTTTATAAATGTAACTGAAACCATTTAAGCTGCAAATTAGACCGCACAGGGCATTTTATGTGAGCATTCAAATGTCTTATTTTGGTAAGGCTTTGATGTGGAATACATTTCAGCTCTGAACTGTTGCCTAGGGGCTCTCACACACACACTCACATGTGTGCACAGACACTAACATAAACAAAAGCCTGAGCCCCACATTACACATTTTGTGGCAGGTTTGCACCAACATGTAGCCGTATCCTGTCCTTTGAAGCTCTTTGGAGAGATCCTTTCTTAAGCATTTATGATGAAATAAGCACCACTACCATCAGAAAAAACTCTTTAAATAAGATGTCAGAACCGAAGCAGGCATGAAAAAGTAATACAATTGAAATGGGAATATATTTTGAGAGTTATTTAAAGGATGACACTGATTTAAGCAATCAATACTTGGCTCTGAGTTCAATATAATGAGGAAACCCACCCGGCTACTGAGTTGCAGAGATTTTTAAGAGATGAAAAAGTCTAATAGACCAGAGAATCACATGCGCAGCTTCGCTAGGAAACTGGCATATCCCCAAACAGTCACTGACTCCCACTGCTCAATTCAGATGGCTGACACATCACAGCGGTTACCAGACGTCCAGGATCTCTCACGAGACTTCTGCGCACGCATGAGTGGCCAATGAGCTCTAAAGCAGGCAGGCGGAATATCTGAGGACGCCAAATATAACCATAGATGTAATGTGACACCATCGTTTTGCACAAAAGGCCTGGCTTTCACATGATCTGGAGTGACAGAATGTCAGATTGCTGTTTAAGGCTAGTAAATAATTTGTTGCCTTAATTAAGGTGAGAAAACCAATTTCTCATGTTGGGTTAAAAAAAGCCACATGCTTTATTTAGGCTCATTACAGACTGCAGAAAACGTGTGCATACACAGCCTAAGGGGATACGAGAGCGCTCTTTTTCCTTCACATATTAGCTTTCCTGGGACCAGACTGAGGTAATGAACCACTACTGTAGATAGGGAGAGCAAATCTAGTGTTTAAAGAACCAAAAGATGGTATACCATGTCAACTTGAATCTGAACACTTCAGCAGGAGACTAATAGAATTAATAAATAGCAAGGAGGCAACATTTCAAAGGTCTGTAACCTTGTGGCCACAAACGCAGGCCGAGCTGAAAATAATGGAGAAAACATTGACTGAGGGCAAAGTTCAACTGGCTTGCTGTGCGCATCGGGGTTCAACCAGGCCAGTCAAAAACAACATTCAACTCCAGAAAAAGGCCCTGGAAAGAGCACGATCTTCCACTACTGCTCCACAGTCCTACAACTTGCGAGGCTGCAGCATCCCTATCTGTTTCTATTTGCTTATCATGTGCCTTCCGGGTTTCATTTTCTGACGAACCAAACACTGATTAGCGGCCCACTGGGGAGGCCTGCAGATCAGACCAATGGGGGATAGTGTATAAACATAATGTAACTTCTGGCTAAATAAGGAAAACACAATTTGAAATGGCTGATATCCCAGATCTGGATCAGCATCATTAAATCTAGTCAACTGATCCTTGCACAAAATGCTATTGCTCCATACAATCCCAGCCAAATCAAAGCTAACTGCTTCCATTTGTAAGAATAAAAAGACAGGGCTCAAAACAAAACCACTATTTGTTTAGCCAATGAAACTATCATTAAAAAGAGATATTATATCACGATGAGCTATCTTCGCAATAATATTTAGCAGGAAATAAAGCCAGGGAGTGAGAGACACATTCATTTGTTGTAGCTTGACGTATCATGAAAGATGATCTGCTCATCGCCATTTTTGTTTAATTTCCTCGTGTTGACATTGACATAAACGTTCTGGCTACATTTGGGAGACTCAAATGTTTTGTTCTCTGGACTGGGCAGGCCGGTTACATGGAAACATTCACTGAAAGCACACAGCCAGGTAAACTATAAAGACATTATAGTTAATGAAAAACATTCTGTGGTTCAGCATTAATTAATAAAGGATTGATTTGTTCATTTTGTATTCTCTAACCTTGATGGATTGGCTGCTTTGTTTATTGGTTGCAACCATTATTAATCGTTTCCAAAGAGGGCTCCAACTAATAATTATCTCTTTTATACATGAATCTATCGACTTCATTTGAATTCAAATTGGACAAGAATGTTTCTTTCATTTGTCTGTTTTGTCAGACTAACCTGAAAACAATGTATGACACAAAACAGAAGAAAGTAGCAAACACTCAAGTTGATAGGCTGAAACCTTAATTGTTTGATATTTTTAGTACATAATTCACTTTAAACATTGTTACGAGTGACACATTATTTATTTCTGCTCTACTTAAAAGGCAAGGCCAACAAATGAGATGGTCTACATGATATGAACGGTGACAGCATGTGAGCAGACATACAGACCTGTGTAAGTGAGATAGATGACGGTGAGGAAGACCACGCCGGCGGCAAGAGACACTCCGAGGAGGAAGAGCGTCTGGAACTCCTGTCGGGTCAGCCTGTCTTTCAGGTACTGCAGAAAGGCATAGGCTTGGAGAAGTGCAAACACACCTGAGAAGAAGACACACAGAAACAAAAGAATGAGCAAACGTACAAGAAGAAGCTCAATCTGATTCATGTCGTCATGGGAGCAGGTTTACGTGGATAAGAAGTGCTGCTGTCAGTTTGGCAGAATCCTCTACAAAGCAGTTTGGAAAAGCCCCTTTGGCAGTTCATGCAGATGTGAAAGGCAAATACTGCGGGACAACATATTTCGAATGCATGAGACAGATTGTGTGAATAAGCTCTTCTCTTTCCCTCGCCTTGCTTTCTTTTCAGCTGACCCCTTTGGTTACACGTTGTTCCTTTGCTCTGACACTTTCTCAGAGCCAATTCCTCCTAAACATTTCTCTGCTTGTCTGGTGAATTCGATATAAAACATTTAAAAGAGTCCGGTTTCTCCTTCTTTCGTCACCTCCCATTCTATGACAAAACATCACGAAATCGCCTCACTCAACACCCCCCACAGGAGGTCTCACCCATTTCTAAGGTTAAAGTGCTGCCTGTCTCCTGGAGAGCCGGGTGGTGCCAACACGTTTGTCAGTCTCTGCCCCCCCCGCCTCAGGGAGTGACATTCTCAACGCTATCGACAGGTCCACAGCTCTGTCACTCTCTTCCTGTCTCCCACTGTGCTCCCACCAGATGTTCAGAGCAGCTGCTACCCAAATGACATAGAAAAACACTCAAAGAGAGCAGGGAGCCGAAAACTGAGAGAGGCAGAGGAGATTTTTGATGGTGCATGTTTTAAGTGCCTCTCATAATGCGGTTTGTGTTGTACAAACACCAGAAAACAGGGACACTTCATCGTCAGCCTGCTGCCGTATTAAGAGAATTCTCCAAAAAGGTGCTGCTCGGCTCCTAAAGCTGCCAACGACAGTCCTCTCACAATCTGGATGGAAATAAACACACAAACCATGCACATACAAACGCACCCACTCGTGCCTCCATGCAGCAGATGGGCCCACTGTTGAGTGGCGAAACTGAACAAGCTTTAATAAACTACCCACAAGCCAAAAATGAAAAGTACTTAAAGTGCTAAACCCATATGGGTGGCTTGTGAAGCGGCTTACTTATTTCTATTTTGTAAATATATTCCGAGGAGGTCTTGTGTTTGTTCTCCACAGAGAGCATGACTAACACTGTCAGCACTAGGGGATTCAAAGCCTCTGCCGCAGCCAAACAATCTTAAAGTGTGTGCATCCATGGTAGTGTGAGGTGCTTTAGATAACAAGCTAGACCCTCCAGAAAAACGCGATTCTGCGATCGCAGAATTTTCCGCATAATCAGCAAAATGGCGCAGATTTTTAAAAAGCCGCATATTTATCAAAAGGCCGCATAATCCCCGCATTTTTCCACACAAAGTTGAAAAAAAAAGTTACCTCATCTTGACGTGAAGTGATGATGATGCGCGACGTCATCAGCTCGCGCATCACAGAAGGTAAACAACACCGTAGAGTGAACGTGTGGAGCTCACACGATGAAAAAATCGAATCCATCTCATTTACCGACGAACATTTCTGCTAAAGACCGGGCAAAGCAGTACCCCGATGTCTTGCATGACAGTGGGGGGAAACTATTCTGCACCCCGTGCAACTGTGTGTTGGAGCATAAGAGAAAATCCACGGTGACGACCCACTTTGATTCATTCAAAGATTCGAAAATGCTTTCTGCTGCTGCGGACAAGAAATCCAAACAACTCACGTTCACCGAGGCATCGGCCTCCAAAACCCTTTCGAGGGCTACAAGAAACGAAGTGAGTAGCCTACAAGATTGAAGCTGGTCAGATAACGAACGAGTAAATGAAAACAGAATGAGGCGGAGAAGTGTGTGTGTGTGTGTGTGTGTGTGTGTGTGTGTGAGAGAGAGAGAGTGTGATTAAAATAGCCCAATTGCTTTTACAATAAATAAACATTGAATGTGTTTAATTGAATAGTAATGGGGTTTAACGTTAGTGGCAGGTTGTGTGTGAGAGAGAATAAATAAATAAGACAGCCCAATATTGATTTTTTTCCGCATATTTCGCAACTTTCCGCATATTTTGCAACTTCCCGCAATTTCACCGCATAAAATCACATAAAACCCCGCATGTTTGATCGCATAATCAAGGATTTTTGCCCGCGTTTTTCTGGAGGGTCTAACAAGCTAGTGGCTTATGTAACGTCACCTTTAATACGCGAGTTACAGCAGTCAGCCATAACCCCCTAATGTCCACCGGGTCCGCCTGCGTCGCGTTACGGCCGCGCCGTTCGCAAAGATCGCGGCCACTCTAGTCAATGGGTGCTATTCCACCACACGCGGCTCAGAAGCGTCCCAGGAGCGTCTCGGCGCAGGGAAACTCGAAAATTAGGATGAATCCTATTTTTGACGCGACGCAGCCGTAAGGTAATGTCGGGCAGGCAGGAAGTGGAACGCTCAGAGCATATATATATATATATATATATATATATATACACACACATTTATTTTGCAGACCCTATCCCTCCGTAGTCTTTCAAGTAGGAGTAAGAAATGCCAGCGTTCTCCTCCGGTTTACAGGCACTGTGTAAATTATATATATAGAATAATTATGATGATGAATGCATTTTTGTACCACTAAAATACAGCAACACATCTTTGATTAATGTCGTTTAGAACTGGAATATTATTATTATTATTAACTTTGTCTGTACAAAGTAGCCTGTCCAGGAAATATGCCCAAATCAACAACGGCAGTCAAGACGCTCCGCTTCTGAAATGCGCCCGGTGGGTTATGACGCTAGAGGATGTCGGATCAAAACCACGGCGCAGCCATAACGCGACGCAGACGGACCCGGTGGAAACTAGGGGTTAACCTCTCTTGTGTTGCACCATACATCAGGAGAGTGGAAGAAGTGAACATGAATACAATCTCTGTATTGTGACTATGTGTCCTTGGATAAAGAATTCACTCAGTTCAGAAACCTATGTAACTTGGAATAGGATTGTTCCATATAATGTCAAAACATGTTTGATGTTATTCAAGATAAGCATTGAAACAACTATCTTTTAGAAAATAAAAATATGCCATCAAACCTGAATGAATAGATTGTGTTGAAAACACCAACATATTATCTAATAAAGTTAGTATAGTAAACTGTTTTTCTGAAAATGTAACTGACTGGAGCGATTTTAGCATTTATTGAGATCAAATAAATACCCTCCAACTCCTGAGGAAAATATTTGTGAATGTAATCATACACTAGATCGTAGGATACAGGAGGACGAGGACGAAAATAACAGTAAAGTTGATGGCTGCTATGTGTCTTACTTGTGAGAAGCTCTGACATTTGGTGATAACGGTATTATTGAGTCATAACTTGGAAAAAATAAGGCAGTGATATTTTCCAAGAAACGCTGACTTCATCAGTGCACTCTGAACGACACTCATCTTAAAACTTTCCAGAAGTGAACTTCTTCATCAAAGAAGAAACGCCGGATCAGCTACTCTGGAAGGAGATAGAGTGAGACTTACCGGCAGCAGCCATGTGCTCGCTGGTCCTGATTGGCTGGAAGCCCACAAAGGGGATCTGCATCGACAGTACAAGACCCACAATGTAGAAAGTGCTGTAAGCTGTAAACAGAGAAGAGACACAATGAGAAATAAAGCAATCAAAATAACATATTGCACTTTGAACCTTCCATTTTGTTCCACTACTGCAGTTTGGATGCTTCTAAGGGAAATCAACCTCAACAGAAGTATTTAAAGTCTATTGATTTCCGCGGCCTTACCGCGAGTAAAGTAAGTGAGTAAATACAAAATACCTGATCTAATGTCATTTACTGTGAAAACGGCAGCTGGCTCTGTGCGGTGTGACGGGAGGCCTGGAGTGTGACGACGGTGCTGAGAACAGTGCGACTCCCTCCCACCTTTGTAGCTGGGGGGGGAACCGATTCGCAGACGCACCATCTTAATTAAGATTTCATACTCTTCCTGAAGAGTGTGCCTGCTTTTTGAAGAGGTTGTGGTCGCCCTCAGCTAACTCTTACTCACACATCTGCTATTGACTCAAGACAGGGAGAGATGAAATGCGAGGGAACATAGACCGCGAGGCATTTTATTAAACCGGGATTTTTTTTCATGTTTCCTCTTAGTGAGAGAGACTCCTGACTCTAAAGAGGGGAGCTGCAATATGTAAAGAGGAGAGAAGGTGAGCAATGTGATAAGGACCTAATGTCTTTTCCGTCACCTCGTGTCGACATATTTCTCCATCTCTCATTAGCTACCAAAAGGTGCATGAAGTTGCAGGATGATATTTCTGCTGCAGACATCTTTGAGGGACAAAGAAGGGATATTTTCCACTTCATATAACCGCGCCGCATCGCCAAGTACAATGTCATGGCTGAATAATGGTTTGGAGATAGAGCAGAGGTTGGTAAAAACCATCTCACTGTGGAGAGACCGTCATTTATTTTCAAAGGACCACGATTTGCAGTTACAATAGATACAACATATAATCATGTGAAAAATATACTTTACACCGTGGTTTTTTTCTTGATCACAACAGAAGTGCCTGTCGCGAGCTCGTATTCAAGCTGAGGACGAATGTGTGGTGATTCTCTGAGCCAACACATAATGTGCCAAGGCTGGTCGGTGTGCTGTGACACTGGGATGTTCGCTGGAATCATAAGCCTACCCTCTTCACCAGCGTTCTGCCTCTCGTATTTGCACACACAAAAACGAATAGATCAGGTAGCAGGTGGCTGCGTTTACTGTTAAGTGGTGTGTGGGTGTGTGGATCACGTCTGCACTGCAGATGATGGAACGCTTACGGTTGTGAAAGATGAGCACAAGCATTTGAGCTTGTTTCAGGGTCAAATGCTTCGGCAACGATGCTGGGAAACACAACTGAAGGAGTAGTGGTTTTTGTTCTGTTTATTTCATACAATTCTATTCTAATGGAAGAGGATCTGAAAAGAATGTCAGTTTCAATTTCAACAACAGTTTGTGGGGGTGCTTTAAACATCAAGTACTTCAAGTTAATGTGTGTGCGTAACTTACCGATGTAGACTCTTTTGCTGTAGCGTTGCATCAGCATCAGCACAAACACGTGCAGAGGAATCAGGTTGATAATGAACACATAACCTCCCCATGCGGACACCTGGAACACACATTCAAGTAGTAATGTCAGTCAGACTGCTGAATTTCATATGATCAAACATTCTTCATTTATTTATTTCAAACAAGGTCACCAAGCTGAGTTGAGGCTTTCGAGTTATTCGGTTACTTATCACAGGGTACATGCAGGAATCCTGAAGTCAAATGTAAGACCTTTTAAGACCCTTTCCATACATTTTAAGACCTCATCGCTACTTCCAGTTTTAACCGGTTACATTGGCGACACACTTTACCCCACATGTACTATATACAGTATTGATTGTCCTTCCTCCTTATCTTCCAACCATTTGGACGCAAACTTGCATTTCCCCACAACGATGTTGTTTAACAACCGGCGTAAACGGACCTTCGCGCGCTATCAAGCAGTGAGCGTGCCATGTCCTGCTCAGATGACGTCAAATCCAACGGGATGCCATAAATAAACGACACAGAATCACACTACACACCTACGCAATGATTACTTTCAGGCAGACTGTAGAATACAACCTCTTATGCTGACCATTTATATACTTATTGAAAACAAGCTACAAAATGTAATACCTTGGAAAATGCCGTTTAATACTTTTTAATAGCCTTAATTTTCGCTAAATGGATTTATCAACTTTTAATACTTTTTAAGACCCCGCGGACCCCCTGTATCAGCTTTGCAGGAAAAATGAAAGGTTTGCCTGGAAACCTCAAAACTGAAAGCAGACCTGAAGATAAACGGTTATCACAGAGCTGCCACAATATGTTGAAATTGTTTGGGAAGGAAACCAGAAAGTCTTTGTAACATGTATTTGTTCCGTGCAGCTGTGGCCGAGGATCCTACACTTAACAGAAGTTTGGTACATGTCAAAGTGTCCTTGGGCAAGACACTGAACCTCAGTGGGTGTGTGTGTCAATGTTCATCACTCCTGATAAGCGGGTGGCACCTTATACTGTGCAAGTGTGTGAATGGGTGAGGACTGGCTTATGTTATGAATCACTTTTATGTGTCTGCTAGGATAAGAGAAGCTCAATTCAAAAATTGTAATGAATTCCATTCTCAAACATCATTCTAATCAAATAGAGAGTAAGTACGGATATAAAACACAAGTGACCCCTGCAAAAAAGAAAAGAATGAAAAGGCCTTGAATAGCATGATCCCAGATCAGCCATTGTACTGCTTATGCTCACATTAATTAAAACCTGACGTATAAAGAATCTATAAAAATGCAATCGTACTCTTCATGCAGGATGGACCGATATAGGCTCGGCTAAAATGATACCTAAACTGTTTTTGAGCAACGCTAAATATCACAACGCTGGTTTTCGGACAGTTCAAGAGCTCTACAAAAAACATCAGACAAGTTTTCAAGTACCAGTAAAAAGGCAAATGTTAAGTGTGAGAGCACTATACAGGCAGAGAGGAGAGCTTAGAAAAGGGGTGTTGAGATAGAGAAAGAAAGACAAAGGGATAAGACAGTTGAAAAGCATTAGAAAGTGCAACCGAGAAAGAGGGAGAGACAGCAGAGAATGCATTAGACAGGAAAAGGGATTGCATGAGAGCAACGTTTGTTTTGAACAGCTCGTCAGAAAGAGCCACATTGCACCTGCTCAGTACGATGAGGAGCATTCATAAGGAGCATTTAGACTCCTGCAGTCTAAATAAGTTCCAAGCTCAACGATTAGAAGCAATTCTATGTTGGCAGTGGTGAGCATCTTTTCTCTCAGATGGTGACAGCCAATTAGTGACATGGGGCAGTATCTCCAATGAAAACCAGAAATGACTTGAACTACAGACTCACAGACTGATCCAGTCTTTGGAGCTGACTGACTTGGAGCTGACTACAAATAGAAAAGTGGAAACGCAGTGTGCAGCGCCACTGTGGATGCAAAACCATAACACTTTTCAATTTCTAGTGAGTATGTAATGATACAGAAAGAGGAAAGAGGAAACTGCAATTCAACCCCCTCTTCCTCTGCATTTGATCAAAACTGGCTGCAGGCACAAAGACAAGTTTGACATGTCACAAAAAACATTCCAACCGAATGTTTTAAAAATATTGAGTTAGACTCTCTGGCGTCATTAAGGGGCATTATTGACTTAGTCAACATTACATGTAAGGCTTGTTTTCCCTTGGGGTATAACTGCAGTGTTTCCTCTATATACAAATAGTGGCAGCGCAGCGCTGAAATATGTACGCCGCTGCTAGGGGGCACCAGCCATGTAATTTTTTTTTTTTTAAATTAAAATAATAAGTGGCGACCCTTTTTCATTTTTGATTGTTTGTTATGTGGATTTGTAGTATTTTTGTTACTGTATGTTCAATAAAGGTGTATTTTTGCTAAATGTTGAGACATTGCCACTGTATGTACTAGGCAGGTCCGATTTTTGGTATTAACAGGCGGTCGCCTTGGGTGCCTGATCTGGGGGGCGATGCGCTGGTAGCTCTGGGAGGGAAAAAACATTGACCGTTGGCGCTCATCCAAATTTTCGGCCTTGATGTAACAACATTCATAATTAAGTAAATGTAACACCCTTTTCATCCCGGTTACACTTTTCATTTGCCCTGTATGATGGGCGCTGTAAGTGATGAAAGTTGGGGATGTTGGCTTATCAGGCGCCCGCAGCTCACAGCCAAAGTGCGAGTGTGGGAGCGAGCGAGGGAGAGGGAGCACCGGTACCGGCGCTGTTGTTATTAGAATCTAGTGCTCGTAGCGCTAACGGATATAAGAAGTAGATGTTTCTACAACCAGGGTGGAGGAGAGCTCTCCTGTCAGACTGAGAGGCTCAGTGAGGTAAAGGACTCTCTGAGTGTTTAGATAAGTTAATTTTAGTCTAAGTTATCTCAGTGGGTCTCAAACGTTTTGACCACAAATTATGTAAACACATATTTCCAAGTAGTGCTGCACGATTAATCGAAAAAAGATCGTGATCTCGATTCAGACACCTATGCGATCTCATTTCTAAATTACGGCGATCCTATGACGTCAAGCTGATTTTTTTGGGGATTTTTTTTATTATTTTGCTTCTGAATAATACCAACTTGCAATGTCAATCATACTTAAACGATGTAAAGCAAATATATTCTATACATTTAACATTAAAGTACCATGATCGCATCCAAATGGTAGTGTTCTGTCCGTCTCTCCTCCTCTCATGCAGTGTTAACGCTGCAGCCACTAGTGTTGCCAGTTTTTGCGGAAGGAATAAGCAACCAGGTATATGAAAACAAGCGCAAAAGAACATGAGCACTTTAAACCTATATACGTCGGGTCGGCTATTTGAAAATAACCTATCTACACACAACCGCAACAACCATTATTACTTACTACCAAGCAACTTTACAGAAAGATAAGCCCAATGTGGCTTATAATAAGTATACCTGGCAACACTCACTGACTGCAGCACGTGAGGGCAGGAGCCGGCAGTATGTTTACAGAAGCGTTAGCATTAGCACTGATTAGCAAAGAGTGACGAGAGTTACTAGTAGTACAAGAAAAACAGAAATGAGTGATACAGAAATGAGTGACGAGGAGGTCGAGGACAATGACAACAACACCGATGAAAATCCCGGTGGCGACTCTGGCGAGAGTGAGAGGGAAGTTGTGCTTGTGCCGAAAAAAGTAGATGGACTGTGCTAGTAGCTAGGCAGCTAGGCTTTATTTACATTTATTCTGAAGCTGTAACTTTATGTTCTGTTCCGTTTTTATATTCAGTACTGACTGCAGTATTTAAGTTAATCCTTTTGATTCAGTGACATTACTAGTCAGTGGAGTCTAGCACTTTGTTTAAGTTTATGTTTTTTTCAGTACAAGAACCTTTAAGTGCAGTAGTTGAACTGGGTGCTAGCCGGCTAGGCTTTTTTTATATTATTATTCTAAAGCTGTGAATGTTTTGTTTTTATATTCAGCACTGTGGTGAGGTATTTTGAGTAACTGAAGTGCATTCCTCCCTGTAACAAACAGGTTGGTGTTGTTGTACAGTAGTTGGGTGTCCTGTCACTGTGGACAGGTGCTACTGCAAAGTTTACATTTTGTTATTATAAAGCTGCAACAATTCTATTTTTTATGTTCAGCACTCAAGCAGCAGCAATATCTTTATTTTAGTTACTGTATGTTTTGTTACCAGAGAGACTTGAGTTTAAGTCAAGCACTTTGTTTAAAGCCACAGTAGTTGGCTGTCAAATTCATTTTAGTTACTCCATGTTTTTGCTACAAGAAACTGAGACTTGGATTTAAGTCCAGCACTTTGATGTTGATGGTGTCTGTTTAAAGCCACAATAGTTGGCTCCAGGTGCCACATTTTGAATGTAGTAATGTTTGTTCAGTATTCAGCAACTACAGACTAAAGACAAAGTTATGTTTTTGTTACAAGAGAGACAAATGTTGTCTGTTTAAATTCATTGTACTCACGTGACGTGTAAGAGTGCAATAAATATTTTCATTGAAACGATGAGAATCGTGTGAGAATCGTGATCTCAATTCTTATGGAGGAAAATCGTGATTCACATTTGAGCAAGAATCGTGCAGCACTATTTCCAAGGCACTCCTTTATAATTATTCGGATAAATAAAAACAGGTTTGAAATCATTCCAATGTATACTATAGGACAGTAATCCAAAAATATCGTTTAAAGTTGGAGAGAAAAATATGCATAAATAAATAAATTAAGTAAAATAAGTTAACTAGGTCAAATAAGATATGAATGAACAACAAAAATCAAATAAGCTACATTTATTTGTTATTGGCTATGGTAGGTTATTGGTTATGTTCATATACTTATTTGATTATTAAAATGTAAACCGATCTTTTTCATATGGGTGTTTTAGAGTTCCCCTAGATCAGGTCTCTAGTAATTGTGTGCTCAAAGTGCACCAGATTGAAGCATTTTACTTTAAAATGTTCAACAAAAAAAAATCCCGGGAGGCATACCCCCAGACCCCCTAGAGGATGTGACCACCCTCCAATTCAAACATGTTCATACAATAAGGAATACATTTGAAGCTATTTTGAAGTATATGACCTATGTCAATAAGTTTCTGTTTTTGTAGTGTATTTGCCTTTTGTAGAGATTTTTCATTTATTCTTTATATATAAAATCTCGCCTAGGGCAGCAAATTGGCTAGAACCGGCCCTGGTACTAGGCCTCAAGAGCCTTTCTTGTGCTGACACATAGAAACAAATTGGCGGGGCGCACTTCGCACGTGCACACACTAAAAAAATCCACGCGCTCCACGCTCACATTATGCTGGGCCCACGTGCCTTAGCACCGCTGCTATGACTCCATCCTAGGGGAAACACTGAACTGGGTTTAGAGGTTTAATGCCATGGTGGAGAAATGGAAGATAGTGATCAAAAATATTCACATGGTTACTATTTCCAAGGGTTTAGGAAAAATAAAACCGGGCTTGTCATGGGGGCATAGCTCACTTACAAAAATGGTATTATAGCGGTCAAAATATGGCTTTAGATGTGAAAATGTATCAATTTCTTTTTGTGATGTATTGTATTTAGCAGCAGCTTGAACATATAGTACAGTGGTGCTATAACTTAAGATTAACATAGTAGAATGTTCACATTAATATTGCATACATGTTACCCTTCTCAATTCAGCGCGTTAACATGCAATGTACACTTTTTTAAAGTCAGATATCAATATGTACCGTGATATGACAACGGTATCTTTGATTCAGGAAACTCTACAATGCAACCTGAGAGCAGATTTACCTCCAGTTTTGGGACCATGCCAGTACAATCAACCAAAAGAAAAACCTGCCATCTGGACATATTACAAGACTACACAAAGATGAATGCTCAAGACAGAAAAGCAAGGCTGTGTGTGAGTGTGCAAGAACAAGCACTATTTCAAATGATGGCTCAAACTGCCAGGCCTTTGCCCGAGCCACAGGCCATCAGCTGAGGGCAGGATTTAGAAAATGTTTGGGGCGGTTATCACTCTGTATTTTAAACCGGTCTTATCTGATGACCGCAAGGCCACTCTGAAGACGATATAGAGAACACAGCATGCAACAAGAAGAAGGGTTTTACTCTGCTCGTGTGTTGGTGTGTGTGTGTGTGTGTGTGTGTGTGTGTGTGCAAGTGTTTGTAGCCTCATGCGATTTATTCTTGTGCGCTCATTTACTAACGCCACCCTCTACAACACCAACAGTGACTCTCTGGATCATTAGAAACACTTTAAGATGACATTGAGAATAAAAGACCCTTAATGATAGAGGATGAACAAAGAGGTTACTACACAGACGGCTCAGTGAATCTGTGTGTATGTATTCTTACATACGAGTCAGGTAGTGATAGCTTCTTGGGAATAGGCCAGTTTCCTGCTCACAATGGAACTCTAATCCTAACTGATTTTTCGATTTCAAATCAGATTTGCACTCCAATTGTCAGGAGGGGTTAATCGGGGATAAATCTGTCAAAAACGTAGCACCTTAAAGTCAACAGCCATGCTAGGAGATCTTTCTCGCTGTACTTTCAGCTAAGCACTACAAAGTAAAATAAGTATTTTACATTTTTAAACAAAGGGACATCTTTTTAATCACCAGAGGAGTCTTCTGTTCTGGGCATTTAATCAATACTTCATTAAGCAAAGGAGCTTTTGGTGTTACAGGTTGTTCTGCTCGAGGGAACTTTGAAGGCTTTAGAGGAAAGTAAGCCAAAGCTTTTGGAATGAGTGCAGTGCATCTGCTTTTGCTCTGTCCTTTGTTTACCCCTCACTCCACCCTCACCCCTGGAGGGATGAAAGGAGGATGCTTTGCAGCTGCCCGAATGGTTCCTGTGGCTTCTGTCCATCAGTGAGGTCCTACTGTGCTGGAACCCTGTCTTAATCCTGTCCCCCTCTGTCCTGTCCCTGCTGATAGTGCTAATATCCAGGCAGGGGGATCTGTCCCTCTCCGTCTCCATATCTGCTTTACAAGTGTCGCATTCAATTAATTCCTAACAGGAAAGGTAGCCTTGGCTTCATCCTGATTAAAATGAGGGTGTAAGGTGATAAAGAAAGGACGGGTCAACAAGTGGATGCAGTGCTTGGTGTGTGGGACCAAAGGGGACAGTGGAGGCGTTTAAGATGGACATACAAGACTAGTTTGCGGCTCACTGCCAGAGGACTCATCTGCTTCAGTGGGTGGGCTGCAGATACAGTTCAGAGAAACATCAAATCACAGAGGAAGGGAGAGAGAGGGTGTCAGGGAGACGAAGTGGTATTACGGAGAATGAAGCTTGGAGACTTAATGTTCCCATTGCAAGTGAGGAAGTTACGCATCACATCTCACATGTCTTCCCATCTCTCTGTCCACCATGTCCTGTTCCCCCTTATCTTTCCACACCTCTCTTTATCCTTTTGTCTGTGCCTTTTCTCCATTTTCTGTTTTGTCTCCAATTCTATTCATCTTTCCACAACTCCTATATCGCCCACCTCCTCTCCACGCCCCTCGCGTTCTGTGGCCCAGTGTGATCGATAAAGCTGGATTTCGGTAATCTGTTTTATTTGATATCTGTCTGGAAGCCGGCCACTGAGATTAAGCCTGGAATGAGCAAGAAGCTGGAGGTTTTCATTGGATCTCGGGCTCCCTCAGACACACACGCACGCAAACAATCTGGCGCTGAGGCAATGCGCACGGATCGTCTTTTTATCTCAACCCTCTCATCAATCCCCTGATGGGTTTCTGCCTGAAATCATAAATAATGCAGACAAGAGTCGCTCCTCCTATTTTTACAATCCTTGCCATGTGCTTCCTGGACAGAGAAACCCTCTCTCCCCCCCCCCCCCCCAATACTACCGTCACGGAAGCACAGTTAATTATAAAGAACCAGATCTGAATTTGAAACTAGCTCTTAATACATATAAAGTTGGATTGTTTGGAGAAACATGCTTTTTAAATCTAGTTTACCAGAGACATTTTTACTGAAAACGAATAACACCAAATCCCGTGTTGCTTATGGTGAACAGATGTTTATGACGTTGCACCTTTTTTACACCAAGCTTTTTTATTTCTCGCTCAAATCATAGAAAAGAAAGAGAAGTTGATAAAAGCTGAAAACAACAATTGATTGAAAAGGTAAAAAACCAAAACAGTGGCTCAGGCAGACAATCCCTGTTTCAGTTCCACAAGGGTGGTTTTGTTGCACAGCAGTGAAACAAACAAAAGCAAAATAAACACAAATCACACAAACAAGTCATATATTTACAAATAAATTGGTAAAATGGCAATACAAGTTGAAATCACTCACCATATAGAAGTATGAGAGACAACAGCCAATAGCCCAGAATACAGATCCCGTCTTCACCGACTTTACCTACAAGAGAAAAAAAGAGAATATGCTTTAAATATATCTAAAGATGCTTCATGTAGACTCAAAGTGTAGGGACATTAGAAACTAAAGCACCCTAGGATGAACCTTATCATAACATGATGTTTGTTTTTCTAAAAATCTGGATCTACTTTTGTTTTCCAAGTCATTATCCCATTGAAAGCTGTATTTACATTGTGATTCAACAGATTTGAGTGAGTCACGACATTCGGAAACTAACGTGAAATGAAATGTGTGTGTGTGTGTGTGTGTGTGTGTGTGTGTGTGTGTGTGTGTGTGTGTGTGTGTGTGTGTGTGTGTGTACAACAAACTTACACATAAGATGGAGCGAGTGTGCTACATTCACATTGTGTTAGTCTTTCAAAAGCAGTTTATTGATCACAGTTTAATGATCATGGAGGGTGTAGAACATTCATCTCTGGGGAGAGAGCGGATGAGGGGAGAGAAGCTCAGTCTAAGCCAACAAAAACATCTTGTAAACAAGCTTTCTTTCCCGCCACAGGCCGATAAAGCAGGCAAGAGTACACATTAACATTTACAAAAAGAAACACACTGAGATAATGAAAAAGTTGCAAGCGCACACGCACACAGATACACATTTAAATGGTGCTCTTTCCAGTCAGGTGGAGGAGGGGAGGGTGTCATGTAGCATAATCATATCCAACAAGGCCTGAGATCTTCTGATGGGGGTGGATCAATGATCGTGGGCCAAGATAGTCTCGACTAGCCTGAATACCCAGCAGAGCGTCACTGACAGACCGATCAATTCACTACACGATGACAAACTAAAACGTCCTTACGCAGTGGCCACAGTAAGTAGGTCAGTGGTGACCTGATTATCATTCTCTCCTGTACCAAGGTGCAGCTCTGGTTGTTTTATGGCCTCTTTGCTCTGTTTAGGTCAACAGTACTAAAACTATGAGATTTATTTTTCTATGCGAGAAGTGGGTTGTTTTAATATTACAAGCAAAGGTCAATCATTTTAATTAAATCTAGAGCATATAAATCATATTTTGTCACATCCCAGAAACCTTTACAGCTCCAACTCCCTACTGTTTTGCAGAACATGTACTGGTCCTGTGACTTCAGTATAGAGACACTCTTTGTAAGTGTATCTGGGATTTATACAAAGCTATATTTACTGTATATAGGGTAACTTCAGTATTTTTCAACCGAGACGATATTTTCAGAATGTAATCTTGTTGGGCAATTTCCACAAATATACTTGTCTTCTTTGCCACTGACGGGCTTACATTGTTGTTGTAAGTCTCTGACAATATTATGGAAAGGACCCTACAGAGAAATAAAATGTTTTTTTATCTACTTTCCCTTAATTCGGTCTGTTTGTCATTGTGTATAACCTAGTCTCGCTCAAGGAGAAAGTTTGTTTTAAAATGTCAAGAGGGTACGGCCTCATTCCCATTGTTGAAATCCGCTAAACATTCAGCCGTGACATTGACAATCTTTTAGCTAACGCTTTCTGTACCACTACACACTATAACAACACCAGCAATCCTCTCTCCAAATCTCCTTGGCCTTCGAAAGACACAATATCAAACAGACCGGATGCTAAATTGGAAGGCTGTATTATTAGACTAAATTAGCTTAAGCAAGGTGTTAACTGGCAAATTGAGTATACATTGCCAAAGGCACAACCCCCATTACACTTTTCCCATAAATAGCTCCATGTTCAGTCTTTGCTTCTATTGTTTGAGAGTGAAAACAAGCGTGATAAGGATGACAATAGTTTCTGTGCAAGCTGATGTGTTCTCTTCAGACAATATTCCCACTCAAGCTGAGCCAAAGCTAGCGTGCAGCGTTGCCCTTTCAGAGGCATGTGGCAACTGGTGCCTTAACCTCCTTTTCCAACTGCCCCAGCCCCCCAGTCTCCACTCTCTTTGTCAAGACACACAGTCACACAGCGTGGTGCCTGTCCAGCTAATTAAATGTGAGCCTGAAAGAAAGAGTGGAATTACTGCTGCAACAATGTAGGCATGGGGCTGGAGCAAGGCAGTGTGACTGTGTGTATGTGTTCATGTAAAGAAGAGCTGTGATGTTAAAAAAAGCATCTCTCTTGGGTGTGAGGGGGATTCAATTATAGATTATGGGAGGGTTTGCAAGTGTGAGTGTGTGTGTGTGTGTGTGTGTGTGTGTGTGTGTGTGTGTGTGTGTGTGTGTGTGTGTGTGTGTGTGTGTGTGTGTGTGTGTGTGTGTGTGTGTGTGTGTGTGTGTGTGTGTGTGTGTGTGTGTGTGTGTTGGGATTGGGTAAACACAGATTAAGCGAGTTGAGTTGAATGGGTTATTAGCGGGTGAATTGAAGGAGTCGGGTAATGAAGATTGGACTTGGATTTAAAAGAATGTGCATTTTTGCCACATGGAGAAAAGAACGAGGTGTAAAGAAGGAGGGGGGAAGAAAGAACGAGCAATAATGAGATACAGGAAGAAAGAACAAGAAAGAAAAAGCCGAACGCAGCTATAACAAAACAATGGGAGGGACAAAAGGAGACAATTAAAGGGAGATGAGATGGAAAAAAAACACGGAGGGTAGGAAAGCAAACGCAAAGACAAATGTGGGTAAATGAGACTGATAATGGGAAGCAGTGGTGCATGGCCGCGATGATTGTTTTTCAGGGCCCTTGCCAAGTAGAACAGAAGACACGAGAGGTGGTCGGTGAGTGGAGGGGGATTTTTTTGATGGCACTGCTTGGCTGATGACACATCACCTTGAGAGGCAGTGATGGCTGCTGCAAGGAACACCTGCCTCACTTCGAGATGTAATGTCCGTACACACAGGGTGACAAGAAGCCATTAGAACAGCGTAGTGACAGATGTCCCTAACACACAATTCCTGTTCCTAAATCTAATAGTACCGGTGGCAGTTTTCAGATTGGTCTTCAAAACTTAAAAGGTGAGGTTCGGGGGATCGTTCAAAGTAAAAAATGATGAGGTAAACAAGTGGGAAAATCTTATATGATATGTCTTAGAAGTTAAACAACACATTTGCTCTTTGTTTAATGTTTACATGTGCCATATTCCCTATACTATGTCTTTGTAATACCTGCTGTAAACATAAGGAAAGTCTACCTGTCTATAAAAAGAGGCAGACAAACATTATGATTGTTGGGAAGATAACCTTTATAATTTAGGTGTGATCCTTTTCATGATTTACTCAGTGATATTTATACTATTTCAAACATTTATAAGAAATGAAACTTTGGGATTAGAGCGCATTAGTTCATCATTATTGTATAAAGCAGTTCATCCAGATTTCAGTGAAGAGACCTTCATTTCACCCTTTACACTTTTCACTTGTTCTACAGAGCTTTCAGTATGTGTTGCCCGACTCCCATAATATGTCTCACCTCAGCTAAAATGACTGACATCTCTTTATTCATTTGCTCTATATGCAGACATTTGAATATTTTTAGTATTGTCAACTCAAACATGAGTTTTCTAGCGTTGCAAAGTTACATACTGCTCTCAAACATTTTATATGGTGGTGGAAACAGCTGTTAAATGTTGGGTGTACTTCTTTGTTGGTGTCAGTAATCTGAGGGTGTATTCAAATCTAAAACTAAATAAAGATAAAACGGTTTGATTCAAATATTATTTAGAAGTCTCTGCAATGCCAGTGATTTTAAATGATGTATGGTTTGAATGTTTCACATGTAAAAGCCAGTATATACAGATGAGCATAATACACATTTCCTAATTGTGTTTGGCTTCCAAATATGCACTGCATGTTTGAGGTTGTAAACTGTCCCATTGACACCATAACCTGTTACTAGGGGTCTGCAACCTTTTTGACCAAAAGAGCCATATTGCTCCTTTTTCCAAAACATTTTTTTGTCTGGAGCCGCAAAACATATTTCATAGTTTTTTTATTGTTATATCAGACAAAAACTACATTTTTTTTGCATTTATTAGGCTATTTATTACATGATATAAAACTGTTAACCTCTAATAAGAAACAAAGAACTCTTATAAGGAGAATTAAAAAAATAATACACAGGCCTACTTTAAAATAAATTAAACACAGCACTTGGGGAGTCCTCTGCACATTTGAAGGAAAAAAAAATATTATTAAAATGGGCCCACTTTGAAATAAATAAAACATATAGCTGCACCCTAAAAAGAGTTAAAGGTAGGGTAGGTAAGAATGGAGAAACCAGCTCGAGTGCGCTAGAATTTGAAAGTACAAAACCGGAAAAAATATGCCTCGTCCTTCAGACTTTCTTACAGAGCCCCTCCTCCAACACACACGAAGGCGCACATGACCAATGAGGGCACGAGATCAGTTTGTGCACAGATGGAAGGCTGACAGGCAGGTAGGCCATCCAGTTACTTTAACCGGGCCGGCTCAGATGATTGGTCGTGCTTTTTACAGCGCTACGGCTTCCACAGATTAATTTTTGTATTTATTGTCAAAGCATTTAATATATTCATTGCTATCGGGACGTTAAGAGCATTCCATGGAATATAACAAAAAGTGTTTTCTGAAAGAAATTACATACCCCATTGAATTATGACTGAAGATCGTCAGCTGTCTTCCTCTCCCTTGTTGTTCCTCGATACGTAAAGGCTGCACCACCGTTGACAACTTCTCTCTACATATCAAACATACCGGTAAACCAGCATCGTTTGCTGTGAAAGCATATAACTCTGTCCACACAGAATTAAATCCTGTGTTCCTCCGGTACTTTTCTTTGATTTATCCATAGTTCGCTCATCGAGCCGGGGGTTATTCGCCTCCAAGAAAAGGCGCTCGCGCGGGACTGTAGCAGGATGTGACGCATATTTTAGTTGACCTAATTAAAACCGTTTTGTTTTTTATTTATGTGTCACAGTATCACCTCAAAATACAAGATACGAAACATTTTCAACCATGCAACAAAATATAAATAGTCCTACAAATACTTTTATTTTATATCCTTCTTATTTTTGTCTAAGCTCAAGGGAGCCAGAGCAGAGGGCTTAAAGGGCCGCGGGTTGCCGACCCCTGGGTTAGACTGTCTCACACAAGGCACAAAGCCAGATGTATTCCAGGACAACAACTGTAAACACACCTGGCATGCTCAGCCAGCCACCTGGACACCAAAGTGTACGTCGTTGCCAGGTCAGCAACAGTTAGATAATTGTCTGCAAGCTGGATGCATAGTGACCAATACCACCATGAAACCGAACCACACGTAGACATGCACCCATGCACAATTTGTCAAAGTGACATAAACTGGGATGGCTGAATGCTTGAACAGATAAAAGCTCCCTTTCAACCCTGCGGCAACTTTACTTCCAAGCGTGTTACTGAGTGACAAACAGTGCTGAGGCATGGCATGAGGAAATACCTGCATCACTACCTGGATGAAAGGCTTCACTCTGCAGCATGTCTTTACGCTTGAGCATAAAGGGAAATCAATGCCGTGAAGCACAAATAAAAATTGGATAAATAGCCTACTAGCTACTCATAGTACCATTCATTGCCTTTGGCAAGCAACATGTAAGCTGTTCACTCAGTGAAACCACTTGGATGAGGACTGTTAGGCACTTACAGTTCCAGTTTGCCTGTCTAACATTGGCAACTATTATACAAATCTGTGTGTGTAGGAACTGACTCTGTAGTTTTCAATGAGTTAAATGAAAATTAAATAATACATCTAAAGTGAACCTTGCAACATGCAGTTTTATTCAAAATAACTCAAAAGAAAAATGATAAAAAAGAAAACGAGAATAAAGTACATTTTTAAAGGTTGATGCCTTTTTACAACTGATGTTTCTATTCGTATAATTGCCAATGCAGATCAAGAGTTTGGCAGCATCTACAACAACAATGTTATGTTTCACTTTATCCCCTTAGAAAGAGACAATTATTTTGCAAACACAGATCATTTGCACAACACCAAGTGCAAAAACCTCAATTTCCATTGAAGAAATACACATTTGTGAAGATAAAAACATGACCTTATATTTGGCATGTGGAAGGCCTTGAATATGTAACTGTGTGCTTTGCAGTATTTGAAACTATCAGCTGTGATGATCCACAGTAATTTTTCACAAGTGTGTCTTGATTTAAGGTGGTTAGAAACAGCTTTTAATTGGTTCATTCTAAAGTATTGCTGCCTCTGGCACCATTAGATGACATGAGTCGTTTTAGCATGACACAGGTAAGACAGAATATTTTCAATGAATGCTGCTGAAGTGTAAGGTAATATGGCCTTTCAAATGTCTGCAATAATGTGGAAGTCCTGTGGGTCTTGCTCAGTCTCATGCTATGATGATACCCTTTAGCAGCTGCAGGCAGTTGTGTTTGAACGATGCAGGTATGAAGCAATGAAGTGGAGTTTGATTCGCCTGCCTCATCTCTGTAACTGGGTGATGTGAAAGAGCCATAAATGACCTATTTATCTCAAATTAGACAGCTACTTTGTGGTTGGTCAATAGGCATTTGGCTTATTTGCATTAACTTCCAATAAGATAGCGCCATCCTATCATGGCATACTGTTTTTAAGATAATACCAAAAGCTTCCGAGTTAGAAAAAAAAAAGCATTTGAAAATAATATATTTATATACTTGCATTACGCCTGCAGCTCAGGTTTACGTTACATGAATAGACACAAAGAAGCATTACAAAGGAAACAGTAGTAAGTGAGGGTATTTCTTTGGTTATTCCTAATATTTGTAAAAGCAATGATAAAGATCATAATCCCAGGGACTTATGTTGTCCCCAACCATGCTGCATGCATGTTGGGGAGATTGAATGCCTTACAGGGGAACACAGCTGGCTTCTTGTTAGTTCAGTCCTATCAAATCTGTCAACTCCTTAATATCACCTAAATTAGCTGCTTGATCTCTTTTACATTCATACATTGACAATTACATTGGAATTTGACATCCATATTCATTCAACACCTGCTCAGGTTTACTGTGCTGGTGTGAAATGTTTTCACAGGGATGACTGTAATTGCTTCCCTCAACTCTTACTTTTATATTCCATCATTGCAATCAACAGACACATGTGGCCATTTTGCTGAAAAAAAATCATTTTATAGACTCCATGAGATGACAGGATAATGTTGTACTCAGAAATATGCCCAAGGCGTTCTAATTATACACAGTAATAACCATGCATTTAGAGTTTTCATCCAGCAATGCCCCGTACCTCAGTAGCAGAAACATGACTACTTTAACCGTTACGTCATGACATCATGTACCGCCCACAGCTGTTCATTTAAAAGCATATTCTGCACGACAGGAGAAGACATTTGTTAGAAGTCTATGTCTATCAAGTCCAGGGCTACAGCATTAACAGCAACAAATTACAATTCATGTATCATTAGTCTCCACTAGCGCCCTGTTTCCACTTGCATTAAGTTGAAGCCACTAATGATTCCCTTAAGAGTAGCAACTAGCCTGGCAGTCACCTACCTGAATTCTCAAGTGTATCAGACATCTTCTCCACTGGGATGCAACAATGAATGACAAAGGTCCTGCTGTCACTGCTAGTCAAGAATGTTGAATCCAAGTGTTTATCTTGTATGTCACCTTGGTTTGTAACAGCTTACTCAAACTCCAAATCCCTTTCGGTCTTTAAAGATCCCAGTTGTTTATTACTTTGTAGCATCTAATTTCAGATTGAATGTCCGACTGATGGTTGAGGCTCTAATGTTCAAAGGGTCCTCTTTGTTCTACTTAATCTGGGATTGTTGGCACGTTGCCTCCTATTAAGGAAACACACACAACATTTGCTTTGTCTCCTTTGCAAGGGATGGTGCAGGGAATTAATTGAAAGCAAGTTTTGTATTGGCAATTCATGGATGGTTCACTCCTCTTAAATCGGTAGATGTCTTTAGATCAACAGTTTAGCAGAAGTAGGAACGGAATACTTCTATTTTAACTGGTTGGCTGGAAATATGTTCTATGTTAAATGTCCTTTCAATGTTTTCTAAATCCTGTTCATCATTCTTATTCCAAGTTTATAAATGTAAAGAAAAAGCGGGTATTACTCAACTGGTACAGTTCAATACAGAAAAAAAAGAAGAATGAGTGGGGGGGAGGGGGGGATGTTTGCCAAGCAGATCTCTTCATTTTCACACAGGAATACAAACACACACAAGAGGCATTCATGGTAAGACTATCTGCAGGGCTGTAAGGCAGCTAACAATGGCTGTTTCAGACATCTTCCATCTTTTGTGGAAGAACATTGATCAGACCATTACTCTGTGGTTCGTGCAAACATCCAAGCTGCATTGAAAACACTTTCTCTCCATCAGTGGAATTTATTTATGCGGTCAAGGTCTACTACTTGACAAATTGTCTTTTGATTATCTAAAGGAAAAATATTACAGATTCTTGTTGAGAACTATGATGGTGCAAACTCAACAAGGTCAGCTGGCCTGCAGGCTGTGTTTACTTTGTGTATTTTAAAAAGGAAGGTAAATTGGGAGGGGGGTTATTCAACCTTTTAAACCACAACATTTTCTAGTCTGCTCTTAAAGGTCATCCTATTGTGAAGGTTTTACTGTGGAGCATACCATTCCCTGGGCTCCACATGCTCTGCAAAGATGCCCAGTGTGCCTTTCATCCTCTGGATAAATAATTCAACATCTAAGGTGAGACCAAATAAGATTGAAAATAGGGCTACATAAAGCCCTTACTGTTGCGGTAGAAATGTTGACATATCTTTCAGGTTTAGAAGCTTTAAGAGGACATGTATCAGGTTTTATTCTGATTCCTAACACCTGAAACACTATTCACAGAAGGTGTACATCCACAATAGAAATGACATGTTGGCCTGGATTACATTTTTATTTTTTGAGCTATACGCTCCTATTGCATCTTTCCATCAAATGAAGAGTGTACATACCCAGAGGTAGTAGGTGAATTGCAGGGCGAAGATGGCGATGCCCTCATTGTCGAAAGAGCCTGCAACCGAGCGGGAGATATAGCCAGGGACGATGGCGATGAAGCAGGCTGCCAGCAGCCCTGCACCATGGTTCCACAGCTCCTTCGTCAGCAGGAAGGTGGAGATGGCGGTCAGACCGCTGAACACCGGTGCCAAAAAGACACATACGTCACGGATGTGGACGGTGATGTGGAGCAGGTTAAGCACGTAGTGGATGAGGCCGGCAGTCACCATTAACCCGGGGTAAACCTGAGAGGGGGGGGGGGGCAGAGAGAGACAGGTTGAGCAAAATAATGGATGGGAGGGATGTTAAACTGACACGCAATGAGAGATGCATGCAATCCCCACGGGGATTAATAAAGTAATAAAGTATATCATGCTACAATAAGCCTGCTACAGAAAATGTATTGGCAACCATTTTTTTTTTATTGAGGCAGCCCGAGACATAAACAGAGATGACGACAATTCTGAGGATAACTTACATGAGAAAATGACAAGCTGCATTATCATTAAGACATTTGATTGATTGAGAAACAGTCCTTTGGAGCTTATAGATTACATTGTATAAAAAGGCTTAATATGTCCTGCTCCAAGGCTCAAGCAGTTCCTACTGTGTATGATAAAACTCAAGTCATCTAGAGCTGTTGTAAACTTGTTGTTGATTAAATGTAAGTGAATGGTTGAAAAATCACAATTCCCCTGATCCAAAGAAAGCAGCTCATGGAAATCTGGAACTAACACGTTTGATATTTTTCAAATGACATTCTATTATTTCAAAACAATATAGCCATTAGGGCTGAACGATTAATCGATTTTAAATCGAAATCGCGATTTTAAATGATGCGATTATCAAATCGCAAAGCCTGCGATTTTTTTTAACATTTTTTTGTTCTTCTTGTGTATCAGTCATCCACACCAATCAGAAGTGCTGTGCTCCAAATGTACCAGCCATTGTTAACCAATCAGAAGTGGCCCATGATAGAAGGTGATAGACAGATTGATCCAATCACCTGCCAAGTGCTTCTGAAAGTGCCTGCCCTTTCCAAATGGCTTCCAATGGAGCTTTAGATGGTTTCTGAGTCAGGTTAGTAATGCTCCATCACATGTTTTACATCTATTACAGGGTGAATCTTAAACTGAAGCTTGACTTTAAAGCAACCCAACGGAAGTTTCATGTAAGTTTAGTATTTTCACTCGTAGCTCGGGCTGCGGGGGTGCTAGAGACGGGAGCATGTTGATGCGACCTTCCTAGCTGGAGATATGGCCGCATTTTACAATAAACTTCCGTTGGGTCGCTTAAAAACAAATATCGCAAATCGAATCACAATCGCAATATTTGTCAGAAAAATCGCAATTAGATTTTTTCCCAAAATCGTGCAGCCCTAATAGCCATTTATAATTTTCTTTGACAAACACATTTTAAAACTCCACTTAGTGGAAGCTGGGGTCTGGTAGGCAAGGTATCAACCAATCTTCTTCAATGAAAAGCAAGCATGTCTTGCCTCTGAGGATTGGATTCTGTATAATGGAGCCGTTTCCTCTCATTTACAAAACTAGTCTTGTAATAATTAGCCACTCTAAACTCTGTGGGAGGGTCCGGGTCCTGAAAACATTACATAGATGATTGGGAATGTTCATTACAGCGCGCATTGGATGGCTATAACACCTTTGCGCATAATTTACCAGCACTTCTTGCTAAATTGGGATTCCAAATGCATCACATCGCTTGTTCGTTATGAAAATATCGACTAGGGCTGACAAAAGTTGTTACGAAAAATGCACTTGAGTCATTGTCCTTATGGCAACAAAGAGTTGTTTATTGGCTTGACAGGCCGCTGTTGTTATGCACCGTCACATTAGAGAAGCCTTTCTTCCTTATCTACAGCTCAGGAGAAAGAGCAACTGACAGCTTTGGGAGGGTGGCTGGGAGTGTGAAGGGGAATAAAAAGGGTGAGGGCAGCTGGACTGGTCTATGCAGAAAGGCACTGAACTGTCACATTCACTGATATTGGCTCGTCCATCTTCCAAACGGTGTGACCCATCCGAGTGCTCAGAGACTTAACGCTATTATACACAATTAATGAGGACTGTCACGATCATCGGTCTGATTTTGAATGTAAAAAAATGCGGTGGGGGAGGGGACAGGATAAGGGTAAGGAAAGAAAGGGCAAAATAAACTAGGCACAATGGAGGTGAGAAAAGACAGCCAGACACTTAAAGAAAGACAGATGCAGACAGTACAGGAGGCTAGATGAAAGATAAAGGAGCAGAGAGGTTGGGAGAAAAAAGAGGAAAAATGAACTATAGAGAATGAAAGGAAAGACAGGGGCCGTTTTTCAATGTCGAGTATACCTGCCGCAGAGCCACTATTTCAAGTATACTACGTCATCGAGTGGCGCCGAATGCTGGGCATTTAACATGCATTTAAACAGTCCTTCGGCGCCACTCGATGACGTAGTATACTTTAAATAGTGGCTCTGCAGCAGGTTTACTCGACATTGAGAAACGGCCAGGGTATGTCGAAGAGAGTGCAGGCATAAGCAAAGGTTTCATGCAACGGAAAAAAATCCAAGTCTTGTTACTTAGTGTTAGAGCAACGGTGGTTTTATGAATCCCATCTCCAGCTTGAAGGGTCAGAAACATATCTCCTTATGAGAAAGGAGACTGACGTTTTTATAATGCCAAGACAGGTGTAGGAGGGAATATAACTTTGTTTTTCCTACAAAAGCCATGGATTGTGGCTGCACTATGGGCTAAGAAAGAGGCACAATGCAGTAATCTGAGATCAAAACCAGTTTCTCTCCACACCCCTCCCTGTTTTACAAGCATATGTTTGATGCAAATAAGCGCTCGCACACATTTGTTTTATGATACCGAATGCAGTGTGGGAGTAAAATAAATGCCCTTCTTCCCTGGAGCCTGTCTATGTTCAGAAAAAGAACCAGCTCAGTCGTGCAAACAAGTGGGATTTTGACAATTAGCCTACAAATGAGTGAGTGGCTTTCTGTTACTCCAGCAACTGCCATCACGGTGCCCTTGAAAAAAGGAACCAGATTGTTCCAGCAAACGATCCCATCTCAGCCTCTTATATAGAAATAACAGCCGGTGAAAGTCTGAAATGTATTGAACCTGTGCTCTAGCTCTGTCAGATGTCCGAGGAGCAGTTCCTAGATCTTGATCCACTTTGCATAGATTTGCATGTTATATGGATTCATTTTCATTGAGCATGGCCAACCGAATGACCCGTCCACCTGCTATCAGAATTCCTGAGAGGCAGAATGCAGCTGGCCGTTTGAATGTGACCGGCTGACCATCTGGGATTAAACTTCATCCAAGTCAAATGTAGTTTGAAAGCAGAAGTAGCCTGTTAAAAGGACAGCGCTGGCAAACTGTATACAAGCCCATTGGTGCCAATTGAAAATGTAAAGCTTAAGAAGATAAAGAAAAAGGGGGGAGAAAAACACACATTTACAGTTATTTCCTGAGAGAGACTATCAGTGCAGTTTCTAGCACATGTTACTCAATTGGGAGTAAAACATACAATAAGTCATACTGTGCTAAAGTGCTGCTAAATACCATATTTAAGTAGTTTTTGGACAAGAATGGCACAGTGAAATACACTAAAACAAGCTTCAGCTACACAATACCGGTAAAACTTACTAGGCTCAGTTCATTGTTCGTGTTCACCAGCCTTTAACATCCTTTAACAACATCCCCAATCATTCTGCTGTAGTGCATCTGACTTCAGGATAGGGGTGCAACAACTAATCGACTTAATCGATTACCAAATTAGTTGCCAACTAATTCAGTCGTCGATTCGTTGGTGACGTCAACACGTGTGTTTTACGCCCCGTTAAGCTCTAACTTTATTGGTCTTTGTATCGGTACTGGAGACATTTAAAATATATATGTCATGTATTATTGCTACAAAGACATTATATCGCAGTCTTAGTATCGCCAACTCGTTTCTAATATGCAAAAAGACAAACAAATGCGTCTATGATGTATTTTCGATCTTTCTCTCCCCCGCCTGCTTGCGAGGGGGCGGGGCAGTTTACACACGGGCAGCTGCAACATGCAGCAACACACACACACACACGTGGGAGATGGCGGAGAGAACGCGCTCCGAGGTGGTTAAACTTTACCCGTCTCGATGTGGAGAATGCTCGTTGCCAAAAGTGGAATAAGAGTTTAGCATGTGAGGGCGGTAACACGAGCTATTTGTCTAAACATTTAGCAAAAGTGCTCCACATCCAGACGGACGAATGCACCTGGTTCGACTGTCTTTCTAGCAGCTCTGTAGCCCCGTCCATGAGTAACGTTTCCACGTCAGGTGTTATGTATGCTAGCAGCAACACACGGAGCTAACTACATTATACAAACATAATGATTAGAGGTAACAGTTATTTGCGGACTTTTGGTGACAGAGCCTTCAGTGTGGCATCCCCCACCCTCTGGAACTCTCTCCCCCCCCTAAATCCGCAGCGCCCCAACCCTGGACTTTTTCAAAAAAGCCCTCAAAACGCACCTTCTTACCAAGGCTTTCCCCACTGTATAGTTAGTTTAATAGGTTTATTTGTCCGCTACTTCCCCCCCCACCCCCTTAACCTGTCTGCCTTTTTTCCCCTGCTCCCCCCCCCCCCCTACCCGACTTGTAAAGCGACCTTGGGTTTCCTGAAAGGCGCTATAAAAATATTATATATTATTATTATTTAGTTTGTTAAAGTTTCAGCTATTCGGTTTACAGTTCTGTCATCAGATTATTTAATACGATTTGTTAAAACACTGTTGTTTCTTTTGATGTGAAATATTATTTATTTAAATTTGAATAAAAAGCAATGTTAGTTTTGTTCACAATTTAAGTTATTTCAATAATATATGTATTTTGGAATCAAGTATTCATCTTTATTGTCTTCATTGTTAGTTTCCACATGCCTAAAACAACCTCAAGCTAAATCTAAAAGTTGATGGCTAAATAAGAGTGTTTGAGAAATTGTGCAAGGCATACAGGAATAGTCCGAATAGTCGATTAATCGTTTCATTAATCGATAGATTAATCGATTATCAAATTAGTCGTTTGTTGCAGCCCTACTTCAGGACAGTCAAATCACTTCAATTAGTTTGGCAAATTGACATGTAAAGCAACCCATTGGTTCCAGTATACTACATTTATTGATTCCAATAAGAACAATGTCATCCCTATAGCAGCAGAAGTGTGAATGCAATCATCCAGCGACAAAATAATAACACCAAATGCAGGGACAACATTACTACCGTAATGGCTTGGTAATTGCATTGCAGGACATATCCTGACCAGGCAATCTCCTCACAAATGCTACCCACTGAAATGACTCACACTCAACACTTTTTTGGAGACAGTTCTGCTAAAGAGGAAGGAATACAATGGCGTAACTGCTCATCACAGCATCTATTGTAAAAACAAAACTCTTGCTCTGATAAAGCAGAAGCTCTCGTCCTTTATTTGCATGTGGGTCTAACTTGAGGCTATATTAGTGCTTCATATCCCTCTATTTAAAAAAAAAAAAAAAAAAAAGGGGGGGGGGGCTGAGCTCATGCGGGACCCGGCAGCTACTGTCTAAACTAAATACTGCCGTGATGAAACACCATATCATGGATTATTTCTGAAACAGTATGGAGCTCAAAGGCTTGCTCTCTTGCCGGTTATACAACAAGGTGAGTTCCTTTTTATTTCCCGCTTCTTCACACACATGCGCTCCAGTATAGGTTAGCTCTGAGTGTTAGCGATGCTAATGTGAACACCGACCATATTACGTCCAAAACAGTCAGGCATTGTTTCTGATAGCAACTTTCTGATAGTGCCGTGGGTCCACATTTCCGATATGACGTAAAATCGCCGCAAATCTGGATCAGCTCCGTTGTACCCCCGTTTTTAGAGATTTGGGTACGGAGGAAAAGAGAGAGGGTTTTATTTTCTGACGCTGCGTGACTTCCCTGACACACCGGGGACACATTTATGTATAAAAGACATCAAAAAGTGCATTTTGCATGATAAGTCCCCTTTAAATATATCCCATGTACAACATACACTAGTGTTTTACTAGGAAAATTAAAACGTTCTAACATCTATTTTATATTGCTGTAAAAACATCCTCAAACTACTGCATTTATTCAAGTTTCTCGCAAAGACTACATTTTAACTAGGGATCCCCCGAGAGAGGGGGGGGAGAGAGAGAGGGAGAGAGGAAAAGAGAGAGCTTCCGCTCATTTCTCCCGTGTTATTATCCAAAGTGAATGTAAACTTGAATAATGTACATCATTTCAATGTAATAATTAAGTTGATTGTTGTTTGTGGAAGCTCCGTGAATGAGCCCCATTAACTGAGTTTAAACATCACTAGAAATGGAAGATGTAAAGTGATGTTTAAATCTTCCATTTAGGCCCCGCCCACTCGATCGGATCGGCATCGGCCGATACTGATTCCGGCCCCGAAATTGGCGATCGGAGCATCCCTAATTTTAACACCTCATAATAACGTTATAATTAGTGCTGTCAAAATTATCGCGTTAACGGCGGTAATTAATTTTTTGAATTAATTGCGTTAAAATATTTAACGCATTTAACGCATGTGCAGAATGGCCCGCCTCATACGTGCCACCAGTGGCAGCGCCAGGGTATGGCTGGGGTAGGCTACACCCATACCAAGAAATGGCTTAGCCCCACCATGAAAAATTATGTTAAAGTAAGCAAAATAAAGTCTGCCAACTCGCGGAGTAAATTGCACACACAGCAGTTAGTAAGATTGATTTCAGTAGCCACGGTTTTGAAAACTTTTGTCACGTAGTGATCGTCTTCTCAATAGAACATCTTTGATAACGGCGTGGTGTTGTTGCAGGAAGTCCCTACGGAGACAACTTTTGCTGTAGTACAGGACAGAGCCATATAATAGTAATAATATGGCTCTGGTACAGGGGTGCACATAACTGGTACGCAGGTTATGTGCGTAATCTGAAATGCGTACCGTCACTTGTGTCACAAAGCGCATTTGCGTACCGACGTACTTGTGAAGCTTTTCCATAAGGCGGTTAGATCACCGGACGACAGTTAACGTCGGTCTGTACAACGGAACTGTGCTAAAACTACGCCAACCGGCTGCGGAGGGAGACTCCCCCCTTCACTGGAGAACTGCGCTAAAACAGCTGATCACAACGTTCACACTCTGTGGTCACGAAGTACTCCACTAGCGCGCCCCCCCCCTCTCTCTGTCGACTTTCCTGAAGTACTCCCCCGTTGATAGAAATCAACACGTAATGAATTAAGACCCCACGGTTTGATGATTGATAGGTGTGTGGGTTGTCTTTCATTTTGACATGCAGAAAAATGTTATAATAAACATAGATACTGTATGTTAAATGGATATATCCGCCTTCTTTCATTTATCTTTCCATTCCCACAACAATATACATAAATAAATGGCATATTTTGGACATAGTTCGAATGGTGATTAATCATGATTAATTAATTTTTAAGCTGTGATTAATCTGATTAAAAATTGTAATCGTTTGACAGCCGTAGTTATAATATATAAATAGATACGATATAGGGTTATATAGGTTATATCCCTACTGCTAAGCAAATTAAAACAATTATAGTAATGGACTGGAACATGAAATAACTTGCAAGTGAAAGTTAAATTGAGTAGAAATCAGCACAACTCAACATTAAACTTAATCAAATGAACAGTATGTATGAATAACAATGCATTTTCCTTTGTTTCATTGTCCGCCTATATTCATGAAATGCAAATAGAAATTAACAGAGGAAAGCCTTGTACGTTTATTTGCATGCAGAAGACAAAGAATTGTGCAGCCCAGGGATCTTTTAAATGTCATACAAATTAATTTCAAACTATTCGCCTTCCAATTTCGATTACCAGTCTAATCATGAGTTTCAGCCTCCACCCATTGGGTAAAGGGCACAACCCAAGTATTCATGTACTGTGACAGAACCAGCCCATTCATTATTACAATCAAGGCCTGTCATGTACAATTACAATTAGTTAAGTCATGACAGATACATGTTGAGGGAGGGGTTTTGTAATTCCAATTTGTAGCGTCTTTGGTGCAGTAGTTCATACTATATTCAGGGGGCGTGGGAAATGGGAAATGGGAGATGGATTTTGTGGAATTGGCACATTATTCACTGAAAAGGGTCAATGCTTCACAACTGCTCTTGCTGCTGGTAACAGGGAGACAGTAGCAGCCTGGGGAATCGGTCAGGTTCACAGCTCACTGTTGCCACTGGATTGTGACTTAAATCCATGCTGCCTGGTGGAGGCTTATGGTATCTTTGCATCACCTTGCTGCCTAAACCCAGATAACCCCAGCCTACCCCCCCACCCCACACAAACACAAACATACAGTACTGAGAATACCAATGACAACAGACTCAATACCTACTTTAGTTATTTGCATGAACCACTATTGAGGACATACATACTGACTACATTAGATATTACTCAATGTCGATGAGTAATCTTGATGTGCTTATGAATAAAAACAACAACAGGTATAGGCAAATTGTATTACTTTTACAATGTATCTGACATGTGAACTGTAGAATTGCTTACATGTCGATATGGAAGAGATATGGAAGAGAATGAACAACAGACTGGTAAGGAAGGCTCGAGCTTAAGGACGTCCTGTCGTCCCGGGGCCGAAGAAAATAGTGTCGGGGGGGATAACAAATAATTTTGGGACGAATTTGGGACGAGAGTTAAAATAAAAATACCCAGCTAACTCTACTACAAACGGCGATGAAAATGAAATCGAAAAACATTTAGAAAAACATTTAGAAACCCACGAAATACACACACATGTAGCTCCAGCTGTGCCGCTGGCTGTCAGTCAGCCGCCCAGCTGGCTGTGCCCGAGAATTCCTGGCCCGCAAATTTGCGGGTCTAGCTATGTACTGAGTGTGTGTATTTTGTGGGTTGAGTGATGAACAATGGCATCCCGTGGAGGAATTCTGAAATGTTTTACCGTTACATCACAAATACGCACAGCAGAACCTGACCCTGGAGCGCCGGCCTCTTTATTTACTTACTCCTCTTCATTCCCTATGAGTTATAAGGAAGAGAACCCTCCATCGTATTTAGTCCTTATCAATATGCTGCAGCTCTCCCTATGTAGGGATGGGTACCGAGCCCCGGTATTAAACGGGCCGCGGGCCGGAATTATTAAAGACAGTGGTAACGTTAAGCTCCGACGTTATCGGACTTTTTATCGGTACTGGAGACATTACATTAAAAAATATATGTCATATGTATTATTGCTACACAAACATTATATCACAGTTTTAGTTTCGCCAACTCCGTTTCTAATATATCTAAGACTACAACATGCGTCTATGATGTATTTTCGAGCTTTCCAATCCAGACGAGATCTCTCTCTCCAGTCTGTGTGCGAGGGGGCGGGGCAGTTTGTAAAGGTCTCCTGACTGTGTTACAGACAGTCATCCTGGTTAGTAGTTACTCTGGGACAGTGTTGGATTTTTTTGTTAATTGGATGGGACTTGATTGGATTCAATATTAGAGTAATTTTCTCGTTTGTGTGTTTGATTAAATATATTTGGCCTTTGTTTATGTGATTGAATGATTTACTCAAATAAAAAGGTTGATGAATTATCATCTAATGATTTGTATGATGTTTTATTTATGTTAAAGGTCACTTTGAATGATTTTAACTAATGATAATGTAGAAAAACTAACATTTTAAATTCGGGACGGTCCACATTAATTTCGGGACGGCTTAGATTGTATTTCGGGACGGTTCCGGGAGGATGGGGAAAAAAGTTAGTCGAGAGCCCTGGTCCTCTGGACACTGTGGAGGTGGTGGGAGACAGGAGAATGGCAGCCAAGCTGTCCTCCCTGCTGGACAATGTGTCCCACCCCCTCCAGGACACCCTGTCCTCACTGTGCAGCCCCTTCAGCGCACGCGCGTGACTCTACTGATGAATTGGGGCCATTTTGGTGCTATAATAATCATTTCATATGAGGAGGGATTGAGACAGAATATTAAGAAAATTCCCCCAAAAGTTCCTACCGTGGCTAAAATAAGACTCAATCTATCAGCTTCTGCCACTTAAAGAGCCTGTGACAGCATCCCAACAACTGTTGTGCAATGAAATATTGGGCTACTAGTAATCTCGAACAGTCAGTTTAAAAAAGAAAAAGCGATACCGTTCCGTTAAATATCAATAATTTCGAACATCGCGGGAAATTCCTTCGACTCATTTTGAAGTTTTGGGGGAAGCCGGAAGTGACGTAAATGCGGGAACGCTTCACTGTGCGGCGAGAGAGCCAAACACGGACAAAGTGTGTTGTCATGCGTAGAAATGGTGAATTACTGAGATTAGGCACGTTAATAACGTTTTAATGAAGTTGACTACAGTATATTCATATTTGTCAGTGCTTTCATGTCAATTCGGCGAACATAAACATAAATGATCGTGGTGAAGATGATTACATTAGGATTAAAAATCGGGAGTGAGAGCTGCTGAATTTCCTCCCGTCAGATGTGATATAAAAACAAATCGATTATTTTTGTAGTTGTAAACTCAAGTGGATGAAACTACATTTATTAGTGCTTTCATGTCAATTCGGCGAACATATGAACACATTAAATGATCGTGAGGATGATGATTAAAAATCGTTTGTTTGAGCCGGTCTGCATTTCCTGATGAGAAAACAAACCGATGCTTTTTGTAGTTGTAGTACACCAACATGGATTAAACGTGTGGTTTTTTTACCACAATGTTGGGGAAATGAATGGATAAAATGCACGGATTATTATTATTATTCCCACTCCGATCGGGACACTAGGTCCACCGTTTCCCCGCAGCGAGGCTCCCCCCGTTGACAGTTTACGTGGGCTGGGTGCAGTGGCGGACTGGCCATCGGGACGAATCCCGATGGGCCGGTACCGAAGTGGGCCGGTCGGATAAGTAACTAGCACATCCCCCATAGGCGGCGCGTGAGGCTCAGGTTTGAGAAGGCTAAATAACTTCTTTTACCTGACGCTGCCCGCCTCCGGCGTCTATAGAAAAGAGATCAACTCAGTGTGCTGAGTTTAAATCTCTCAAGTCATATTACAGGATAAAGGAAATACAGTTTAAACTGCCGTATGCAGAGAAGACGCCGACGTGTCGCACTTATCATTCATATTACATCATCAATCAGATCATCGATCATATAATATCATATATTTCCTTATCTGAGTCAGCTTCTCCAGCCTCATCTGGCCGTGCAACACTCAGTGTCACAGACTGTATGCAGAAGTATTATTTAACACATTATGTTGACGAAACACTCGAGACAAATGTAATTAAAGTCAGATCCACTCGTGTCTTAGACGTGAACGCGCTCTCAGCTGGAGAGAGAAACCCTGGCTTGATTTACCGAGTTGATAACCAGCGTCGTAGGACCGCTTAGCGAGATCTCGTTTGTTAGTTTGTTGTTGTTAGTTTGTTTGTTACTCAAACATATCCAGGGTCTGTTTAACTGGCTTCGTAGTAGGCTACAGGGCACAGGTGGCTAGCAGCGCTAATGTCAAAGACACAGACATTATACATTATATTTGTATTTTACCAGGATGCAGTGACACAAATATTTACATATTTACATTTACTATCTACAGCACCCGCCGCCCCTGACATCCCCCACTCCCCCCGTTGACAATTTACTAGCGGTACCGAAGTGGGCCGGTCGAGAGTCCCGGGATGATTTTTAGTCCCATTCCACCACTGGCTACATGACCGTATGATCGCCCATATTGACGCACCTCATTCCTAAACTTCTAACAGATACAACATAAACCGATCCTTCAGCCTCATATGAGCTCTCAGACACGTTCAACATTAACCTGTCATCGCTGTCTGAGCTTGCTGCTGTGTGCACCGTCGTGCGTTTACATCTGACTGTATATATATATATATATATATAAATAAAGGTTTACATGCAGAAGCTGGGATCCTGGACGGTGCAGCTGGAGCGCTGTGCCCGCAATGACGTCACCCATCATTTGGCGGGACTTGAAGAATCCGCGAGAAGATCCAGAAAATTGTCAACATTGAAGGGCAGATTAATGGTTATCAAAGTACAAATATCCAAAATCAGTTCAGTAACGGTTTTCAAGGGGACAATATGTACTCAAATTGATGGGTTTGGATGATGGGGGAAAACCGTGTCACAGGCTCTTTAAGTAGGTCAAATTCACAATGGCAGCTTGCTTAGCAAAGAAGCCCAGACTTCCTTTTCCCAGCCAGCATCTCCCAAAGCATAACCAGCCATGTGGGATGTGTAATCCCTTCAAAATGTTTTGGGTCTGCTTTGGATCCTTTCCCATGTGCACAGTCTTGGACGTTCTCCATAGAGAGGTATGCAGGACCATTCATTATCAGATTCCCAAAGAATAAGTGAACACGTCATTAACAGCTGTATGCCTCCTCCCTTCCAACCGGACCTAACCACAGGAGGAACCTATTGCGGTGAGCACGTTGCACGTTGTAACTTCCGGTTGTTGTTGTCATCTCCGGGTATCCCGTGTGCCTGTTCTGTTGCTGATAGCTTATTAACTTAAACTTAATCGATCGTTTTAAAACTCTTGATCACGGCAACTGCCTGACGTTGTAATCACACGTTACTACAGCTTAAGCACTCACAACTCTACTTCTCTTAGCGACTGTAACTCCACAGTTGCCTACACTCTTTTCGGGTTTGCTAACGGTAGCTACTTTAGCTTGATAGCTAGCCATGGCTCTTTCCCCACCTTCTGGTGCTATTTCCTGCTCTTCCTGTCTCATGTTTGGTTACTTCCCGGCCTCCCTTACTGGTAAGGATACATGTGTTAAATGTAGTATAGTTGTTAGGTTGGAGGCGGGAATCATAGCCATAGAAGCCCGGCTCCGCATCTTAGAAAGTAACTCAGCTAAAGTAAAGCCCATGTTAGCATGTGCGGACCGGCAAAAGGAAGCTCCTCTTAGCCGTCCCCCGGCAACTCCCGAGCAGCAGGGAGGCTGGGTGACTGTTCAGAAGGGGCATAACGCGAAACCCGCAGGTCCCCACCAACCCGTTCACGTATCTAACAGATATTCCCCACTCAGCGAGACACCCGCTGAGAAGCCAACTCTGGTTATTGGTAGCTCTATTATGAGACACGTGAATTTAGAGACCGAAGCCTCCACAGTCACATGCATTCCGGGGGCCAGAGCGGGCGACGTTGAGGCGCATCTTAAACTGCTGGCTAAAGATAAACGTAAATACAGTAGGATTGTTATTCACGTCGGTGGTAATGATGTTCGTTTACGCCAATCAGAATGCACCAAACTTAATGTGGAGTCGGTGTGTAGTTATGCTAAAACAATGTCGGACACCGTAATCTTCTCTGGTCCCCTCCCCAATCTGATCAATGATGACATGTATAGCCGCATGTCATCATTTCAGCGCTGGTTGTCTTGGTGGTGCCCAGCAAACAATGTGGGCTTCGTAAATAATTGGACAGCCTTCTGGGGAAAACCTGGTCTGATTAAGAGAGACGGCATTCACCCTACTTTGAAAGGTGCAGATCTCATTTCGGCAAACATTTCAGGGCTTTGTGGACGTAATCCATGACAAACTGGAGTTGAGACCAGGAGGCAGAGTCGCAGTCTTACACGCTTCTCTGCGCTCTCTCCTAGGCAGTCACCCATAGGAATCCCGAACCCAATAAAATACCCAATATTAGCGGTGTGTGTGTCTGCCCAAGGACAATTTAAGGTAAAACCTAAAAGAGGTGTCATACATAATAACCTAATAAAAGTAAATGTAACAACTACTACAGTGCAACAAAACAGGAAGATTAAATGTGGTCTCTTAAACATAAGATCTCTAGCATCTAAAGCAATATTGGTAAATGATTTAATATCAGATTATAATATTGATATATGCTGTCTCACTGAAACTTGGTTGAGACATGAAGAATATGTCAGCATAAATGAGGCCACTCCACCCAGCCATGTCAACACTCATATTGCTCGAGGCACAGGCCGAGGAGGTGGAGTTGCAGCAATCTTTGACTCAAGTTTACTTATCAATACTAAACCAAAATGTAATTATACCTCTTTTGAAAGTCTCGTTATTAGTCTTACGCATCCGACCTGGAAAACTTTGCAGCCAATCTTATTTGTTACAGTGTATCGTGCACCAGGTCCTTATTCAGAATTCTTATCAGAATTCTCTGAGTTTTTATCAACTTTGGTTCTTAAAACAGATAAAGTAATTATCGTAGGTGACTTTAATATTCATGTTGACGATGATAAAAATAGCCTTACTGTTGCATTTAACTCTATATTAGATTCTGTTGGTTTCTGTCAGAGTGTAAATAAACCAACCCACTGCTATAATCACACTCTCGACCTTGTTCTGACTTATGGTATTGAAATTGAGCAACTATTAGTCGAACCGCATAATCCTGCTTTATCCGACCATTTCTTAGTAACTTTTGAAGTACTGTTACTAGACTACAAAGCATTAGTCAAAAGCTCTTGCAGCAGAAACCTATCTGTTAGTGCTATAGCCACATTTAAGGAAGAGATTCCACCAATACTTAACTCGATAGCATGTCTGCATGTAGGGGAGGAAACTTATACAAAATGTACACCACCCCAAATTGATCATGTTGTTGATAGTGCTATAGATGCGCTGCGAATAAAATTAGACTCTGTTGCTCCTTTGAAAAAGAAGAAAATAAAACAACATAGATTAGCTCCATGGCATAATGCCGAAACCCGCAAAATAAAGCAAAAGTCTAGACAACTTGAAAGGATATGGCGTTCCACTAAACTTGAAGAATCTCGTTTAATTTGGCATATTACTCTCAATGAATATAAGAAAGCACTGCGTAAAGCGAGAGCAGCCTACTACTCTTCATTAATAGATGAGAATAAGAATAATGCAAGATTTCTTTTCAGCACTGTAGCCAGGCTGACAGAGAGCCACAGCTCGATTGAGCCTTCTATTCCCTTAGCACTCAGTAGTAATGATTTTATGTGCTTTTTTAACGATAAAATTGTTACTCTTAGAAACAAAATTAATGACCTCTTGCCTTCGACCAGTATAGTGTTATCAACAGCTCCCGGAATCGTAAGTTCTAATATTACACTAGATAGTAAACTAGAATGCTTTTCAGCCATTAACCTTGAACAATTACATTCAATGATTCTCTCTTCTAAACCATCAACGTGCATGTTAGACCCAATTCCAACTAAGCTGTTGAAGGAAGTTTTTCCATTAATTAGCACTTCTTTATTAAATATTATGAATATGTCTTTATTATCAGGCTATGTTCCACAATCATTCAAAGTAGCAGTGATAAAACCGCTTCTTAAAAAGCACAACCTCGATCGAGAGGTTTTAGCCAACTATAGACCTATTTCTAATCTTCCGTTCCTCTCAAAAATTCTTGAGAAAGCGGTCGCAAAACAGCTGTGTGATTACTTAAAAAACAATGATTTATTTGAAGATTTTCAGTCTGGCTTTAGAACACATCATAGCACAGAGACAGCTCTGGTTAAAGTCACAAATGATATTCTAATAGCCTCAGACAAGGGACTTGTCTCTATTCTTGTTTTGCTCGATCTTAGTGCTGCATTTGATACTATCGACCATGATATCCTATTGCAAAGACTAGAGCACTTAGTTGGCATACAGGGAACTGCTTTAGGCTGGTTTAGGTCCTATCTATCTGAACGCTCTCAGTTTGTACGTGTTAACGATGAATCTTCCACGCAAACCAAAGTTAGCCATGGAGTGCCACAGGGCTCAGTGCTCGGACCTATTTTGTTCACATTATATATGCTTCCGTTAGGCAATATTATAAGGAATCATTCTGTAAACTTTCATTGTTATGCGGATGATACTCAACTATATTTATCAATCAAGCCTGATGAAATTAATCATCTAAATAAAATTCAAGACTGCCTTAAGGACTTAAAAACGTGGATGACCTTAAACTTTTTGATGTTAAACACGACCAAAACTGAAGTTATTGTACTTGGCCCGAAGAATCTACGAAACAAATTATCTAAAGACATACTAACTATGGATGGCATTAATTTGGCCTCCAGTGAGACTGTAAGGAATCTTGGTGTTATATTTGATCAGGATTTATCCTTTAACGCCCACATAAAATCAATTTCAAGGACCGCCTACTTCCATCTACGTAACATTGCAAAAATCAGGCATATCTTGCCTCAAAACGATGCAGAGAAACTAGTCCATGCATTTGTTACTTCTAGGCTGGATTATTGTAACTCTTTATTATCAGGGAGTACCAAGAAGTCAATCAAGTCGCTTCAGCTGATTCAAAATGCTGCGGCTCGTGTACTAACCAGAGTTAGGAAAAGGGACCACATTACTCCTGTTCTGGCTGCCTTACACTGGCTCCCTATAGAACACAGGATAGAATTTAAAATTCTTCTTCTCGCCTACAAAGCCCTTAATGGGCAGGCGCCATCTTACCTTAAAGAACTCATTATACCCTACTGTCCTACTAGGGCATTGCGTTCCAAGAATGCAGGGTTGTTGGTTGTTCCTAGAATCTTTAAAAGTACAATGGGAGCCAGAGCCTTTTCTTATCAAGCTCCACATTTGTGGAATCAGCTTCCAGTTTGTGTTCGGGCGGCAGACACCCTATCCGTTTTTAAGAGTGCGCTTAAGACCTTCCTTTTTGATAAAGCTTATAGTTAGGGCTGATTAGATTCAGCCCCTAGTTTTGCTGATATAGGCTCAGTTTGTCGGGGGACATCTTACTTCTTCCTTCTCTCTGTCTATACCCGTGTACACTCATGTTCCGATTAACCCAGCCTCCCCAAATGTCTTTCTTTTTGGTGTCTATATACGCTGGGATCCGGAGTCATGGATGATCCTGCGGTCCTGTGTCCTGGATCGCGAGCGCTGGATCTTGAGTCGTGGCTGTGGTCCTGGATCATAGGTCCTGGATGGATATCCTCGTGGATTCATCTTCCTATTATACACACATGCATTTCCAAACATTTGGACTACCTATGTTGCAAATGTATTATCTTTTCAATTTACACACGGCATCTATTGCACGTCTGTCCGTCCTGGGAGAGGGATCCCTCCTCTGTTGCTCTCCCTGAGGTTTCTCCCATTTTTCCCTTTAAACTGGGTTTTCTTTGGAAGTTTTTCCTTGTACGATGTGAGGGTCTAAGGACAGAGGGTGTCGTATTGTCATACTGATATTCTGTACACACTGTGAAGACCACTGAGACAAATGTATCATTTGTGATATTGGGCTATATAAATAAACATTGATTGATTGATTGATTGATAAAGTAGTTTGAATATGTGTTTGCATTCTTCCAGTCACTTCCTAGAGCTCATGACCACAGGCCAGAGATCAACTAGTAAATCCAGAGCTTTGCCTTCAGGCTTAGCTCTGATCTGTGTAAAGTACAACAGCCAAAACATTGGGAATTCGGTACCAATTTGCCAGTGGATCTAAGGATCCATACTACCCTCACCAGTGCTTGAATTGGAATAAAAAAGGTGCCAGTACTCTAAATCAGCAACTGTTTCAAGTCAATTTATTTATACAGCCCAAAAACAAGTATTTGGCTCAAAGTCATATAGTTAGAAAAGGCTCACTGTACTTAGACAAAATGACTCGGGGTGCATCTGAGATTAGAGGGGGTGCAGTGGTAAAGTACTATTTTTATAAGTGGGGAGTGGACCTGACACCTACTAGGGGGGTCCGGGGGCATGTACACCCGGGAAGATTATTATTATTATTTTTTAATATTGAAGTTAGATGCATCAATCTGGTGCACTTTGAGAGCAAAATGAAGAGATATATGGATACCTCTCAACATCCATATGAAACAACTGTAAACAGATTTACTTTGTCTTTATGGATATAAAAGAAAGTTTGTCTTTATGGATATAAAAGAAAGTCATTTAACCAGCCACCTGGTGTCCCTGAGTACACTCACCATCTTTCAGCAGGAAAGGAGAGAGGGAATCCTTGTCCGGCGATAATCGCTGTCTTTTCGCACTATTATTAAGCCACGCTAACATTTTCGAAATGCTAACGTTATGTGATGTCTTTTCTGCTCTAGTCTATCGCTGCGGCGCCTCATAGATGCGTCTCAGGTCGACTATTTTCATTTCCTCGGTCGTTGGTATCACCGGAAGTTGATTTGTCTGCGCCATCTTGAGTAGCGTCCCATGGCGCTTATTTCTGCCGGAGGAGCGAGGAGCGATAATGGAGGAACCGAGGAACCACCAGACCATCCTCCGATGAAATCCTCAGACACTCGCCCCGCCCCCTTACTGTGTATCGCTCACTGATTGGACGATGCAGCGCATGCACTGATCTGATGCTTCTTGACATGAGAGCAGTTTCCCAGCGGAGTGAAGAAAATACATGAAACTCACGAGAGTCACTCCTCAGTTTATACTGTGTTTTCTTTCAATTAATGTATCATTTAGTTACAAATATGTGAACAACAAAGTGGTCAAAAATCATTTTATTCATTTATTGGAAACATTTTCAGTATCGCTTTTTTCGAGGCACCTTGCCGGTACTCAGTAAGAAGTGCCGGTACCACATGGGTAAAAATTAGAAGTGCCGGTACTGCGTACCGGTGAGTACCGGCCCAATTCAAGCACTGACCCTCACTGATGAAAAAATATATCAATGTACCCCCCCCACCGAAGCCAGCAACTTGCTCAAAACCTTAAAGGGGCAATTTAGCAGAGTGGCATGGCTTAAGACTGAGAGTTGCTGACTCTCTTCCCGTTTTATAGCCTGATGGAAAGCAAGATAGTTCACACCAGAGGTTAAAGTCTGATTAAGCCAAAGACGCTACATCATCAGCAAAATGTGGGAACACAGTCCTAAACCAAGTGGAACCTCAGCTGTGCTTTTAGATTCTACCATAACAAATCATTAGGGAAAAACCTTGGCAGAGAAGGGCATCTTCTGAAAATATTGTTGACTTATTGCTGTGGATCCGTACACAGCTCTGGTTCTGGCATGCTAGTCTTGCATCAGTTGCCCAGGCATCTCCTATATCTCTTCCTCACACACACACGACACTGCAGGGCATGCTTTTAAGGAATCTCCACATACAAAAAACACACATTGATGGGCAAGCTCTGTGACGACACCAGTATTCTTCCAAGATTAAAGAGATTTAAGAGGTTCCATGACCAGGGCGGAAGCCGCGCTGCCATTCCTCAAACTGTGGTTCATCAATCGCCTGGAGCGTCCTTTCCAGAACCCTTAAATAAGACCTCCTGGAGCGGCTGAGCTGTGTGATACACCGAGAGCTGGAGCACATCTTTCTCACTGTTTTTAGAATGCAAACCACCTCTCACTGTCTCATCTTATTTCAATCATGCATTTTCCTTCACTTCACAAGAACCCGAGTAAGGGTGTATTCCTCTAAATTTAGCGTTGAGTTGCTGAACAATGAAACAAAAAGAGAAGATGTTTAAAAGCATCTATTTGAGGAGAAACTCACGGTGCCACCAACGATCCTGCCCAGGGGGTACCAAGCCCTTTCATCGAACCAGTTGAGGAACTCGTAGAATCCATTTGTGGTGAGATGGTGTGTTGATCTGTAATTGAACCTAAAATGACAGAAGAAAAATAGAAGAGGGCGAGTTGAGTATAGCACAAAATAACAGCATTACACAAAGAGATATCCATTTCCATTTGAAGACCATATTTTGCAAACATTTTATACCCATTGACAGACCAAAAACACTTTAGTTATTTCATTTCCAGGTTTTCTGAAGGCGGTCTGATTGGGTAAGCTGCAGAGAATTTGCCTTGTTAGAAAAGGAGAAAATAATGCCTTCATTCACTATGTGCGTGTTTGTGCTTATGCCAACAACTCTCAGGTCAGCCCTTGGTTAAATAATGGAGATGAAGGGTGCTCGCACATACTGTGGCATTTTTCTGAACAAAAGCCTGCTTATTGCACGGATCATTTCTAACCGTAACCCTTGCCATGTGCTGAAGTGACAAAGGCGTACCTTTGGAATAGGGTTGGAATAAAGAAATAAGGAGAGAGAAAAAAGAGCCTGTGAAAATAAATATAGGGAATATCCCAGAAAACATGCCAGGATTCACACTGTAGCTGTGGTGAGCCGAGAGGGTTGGAACACTGTCAAGCTGCCGAAGAGCTGACACCATAAAGAAGACTGCTGCCAGTGCTCTGCACACCTTCCTCGCTGCACAGCTCATTAATGTAGGTTGCTTCCTAATATGTTCAGAGGGCCATATACCTCATGTAAGACGCCTCATGCATATAGACCCTATAGCAAGGCAGAGCAGTTTGCTAACGGACAATTAGCTGTTCTGGTGATGTCAGACGTATAGCAGAGAGGATAGGCGATCATCTAGCAGGCTAATCAGCTCTTTTACACACGAGAGAGGTAAAAAATATCTATAGTGAAGAAAGATAGAAAGGTTGCAGTGAGGAACTGAACATTCTATTCAATTGCTCACATTCACATACATCTTAAAATCATACATATAGTAACCCAAATGTACAATTGTGTATAACATTTGCACATTTCAAGCAACATGTAATGTGTAAATATTTGTATAGATTACTATGTGGATCTGTATCAAAGTGCACAAGAAGACAATCAAAATCAAGTAAGTACCACATTTCTTTATCATGCACATGAAATAGTTAATACAATAAATTGGTCAAATCAACAGCATTTCAGTTCACTTCAATCTTCTCAACAGCTTGAGATTCAGTGGGCAGTAGTGTGTGTGTGCGTTTGTGTGTCTCTGTGCTAGGGAGATGCAACAGCAGAGTTGTTGCAAAGCTGCTGGAGTGTGGACCACTACTCTCATGAACAGACAGTGTGCTGGCGTGAGGTGCGACTCATTAATCATCACACAGTGCGCGGAGCTCTCCCTTCCTTCACATCGCACCTGAAGCCAGAGCTCCCCCCCCCCCCCCCCCCATGTCAGCCCTTGTTTCCAGAATGAGTGTGCAGTTGCAAGACATTAGTCATTTTAACACCAAATGCTGAAACCGTGTGTCTTGTGTTCAACTTGAGCACCATGCATCCTAAAAGATCCAACTTTTACAATAACTGACTCCGCTGTAAACAACCCAACAACTGTGTGTCTGACATACATGTCAAAAAGTGTTTTGAATTCTGAAGCAGTCAAGTTCAACAGAAATGATAACTTGACCTGAAAACCCACACAATTCAATGAGATGATGTTCTTTATAGATTGTCCAGGAATATAAAGCAATCTTTCAATAGAGAGATTGTTCAATGTCTTTATAAAAGCAGTTACTCAATGGGAGTAACATGATTGTAAATTAGATGTGCAATATTGTCTATCCCTTGAATCAAATTATTAGACCTTAGGACAAGGGCCCTGAACTTGGTAACAACAAACATTATTTTCCATCTGAGAGTCACACAGAAGAGAATACACTCAACTAAGTTGTATCTCAGTTGTTGTATTCTTATTCATTCAATCTTTTCCATCTGAGCTTAGTACTTCCATCCACCCAGGCTTATTTTACTGCATGCAATACATGCATACAATCTGCAGTGGCCAACAACACTGTTCTTTAAAATCAGCGTGTGGTCTGGCCATATACCGTTCTTCCATTCTGTGAGACTATTTTCGTAAATACAAGGGTTTGCAAAGAAACATAATGTTACAAATGTGCAGAGCCAGCGGTGTGTGAGGTTTTTACCACTCTGAATGCAGGTGGAGCTGGTCGAACACTTTTGCCTCATTGTTCTGCAGCTGTCAAACCAGCGAAGCAGAATCACAACCAATTCAAAGAAAGCATTATAAAAGACAACTTTGCGCTCTGCCAAGCCATATTCACGAAACCCATTTTCCAATGATCTCAGGGGCAGTCGAGCGAAGTGCTTTATCTTTGCCCTTGTCACTTTGATGGGGCAGGTAATGTAGCTCTTCCAGGCACATTAGCAATTTAATGCATAGCTGCCAATATGGTCTCAGGACACAGAGCACATGATGACTAGTGATTCCACTGCAACATTTCCAAGCATCAGCAAATGAGCAACACATTTTAATACCAGAAAAAATGAATTAGATGGATAGCTAGGGGGGACGAATGGGGGAAAAGGGCCCCCATATCAACCCCTCAGATAATATCTCAAATCAAAAATTTAAATTAAGAGTGGCATATTGTGCACTCTAGATCGCACAGGGCCCCCTAGAGGCATCGTAATTATTTTTAATCAAGGTCCGTTTCACTGATTACCAGTTTCCTGTTGAGACAGGGCCATCATCAGCATGACTAAGTGGGCTTCATTGATGTTTATAAGCCAGTAATGCCTCATTCAGTATCGACTACATAATCAGATCCATCACTGGCTATTTCCCCACTGGTTGGCGATATGGTGAATGTCTAAATAGACTTTTGGTCGCAGGGGTGTAATCACCACCATGACAGAGTAGGCACCTCTGTATGGTTAACAAACAAATGATAAACTGATTGAGGACTCGGAAGACAAGTTAGCAGACACTACATAAGCATCACACAAGAAGACAGCCATCAGGGGGCCATGTTTGAGCAATGGCGAGGTGTTATTTTCTTGTCAATTGTAATAGTGTCAGCCTTGGGGGAATAATGAAAAGGAGCAGAACAAATGACATTTTTAAAGGGTTTGCCATTTAAGAAGGGGTCCTTGATGGATCAGGTCAATATCACTATATCAGGAACAAACACACAATTAAAGTAAGGCTAATGCAAAGAATACTATATATAAAAAGGATATTTCTGTGGGAAGGGGAAATTGATACAAGTAATAATGTATGAAAGACAGCATGACCAAAACAAAAACCAAGCTACAACTAAGCTCACTGTTTATTAGGCAGTAAAGTGTAGCGGAAGTAGATAGTAGATTCAGGGTCCATTTACGGGACATTACAGCAAACCAACATCACATAGGAAAAGCAGTCTATTCCACGACACCAGCTATAGATGTGCTTCTCTGATTAGCTTCCTAGAGAAGCCTTTTACTGTTTTTCATAACTTGAAAAGGATTACAGCTTTGCACTTTACAGAATTGTACCTGATATAATCCCCAAATAGGATTTCTGTGTTGGATTACCTGACAATTGCAGGATAGTAAATTATCATTACATTGCACACTTTCTCATCTTGCCCCAAAAACCAACACCTCCAAGCTGGCAGTAAGGGTCACAAAGCTTTAATAGTGCCGAGTGTCCTGCATGCCTGCCATCTGGCAAGGTGAGGCATCCTGGCGTATCGTGTAGCGGCTGTATCACTTTAATCGAAGGGTGGTGTGTGTCTGACTGTGTTCCTGCTTGCTCATTGACCCAGTCAGGTAATTGCATTCTGGGGATGTGTGAAAGCAATATTGTGCACACGGTACAAGACATCACCTAGTTAATCTGAAATTAAATATAGGATGTAATTACTAGCCTGGCAGTTTACGCAGTAGGTTCAATACGGCCCTGTCTCAGTTGATGTAGAATTGTTTATTGAAATATGAGCAGCAAAAACACACCAACAGTATCAGTGGGAGATAAATCCCAAACATTCAGTTATTATTTTATCACTTCCAAATATTCTGAACAGGCAAAACAAGATAATTATTCCATTACATTACATGTTACTTGTTAGACGCTTTTATCCAAAGCGACCTACATACTCAATACTGTGGGCAATCCCCACAGGATCAATTTGGGGTGAAGTGTCTTGCCCAGGGACACAAGGACATGCTGACTGCAGTGGCAGTGGCACTCAAACTTAGTGGGAAGGTGAGAGCCTGGCAAAAACATCCAACAAACATTTCAACACTGAATTTTCTAATTGTATTTGGACCGGTGCTTGGCGTTGGATTTACACCAAAAAGTAGCCCTAATCTAAGCTTTTCTGAATGAACCAGATGGCAAGGGTAACACAAGCAGATGGTTTCTGTTTTAGCAAAGAGACAAACTAATGCCTGTTGGGAGTAGACTAATGAATACAAGTTTAAAAATGAGATGCATCTCGGGCTAAAGGAACATAATGGCATAAATATTGATTGCCAGAGGGAAAATATTTCATGACACATCACTGTGCTCCACCTTTAACTCGGCATACCCGACAGACACACAACAGCCATAAACTGGCATTGTTTATCTGCTCCAGCCTCACATTTTGACAGCCTAGATAAAGAAGAGGTCCACGTAAAGCTGTTGGGGTTTTAAAAAAAGGCTGTTATGAGCAGAGTTATTACATTCTGAAATGGGGTACAGTCAGATAAAGACGTGTCTTTGCCTAGGAGCTATTCTGTGAATGTGTCAATGAGTGTACTAGCACCAGAGTAAAGCAGCCTGTGGATTGAAGTTTGTTCAAGAATGTCCTTCTTTGTTTTAAAAATACTCACTCTGAGTTATTCAAAGGCAATTAGCCAATGAGCTCTACATTATACTGACACCAGATTTTTGGAAAGCAGAGTCAATGCCCATTGACATCCTAATTATCTTTTCTAACAGTCACACACACTCTTATTCACACCTGTATGAGAACAGGTTAGCAATATCTATCACAATGACACAGACTTTAAATGGCCTGTGGGTCTAATGAAACAATCAATCTACAATTAGGCTATTTTCTTAGCCAAGCTAGACAAGATGCTTACGCAAGCATTTTCTTTGTTTTGTACCATTAAACAAATGAATTGTTGCTGCTTACTAATGATAGGCCAGGAGTGATTATCACATGAAATGTAGGTTTTAAAAAGATGCAACAAATACTGTTTTCATAAACTGGTCTTCAAAATACAAAAAAAACATATTTGGCATTATCTTTGCCATTTAATTTAATGCATGATCAATTAAATTCTGTTAATGAAAATCCTACTTTGGGTCATCTTATACCAATGGCAGGGATAATTCAGATTATTAATGCTGTATCAATGTAAGTACACCCATAGTTGTAGGTCTACAGAGCACAGCCATACTGTTCCAATTAAAAGGAAAACGCTAAGATACTGGCTAGGCAAGCTCTACTGGAAACTGCACTATAGTGGTTTCTCAGCAGCAAATGACAACTTTAAAACGATGTGTACAAAACTTGGAAGAAAGAGAAAATGTGGAGTAAGTTTAATCTTCTTGCATTAGATGGAGTCTTGCTGCACCCAGCTAAGGGCAAAGGGCAGGGGAGGTCTATTAGGTACACCGAATTGTTTCACACTCCAACAGCTTCCTACATTTTGAAATAAACAACTACAAGCAGATTACTGATCTAAACAAAGGAGTCGCTCAGTGTGATCTAACTGCTTGCCATGATAGGGTGGTGAAGAACAATGTGCCTGGTAACTGAGTCCAAGGAGGACAACTGAGATGCTCTGACAACAGGAACACTCCCACTTCCTACATGGGATTTACACCCGAGTATATATTTGGAAATAACCTTGGTTAACTGTGCAACCTTGCCTGAGGAAACACTCCACACTGCCTCTTCATATTGCAGTCATAACTAATGTATGATTTACGTCAGAGTAAAAACACAAAGAGTAATACACAGCAGCTAAATGTAGGATTGATCGAATGTATATTTATTGTGTTAGTAATGCAGTGGGGGACGTGAATTTAGAAAGGAAAGAAGTAAGTGTCTCTGAATTTATATGTAAATGGAGGTGGGCAAAACATAAAATAGTCCACCACAAACTCACACCTGAGAATTTGCCATGTCCTTTCCAGCCGTAGAAGAATTAAACATGGCAGGTACTTACTTTTCACAAAGGTGTGTTTCATTCATTATTCCGAGTGCAAATAATTATTTCTCACAATATGTTAAAGAGCATGGAGGGAGACCGTTAAGCTCTGAAATAGATGCTGTAATAACAAAAAGGGACTAAACTGAGATTGGGGGGGCAAGCATTAAAGGCAGGGGTCAAGAGATAATCAGCATTTGCAAAAACTATAGGCAGACGTGCAGGGAATTCATAAATGAGTAAGACAAAACCATTAGGCCACTGTGCCGTGTGTGTTCAATAACACTATACAGAGGTGGCCATGTGGCATACAATTAACCAACTGGAGCTAGGTTAGAATTGATTAGTAATTACAGAAGATTGATGAGAATCTGAAGCACAACAAGTATCGGTTCAACACCACAGCAATGACTGTGCAGAATGCATGCTCAGGCGAGATGGGGGTATGCGTATAACAAGATGAGGCAGCCTTCCTAACACCCTTATACCGTAATAAGTACATAGTGAGCAAAATGTAAACTACAACTTGGCTTAAAGAGAAGGTTTCACTGATGTTCCCTTGATCTGTCTTTAATTAGCTCCCATCATACTTTTGAAATTTCAATGCGTGATTGAAGAAATGCAGCTGAATGTCAGTCGGTGTTCAAAACAAACTGATCGTCTTTTAAAAAGGATTAAGCCTCTCTTGGTGTGGGCTGCAATACTGAGCATTACCCAAAAGGCTTAGCTTCCCAGCTCACGAGAATGTCCCTAAATGAACCTCGACAGGACATGAAATTTGTACAAAGCCGTAGTTACATAAGGAAAGCTTTCTCACATGAATCCCACAAAGGATGGTCAAAAATTAATGATAAACGTACTTCCAGAAATACATTCTCATGCTAATTTACTAAACGTATTTGGGTCATCTTTGTGTTCACCTCAGTAAAAGGCAAGATTCAGAAGTAGGTTGCTGTTGACTGTTCTACTTGCAACTGAAATATCATATACCACAACAACTATTAGTATAGTTTCATCTAGTTTTAAGCATGTACACAAGCACACATTACAGTAACAACCCCAACAAATAATGTCAGCAGTTTACCAATTGATGAATATTTCATTTGAAGCCTGTCCCCATTTGTCAGGGTCTCAAATTCTGGCCTCTGAAAATCCGGAGTGATGAATATATTGGGCTGACAATAAATGAGCGGACTTTAATTGTAACAGATGTTTCTGTGACGGTCTCTGCACACTACATGGACAGCAGATGGAAAATTAGAAGTGTGGTTCTTAGCGCTGGAGATTAGGAGTGTGCTCAGAGATGAGTGCCACTAACTGCAATATGGAAACCGTGGGTGCCTACAACATGGATCAATGTTATATAGCTGTTACCCCATACAATGAAAATGTAGAGAAAAACACACCCGAGGGGTTCACACTGTAAATTCCAAAAACCTATAATAATTACATCTAAAAACAGCCTGAAAGTTCACAGCACTTTACTAAGCCACCGTCGAATGCCTTCCACTGAGAGAACAAACGGAAGCAGCTCCATGGTGAACCTGTGAAAAGGGAGGTGAAAACAGGGAGACCCTTTCATGTATACATGTTTACATTCGCCATGGCCCTTTAAAAGTGGAGGTGATGATTTTCACTGTTGAACTAATTTATGGGTAAACTAAACGTATAATGAAAAATGGATACAATTAAAAATTGCTGCAGGCAAAAGCGGTATCCAGATCCCACTAAATGCTAAATAACCGTTAGCAGAAACCAACATCAAATATGCTCATCTGCATGCTTAGCTTAATATCAAACACCACAAACCCAGACGACGTAAAGACATAAGAGAGAAATAAAGTCAAATATGATTTTTGTCACTGAAATTTAAATGTCAGGCATGCTTCGACTCCTAAAGGGGGCAATAATAATAATTGTTTTATAACCGTGCAATAAAAGGAAAATGTGAAAGGTATACGACATTGTGCAAGGGGGCGGTCGAAGTGATGAACCTAAAGAGATTAGTCATCATCTCTTTTGTCTTTATAGCGTGTTAAAAGGTGACTATGAAGTTAGCAGATTGGCGCAACACATTTGTGTGCTATTGACAGAGAAAGGCAAACTATCAGAGTTCACCTCCTGCAGAAACTGTTGTACTTCCTGCTTCTTGTTTGAAATGTTCATACCGTCTCATGTCTAAACTCTTTAGAGGGGGCAAAAGGTGAAGCTTCACACAGTCCAGGATTTAAAATTGTGTTTAACATCTACAGAACAGGAGTACATCATTTAGTAGGCAAGAAGGAGGTTAAGACATGTGATGTTTCCCAACAGCACATAGTCACTGAATTTTAAACTGCAGTATGTGAATCAAAGGGAGTGGATGAAAGGCACGCCAATTCCACATTCAGCCAAGGAGTCCACTGGGGCAGAGGCTTCCCTTTTATCAAAACCCACTGTAACCATCGACCAAAAATAGGGAACGCATTGGGAGAGCCGGGCAGGACCAGCAGGCTGCAGTGAATTCCAGAGATAGGGAGTCATTACTGGCTCACGGAGAGCTTTGCTGTCATAACGGGCGGCTAATCAATTGGATACCACAAACACTAAGGACAAACAGCAGCAATAATGACGGGGCTAATCATCGCATGTTGAGATCTCTATTAAAAGGCATTCTCATAAGAACTCTGAACACTTCATGTTTGGATAAAATAACAGCACCCTGAGGTTTCTAGAGTAAATATTGACATGGTGTAATGAGGGAGTCAATTAACATACATGTACAACAATGATGTACTTGTACTAGTGTTGCACGGTGTACCGATACTTGAAAGGTACCGCGATACCCTTTCGTTAAAAACGGTACGATTCCTCCGTTTCATTAGTATCGGTACTTTAAGAATGACGGGGAAAAGTACTCCCGTGAAAAAGCGCCGTTTTAATAAGAGCCGTGTGTGTTCAGCGCTGTGTGTTCAGCGCTCTGCTTCCACTCCCTGCACTGCAGCCGTGCCTGCAGTCCCTCCCCTCTCTCGTGCACGCGGCCACGCGCTAGCTGCCAGAGCATGTGAGAAAACGAGAAGCATGGCTGCAAGTGGGAGTGCAACTGCCGCTGCGCCTCGGCTTGTTGACAAAAAAGACGCCAGAAGTCTGTGAACGGGCCGTTCAGGTGTTCAGAGCAGAGCTCCCTGTGGGAGCGGCAGAGCGTGATGTGCACTGAAAAGTGTTTGTCGCAATATTATCGTTGAGCAAACTTAACTAGCAAACTAGCATCACTATCTGCTAACGTTAGCTTTAGCCTTCGTTTTCTATTAGTTTTTTTCATAGGCTATAAACGGAGGTGGTATAAGTATATATCTTGTACTTGAGTAAAAGTAGAAGTACCCGGGTCTTGTACTTGAGTTAAAGTAGAAGTACCAGAATGTACGAACAATCCTGCAATCAAAATGTTCCTCAAATAAAAGTACAAAAGTATTATCATCAAAATATAGTTAAAGTAGCGACAGTAAAAGTAGAAGTACTCAGGTCTTGTACTAGAAGCACCAGAGTGTAGGAATACTCTGTTACAGTAAAAGTACTGCATTCAAAATGTTCCTCAAGTAAAAGTATTAAAGTAGCGACAGTAAAAGTAGTCATTGTGCAGATTGGTCCATTTCAGAATAATATATATGATGTGTTTTATAATGATTGATCATGAAAGTGTTCTCAAAGCTGGTAAAGGTGCAGCTAGTTTGAATCTTGTGGATTTACTCCAGGTGGAACTAAAGTCTGATTTAACACTTGATTATATTTCACATCATTCATCCACATCTGTGAAGTAACTAAAGGGATTAATACATGTAGTGGAGTAAAAGTACACCATGTACCTCTGAACTGTAGTGGATTAGAAGTACAAAGTAGTAAAAGAAACATTGAAATACTTAAATAAAGTACAAGTATCTCAAAATTGTACCCAAGTAGTACTTGAGTTTATGAACTTCGTTACTTTACACCAGTGGCTATACAGATAGAAAGACTAAGCCTTGCACAGAGGCATGAAAATACATTTTCAAAATGCTCAACAGTGCTGCCAAAATGTTAAACTCACTGCTACACAATTAAAATAAATGCTTTTATATATATTTATATTAGATGTGACTCTTTGGGGTTTCTGTTCTTAGTAACACTGCTGCTTTAGTTGTTCCGACTGCTAAAATCATCTGTTATTCCTAATTTTAAAGCCGATATTCCGAGTTTCCCTTTTTTTAAGAAAAGTATCGAAAAAGAATCGGAATCGCAATTCTTGACTTGGTATCGGTATCGAAACCAAAATGTTGGTATCGTGACAACACTAACTTGTACACACCCTTAAAATAGTCTCATCATGGATGTAAAGCAACAAAACTGCAAGGCTGTAGTGCTTACAGCGTCCAGCACCTTTTAGGGCTACACACAAAATTAAATCCCTCCCACTGTGAGGCTCTAGGCTGAAAATCCTGCAGTAAGGGTAAACTGAGGGTTAGACCATTAACCTGGATGTTAAAAACACAGCTGTGGACAATAAGGTCTACATCACAAAAAGTTGTTATTGCTCTGCCTTTATGCATTATTGTTTTGCTATGAGCTGTACAGTCACTCAGAGACAGACGAGAAAGCTGGTAAGACACGTACACCTCATTGGCTTACACATCGGTGCAAGGCGCTTAATAACACTCCAGTCAAAACCATTCTGAGCACTTTACACCACCCCTCTCTGCAAACTCAACAATCATTAATACAGTGCGCCTACATCATAACACAAGTTATTGCTGCCTCAAAGCTGCCGTATCTGCATGAATGGGCTTGCCATAGTGGTTCCGAAATCCTGAGGGGTCGAAATGTACTGCCAGGGCTTAGTAATTATACACTGTCTCCTGTACCACTGTGGTCCCTTCATCATTATTTCACAGCACATAGCTGCATCTGCTGTTTCATATCTATGGCTGTGAGATAATGGAAGAGAACAGGGGGAGTGCTTCTCTCCTGCTCTCTTTTCCTACAGTGGTGACAAACAATGTTTCATTTTTCCACAGGGGAGTCTTTCTGGGGATGTAAACTCCCAAATCTCACAGCCTCTTCAGTGCACAGAGAGCAGTGACACATGAAGTCTGTGTTTCCTGTTGTAGCTGTCCAACCCACTAGCTAGCTTGCATGCAAATGAAGTGATGGTGTTAACACCAGCAAAAACCTGCTTACCTAAGTTTTGGCTTTCAGGTAAAGACACTTCATCTTTTTTTACTTTGCTAACATATTTCTAGCAAAGATAAAAGGGCCTTTTTGTAATAAAACAAAAAACACTTATAGGTGACATGTCATGCTTTTCCGGTTATTGCCCGTCCCCTTGTGTGTTATGAAGGTTTTTATGCATGTAAACGGTCTGCAGAGTCAAAACCCTCAAAGTACACCATGTAGGGAGTAAAACTCTAAAACAGAAAATACCTCCCCAAAACGCCTCGTTGGAGATACGTCACTGTCCATTTGATTCTTCCGGGCACATCATGATGTCATGTCGTCCCCGGAACGAAATGAACCAATCCGTGGAGCCGTTACGTTACGTCCGCGGAGCCGTTACGTTAAGCCCCCGCTGATTGGTCCAAATTGACCAATCCACGGACTTCCTCACACACTCAGTGCATGCAGCTCTGCTGATTTCTCCTCCCTGGCTGCAGGCTGATGACAGACAGTTGGGATCGCGGCGAAATTCTCTCTGCAGACCCATTCTCAACCTTTTTCTTACTCAATATCAAGCCACACTTATTGTTTTTACTTCGGCTGTGACTTTGTGTGTGCTCAGGGTGAGTTTGGCTGTGTTTCGCTAAACAAGGAAATCACACCTCCACGTCCCGACTGGTCCCGACCAATCGGAGCACACTGTGCTCACAGGGAGGGGGGGGGGCAAGAGCTGCAACGAGCCGTTTAGTGGAGAGAGTGAATACTCTACGCATACTTTACAGAGATGCTGTATGCGAAACCAATGTGAGTTTGGAAAATTGCACAGTATAAATCTATTCTAGTAGACCACAACAATGGAATTATGATCAGTGGAAATGGCCATGACATGTGACCTATTATGCTACACTGAACAAAAATATAAATGCAACACTTTTGTTTTTGCTCCCATTTTTCATGAGATGAACTCAAAGATCTAAAACATTTTCTATGTACACAAAATAACCATTTCTCTCAAATATTGTTCACAAATCTGAACAAATCTGTGATAGTGAGCACTTCTCCTTTGTCGAGATAATCCATCCCACCTCACAGGTGTGGCATATCAAGATGCTGATTAGACAGCATGATTATAGCACAGGTGTGCCTTAGGCTGGCCACAATAAAAGGCCACTCTGAAATATTCAGTTTTATCACACAGCACAATGCCACAGATGTCGCAAGTTTTGAGGGAGCAAGCAATTGGCATGCTGACAGCAGGAATGTCCACCAGAGCTGTTGCCCGTGAATTGAATGTTCATTTCTCTACCATAAGCCGTCTCCAAAGGGTTAATTTGGCAGTACATCCAACCGGCCTCACAACCGCAGACCACACCAGCCCAGGACCTCCACATCCAGCATGTTCACCTCCAAGATCGTCTGAGACCAGCCACTCGGACAGCTGCTGCAACAATCGGTTTGCATAACCAAAGAATTTCTGCACAAACTGTCAGAAACCGTCTCAGGGAAGCTCATCTGCATGCTCGTCGTCCTCATCGGGGTCTCGACCTGACTCCGGTTCGTCGTCGTAACCGACTTGAGTGGGCACATGCTCACATTCGATGGCGTCTGGCACGGTGGAGAGGTGTTCTCTTCACGGATGAATCCCGGTTTTCACTGTTCAGGGCAGATGGCAGACAGCGTGTGTGGCGTCGTGTGGGTGAGCGGTTTTCTGATGTCAATGTTGTGAATCGAGTGGCCCACAGTGGTGGTGGGGTTATGGTATGGGCAGGCGTATGTTATGGACGACGAACACAGGTGCATTTTATTGATGGCATTGTGAATGCACAGAGATACCGTGACGAGATCCTGAGGCCCATTGTTGTGCCATTCATCCACGACCATCACCTCATGTTGCTGAACACATCCCAGTTCTTGCATGGCCAGCATACTCACCGGACATGTCACCCATTGAGCATGTTTGGGATGCTCTGGATCGGCGTATACGACAGTGTGTTCCCGTTCCTGCCAATATCCAGCAACTTCGCACTGAAGCCATTGAAGAGGAGTGCAGGTTTATGACAAGGTGAGTTCTTTTTTTATTATTGCTCTTCAGCACAGGTTAGCTCTGAGTGTTAGCGAGGCTTGCTAATGTAAACAAAGACGAGATTATATCCAAAACACGTCAGGCAATGTTTCCGATAGCAATTTTCTGTGGGTCCGCTGCCGATTTGACATCAGATCGGCAGCAAATCTGTATTTTTTTTATTTTTGATTTGATTTGATTTGATTTGATATACTTTATTAATCCCCGTGGGGAAATTGTTTCTCTGCATTTGACCCATCCTAGTGTTAGGAGCAGTGGGCTGCCATTTCTGAACAGCGCCCGGGGAGCAGTGTGGGGAACGGTGCCTTGCTCAAGGACACCTCGGTAGCACTTGGTCTTGCCGGGACTTGAACTGGTGACCTTCCAGTTGCCAAGCCAAGTCCCTATCGACTTCGCCACCACCGCCCCATCCGCTCGTTGTACCCGTTTTGCTAAAAAAAACTGTGCTAAAGCCAGAACCGGGTCTTTATCAATGAACTAGTTCACTGCATATTATTCTTTTAATGGTTTAGTGTATGCACATTGAAAGGGTATGATTATTCATGGCACTTAAGGCCGCACTTCATTGTATGGCAGCCAGGCCTTGTTTAATTTCCTTGTTAGGGTCCCTACTCCGTCTTTCTTTCAGCTAGGGCTCCTCAGCTTGAAAAATGTTGAAGCAATAATAGCAACTCCTCCATTATCTCGATGATTAACAGTGATTGCCAGACAGCCGCCAGAGACAAACAAAAAGGTAACCGTAGACAAATATTAACTATCTAGCAACACTTTTTAGTCCCTCATTTCCCAACAATAATTGGCACATTTTAGTGTTTTAACTTGGCTCCCTAACCAAGCTAGCAAACCAAAGCACTCTTTAAGATTTCCAGGGCAGGTACGTTGCTTAGTTATCTGTAGCACAATGAAAGCAACCTAGCTGTAAATGCAAAGTTCTTATATAGACACTAAATGTGCATTCTATATTACTTTAATAAACATTGACAGTATGTTTGCATTTATGTATGCGCTATTGAATTATGTTTAGAGAAACAGTGGAGGTTTTGAGACCATACCATTCACACTGAGACCACAATAACTTTTACTTAAATGTGATTTAACCTGAGTAAACTAGTGTGACAGAGTACATTGCTCAAGCTTACAAAAGATCTTCAGTGATTTGGTTGAGTGACTCTGTGTAAACAACCATTTCAGCAATTAAAGGTGGTTTAATCAGTCCGTTCGATAGACTGATAAACAGTTGAAGGTACTGTTAGGCATCGTAGGCTTTAAAAACAAATCACGTATTACTTTGAAGTCATATTAATTGCCAATTTATACGAATATACACAAAACAGATCAAATACAAGACTGCCTCGAATATCTATTAACATATCGGGTGTCCTTTGTAGAAGACAAAGGAGAGGAGCATAGACAACACAGGCATCTGAGCTCAGAGTATGCAACCCTAAGAGAGCGTGTTTGATGTAGCAGCCCTTAATGATTCATGCCGTATAATGAGCAGCCATGTTGAATACAGATTTCACCATGGGAGGCTTCCCAACTTTGTAATACACTGGAAAAGCTAATCCGTCATAACTGTGACTCTGCATTCATAACGGCACTGAAGAGAACATTGATTTGTTTAGCAGGGGGCACAATGGCTGCTGTAATTTCTAGTCGAGGACAGACAATGAGCCTTTTGTTATTTCTCCAATTAAAAGTCACCCAAGACATGGTGAAGCTCCCACACTTTAGGGCTTCAGCGCCAAGGATGTAGCTCTCGGCTAAATGTAGAATAATGCAGCTGTAGCTTCATAATTCCTAATTCAAATTACTTATGCATACGTTGTCTTTAATCAAAGCAAATGTTCAAATAAAAAGACTTTAATTCATTTTATAATCATCCAAAAATAGGCTTTTATACCATTCCCTCTATGCATGAAAATAAGTGACAACTGATTTATCTTTTTTGGCAGTTTACACCGACTTGGGAAAGGATAAAATGATCCATTAGTATATTGGTGAAAAAACAAATGCAAAAAAAACAAAGTTAAATGAATTAGACTGAACTCATTACTATTTAATATATGTATGGTATTGGTACAATGAGATGTTTTGGCCAAGATGATCTGGTAGTGGAAATCTTACACTGCGGCAGCCATATGGATACATTTGATGCCTTTCAGTGTGCGTCTCCATTCCCTCTTTTTTTTTTTTTTTTACTGCCTCGGGTTGTCCCTAAAACATAAAAAGTATACTCGTCAACATTGATACAACTTACTTAAAAGGCAAGCAGTCAGCACTGCCATGTATGGATTGAACATAGTCTGTACCAACTCCATATCGAAAGAAATGTAATCACTTATTCCTCACTGAAAAAACACAGTCGCCATAATCTCACTTTGAAACTTCAGCTATGACAAAAATCAAGCAGGACAAGCACTCACAGATAATGCACCTGTGTGAAATGCACAGCGATAGCATCTTAGTAGAAAACGGTGCTCGGGGCAAAGACAACACATAAAAGGCAACAACGAGCTCATCCTGAGTGGGAACTCCGCAAAGGCTTCCTCTCGCTCGCTTGTCTGGGTAGCAAATCTCCAAATCCCAGCCAGAGGGGGAAACAGATCCAGCACCATATTACAGGGAGCCTGAAAGACTGGACTGCAGTTCGTTCGCAGCCAAATTCAGCTTTTGTTTAGCAGGCCACATCAAACAGGGCCCAACCTTCGCTGTGAGTGCCATAATGACATTACGCCAGCTCTAGCTGCAGCCAATGCAGGTAGGGGGTGGGTGTATGTGTGCACGCTGGATAAAGAGAGAGGCTGATGGAGAAGGACAAAGAGAAAAAAGACAGATGACTCTCTCAGCCTGACTCCCGTTTGAACTGCAGCCCAGAAATGCAGAAGGGGGAATCGTCCCTCTGATTTCCCTCTGCAAGTGAATGATGCTGATGCAGACAGCAAGACTAATGTCACAAGCTGTACAGCCAGCACTTCTAAAAGAGACATGCACCCCCTATAAAGTCAAGGAGAGAGACATCTTAGTGGAACAATGTGAGTATTCATCTTTTTCCAATATTCCTAGCTGTAGTATGGTACAGTAGTATTCAGCTAAGGCTAGACACCCCAGGTGAATAGGGTAACTTAAAGGTATCAGCTAGAAATTTCTCCAGTTAATTACTTGCAATAAGGCAATTGTTTTTTGTATTACAAGTTTTCTGAAATAGCATGTTTAAATATGCAAATGATCCATTATCTCATTAAATATGCACACATTTGAACTAGGGCTGTCAGTCAATTAAAATATTTAATCGCGATTAATCGCATGATTGTCCATAGTTAATCGCGATTAATCACAAATTAATCGCACATTTTTGATCTGTTCTAAATGTACCTTAGAGGAATATTTTTCAAGTTTGTAATACTCTTATCAACATATGAGTGGACAAATATGCTTTATGCTAATGTTTATTATCATTTGAACAATGACAAATATTCTCATGAATATTAAACACAACAACCTCTGAACATTACAAATATTCGCCTCAATTCAACCTGGAACCTCTCTCATACAATACAAATGGTGTGTGTGTGTGTGTGTGTGTGTGTGTGTGTGTGTGTGTGTGTGTGTGTGTGTGTGTGTGTGTGTGTGTGTGTGTGTGTGTGTGTGTGTGTGTGTGTGTGTGTGTGTGTGTGTGTGTGTGTGTGTGTGTGTGTGTGTGTGTGTGTGTGTGTGTGTGTGTGTGTGTGTGTGTGTGTGTGTGTGTGTGTGTGTGTGTGTGTGTGTGTGTGTGTGTGTGTTGGATCGTTGGAGCTATGTGCAACTCAAGGCATATGCTCGAACGGGAGCTGCCTGCCTGGACGCTGCAATCATGTTGCTGCAATCATGAGTGTGCTGACTTCTCGTACAATGTCCCGCTGTCTGCTTCCTGCAAAAAGTCAAGTGCTCGGCGCAGTTGTGTGGATAGAGCGCTCCTCTGTTTTCATTTAAACAGCTCCTTATATCCGTTAGCGCAGCTAGCTAGCACCAGATGCGAACAACAACAACAACAACAATGCACGTAAGGTCTCTCTCTCGCTCGCTCGGGCCACACAAACACACACACCTTCCCGGTCCTCCCGATGGCCAGTCGGTGCCTGCGGGTGAGCGTGGAAGTGTGGTCTGACACAAGCGGGCGGCAGGAGCGGGGCTGTCAGCAGCATCAGTTTGTAGATGATATTTTAAACTCGATGCGCTCTGAAACTACGGGGCGGCAGAGGAAAAAAAATACACATGCGTTAATCGCGTTAAAATAATTTGTGGCGTTAATTTTTGTTTGCGTTAACGCGTTATTAACGCGTTAACTTGACAGCCCTAATTTTAACACATTACAGGAATCGAAATCTGAACTTTGGATAAAGCCAGGTTCAAAATTCTGGTTTCATTTTGTAGTCATATTAGCATCTAAGGCTTTTACAAAAGGGATATTGGATATCTCTTTTTATCACTCCATAAATCAGAAAATACTGTCAACAGCCCTAAAATATCAATTTTCGCCATGTTTTTAGGTATACAATGTTGTATAATTCAGGCTATGAATGATATATGAACAAACCCTTCTGTAAAAGCCTTCATAATATTGATAGGAATATAACTGGAAGGTTTGGTGTATGTACGTGCTACTAAAGTTGAAATTTCGAACTCAGAGTAGGAGAAAAAACTCATTTTGAGAAAACAACCTTTAAAGATTGCAGTGAGGCGCTAGCTAAACCCTCCTGTTCTTTGGATGATAGCTTGTGCATCGACGCACTCCGTGAAGGTATTTCATGTTCGGGGTCATTTGTTTTTTGTATAATCTTGCTTCGTGCAAGTGACAATTGTTGTCGTCTTCTCTGTGAACGTTTTTTTCGCCGTTCTTTTGCCATTTTGAGATTTCAATTTCTAGCGGAAAGCTAACCAGGAAGTGTTTTAGCACACCACGTGACGCATCTGAACGAATCACGTTGTCAGAAATTGACACCAGCCAATGAGATTTCGTTTCTTGGTTTAAGACCCCTTTGTGCTTTCACGATTGGTTGCTGATACAAAGGAAATGACCATATTTGGATCTGATGAGATTGTGCAGGAGAGACACAGCTTTCCAACGATATCTCTGTTGACATGGTGCACACAGCGGTCGCGGTACTTTATGTTACGTTAGAATGCTAACTTTTGGTGAATTTAGGAGAAATCTACAGACGCAAATAGACAAACTATAGTAAAATAAACACTTAAATGTGTATTTTGTACGTTTTCCTTCCAAAAGCCTGAAAGAAAACAGGTTATAGAATGAAAATAGCACAAAATCTCAAAATTGACCGGTACTTGAAAAACGATGTTTTTGCCTGCCGTGTCTCGCCTTAAACATTGTACCTCCAGCAACAGCTCTGTAGATGAGGCTCATTTACACTGAGTCTGAATGTAATGAAGTTATAACCCCCTCAGCCGGGCTACAGCAGACAGACTTGTCCCCAAACATCCCCTCTAAGGCATACCCTTCCATCTGACTAATGGCTAACTACTGGCCTAAACCATGACCTCATCCAAATGCACACCCATGCACCCGTGCCACATTTATTATTAACAATTGTATTACATGGTCATAAATCAAGGTCTATGTCTGAACAAATGTAGTTAAACCCTACTCACATAAAAAATAAGCACACAGTGCTTTAAAAAAAGAAAATGCAATTGAGTCCCTCTTTGGCTGTAATTTATTTTGCCTGCAGTGGAATGATAACGCACCAGATGGTTACATAGAACCATCTGAGGAGCTGTCATTTGAAACTGTTTGGAAAAGGGCAGGTTCTTTCAAAAACAATACTTGGCAGGGGATTGGATGAACCATCTGTCTATCACCGTCAGTCAGTAGAGAATAGGGCGAAAACATCTTCGCAAGTGAGAAAAGCCTTCAGTGTTGTGTGTATCCAAAATAAATAAGAGGTTCAGCTTCAGAAAATGGTGAACTATGCCCGTCAAAATGAGTGACTACGATGCTTAATTTTTCAAAAAAAGCAGTCAAATTGTATTCTTTAAGTGTGTATTAGCATGTTAGCTTGATAATAAACAAATTACCTGTTGTTTTAAAGGTTTTTAAAAAGTCCAATTTGCTGTTGTCAAATCCCAAAGCATTATCAAAACATTATATTTCTTAACCTCACTGACGCACTGACTGACTGTGGGGGGTAAGCAATCAAAGTTGGAATGAAATGGACTCAAACTTGAACGAAACTGCACTGTGTACAGTGTAAAACACAGAGGGGTTCACATTTATGTCACCTTTGAAGCTACCAGGATGACAGGTGACAGCTAGAGATGTCCCGATCCGATCACGTGATCGGGGATCGGAGCCGATCACGTGATTTTCAAAAGATCGGGGATCGGGAGAAAAAAATCGGGGATCGGGATTTTTTTTTTTTTTTTTTTATATAATTTTTTTTTTTATTATTTAATGTTACAAAACTAAAATTACCATGTTCACGTCTTAAAGTCATCCTGAGGACTTAGTTTTGGTTTAAAATTACACAACATCATGTATGTGTTGCTTTCTTTGGGCTTGTTTTCATAGACCTGGTTGCTTATTTCTCTGAAATCTGGCAACAGAGTGGGCGCAGTGTCTAATAGTAGCAGTAAGCTAACGAGAGACTACGTTCAGCTGGTGACTCGGGAGTCGGGACAGAGAAAATGTCAGGAGTTTGGAAGTATTATAAAATTGAAAGCGAAGGCAGTGTAACAGCCAGATGCAATGTTTGCAAGGCGGAGGTTCCGCGTGGTGGAAAGAACAGAGCTACGTTCAACATGACCAATCTAATACGCTACCTGAGAAACAAACACCAACAACAACACGGCGAGTACACAGCGGCCACTCAGGTAACGGCACTGAAACAACCGACACTTTCAGAGACTTTTAAAAGGAAAGAGAAACTGCCCCAGAACAGTGAAAAGGCCAAACAAATAACTAGATAGCTGAATTCATCGCATTGGAGGACCAGCCGTTATCTGTTACCTTTTTTTTTTCTTAATGCATTGCATAAAGATCGGATCGGGAAAAATCGGTATCGGCAAATTGTCAAAATCAAATGATCGGAATCGGATCGGGAGCAAAAAAAGGTGATCGGGACATCCCTAGTGACAGCTTTGCAGGGCTTCTACAAGTTCTTCTTATATTAAAATGAAACTACGGGTGGCTGGGAGGAGCAGATGGGAGTTAGATCACAGTTTGAGAACAAGAGTTGCTTGCTAAGTTACACGCTCTTGCGGAGAGTACAGAGAACACGTTAAGAAACGAGTGAATAAGAAACCGTAAATGACAGAGAGGAGAGTACCATGTCAGTTAGCATCTTGGATTGAAAAAGTGTGTTTCAAGGTCAAGATAAGCAGTCATGGTAAATGAAATACTAATGACTGTGGTAATTGACAAATTGCTGGAGCTATATTGAAAAGGGAAATGTCGGGGGAAAAGTCTGAGGTCACTCATCTCTCCTGAGTGAAATCATATCAACTGCCTATTGCCTAATGATCTCATTCAAATATTCCAATGGAGCTTTGGCAGAATTTCTAATGGTGGTGTGCTAGGGCTGAACGATCAATCGATTTTAAATCGAAATCGCGATTCGAGATGATGCGATTATCAAATCGCAAAGCCTGCGATTTTTTTTAACCTTTTTTTTTTTTTACAATATATATATATTTTTTTTCTTATTCTTGTGTGTCAGTCATCCACACCAATCAGAAGTGCTGTGCTCCACATGTACCAGCCATTGTTAATCAATCAGAAGTGGCCCATGATACAAGGTGATAGACAGATTGATCCAATCACCTGCCAAGTGCTTTTGAAAGTGCCTGCCCTTTCCAAATGGCTTCCAATGGAGCTTTCCTAGATAGTTTGGTGAAACAAACCATCTGAGTCAGGTTAGTAATGCTCCATCACATGTTCTACATCTATTACAGGGTGAATCTTTAACTGAAGCTTGACTTTAAAGCAACCCAACGGAAGTTTCATGTAAGTTTAGTTATTTCACTCGTAGCTCGGGCTGCGGGGGTGCTAGAGACTAGGGCTGTGCAATTTAATCGATCCTGCGATATTAGGGGTGTAACGGTACACGTACCGAAATTATTCGGTACGGGCCCTTCGGTTCGGTACACGTGTGTACCGAAGTGTACCGAACTAATATAACGTTAAACGTAAAAAATTGAGAACGTGAACAACTTCTTGGAAGTAATCTCAGGTGCTGCGTCGCAGCATTCAGAGTAATTTGCTCCCATTGTGTTCAACGCATAGAGCGAGCAAGTCAATTCATTGGACGAGCTGGTCAGAGGGATGCGTTCAAATGTAGTCAGTAATTTGAGGAACTGTCGAAATGGCGAACGCAGATAAAGTTGAGCTCGAAAATCCTCCAGCATCATTGAAGTCTCCGGTTTGGGAACATTTTGGTTTCGCAGTTACGTACAAGGATGACGGACAAAGACAGGTGGACCGAACCAAAGCTGTTTGTCGGCATTGTTCAACTAAAATTGGTTACGCAGCTGGCAATACATCAAACTTGCACACTCATTTGAAAAGGCATCACTCGAACGTGAATATCACCGGTACCAAAAGACTGAAGTGCAAACCCAACTCCCGCTAGCATTTAAGCCTCCACCACTCGCAAAAACTTCAGACCGAGCCAAAGCTATTACAAACGGCAAATATCCTTATGTTGCCATGTTAGCAAAGCGCTACCTGGCTGTATCTGCTACCTCTGTCCCTAGCGAGAGGGTTTTCTCCACAGCAGGAGACATTGCTAGTGCCAGCAGATCTGCCCTTTCGGCAAGCAATGTGGACAAGTACATTTTTCTTTAAAAAAACATGAAAATACAATGACAAGCAAGTCATAATGTCAAGCTGGCTGCTTAGGTACTAGTACAGTAAAGTTCAAATACAGATTATTTCAGTTCATCGAAATGCTGCACCTTAATGTTTATTTTATTATATTTTGCATTTATTTGAGTGAATATTCATAATTTAATAATAATTAAAAACCCAAAACTAATAGTTTATGTTTTGTGAGTACTAGAACAGTACAGTTCAAATACAGATTATTTCAGTTCATCGAAATGCTGCACCTTAATGTTTATTTTATTATATTTTGTATTTATTTGAGTTTTAATATTTATTCACAGTTTAATAATAATTAAAAAAAGATATGTTATGTTTTGTGATAATTTTTTCTGCTGTACCAAAAACGTACCGAACCGAGACCTAAAAACCGAGGTACGTACCGAACCGAAATGTTTGTGAACTGTTACACCCCTATGCGATATATATCGATATTTAGTTTTCCGAGAAAGTATCGATATTTCAGCCGCGGGTATCGATACATTAAGTCTGATAACTGTGTTCGTTATCCTCGCGTCCAGGAGAGAAGCTTTAAAAAGGAGACTAATTGAGTCTCTGAGAATGTTCAAATGTATACTTTAATTAATAAAAAGCGCGGTAATGTTACAAGCAGAAGATGGTTCAGTCAGAAAAACAGCTGTGTTCTGGCTCTCGTGAGCAAAGGGAAGAGAGCGAGCTCCACCTTTCCAGCTGTTAAATATCCTCTGCTGGCTCCTCCCTGTGGGCCGGTTGGCGCTGCTGGGGACCGGCCCTCCACGTCTCCAATGTTCGTTGTTGCGCATTACAGAGGATTCAGACATTGCACATTAAATATATAACTAAACACGCCTTTTCTCCTCCTTATCTCTTTCATGACTTTTCATTTAATACATTTTAAACGCTATAATCAATACTCCAAAAATACCTCACGGCTGGTATCATTTCCGGATGTTGTCTCATGCTACCCACGTCTGTAAACAAACGTATTCAAATAAACTGTACCTTCATTTAATATTCAGCAATAATAATATCTCGACGTCTATAGTTGTAGTGTTGAAATCAGTAGGTTTCGGTGTGCAACACTCCGTGTCATATCGCTACTAAATTCACCTCTATAGGGAATGGTATATTAGCCACATGCTAAATGCTAACCGGAGATGAAGGATTTGCAGAATAAAAGCTTAACAACTGGTTGTGCACAAGAACTTCTGGTTTTTCAGTATAAAACAGCATTTAAACTGACGGTATGTTTATGGTACTTTATGCCATCAAAACATTGATTTTAATTTCTAACAAGTCCCATTCAAATCCCCCGTGTTCCGCCACCTGCAGCACCTTTTAATTCTCCATTGTCCATTGTGATACTTCACTCACCACATCTTTTGATTCATTTTGTCCAGCATTTGCAAGCTGTAGACTCTCTGTCAGAGCCATATATTGTATAATTGATGCTTTCAGTTTTCAGTTGAATTAATTCAATCCAAGTCAATGGAACACTCACAAGATGTCACCAAAATCACACTGTCCCTTTAAAATCTTTCAGAAAATGATATAAGTGTATCGAATTATATCGAATCGTTGGCTGAATATCGTGATATATATCGTATCGTTGGCTGAATATCGTGTATCGTATCGTATCGTGAGATTAGTGTATCGCTACAGCCCTACTAGAGACGGGAGTATGTTGATACGACCTTCCTAGCCAGAGTTATGGCCGCATTTTACAATAAACTTCCGTTGGGTCGCTTAAAAATAAATATCGCAATTCGAATCTCAATCGCAATATTTGTCAGAAAAATCGCAATTACATTTTTTCCCAAAATCGTGCAGCCCTATGGTGTGCCACCATCAGAGCTGGATTAATTCCTTAAGTGTCGAAATATCCTCCTTGATCTCACTAACTAGGGTGCACCCTCTTAAAAAGGAGACATGCCTTGAAGGTCACAGGTTGAGATGAAAAACCCCGGGAAAGAAGATGAACCCATCACAGGCAACATTTACTTCACAGTATATGTCACATGAAAAGGACTAATGAGGAAAAAGCAGGTTGGAAGTACTTAAAAGTAAAAACACTACCATTAATAATACATCTATTGAAGGATATGTGGCGTAGACATTTGCATTAAGTTGAAATTTCATTTAATTCCAGAGCACTGGCTTAATTTGACTATATAGTTTAGTTAAAAAGGTAAAAACCAATCCGGATAAATACCTAAAGCTATATTTTGAATGACACGGAGGAAAGCAGGGGGGTGCTTTACAAGACATGCACTCTAAAAGAGTACCCTCAAAAAAGCATCCATCATCTCATATTTCATGCTACAGGAAGCCCTTCAACAAAGTAGCAGATATTGGTTTTCACTCAAGCACTGCCTCGGTAGAATGGGATAGTAGGGGAAAACCACTCAAATGTTGCACCCAAGGTGGATGTGACCAAAAAGCTTTTCATGAAAGTGATTCTTAAACTGACTTTAAGACTATTGGTACATTGCGTTTTAAAAGGAGGCAGTGATAGCTTAGCTATCTAGGGTGGTCAAACTAGGCCATATAAAACATCAGCACAATTATGTAAAGAGATATGCCTCTTTTCTATTCCTTATGCAGCTTTTTGGATTCCTCTCACTGACCTCTTATCTTACTTTATATGGCTCCATACTAAAAAATAGCCACTAATCATGTTTTTGCAGAAATAATTGAAGAGCTTTTAACATCAGACTCCCTTTTATAGTTAGTATTTTTGGGAGTCAACCAATTTTTCGGTTGACAAATGAGTATAACAGCAAAATTCATAGCCAGTGGAAGAGAGCATAATCCTTGACGTACACTTTGTCATTTGCCCATATCTGTTCAGACTATTCACATGTGGCTCAAAATGTTTGCCCATGCATGAATCATGTATCAAAAACAAAGCAGTATGCTTGTGTGCTGTCCAAGTCTGTTCAGAGTGTATACAACCTACACAGACAGTGCATTTCCCCACACAAAATAAGAGAAAGATACAAGGGAAATGTTGGCATCACCATGACATCTGTATGGTGGCTCAATGCGGAGAAAAGTATTGCATTTAGACTGCCACACTGCCACTGTGACTCAATAACAACCGAGTCGAAAAATGCTTGTTTTACATCTCCCCCACCAAGCAAAAACAGTTTGACAAAATGTTGAACAATGGAACCAGGAGCTTCAAAGAATCGCAGCAAATGACCAGGATACCGGCAGAAGGCAAAGGACAGATGGGGCTTTTACATGGTGAGGCAGTTACTTGCCTCCAATCGTTGCAATATGTGAAGGGGCTCAAATATGCATAGGGTATAAGCACTTGCCCCCAACGTGCAGTCCTAAACTTACTCGCAGGTGCAATGTGAGGGCAACTTCAGCCTATAAATCAATTGGGTCAGTCCATCAGGGTCGGGAAATGAAGAAGGCACTCGGGACAATGATAAGCATTTGGAAAGAAACACCATTTTACTCCTGTGGTGCTACATGTCTCAAGGACACATTCAATTGAAGAGTTGGATGAGGGGGTGGGGGGGTAAATATGTCTTTCTTTCAGAATATCTGTTAGATCAGGAGGAGGCCTCATAAAAAGCAAAGCAAGTAGACAGAGTTGAGTCTCTGCAGGCTGAAATGCTGCAAGATGAGACTACAAGTGGAATTAGAAAACATTTAATACTGACATCATCTTGTTGCATTTGTGAGATTTTAAGCCATATGGGCAACAATTATTTCATGGGGGGCGTTTCATCTCGCTTTTAACAAGGAAATGCAGCAATTCCTATAATCATTTATTAGAATTTGAAAGATTAAAGCTTGTTTTTCTTCCCAGAGATGTCTTAAGGCAGAAATAAACAGTTGATCTGCCGGCCTGTAAGTGCACTGATGCCTGCTGTGTTGGTTGCTTGAGTCATGCTATTCTCAAAGCACTCCTTGGACTTTTTATAGCAGCAGGTTAGCTGCATGCCAACAATGCCTACAGTTTCCATGTGCTCAGCAAGCGATCACATTACATTGGGCCTTCTGCAACTCTGACCGGCATTGAGATGATGGTGGGAGGCAGCTGTTTGAATAAAGACACCAACCTGGAGGATTCAGGTGAAATAAAAAGGAACCCCAAGGATATCTGTGCGGTACTTCCTCATGAATAAATATATAAGCAAATCCAATGTCAAAATAGGAGAGCAACAATACCTCTCCACATATAAGTGGTTATGACATTGTAGTTCGCAGTAATACTATGTCTCAATGTATTTTTCAGAAAGTTCTGGCTGAACTTCTTCAACTACAGCTTTAGCAAACACCTCCAGGTCTATCCTTGCAGGGGTTAACACTCACATTGAATATAAAACTGTTATAATGGATTTTTAGGGGCTTTTAACTTTCATGATTAAATTGTTGCAGATGATTAATTTTAATCTCAATATCCCTTCCTTTTCCTAACCAGCAGGAATGTCACCTTTGAAAAGCAGAGATCCAAAACTGTCACCTGTTTTTAGAAGTCAACCGTAACATAGGTAACATCTGTATACTAGGACGATGAAATGCAGTTTATATGTGCCAATAATAAAAAAGTTTAAAATGTTGAGTTTGTAATTATCTGTTGTGAAATAATTTAATTGGTTATTGCTTGTAAGATTCATCGTGGCTTGAAGACCAACTATAGTGGGGAGGATAGCAAGTCATTGCTGTCCACCGTAATCTTAGTCTGAGGGCCATTTCCCTCCTCTGAACAGGTCCAACCTAGACCCCTTGCTCCACAGCTGCTCTCCAGTCTACCTACCAGTCTTGATAAGAACAATGATATAAAAGCTGCATGATGGGCTCGTCTTTCTCGGCCGCTCACAGATTGACAACCTATTCCAGCTGCCACTCAGTCCTGCTCGACACCACTCCATTTTGCCAATCTTTCATTTCTTTCCCCCTGCCCTGAGGCCTCGTCAACCCACCCATTCCTCCATTCAACTACACCTCCATTATTCTGCGCTCTGCAACAAAAGAGCATCACCCTGGGCAGTTGTGTCCTTGCCTGGAAGTCAGCTTTACTGATAACCTATAACAAAGCTGTGGCTTCGGAACATAATGCTCCGTAATGTCACACCAGATGGGCTTGCCAGTGGCTCTGCAGTGACAATAAAGTCATCCCCTCTCAATGGACCAGTGAGAATGAACACTAACAGCTGAACAAAGGACACATCTGCACCAGGAACGAGAGCCCAGATGTCCCTTTGGCAGACGTGCAAGGGCAGAGGAAGGTTTCAAATAGGGATGCTCCGATCGCCAATTTCGGGGCCGTTCGCCAATCGCTGGAATCAGTATCGGCCTATACCGATCGCCGATCCGATCGAGTGGGCGGGGCCTAAATGGAAGATTTAAACATCACTTTAAATCTTCCATTTAAAGTGATGTTTAAACTCAGTTAATGGGGCTCATTCACGGAGCTTCCACAAACAACAATCAACTTAATTATTACATTCAAATGATGTACATTATTCAAGTTAACATTCACTTTGGATAATAATAACACGGGAGAAATGAGCGGAAGCGCTCTCTTTTCCTCTCTCCCTCTCTCTCTCCCCCCCTCTCTCCCTCTCCTGACAGCCAGTCAGTATCTCATGGAGCGCACTGATCCAGTAATAAATTGAACATGGCCCTCTCGTTGCAAGCTACTTGTAACTCTATGTGGGCTTAAAGATATTAACTATTTTAACATGTTAAGCCCGAAAGTCCCCGCCGGCGGGTACTTTAGTTTTTTTTTCAGGACACTGTGTCTCAGGGGATCTTAATATTTAACAACCTATTAATGTGTTATACCAGATTAACGGGAATAATCTCAGCTAACTGACGATACAAACCATTTTTACCAAAACAAGTCTCATAAGAAGCATCTAAATGACCCGAGCGAAAAATGCTAACCTATTACTGCACCGATAATCACTCCTAGCTCCCTTATTACTTATCCTAGGTGCACATCCAACACATCGTTTATGATCGCAAGGAGACACAGAATCTAACGGTGCCCACCTCAACACTGAAAGATACAAACTTGCGACGTTATCAACAAAAACGTACATCAAAACAAGTGGCGCTAGGTAGCCCACAACGCTAACATGGCTTACCTTCGTCTTTGTCTGATCTAAACTGGTCTTCAATGGCATTAAAACGATAAAAAACGATGGTGTAGTTAATCCATAGGTTAATCCAATGTAACTGCGTCCCCTTTGAAATGTTCTGATAATCCATAAGCAATAAAACAGCTTTTCCGTTGCTTGATATCAGAGCAGCGATATTTCTCCCCTCTCCTGCAAGCTAGCATGCGCAGAGACCACCATTCTTTTTTAACATGAGTGTGTGCGGGACAATTTCCCTTGGATTCTATTGGCTCTAACGGTCAGAAAGAGATGTCACATGTCAAAATCGAACAAGGGGGGCCAGAGATATGGAAAATCCATCCAAATGGCCCCAGAAGAGGGTTTTTTTTGCTAAATCTGTCTTTAAAAAGGTCAAATATCACTTGTTTTGCATCAATCTTGATACAGGGTAGTTATTATATGTTGTACTTTGGATTCCTAAAGCTTTTAGTCTACTAACCCATCATCCAAGGTTAGTTTTCACTATAAGTACAACATATTTTTTGGACGGACACTATAATTTACAGTTTTTTACCATGTTCAATCTGAATTTTCCTTAAAATAAAAAACATCTATATTGATTCTGACTTTTCTACATCCAACTCACAGGTTTATCATTACTTTGAGAAAAAAGATTATTAATTTAACCCTTTTAGAAGGGAAGATATGGTCATTTGTGCTGGGAATGTCATTTTCGAGCCTGAGACCTGAAAAACAGGCTTGGGGCCTAACAGGTTCTATTTTAATTCAGATTTACTGGTTGGAGTTTTTAAAATGTAAATATTTGCTGGCCTTTTTGGTAAACTTGATATATTTGGCTCTTGGGTTGGTCAAACAAAATAGAACTTCTTATAAGTCACCTGGCTTCTTGGAAATTGTTATGGACCATTTTCTGGCATATATAACGATTAATCAAACAAACATACGGCAGATAAATCAATAATGAAAAGCTTCATTAGTTGCAGCCCAAGACATATCAACTACCCTTAGAAAATGAGTCCAAGTTACATAGTTTCAATTAGAGTCATCCTCTGCATCTGGTTTGTCTTAATTTTGTAAAAGCTATGAGATATTTTTGTTAAGGGCCATAGCATGGTTTCTCTCATTTGTAATACTTCTCTATTGGTGTAGGAGGAGAGGGAACCAGAGCACCCTATTAAATCCATGTAATCCCAGGGGACACCATGTACAGACAGAACTGAACCATGCAGTGGTAACTTCACAAAACAGCTCAGAGTGGCTACAACTGCCTCACTTTCATAATAACTCCCGCTTTAGGAATCATCCGATTAGTCCAGCTCTTAGCTATCTACCTGGGTTAGCTGTGCACGCTAAACATTGGATTCCTAGGGAGTTCCTGCTAAATGTTGGAGGAAGGGATTAATATAAAGGGGGGAAATTACTCAAGAATAAGCTGCGTTGAGCCAGTTGAATTATTCAGTAATGCTTTAGAGATGCTTTGAGCAGCATATCTTATTAAATGGGCTCTGTTGTAAGTAGACTATTAGCTACAGAAGACATTCAATTTAACCTGAGGCCGAAAGGCAGACAAAAACACAAATCAACCCTATCCTTCCTGCATAAAAAAACATTAAGCACCAACATTACACGTAAACATGCACACCCAAACAAACTGATGAGGCAGTTCTTGGAACAATGAAATCTCTTTGGCTCCACCACTAAAACCTCCCTCAGATTGGATGCCTGGCAGGCAGTAATTTCTTCTCTTCCTCTCCGCCTCCTACCATCCGACCACAGTTTCTCTCTCCTTCTTCTCCTCTGTATGCAGGTGCGCTCGCCCACAGAGCTATACGCTGACTCCTGTCAGTAAGAGAAGGGGATGTATGATAAGCACAGATCCCCTCTGTTCCCTCTGCCTCACGGCCATCCAGAGAGAGATCCAATATTCGACAATTCTGACTAACAATACTCTTCAGTAAGCACAGACCAAGACTCTCATAACAAGTACATATTGGGTTTCACATGTTTCCCCTCAGGAAAAGCCCTACTGACTCCACTGTGCACATGCATCATTTACACATGCCAGTCTTTTAATGTTTGTTCTTTTACAGAGCTCGACATTCTGGGTGAAAACATGCAAGGATATCTTCACAAAGCATTTTTCTAAAGATCCTGTAAACGTGGGCCAATATTACTAGTCCGTTTCAAAGAGGCGGAAGAGTGTAAAGCTGTCTTTGGATGAAACTCAAAGCATAATGACTGACAGCCGACTGGTCACACATTTCTACTTCTGATGCACTGAACATTCGCTTTAGGAAAACACACTCGCATTCAAAGGGAGTGTCGTCAATTACAGAGATTGCATTTGTCAAGAGGACGCGTCGCTCCTTCGGTTTACCCCCAGTCGGATGGGTTCTGCGGGCCGGGTTGGTCATGGAACAACAATCACATCAAAGCGCCCATGACAACACAGAACTAACAGCTTGACAAAAGCAGCATCAACCGCACATCTCCACACAGATGTTTGAGTGAAGTTTGTCCGCTGTTTCCTGAAGCATTTTCTGTAGATGAGATCACGAGGGATAACCTTAGTTCTGCTATCGAGGTTTGTTCCTGGACTCACTCCAATATCAGTTCCAGTGGAGGATACAGTATAAAGACAGAATGCTATTTCATTTAACACTTTTATAAAAAAGAGCAACAATACAGGCTGTGATACCACAATGTCAGTGTTTACCTTCTAAAGCACACCTTGAAATTCAACATAAAACAACTTGCATAGTCAATTTATTTCAGTCTTATTTTTCCTTTGTCAGCATTTTTCCTACCTTTGAAGTATAGCATTTTCAAAGCTGAACAATCTGAAGAAAACTCCAGTGTCAAAACCAAGCCCCCAGGAAGTACGCCGGAGTCTGATGAGTGTATTAGGTGTGGCCAAACGGCGGTACTACACTTCCTTTAGGTTGCTGGGCCCAGAAACACTTTTTCCCATTGACTTACATTGGGAAAGAGTGGTCTGTAACTCGTTGGATAATTTTTTTTAAACTAAATAAACAACCCAGTATGAACACTTGTTTTGCCCTTATTAAAAACATTCGTTCTTCAAGTTGTAAAAATGACCCACGGGACCGCACCGCCCGGCACGTTCATGTTACGTGTTCAGCACTACATGCGTTTATCTTTACCCATGGATGCACAATAAGAACGGACCCATATCGCCTTACTGCCATCCCACGGAGCTGTGATAATGGATATATTGCACATGTTTGCTGTAATTCATCATTTGTAAATTATTATACTACATGGGCTGTATGATTAAATCTTGTACCGTAAATGTTGTATTAAATAAAGTTAATATTACCGACGTTAGATTAACGTCCCTGTAGCTTATTATTGTACTAAGAAGCTTATTGCACTGTGTGTGTATATATACACACAGTGCAATACTTCTTTCATGCTAAATGAAGCTCTGTTGGATATCACTAGATCCTGTTACGGCCCGTCTACACTACAGCGTCGACAGCGTCGAAAGCTCCAATCTGCCCATTCACTTTCAATGGGGTGACGTCACGTAGCCGCGCTTTTTCGCCGAACTGAATTGTGGGTAGCAGAGCGGTCCGTCTCAGGCGACAGAAGTTGAACAATGTTCAACTTCTGACGCCGGAGTAGCCAGCGCCAGCCAATCAAATCCCGTTTCCCAAAATCTGACAGCTGAAGCCGTAGCCAATCAAACCGCGTCTAAGCTGGGAGAGATATCCCGCCGTTCATTTCTATATTTCAAAAAAAGTCGGAGGAGAAACTAACTATCGCCGTAGCAAATCACCCGGTTTTGTATGACCAGACCCTCTTCACCTACCGGGATACAAACCGGAGGAACCAGGCATGGAGGGAGGTGGCAGAGACAGTGGGGGAAACTGGTAGGTTTTCGAATAATCGATTATTATTCGCCAGGGCTGCCGAATAATCGATTTTGATCATGGTCAGTTTCTGGCAACCCTAGTGCAGTGGTGATAAATGTTTTCCTCATTACAATGAAATATGAGTTTTTATACTCAAATGTCTGTTTTGGTTTTTTACAATTTGAGTATGTATCTGAATTTTGTTGAGAGCGCTTGTCAAAATGTAGAAATGTGTAGAACTTGAGATCTTTTAATACACCTGCTTTATCTTCCTTATTACTACGGCAAAAGCAACATTTCTTTTTAGTCAGTTTCATTAACTTTTTCATCCACATCAGTGCTCTTCTCAGTGTGATCTGCTCTGTTGGCATCCAAATTTCAATAATGTGGAAACAGCGTTAAAGAGTAATCTAATTAACTGTGGAAGCCTGCTGTTTAGGGAATGTAGAGTTCAGGAAGCACTGCCGTCTACATGCTAAACGCAGAGATGTAAGAAGCAGGGTTGGGTGTAATCGGTGGCTTGTGTTGCACTGCTGCCATGTTTCAAAGTAGTATAGTAGTACACAATAAGATTATTTAGCCTCCAATAACAAATAAAGAGTTGGAACACAATCCTGAACACCATCAGAGGACAATGCTCTTAAAATCTTATTAGCAATGGCTGCCAAAACTAGCAAAAGGCCTGTGGTTGAGCTAAGGGTGGGGCAAAGGACCACCTCAAGGTCATTTGAAATGAAAAATAGCCAACGCTACAATGTCCTGTAGCTTGTGCAAACAGCAGGCTACGCTGGACCTCTCCCACCCCATGTAATTAAGTGTTATATTAAACAAACACTTACACTGGCTCCGAACACCTGTGAAGCTTATAATGTGCGGGTGAGCACACAAGCGCAAATATTGCAGTGAATGCTCAGCAGAGGCAATTCATCACGCAAACATATTGGCCTACCTCTCAGTGTCATTATCCTCCATCAAGGCGCCTGTGACTCTCATGCCCTCCGGGCTGCTGACAAGCACCTCTTGTTAGGTGGCAATCTTGCCAGCACTTTGAGAATGGGCTCACCAAATTAGCTGACAGGCAAATTGTGGGATAGAAACTAGGGCATCAGTTACCAGTCAGTGTGAATGAATCGACCGGTGCTCTTCACATTTATGTGGTACAGTATATTGCCCTTTATTATGTCCTGAAACGGCAGCCTGGAGCATGCGAAAAGCTGAACAGCCCAAAATTACACATAATTCACAGCCAGACCTGAGGAGGACAGTCAACTGAGTAGTCGTGTGAATTAGCAAACCTTAAGAACTGTATTGGATATCGTCTTAAAGATAAATTACATTTAACCCAGTCCCCTTTAGAACAAATAGGGGTTACTACTGAGACCCCGTTTACACGAGGACGATATGGGTTGTATCCGCATAGTTTATCTTGCGTATTAGGGCTGCAACAAACGACTAATTTGATAATCGATTAATCTATCGATTAATGAAACCATTAATCGACTATTCGGACTATTATGCCTTGCACAATTTCTCAAACGCTCTTATTTAGCCATCAACTTTTAGATTTAGCTTGAGGTTGTTTTAGGCATGTGGAAACTAACAATGAAGACAATAAAGATGAATACTTGATTCAAAAATACATATATTATTAAATTAACTAAACACATTTTGAACAAAATTAACATTGCTTTTTATTTAAATTAAATAAATAATATTTCACATCAAAATAAACAGTGTTTTAACAAATCGTATAAAATAATCTGATGACAGAACTGTAAACAGAATAGCTGAAACTTTAACTAAATAAATAACTCTGTTTCCTCTAATCATTAACCCATGTTTGTATAATTGAGTTAACTCCGTGTGTTGCTGCTAGCATACATAACACCTGACGTGGAAACGTTACTCGTGGATGGGGCTACAGAGCTACTAGAAAGACAGTCGAACCCGGTGCATTCCTCCGTCTGAATGTGGTGCAGTTTTGCTAAATGTTTAGACAAATTGCTCGTGTTACCGCCCTTACAAACTAAACTCTTATTGCACTTTTGGCAACGAGCATTGTCCACATCGAGACGGGTAAAGTTTAACCACACCTCGGAGCGCGTTCTCTCCGCCATCTCCTCCGTGTGTTGCTGCATTTAGCAGCTGCGTGTGTGTAAACTGCCCCGCCCCCTGACGGGGGAGAGAGATCTCGTCTGATCGAAAATACATCATAGACGCATTTGTTTGTCTTTTTGCACATTAGAAACGAGTTGGCGACACTATGACTGCGATATAATGTTTTTGTAGCAATAATACATGACATATATTTTTTAAATGTCTCCAGTACCGATAAAAAGACCAATAACTTTGGAGTTTAACGGTGCGTAAAACACACGTGATGACGTCAACGAATCGACGACTGAATTAGTTGGCAACTAATTTGGTAATAGATTTTAATCGATTAAGTCGATTAGTTGTTGCACCCCTATTGCGTATAGCCCTTTCGTTTACACGAGGCCGTAACAAAACGATAGAAACGGACCCCTATCTGCAGTTTTGAACGGACCCCATTTTGTGGCAGCAGCAGCGCCACTTACACGCCCGGCATATGTACTACAGTGTTTCCAGCGAGTCGAGCGGTTTCGTGTGAACGAACACGTTAATTGAGCCGAATGCGTGTGGACGGAAGACTTTTTTGAAAACGCATACGGTGCGTAAACGCAAATGTTCCCGTGTAAATGGGGTCTGAATCTAGTATGACATAGGGTTGTTTCCTTTGTAATAATCTGTCTCCTAGCGCTGTATGCTCCATCCCATCTCAACGCATCTAAACTTCTAAAGAAATCAGTCTTATACACACCTTCAATTCACAGACTCCCCTACTATGCCGGACACTAGTCTGCAGGGAGGCCCAGCCTAGATAAAAACACTCTGCGATGGTGAATACAAATATTTTAGGGTGTTAGGCTGTTAGCTTTCCCGTGTCCTGTAAGTGTTGTGATATAGTTTGAGTGGAAGGAGTCCTGACCTGCAAGGCTCGAGTGGAGACTAAAGAACCGGAGCCAAAATAGTCATTACCTTTGGCACTGCTGTGAAATGGCTTATACGTTGCTGTGGTAACTCTAAACTATTAAACAAAATAATGTAATTCTAGGCAACCGTTCTATATTAACCGAGGATGGGCACCCACTCGAACCTTTTCGGCTGCAGGTAACTGGACACTGTCCGAACACTGAATATTTCATAAGCTGTTGGACAGTCGGCAAGGGAGTTTAGGCAGGGATCACAGCTGCAGCCAAATGTCTGGTAGGAAGATCAATCATGACTTATTCTCAGTTTTCCCACACTACTGCACTAGCTCAGGTGGTGCTGTGCCAGCAGCAGCCTTTGGTAGGGCCCAATCTACTTTTAGATACATGTCATCATTTGTGTGTGTCAAAAGCAGGGGGGGAGAAAACACACACATAATAGCTGGTACTAAAAAGCCAATTTGATAGCACGCATTGTGGGTTGAATTCATAACAAAGCACTTTCAGCAGCAAAGACTGTTATAAAAGAGGTCAAAAACACATACAAGTATTTTCTGAGGCCTTAACTGATATTAAAATGTTGTTTGAGATAGTGGAAGATTGTAGCCTTGAAACAACTGATATTTCAGATACTAAATCACACATCTTTTGTCTTCTGATTAACAATCAAAAGCTGTTGAATATTCCTGGATGTTTTTCTTTGTGTCCTACATGAATTCATGACACTGCCACCAAAATAAAATTGTTATCACGTTCATCGGTGGTGCCATTGGAGCTGCAAGTGATGGAGGTTCCTGGGATGATCGGGGGATTGACAGAGCCAATGAAAGTGGGTTGTACAAGTTCATAATGAATATTTAAAACTGCAGCACCCATATTTTGCAGAGTACAAGAGGTAGGAGGAGAGGTAAAAAGGGAGCATGAATGCAAGCAGCAGGAGCAGCTCAAAGAGAAAGGAGGAACGAAGCAATGTGTTTCGATAATTTCAGAGCACATTAGGCAGTTTTCCAATGGCTCTTGGGCTAAACCTTCTATTAACCTGGTAATGCCGCCGTCGTGAGTTTGCACGCAGATGGCACAGAAATGCTACAGAAGCAGATGGCATGGCACAAATACTACAATCACATCTGTCTCTTACCTTAAACTCAAAATATATTTTGTATCTGACCAAAACAACTTCAAGACATATATGGATGTCTAATATTGTATAAAAAGACAATCACTTATTTGACCAAAGCAATTTATTAACCATGTTTGTATTTATCCGAGTTTCGATTATCTCTCCAACCCTCTATAAGATCTTCTTCATGCTTGGTGAGTGTGTAGCTGACGACGAGATAAAGTGCAGTGCTGAGGGTCAAGTTATTTGGATCATTGATTCTGTAGAAAACTGCAAACCTGGTGCACCTGGTCGGACTTTGGTTAGCCAAAGCCGTAAAATCACAAATATACACCAATTAAAATAGTAATGGCCACTTAGTGCCATTATGGGAAGTCTCTGCATGTTTTTGTTGTAGTAGTAATCAGCAGCGAACCGCTTCGACACGTGTATTTCGGTTTATTCACGGCATTCTTTTTGTTATTCTACAGTATTGTTGTTTTATAGTTATTTGTTAATGTATACAACCCAATTTGTGTTCTTTGAAATGGAAAAGGATATTGCATTGTGTTTGTTACTTTTGTTGCAGTTGTATATGTCTTAAGTGTAATTTGGCTTGCCTTTCTATTTTGTATGGACATGCTTTTATTTTATGGAGAGTTAGTGCAGTTGACAGGAAGTTGTTGTGTACATATAAAGACAGAGGTTGCGTTCCAATAGTCCATTTAGCTTAGGAACGTTCCTAACCAAGTGAAATGACCCGGAAGTATGTCAGTGGCAGCCATGTTAAGTGCCGTTCCAATTCTCCAAATGAAAAGGAAAGGAGGTTTCAAACTTCCTTTATAACCTCCTTTAGCTTAGGAACCACTGGACCTCCCTTGACGAAAGGAGAGGAGAAAATGCTGCCCCACAATGCATTGCAGCCGCAGCATTTGCCGTGACACAACAGTCGGCCGTTCACGGAAACAACCGATTATGACCGAGAAATTATATCATGAACGTTACGGTGCTTATTAAGCATTTTAAAACGTATGTGGTAAGTTGCCAAAGTGCTTTGTTCTGAACGTTCGTCAGTATTATAATCAAAAAGAGAAATATGAACGTTAGTTTTCACTGAAATGATAAAATAATAAATAATAAAAAAGTCAACATTTCACAGTCTTTACTGAGCTGTGTGGAGTTTGTTCAACTTTTAAAAGATGTTTGAATGGTGATAAACACAGTGATAGATGTTAAGGACTAACGTTTATAATAAATACATTTGTATTGATTTTAAGATATTTTCATAGTTCATACAATCATACGTATTGGGATCATTTGTATTAATGTGGACGGGAGGGAGAGGGTGACGAGCATAAGTTTCACTTTCCTTTTTTATTTCAATTCCAACTTTGGTCATGAAGAATATGTTTCTCTGTTGTCCACGTTCATAAAGCAAAAAGCAACAGCATCAGAGCACAGTGCAGAGTCTCTAGATGAGTTTACAGTAGTCCCTCCTTCTTATTATACATTCATGTTGTAGTCCGCTATAGAAAACTGTAGTTTCCATAGTTTCCCCACAGCAGCAGACGCACATTCATGACGTCCACTGACGCATCATAAACACGTCGCATAGTGAAAGTGCATTCGGATTCTCTAAAGTACCGCAGTCTCTTCTCCTAAGTCCTTTTGAATTCTCCTATCCACTATCCCTTAACGTTTCACTCAGAGGTCAAGGAATAGGAGATAGGGTTAGAATTTAGGAGCTGATTTTTGGATTATCGGAACGCAACCAGAGAAAGTAAACAATAACGTTTATGGTTAAGTGTTAGTACCCCCCAAAGAGGCACAAGCTCTTACGTTGATATTGGAGATTTCAATAAATAAAAAAACGAATATCCGTATAACGAAATTGAAACCCGAATAGTACTCCAACGAACGAATATTCGGATACAGCCCTATAACATATTAGGGCTGTGCATCTTCACTGGTCTCATGATTCGATTACGATTATCCTGTCAACGATTCGATTCAATATCCCGATGCATCACGATTCATACCAATGTGTTGCATCCTCAATTTTCTATATTACTGCACATGGCTTATTTTTCATCAATGCATACATGCAGTGAATACATATGAACTCTCTTTTTATTATTTAGAAAGTGCTTCAGAAATCAACAACATAAATGTCTTGACATTAATTTATAAACCAAAATAAATGAATTGTATAGGTCTAGCCTCCCTATATCTGTGTGTGAAGTTGTTCCATCCTCAAAAACTAAAAAATAATGCTTCTGCAGTCTAGCTGCAGCTTCTAGCAACGGCCTTCTGTTAAAGAAAGGACACTGAATGTCCTGAATGTGGCATCACACACAGGACTTGAGTCTGAACACAGCAGACAACAGGAGTATTTACAATAGCATATACAAACAAAAATACTGCATGTGGGTGCACACTTACATTCTCTGTCTTACATAAATCCCATGAATGTATGAGATTAAATTAGTTTCATTATATCTCAGTGATTAAGTGAATAATAAAGTTTCTATCGGGTCACTATCAGCCTGTCACTCATTATTTTCAGGGAGGGGGCGAGGTTTGGAGGAACGGAGAGGAGACTGTGATCGTGGAAGCTTTTTTCCTTCTGCCTTCACAAACTTTACACACGTATATATATCGTCTGAAAATTGCTAGAGGACATTCATACTTTGCAATCAAAGACTTAATTAAATCCACCAAAAACCTGACATGATTGTAACGCGATTATTTATGAAAAACATAAATCCCTGTGTCTCTGAGCTGCAGCGACACGGAGTGATTCAGAGCGGGTCCTTCTGCTGTTGGTTCTGGACTGGTGGTGTTGTGTTGGTGGATAAAGCAGACTGCTACGTGTTTGGTGTTGCTGTGCCGCTGTCACGTCTGTTCCCTGATCTCTGCATCACCGACCGATTTGATATTAAAGTGACAGAAAAAAATAAGTTGTAGTAAAGCCGCGGCCGAAAAATCAGGAAGCAACGTTACTACACTATAACCGATTATCTTCCGTCACTGCATCGATACCGAATCGTCCACGTCCGCATCGCAATGCATCGTAGAACCGATTATTTTCAACACCCCTATAACATATGCATATGGTTGTGACATCACGTTGTGTCACGTGACTTCAATTTTGAATTGAGCTGTCCCTTATAGATAATATTTCTTTACATTAGTGATGGGAATTACGGCTCTTTTTAGTGAGCCGGATCATTTGGCTCAACTAAGAGCCGGCTCTTGTTACTACAGTTTACCACGGAGCCTCAGTTTTGCCGCTGCAAGGCTCGCAGTTCACGCGCGTGCTCCACCGCTCATTGTGTCCAAATCGTGCAGTCAAATCGTACTGTCAGAACAAGCTGCATTGCTTGACATAACTGAGATGGGGGGGAAAATTGACTCATCATTCCCCTGTTTTTTTCTATGGGGTTGAGATCTGGCGACAGGCTAGGCCACTCCAGGACCTTGAAATGCTTCTTACGAAGCCACTCCTTCGTTGCCCGGGCGGTGTGTTTGGGATCATTGTCATGCTGAAAAACCCAGCCACGTTTCATCTTCAATGCCCTTGCTGATGGAAGGAGGTTGTCACTCAAAATCTCACGATACATGGCCCCATTCATTCTTTACTTTACACGGATCAGTCGTCCTGGTCCCTTTGCAGAAAAACAGCCCCAAAGCATGATGTTTCCACCCCCATGTTTCACAGTAGGTATGGTGTTCTTTGGATGCAACTCAGCATTCTTTCTCCTCCAAACACGTCTAGTTGAGTTTTTACCAAAAAGTTCTATTTTGGTTTCATCTGACCATATGACATTCTCCCAATCCTCTTCTGGATCATCTAAATGCTCTCTAGCAAACTTCAGACGGGCCTGGACATGTACTGGCTTAAGCAGGGGGACACGTCTGGCACTGCAGGATTTGAGTCCCTGGCGGCGTAGTGCGTTACTGATGGTAGCCTTTGTTACTTTGGTCCCAGCTCTCTGCAGGTCATTGACTAGGTCCCCCCCGTGTGGTTCTGGGTTTTTTGCTCACCGTTCTTGTGATCATTTTGACCCCACAGGGTGAGATCTTGCGTGGAGCCCCAGATCGAGGGAGATTATCAGTGGTCTTGTATGTCTTCCATTTTCTAATAATTGCTCCCACAGTTTATTTCTTCACACCAAGCTGCTTACCTATTGCAGATTCTGTCTTCCCAGCATGGTGCAGGTCTACAATTTTGTTTCTGTTGTCCTTTGACAGCTCTTTGGTTTTGGCCATAGTGGAGTTTGGAGTGTGACTGTTTGAGGTTGTGGACAGGTGTCTTTTATACTGATAACGAGTTCAAACAAGTGCCATTAATACAGTTAATGAGTGGAGGACAGAGGAGGCTCTTAAAGAATAAGTTACAGGTCTGTGAGAGCCAGAAATCTTGTTTGTTTGTAGGTGACCAAATACTTATTTTACCGAGGAATTAATCAATTAATTCATTAAAAATCCTACAATGTGATTTCCTGGATTCTTTCCCCCCATTCTGTCTCTCATAGTTGAAGTGTACCTAGGATGAAAATTACAGGCCTCTCTCATCTTTTTAAGTGGGAGAACTTGCACAATTGGTGGCTGACTAAATACTTTTTTGCCCATAACAGGCAAGTCATATCAGGGGGCTCGCCTACATATTTGTGTTTGCATATTGCAAAATAAGCTTGACATTTTGGTGCTTTGAAATCCAATTTTCATTCTTCGAATTGCTAGTTTATTTAACGTAATGGTTAGCTGGAGAAGATTTCAAGCTCTGTGCAGAGGAAAATCAATAAGAGCATCCAGACGACAACAGCCGTAATCATGTGTGTCTGGGAGTGAGGGCCACTACCAATCAGGATCCTGTGTGCCTGGAGTTGTACAAAATCTGTTTTTCTTTTCTCACTGTCAAAAAAGGTGAGGAAATTATAATATGTGATGCAGCATAATCATAAAAAACCTGCTTTTTAGAGCGATGCAGACCAATCTTGCATTTAAGAGTCAACAAAAGGTACCAGAATACATCTTTGAATAGCAGCATGTTTAACATTCTTGGGAAACACATTATCAACTGGAGTCAGGTTTATGTGTTAATCTATGCAAAAACTAATGTTATCCACAGCTATAAACACTTTAGAATTCCTGAGAGTGTTAATGATTGTAAAATACACGTAGGGACTCTCAGCTAGCAGCTCAGGGTTACACATGGGGTCAAAAGAGGGGGTTTGGATGTTGCAAGATAGGGATAAATATATTTCCCATCATGTAATTCAGTATCTGATGCTCCTTCTGATAACCAAGTGAACCACACTAAAACGTAAACTACATTACACCTTCTTTTTTTTAGAACAACAGATGTAGATTGTAGACTTAGCTGAAAGGTTTTTTGTGAGAGAAAAAAAATCCCCTTTTCTATCTTTTCATTGACATCTAGCTAGCCAAAGAACTGCAGTTTGAACTGATGGCAAAACGAATTCAGAGTTGATTGTAAGAAGGATACCATAAATAATAGTGTCTGACCAGGTTGTTAATAAGTAATAGAAAAGCTGTAAGCAAACAAGAATATGTGACACTTGGGACCCCTCATCAACAGTCAGGTCCTTGTGCAAATTCCAGTCTTAAATCAGGATCAATTTCCTCTGAACCGTGTGGACCCTCTCCTAAGAGGAAGCCTTGGCCCTTGGCTGTAAATGCAATAAAGTTATCAACATAATTGAAGTGGCAAGTATCACCCTGAGCGAGATGGAGCACCTGTCCTTGGAAATTAATAAATGAATGCATCAGTCGTGCCGCCTGGTTGGATGCCACAGAGTATAGTAGTGTTGCACGGTGTACCGATACTTGAAAGGTACCGCGATACCCTGCCGTTAAAAACGGTACGATTCCTCAGTTTCATTAGTATCGGTACTTTAAGAATGACGGGGAAAAGTACTCCCGTGAAAAAGCGCAATTTTTCCATATAATAATAATCACCATCTGCCCCTTATATAGACCACCCTCGGAAGCCAGCCTCTTCGACCTAGGACCAGAGATGCGGGAATGGCTACACGACACCGAGTTGGACATCTAACGTTATACGAAAGAAGAAGCGCCGTTTTTAATAAGAGCCGTGTGTGTTCAGCGCTCTGCTTCCACTCCCTGCACTGCAGCCGTGCCTGCAGTCCCGCTCCTCTCAAGCACGCTCTAAGTACCTCCCCTCTCTCGTGCACGTGGCCACGTGCGAGCTGCCAGAGCATGTGAGAAAACGAGAAGCATGGCTGCACGTGGGAGTGCAACTGCCGCTGCGCCTCGGCTTGTTAACAAAAAAGACGCCAGAAGTCTGTGAACGGGCCGTTCAGAGCAGAGCTCCCTGTCGGAGCGGCAGAGCGTGATGTGCACTGAAAAGTTTTTCTGTCGCAATATTATCGTTGAGCAAACTTAACTAGCAAACTAGCATCACTATCTGCTAACGTTAGCTTTAGCCTTCGTTTTCTATTAGTTTTTTTTTCATAGGCTATAAACGGAGGTGGTATAAGTATATATCTTGTACTTGAGTAAAAGTAGAAGTACCCAGGTCTTGTACTTGAGTTAAAGTAGAAGTACCAGAATGTAGGAATAATCCTGAAATCAAAATGTTCCTCAAATAAAAGTACAAAAGTATTCTCATCAAAATATAGTTAAAGTAGCGACAGTAAAAGTAGAAGTACTCAGGTCTTGTACTAGAAGCACCAGAGTGTAGGAATACTCTGTTACAGTAAAAGTACTGCATTCAAAATGTTCCTCAAGTAAAAGTATTAAAGTAGCGACAGTAAAAGTAGTCATGGTGCAGATTGGTCCATTTCAGAATAATATATATGATATGTTTTATAATGATTGATCATGAAAGTGTTCTCAAAGCTGGTAAAGGTGCAGCTAGTTTGAAGTACTTTGTAGACTGCAGGGTAGCTGGTGGATTTACTCCAGGTGGAACTAAAGTCTGATTCAACACTTGGTTAGATTTCACATCATTCATCCAGATCTGTGAAGTAACTAAAGGGATTCAATACATGTAGTGGAGTTGAAGTACACCATGTACCTCTGAACTGTAGTGGATTAGAAGTACACCATGTACCTCTGAACTGTAGTGGAGTAAAAGTACACCATGTACCTCTGAACTGTAGTGGAGTAAAAGTACACCATGTACCTCTGAACTGTAGTGGATTAGAAGTACAAAGTAGCAAAAGAAACATTGAAATACTTAAATAAAGTACAAGTATCTCAAAATTGTACCCAAGTAGTACTTGAGCTTATGAACTTAGTTACTTTACACCAGTGGCTATAAAGATAGAAAGACTAAGCCTTGCACAGAGGCATGAAAATACATTTTCAAAATGCTCAACAGTGCTGCCAAAATGTTAAACTCACTGCTACACAATTAAAATAAATGCTTTTATATATATATTTATATTAGATGTGACTCTTTGGCGTTTCTGTTCTTAGTAACACTGCTGCTTTAGTTGTTCTGACTGCTAAAATCATCTGTTATTCCTAATTTTAAAGCCGATATTCCATATTTCCATTTTTTTAAGAAAAGTATCGAAAAAGAATCGGAATCGCAATTCTTGACTTGGTATCGGTATCGAAACCAAAATGTTGGTATCGTGACAACACTAGAGTATAGGACAGCAGCGAGGGGATGCTTTGCAACCAGACGGCGGACACTTGAGAGCCCATGTGACACAGTTACAAAGCGGAATAATCCTCATTGTGATGACAGGCACACCAGACCGGATCATTTGGTTTCCGGGTTATAAACAGACCCCTGTTATGATGTGCACTGGCTGTAATTTGCAGGAGAACCTTACAATCCAGTGTGCATGTTGTCTACTAACTCAGCAAATTGGGTTAAACTCTGAGAGGATTTTTTTCCTGCAGGAAAAACAGTCAATCCATCATATCGACAACCGCTGAAGCGATAATCTTCATTTAAGGAACAACGATCATTTCAACTTCCCCCACTCACACAGGATTTTCAATGAATTAAATCACGCAGAGGACAGATAAATCATACATTACTTATAAATGATTCCCTACAACCTAAACAAAGTTGTCCCTGCAGTTGTAGTCTACTTATACCGCTCACTACAGCTATTATTCAGCGTTTTTGACGGGAGCATCGTTTAACAAAAGTGGTCGTACCATTCTCGAGGAGCTAACGATCACAGGCATCTAAACAGGCATCTAAACAGTAGTTAAAATCGGTGATCAAAACACTCGCTGATTACTTTTAAACAGTACAACAAAAGAAAAACATATGCAATTTTGAATGACCCCCCCTTTACAGAGATGTACACATCCCCCTCTGTCTTAGCTTGTCACTGTAAGCAATTGTAACCAGGAAACCTGAACAACCTGACAGACGTGAGCTAGCTTACCATGGATCAAACTCGTGGATGATGCTCTCGAACCGGATCACCGCGAAAAGTCTTGAGCTGAATCCGGCCAGGCAGGCCAGGAAGAGAATGCTAAAGGAGAGTAAAGACTGCCACCCTGCCGGCTGTGTGAGTCCACCAGAAAGGCCTACTTTCCCCCCTCCTCCTCCTCCACCCGCGGCGCCGGGTCGGCTGTTCCCGTGCACCGAGCCACCGGCATTGGTGGACGCTTTGTGCTTGCCGTCGCCTGCTGCGTGGTGCTCCGCCATTTCTGCGTGCGGTGTCGGTTGGATTTGCTAGGTCGTCCCTCCTGCCACGCTCCCGTGTCTCCCTCCACTCCGCGCTGTCGTAAACTCCCTTAGTTTGTGTCCGCTCTTCTTAGGTTTCCTATCTTCTGAGCCACCCTGGTATATAAATATGTTTTAATTCAGTGAGAGTACTCCGAGAAACAGCCGTTACATCCCGAAACGCATACTCATGCGCCACATACCGAGCCTGCAACAGTCAATTCGCTTCACGATTGAACGCCGGTGGAAAGGGGCGGGAGGGACGCGGTGGGCGGGGCGTCAGAGAGCTTCAGCGACCTGTCACAGATCGACAGGTACGAAGGGGCGGTGGTTTACGTCTTTAAGCCAATCACAGCTCAACTCTGACTAGATAGACGGATGAGTCCACCAATGTTACCATAGTAAATGATGTGCTACTGATTGAAATAAGGATTATCCCCTGTTCTGTATGAAGATTGAGTCATTCTATTGCTCGCTATAAATAAAACCTTAATTACTCGGATTAAAGTAGGCTTCATATAGAATGATTCCCATAAAGAATAACAAAGCAAAAAAAACGTGCACATAGTTCAAAACCTAAAAGAGAACTTAAGCTATACTCAGGTGTGTGAAGATAAATGTTCTCTGTGAGTGCAACATTTATGTTGCCCTTGGATGTTCTGGACTGGGAGGTAATAAAGATTGATGTGTCTCATCATTATTGTGTCCCCCAGCAAAGACAAGAACACAGCATTCATCATTCTCTTAAACTCAGGATGTACTTTCCCAACTTCCCCCGAAGCCTTGAAAGCCTATACTGGAATAATACAACTTTGTTTTAACATTTCAAACAAATGCTCTAGTTTTAGATTTATAGTATACATCAATTTTGGGCTTGCACATATAACAATAAGGCAGCGGTAGGAAGTGTTATTGACTTATCTCAGTTCCCAAAGGTAGAAAAACAAAAGTGCAACAGCTGTAAAAGTGTAGATAGAAAGAACATTGTTACAAGTCACAGTGAAGAGAATATATTTTCCTCATCCCCTCTTACATTTTCTGCATATATAGTAGGCCTAACACTTTCACATACATCAGAATTAGAACAGAACACCTGAAACCAATACTGGAACTCACTAATAAGAAGTCAAAGAAAAAAAGGACTGAAAGCTTAATTGAATGAGTTATTTCTTATATCATTCAACACTTATTCTTTATTTTGTGTTGGTCTCGGATTGTGAAGTCTCAAAAATATAATAGATTTTTGACGAAAGTATTACCTTGTTCAAGAACAACTTTTTATTTGATCTTAACTATGGAGAGGTTATATATCGGTAGTTACTAAGAACGGACCGATCCATATTACTTTAGCTGAGGTAAAGTAGCTGTGAACAAAGAGTGTTTTACAATATTAAATAATTCTGACAGGTATATGAAAACAGTTTTAAGCAAGCATGTAGAGGATTTTATCTCTAGGTTTTGACTCAGAGACACTCCTTTTAACCACCTTTAAATCCACCAGACAAAAATAATATTGACTATGCTCAGTGCTTTCCAAAACTGTATTGCTCCTTGTCTGATTAATATTCATACTAATTGTTGTTTTTGCATTAACCTATCCCACTGCACGCTGCTTCATCTTCCATAAAGGTTACCCCTGGAGCAGTGCACAATCAGAGGACCGGTTTGTAAACAAGCAGCAATGTGATTTAATTACTGACTTTCAAAATCATGAATTCCAATTAGAATTTGTTTGTGTTAATGTATCACAACCAATTTCAATACCCATCGCTTTGGGTAATTTATGGGAATGTTTAAACAGATGTTGCATGTTACTAATCAGAACGTATTGGTTTTAAAGGGAATTCATGTTTTTTCTGTTGAAAGTATAAAACAAGTTGTTCATCATGTCCAGTTTTAGCCCCTGTGATTTGAGAGTAACCAATTAGCTAGTTTGTGAACTTCACAAATTAGGCCAAATTCCAATTATTACTTTGCATGAACTTTGTTTACAGCTAAAAAAAACTATTTACAAAAAGTAAATGAAATATTCATGTAGAAGAATTGGACTGAAGTTTGAGCCGGCTTTGCTGCAATGTGCATTGAGGCGATCTTCTGGAGAGACGAGGAGGAGATAAGAGGGAGATGAGAAAGTGCTGGAGAGACGGGGAAGATGGAAGACCGATAATAAAGGAGAGTAAAAGGATGATTATGGAAATTGATGGGGGTCATCATGGAGAGTAGATGGAGTGGCAGACGTGGATACAAGTTTTGAGTTCATGAAGACATCACAGAGAACAGACAGTAAGGCACGCATACGCTGCTGTTAAAATTCAGAGCCGAATTCATGCACAACCACTCACAGGCAACCGGGCGTGCAAAGATACAGTGCAGGCAAACACATGTAATCCCACATGCAGCACATGCATACTGATGAATACATCTTTATGTACACAGTTCCTCTATCATTCATCAAGTCCTGCTGTTTTCTATTGTCGGGACCCCCTTGAAAACGAGATGGTGCATCTCAAGGGGTTCATCCCAATGAATAACATTTCTATATACTGTATATTACCAGGATGAGCACATTACCCCTTCACATCTTCCCCCTATAACTCAACATTCTGAATGAGTGACCTTTGAGACAAATAATAATGCATGCTGTGAAGATTGCTTCTGTTGTCAAAAGGCCAAGCCCAAATGAAAGCCAACCAAAATGAGTGCTGTTGCCAGGCAAGGCAGCTTTGTTTTCCTCCGTCTCCAGAGGCTTGAATGTTTGTGTTTGCTTTGTCTTTCTTCTCTGCTTTTTTCTCCCTCGAACATTACAGAGTCGCTGAGTTTATGCTTGGCATTCTTAGGTGTCACTTCTTTACTTCGCCAAAGGCCAATCGTGCAGAAAAGTTTAAGATGCCAGGAATGAAACATTCTTTGCACCTCTGTCATCTCTCTCTGCTATAAATGCATGTGTGAGAGAGCAATAGAAAGAGAAAGAGAGAGGTGTCACAACCGGTCAAGGAGATTATAATTATTAGCAAAGCACATTTGATACATTTTTGCATGAAATAATCTCCTTGAAATTGGTGCAACTGGCGGATCCTGAACAATTAAAAAAATGGTTGCTGTGTTCAGTGATTTCAGTCATTTGTCTCAAGATGTATAATAATCTCAAGAATATCAGTCAATTGTGCACAGTAAGCATGTTGGAGATAGCACAGCATCCTCTGTGAATACGCTATTTCGGATGAAAGCTAAATTGCTGGATTGTTTTAAAGGAAAACTATATAATGCAGTAGGCAAGTGAAGTGCACAGGGGAAAGAAATCTGATGTTGTTATTTGTTTTTCGTCACAGCCTGCAGTGTGGAGGATGTCTGAGAAGCTGGCACATCATCGCCCCATATTCCTGACATCCCTGCAACACAGCAGTTGCAGCTGTGCAATGGAAGCAATGCCTTGTTTTAACTATACATACTTTTCCTTATGGTTCATTAGTGAGGACGGGACCCTTTGACTTTCACTATTGTATCTGTTTTATTTGTTTTATGTCCTATATTCACGTTGCAATGTTGGAGGAGCCTGTGACTTCAGTTTTTCATTTCCATATACTGTATAGCTAATGTGCACATGACAATAACGCCTTGAATCTTGACTCTTTCCCAGCATGCAATGGGTAGAAAGCAAGAAAACACTGCATTGATTGCCAATCCATGACAGGGAATCACACAGAGTCAAACACATTCACATCTATGAAAAGTATTGAATTCCCCAGATGTCTGGCTTGCAATCTATGCACAGAAAATACATTTGAAATGATCATTGGTTTGTTTTGCACAAAGTTAAGTTGTTATTATCCTCTAACAAAAAACAAAACAAAAAACTAAATAAAAAGCACTCATATACTAACTTAGCACTTACATACCAACAAAGCACTTATATCCTAACAAAGGACTGGCTTATCTAAAGCCAGTTGAGTAGCACTTAAAATGGTTTGGCTCTATGAAACCTAATCTTCAAGTTTGTATCTTCTTGGTCGAATGCACTTATTGTAAGTCGCTTTGGATAAAAGCGTCAGCTAAATGAAATGTAATCTAATATTTTACTTGCTTTTGCTCCCCTTTAACTACCTTGTGCATCATTTACATGTCCAACCCAACAGGGGGAAATCTGTTCTGTAAGTTCAATCAAAAAGCCTGGCAGAACAGGGTGTCTGTTCATTGTGAGCGCAGCAAGTTCTAAAGACTCCACAGAGTCTGTCTGTGTGATCCAGTGTTACAGAATGATTCGCCACTGTGCAAGCGCATCTGCACCGCAATCATTAACAGCAATGAGAGCACTTAGAAGAAAAGCATTTAGCATCCTGATGAGGCGCGACGTCCAACTGTTATGACCTATCTGTTTACCTGTAGGCAACGAGAGGTAGCCTGTTTTAACAGTCTCTAAGAAGCTGCCCGGCATCATAATAATTTTCAAGGTCAAGTTTTATTTTGTTTGCATGGATGCATCCTTATTTAATTTTGAAAATGATGTATTCAGGTTTTAAGAGGTTTCTATGACAACACAGTGTAATGTCATCTTAAGTGCAAGTTAGTGAGAGATTTGGAAGACAACATTAAAACACTAGAGTACATAGATAGATGGATATAGTAGATGGATAAAGTAGAACGATATGTTATATCTTTAGAATACACATATAAAATAAAAAATAAATACACTATAATAGCTCAAACTACTATTACTAAAATAAAAACATACCCTATTAGACAAGTGAGCAATAGTTACAGGATTTTTTTAATTAAAACGTAAATACAATGAGGAAAGTGTGTTTCAAATGTGCAAATTGTGCTGTGTTATTAGGGGGAAATCTTCTCTTGGTGAAGTGGGGTCTTTCCACTGGGTTACCTGTGTGGCCTCATCAGTGACACACCATTTCCCCCTGAGCAGCCCCCATTTCTGCAACAGGCAATGACCCACTCAGACCCAGGCAACACAAGCGGATGATACTCTGCAACTGTACAACATCTTAATCTCGATTTTGATGGAAGGCGTGCAGGCATGCGTTTCACCTTGTGTGATAGGACAGTTCATCTTGATAATGTCATGGGCAATACAATGATTATCTATAGTGCTGCGTTACTTATCTATTTATATGCAAACCCACGCTCAGGCTGCTTCTGTAAAGAAAATTGCTTGTTGTGTTGGAATATGGAAGAGTATGATACATTTCTGTATTTTGAAAAAGAGTGAGGCGTGATCTATCATCCCGGAGATCAAAGAACTCTTGCTCAATTTATAAGGCTGCACCTGCCGCGGGATGCTATTGCATTCATCTGTCATTTTCCAAAGCATACGAAAAGTTATTTCTCCATAAGAGGCTGCGAGGTGCAGAGACAATGACGGTTTTTGATTGAAAATCTCTTTTCATTTGATTACAAAAATAATTTCATCTAACACATCTCCAAGACGGGAACAAAGCAATCAATAAATAATCTTGTCAATGACAGCTTCAATTATTTGACAATTGAAATACCAAATGAGTAAGTTGCCGATTTAAGAACTTCATTATACTGTACCTCGAAATTATAATTAAAAAAATTATAATTTCGTTCAGATTTTTAATCAGGCTTTTAATAACAATAATGATGCCTTAAAAATTGTACAATAATGATCCAATTAAGCAATTGAAATGACAATCATTGTGCATCTGAGTGCATAAAGCAGAGTTTACATTTTAATAAAGAAAATAACACTTTGTTTGGCTGAGAAAAGCTCTCAAAACCACATCAGCATAGAAAAACTGCCTATAAACATTCACAGTTCAACACATGCATCAAGATTGATTCTGTCGACACAGCTCAAAGTGCCTGCAGTGATGCTTCATATCCTATTGGCAGGCTGCATAAAAAGTTGGTAAAGTTTAACTGATAGAGCCAGAGAGATAGGGAAAATAAGAAGGAGAGTGATGCTAACCTGAGCTCAACAGAGCTATCAGCAGAATGTCATTTTCTGAAAGGTTGGCATGCATTTCTCTTCAGAATAACAGCTGCCTCATCAACATTCCCTGGTTGCGGTATGGGTCGAACATCCTCTGCGCGGTGTCTTTTGAAGGGGATTTCCATTAAGATATAAAAAAATATAGGTGCGCAAACAACAGTGGAACTTGGTCTGACATTATCCTGCAGGGAGAAAAAAAATATGACTCACTTGTTGTAAATCGAAGTATGCTTCCCAATTTCCCAGCTGCCTCAGCTTGACAAATGGTCCCTTCTTTCACCTCCATGAGTAGCCCATGGGCTGTCTCAATTCAGAAGACGACAGATGTATGTGATATTGCTTCAATGACAGCTCTGGAACTTCTATGGCACAACAACTACAGCAGAGGCATCCCAAACAAGGGAGCAGACATGAGCAACAATGTTGTCATACATTTTTCCTTCCCATTTTTAGAAGGTTAACACAGAGCTTTTGAATGTATGAAGATGCCTGTCATGTATATATTTGGGCTGATTTCCAAGACAGCTTCTTACTGCATTTGCCTCACTCTCATCTTGTATTTACTCAAACTTAAATCTGTTTTAAGATGCTGTGCTATATGTTTGACTACATTAACTTAAAGGCCAACACAGGTCTATTTTCTGACTTAATAGCACTTTCTAAAGGTGGTTCAATACCAAATGGCCCCTCGGTCAGGACTATGCATCTCTGTGCTCAGCCCCGTGTCCAATCGATTATCCTCCTGGTTGCCCTCCATTGGTCATCTGACAGAACACAATTCATGCCTACAAAATAAAGTTAAACGTAGCACGACTCTCCAATGAATATGGGGAGATGGGATGTGGTGGAAGGAGGGGGAGGGGGGCGCAGGATGAGAAAAGGGACAGAGGGAGGGGGTGACATTGCTGACCATGCCTCCTCGAAAAAGGATAGAGTACACACACTTACACATCACCACCCAACTAATCTTTGCTATTTCTGTTAACTATGACGTAATGTTGTTAGTCGATGCACACAATTTAGCCTAGCAAAGCCCAGGTGGGATTGATATTGCCAACTGCTCCAAGTGGGTTAAAAGCAGAGGCCACATCTCACTGTGTGTTGTGTGGGACAAATAACGAGGGTTTCGTCCTCCGATTCTATATTTATTACACCGTAGAGATATCAGACTAACTGTTTTTACTCTTCATGCTAAGCTAAGCTAGCTTCATTTACTTCCTCTTTGTTTAAGGTTTATATTTAACTGACATGAGAGGCTCAATTAAAGTGCATACTTATTTTGAATTTCTAGAATATGTTAACTTGCCTTACTGTTTTAAAGAAATGTAACTCCTACTGTCTGTCTCTATGTTCCTAGTTATTTGCACGCTACACAATGTGGGTGGAGTTAAATACAGGGGACTATTCTTCCAGCAGACTTTTAGTCCAATCAGGAGTAATTGATAACAGTAATGTCAACTTCATCCCCAAACCGGTAAGCCATGTCATTGAAGGACAATGCACCAGAGCCTGGAAATGGAATGCAGCCATCTGTGATGTTATTCATTCACATTACAAGTTATCCTGCATCTAACATGTGCTAATGAAAAGGAGGAAAGTGCATTGTTATAGTGTGACTTTGGTTCACCTTTGAGGATAACATGTCTGTACATTAGTTAATAATGAGCTCTTCATAAAGTCCGAAGAGGTTTGTACAGTGCCGCAGCAGAGATTAACATCATCATCACATCAGGCTCGCCACAGTCTCTCATGAACATTAACTGGAACAGGAAGGCAATCCGTAAATGATTTCTTAATAGACAAATTAATATGGAACACAGATTAAAGGATATACTGAGCCAAATTAGTCCCACATCATCATCACACGCTGCATGCAAGGAGGCTGTGATTGATGTAGGGAATTAAGGGGAATGGCATCACCCTTGTTGGCCCAAATGATCAAATCATTCCAGCTTGTTGCTGGAGGGGAAATCGCAATGAAACTGCCAAGCACTGGTCTTATTAAATGTAAGCAAACAACTCTCTGAATGCCCTCCCTAGACAAACAAACTTCAGGTCAAACAAACTGCCATTCGTGACACATCTGTTTGTCCATGATAGTCTGAGTGACTTGCGGAGAATATAATGACACAATTGCTCCATCAGAGATACGGAGATTAAAGTGACACCGGAATCATCAAGTTCACTGCCATCAGATACAAATGTGAGAGAGGACAGCAGGGGTGATTTCTCCTATTACAGAAGCAGTTTCATTCCATCTCTGGGCCTGGGCTTCCTGCTGCTCTTATCTTAACAGGCACATCATCCCCTGGACAATTTCTGCATGCAATTGTTGCTCAGGGCCTTAAAGTTTCTCAGAGAATGTGACTCCTGCTGGTGCAACCATCACTGCCAATAACAAAGCTATCATGCCAAGCTAACATCTAAATCATATGAGTATTTGGAATAAGAAAACAGGTCTGTAAACGACTGGGATGGTGAGTGAAATGGCCTCTGACGTGGAGGTGATTTCAAAGCAATTTGTCTTCATGTCATCTCCTTACTGCAGCTCAAAAAGATTGTTTATAGCTCTCACCAACCAACGCACTCCTCAGCCACTTTGATTGATGTATGAGGCGTCACCATGGCAACCAGCATGTGGGAATGATGAGTGATTTTGGCAGGAGAGTATCTCCTTCCGGATTATTGAGACCACCTCAAGGTTGGTTGTGAGTGTTTGCCTCTTTGTTTGTGAACGTGTAGGCAATGACAGGCTGTTCATAATGTCGCCTTCCACTCGAAGGGTTAAATCAAGTTAAGAAGTGTCAAGATTGAGCAGCTGACAAGAATCCATGACGCCGCCGGGATGGAGTTTAACCAGTTCTTACAGAGCTGTAGTTGTGTCTTGAGTTTATACTCTGTGATACATTTTGACAGGCGAGTGATGGAGAAAAATGTGAAAAATGAAAAGGGAAAATCAACAGAGTGAGAGAATCAGAGAGGGAACATTTTGTGAAGTTAGGCTCGCCAACAGCAGCGATTTAAATGCAATTAGGGTCCCATCAAGAAAATGACTCCAGTTTTGGAATACTGGTTAGCGCCTTGACTCTCAGTAATGGAAAGACCTGTCAAATCTTGAGCTCAGCCCCTTCATTTTCACATGCCAGCCTTTCCATTTTGTTTTACCCTCAAAGCATAGTTGCTAGCTCTCTGGATCCTGCTCTTCAGCACCCTGTTGGCTCCAGAAAGCACACATGATGTCTTTGTATGCAGCATCCAGTAGAACCATTACGCCCTCTACTGGTCAAAAGACAAACTGCAGGTGTTCGGTTAATTCAAGGCAATATTCTACTGTAGTGTTGGTGCCTGGCAGATAAGTAAATACGTGTGCACAAGCTCCCAGGATGCCTTAATTAAAACACAAATTGGGATGGTATCACAGACAGGAGTATTCATAATTGACTGAGGGTATAAAGTTTAATAAACAAACTCAAACTGAAAGACACAACCTACAATGTAATTTGTTTGTCATTATTGTTAGGACCCCAATAGCTAAATCCAAAATGAAGTGAATTAAATCGCAAGGTACAGCAAAAGAAATGTGCATAACAGAACAGGATTATTGTTGACTTCTGGTTTTACCAAACTGCACTGTGTAAACCTTTACTCTGCGGCTGCTGCAATGCAAAGCTGCAATCAAGCAAATGAACTTTCTTAAATGCATTTTGTCCTTTGAAAAAATGAATTAAAATGTTCCTTTTGACAGCCCTGCGTTAATCCATTTATGATGTAAAATAAAAAAAACATTCATCATTAGTATACATAGCCTGAGGCAGTGTCCAATGTATCTGTAGTGCAGCGCACACCGAGTTAGCCCATGGCAGTTTATTTATCTAGAGAGCATGAAAACTGTAGAAAGGGCAATGATAATCTTCCCTACAAGAAAACAAGTCATCCCACTGTGGCTGATAAATCACTTTCCCACTGTTCCCGAGAGCGTTTATGCATTTTCAGTGGTGCTCCTTTACAGCTTCAGACCAGGTTAATAACATGTAACACAGACATGCTAACATGAATACTTACTGTACACAACTGTACACAACTATGCTACCAATGATAGAGCAGCTGGTGTATTCGGAAAAATGTAATCCTTGTATTGTAATGCAGTCTTTACAACCAAGAAAAGACAGCTCTTCAGAATCAGTCAGAAGACCGTCTCATATCCGATATTGATATCAAATCAATATATTACCACCCTTCACAACATTCTAATCCCACTGAAACACTGATTTACAGTTTCGTCAGACTTTGCCTAGTGGAGCCTTTTTTAACAGCATTGCAAAATAGATTCTGGGAGCCAGTGTATGAATTAAAAGCAGCAGATAGTGGCATGACAGGTAGGCGGACATGCCTGAGTCCGCCCTGGGCTCAGGACTGTCGGCATCACACACTGCAGACACACTCTGTGCCAAACACTCTGTGGACCGGCTGTACCTCTTACCTGAACTTCATCAAGCACAAACACACTCAATATAACTGTGTGTCAATCAATGGACAGCTGCCATTATTAAGATGTGTGAAGAATTCTCAGAGATTTGTCATATTTTTGCATAGACTGAAATGTAAAGCATCTTGGAGGCCTTAGTGTAATCATGAATGAATGATGATGCATGGTGAGGGGATGTGTGCGTGCCAACATGAGCATGCAAATGTCTTGTGTATGCATTATGCATGACGATACGCAGGTTACATGCCAGAATGATGCACAGGAATATGCATGCATGACTCCCACTGAAATGATTTAAGTTAGTGTCAACCTGCCAAGTTTGAAACACAAACTCCCTACTCTAAGCCTGGGAGCAACTGATGGGCTATCACAATCATGATTTAAGTGAGCTTGTCATCCAGCAGGCGCAGATTTCCCTAATGATGAATAAAGGTTATATCGCTTCAAGCTAAAAGCATATTTTCTGTGCATTAAGTGTTTTAAAATGTGTACTTTTTAAATCACATAGTAGGCTGCTTGTGTTTTTTACATTAATGTTCAATAGACATTCTCAATCACAGGAGAGTACAAAAACACATCCAGCCCAATATTCACTAGTCTTATATACATGTAGGTTAAAATTAAGAACTTGTTTACACTTTTACATTGTTGTATCAGATGCCTATACTTGTCACCTCCCTCATCATTTCCTGTCAACATATCTTTATCTTACCATCTTAACTACCCAATTAACCCTCTATGCATAGGGGGCGCGTGAGGCTCAGGTTTGGGAAGGCTAAATCACTTTTTTTTACCTGACGCTGCCCGCCTCCGGCGTCTATAGAAAAGAGATCAACTCAGTGAAAGCACCGCCTGCTGAAAAATCAGAGCTCAGTGTGCGGAGTTTAAATCTATCAAGTCATATTACAGGATAAAGGAAATACAGTTTAAACTGCTGTATGCAGAGAAGACGCCGACGTGTCGCACTTATCATTCATATCACATTCAATCAGATCATCGATCATATAATATCATAGCATATTATCTCCTTATTTGAGTCAACTGAGCCGTATCTGGCCGTGCAACACTCACAGTGTCATATACTGTATGCAGAAGCATTATTTTAAGCAACACATTAGGGTGACGAAACACTCAACTCAAATGTAATTAAAGTCAGATCCACTCGTGTTTTAGATGGGGCAGTGATATCATAAAACTGTTACGCTTTCAAACACTCGGTAGTTTATTTATTTTTTAACCAGTTGTTCTGTATTCACCTTGCAGGTGGCTTGTATCCTGGATTATTATGTTTAAGTCATGGATGACTAATATTAGACAAATATGAACGTTTACTTTTCATTAATGAAGTATGACGCTGGGCTGTCAGTACACTTGTCCCTGTTTGTGATTGGTCAAATGTTGCTGACCCCACCCCTTTCACGTGAACGCGCTCTCAGCTGGTGAGAGAAGCCCTGGCCTTGATTTACCGAGTTGATATTAACCAGCCGAGATCTCGTTTGTTAGGGTTCATTTAGATCACTCAAACATATCCAGGGTTTGAACTGGCTTCGTAGTACAGGGCACAGGAGGCTGCATAGCAGTGCTAATGTCAAAGACACAAACTATACTTTTATTTTACCAGGATGCAGTGACAAAAATATTTGGGAAGGTTTAGCCTTCCCTAGCCTACAGCACCTGCCGCCCCTGCCTCTATGGCATGACTTTTTATTTTGGGAGGAAAAATGTTTCACCATGTGTTTTAGGAGCTTAGGGGTCCCTGATATTATATCAATTATAAAATGTGACCCGCCCACACCCCTCAACCAGAGGTTGAGTGTGTGTGTGTGTGTGTGTGTGTGTGTGTGTGTGTGTGTGTGTGTGTGTGTGTGTGTGTGTGTGTGTGTGTGTGTGTGTGTGTGTGTGTGTGTGTGTGTGTGTGTGTGTGTGTGTGTGTGTTGGATCGTTGGATCGTTGGAGCTATGTGCAACTCAAGGCATATGCTCGAACGGGAGCTGCCTGCCTGGACGCTGCAATCATGTTGCTGCAATCATGAGTGTGCTGACTTCTCGTACAATGTCCCGCTGTCTGCTTCCTGCATAAAGTCAAGTGCTCGGCGCAGTTGTGTGGATAGAGCGCTCCTCTGTTTTCATTTAAACAGCTCCTTATATCCGTTAGCGCAGCTAGCTAGCACCAGATGCGAACAACAACAACAACAACAACAACAACAACGTTGAAAAATGTTTCACCATGTGTTTTAGGAGCTTAGGGGTCCCTGATATTATATCAATTATAAAATGTGACCCGCCCACACCCCTCAACCAGAGGTTGAGTGAGTGAGTGTGTGTGTGTGTGTGTGTGTGTGTGTGTGTGTGTGTGTGTGTGTGTGTGTGTGCAACACGTTCTCACTCCCATCCCGTCATATATTGACGGACGGTCAGGGCCCCTCCCCGTCGCTATATTACGTACAGGGTACCCCTTGCCCGTCAGGCTTCTACGGGCAGGGCGTCCCATAGACCTTCATTGCGGACAGCGGACCCCTTGACCGTCAGGCTTCTAAGGGAAGGGCGTCCCATAGACCTTCATAATGCCTATTTTAAGGTTCATTTGGCCATTAAAATGCGTTTTGATGTCATTTTATGCGAGTAATGAGTTTTTATTTCTGATTATTTGTGCAGTACATGTACATGATGTTTAGTTTGCTAGTTATGACGAAGATTACTTCATGAATGCTAACGTTTTTTTGGTGGAAATGTGTTTTTTCACAGCAAAGTCACCCTCTGTACTTGGACTTATTGGGAGAATCTAAAGGCAAAAACATCCCAAATATTCATTTAGGTCTTTATTTTAGACCTTTAGTGTTGCCGTCTGTGAGGAAAATACATGGGGCTCAGAGCCTCGTATTTTTAAAATCTTTTTTCCCTTCTAATTTGTTATTCTTTTCAAAATAACACACTGTTATTTACTCACCAATAACACACAATTATCCTTGCTTTTATTTATTGGTTTAATTCCATAATCTCGGTCTTTTTTGGCGTTCGTCAGGAACTGAATTTCAAAATAAAAATAACCGGAAACAGACGTAGGGGACATTTCGAGCATCATTGCGATGGGCAACATTTCTGAGTTTAGGATGGCCGAAGACACTACACTACCCATAATCCCCAGCTATCGTTTAGGACTACAGTCCTTACGCAGAGCGTCAAACAGCTGTGTGAAATGGAACGAAACCACGCCAGACTATCCAAAACTGGAATCGAACGCCCCCCCAGAACTACACACGACTACACTATTGTGTTTCGCAAAATGTTCTATGGGATGTCTCTACTGAACGTTTTCGTTTTTCCCACAATTAGAAGTTGCCAGTATTAAACACATTGGTAAAACATATAATTAATAAATGGGTGAAAATCGCTGTCCATAATGCGCAGCATCAATATATAGCATTAATATACCCACATAACAGCTCATTGATACTTTGTAATTCTACTCCACTACAATTCAGAGGTTAACCTGGTATTTTTACTCCACTACACTTATTTGAGTTACTTTGCAGATTCTGATTAATGATGTGAAATATAAACAACCCTTAAATCAGACTTTAGTTACACCTGAGTAAAATTCAGGGAAGGTGATCGTCAAGTGCCAACAATCAGGAGAGATATTTGATAGTTGGTGCTTGAGAAGACTAAACATGTATCTGCAATTGACATTAATGGAAACGAGTAATAAAGTATATTAATTACTCGTTATTCTCTACTAATAGTTAATTAAAGACTGTATATTATGGCTATTTTGCACATCCCTTTCAAGATTTCAAGATTTTAAAGGTTTATTGACATATCATATACACAAATGAAGCTTAGCGCAAGTTCAGACAGGAAGACCTAACACTCCGTATTGCGCGTCATGGCAATACTTGCTCCCTGCATCTAAATGACAGGGAGCGCCTCTCCTCAGCTAAACCTATCACGCCCCTCCATTTACAAGGCTAATCATCGCACCTGTTAACCCCTCTATATATGCTCTCCCCTGTTCTATCAGCTGTCTTCCAGGTGTCAACGCGCAAGCAGCAGCAGGGTTTCGTCCCAGCTCCAGGCATTATTCATCAGCTCCGCAGTCTGGCGGATTAAGCTACAGGCGGCATTCCCCAGTCGGCTAGCGGTTCCAGCCGGCCGCCCCGCAAACCCGGACGTGGGAGGAAAAGACAAGGAAATCGGGCTCCACGGAAGTTCCTCCAGCTTAATGGAAACGGGCTACTTCACCCAAACAATTGACGTACGCCTTCAGTCTCTCAAGAGGGTATCAATGGCTTCATGGCCGCTCAAATGCGGCGCTTCCGGCTTCACGCGGAACGGGTCCTCATCGCATGCGAAGCTTTACCCATTCTGGCTTCAACCACAACCCCTCCTGCAGGCAGGCAGGGCTCAAGCTACATCCCATTGGAGCTACTTCCTCCTGCGCATCACCTCTAAAACAGGCGTCAGGGTAGCGCTGGCAAGAGGCAGTTGCAGCAAATTCACGAGATGTTTCGTTATATTGTCATGACATTCGGGGCATGCAGAGCGAGATCACTACCCCTTTAAGAGAGGGGTGTGGCGCGTGCAGGTGTGCTGGGCATGGTATGGTAGAGCGAGCGGGATTCATGTTTTCTAGAAGTAAACAAGGCAGCAGAAAAAGGAATTTCTGTGATCTTACGAAACAGAAGAGCTAAATAAATGCAACGACCTCCCAAGAAGAGCTCGCCTCTCTCCAGTCTTTCCGAAAAAATGGGTTATTGAACCCGAAGCGTGTGCTTTCCTCGACTACGGTCTGGGAGCCGACAGGAAGTTCAATACGATGCATTGCTACCTTTAGTTCAGGGTAAGGTGAGTTTCCAGGCAGTGTTGGGTGTAACGTGTTACAGTATGGAGTTTCAGTAACGTATTACTTGCATTACCAAGGCAGTCGGGTAATTACTACCCATTACAATGCTCAGTAACTAACGCAGTTTCAAGCTTCAACACAGCGTTACCTGAAATGAATGGCGCCAACTCATTTCTAATATGCAAAAGACAAACAAATGCGTCTATGATGTATTTTCGATCAGACGAGATCTCTCTCCCCGGTCTGCGTGCGAGGGGGCGGGGCAGTTTACACCCACGCAGCTGCTCCATGCAGCGGAGCACTCTGCGGAGGTGGCGGAGAGAACGCGCTCCGAGGTGTGGTTAAACTTTACCCGTCTCGACGTGGAGAATGCTCGTGCCTAAGTGCAATAAGAGTTTAGCTTTTGTCTAAATATTTATCAAAAGTGCAGCACATTCAGACAAAGGAATGCACCGTTTTCGACTGTCTAGCAGCTCTGTAGCCCCATCCACGAGTAACGTTTTCACGTTAGGTGTCATGTATGCTAGCAGCAACACACAGAGTTCACTAAATTATACAAACATGGGTTAATGATTAGAGGTAACTGAGTATTTTATTTTGTTGGGCTGTTTTCCGGGAATAATAGTCAAAGCCGTCAGGTGCAGCATAGGCAAGACGAGAGATTTATCATAACTTTAACGAAAACGTCTGCTACCACCCATATCGTACATTCCTCCACATCTGCAGTCCTGCAAGGACGCTCATCCAAGGTCTGTATGCCCCAGGCGCAACCGCAGCTTTGCCAGTACCTCGCGCCAGGAACCACATGGAAAATAATCTTTCAACCCCCCCCCCCCCCCCCCACCCGCATTAACGCCACACATTAGCAGTGGCCGTATCTACTCACTCAGACACTCAATGAGTCTTCGTTTTTATTCACGGATGCTGCCCATCCGTGGGGTTTTTGGGGAGTTTCTTCAGGGAGAAAGAGAAGCTCACGTAATATGATGGAAGACAGTCTAATCACCCAATCAAGTGCATCTATGTCTCACCGTGGCGTAATTAAACTGCTAATTAAGCTAGTCCCATATCATGGGTCATGGTTCAGTATTTACCTAGGCATACATCATTTTATGCTGCGCATATTGTCTCATTTATATTGGTTCATGCTCACATGGCTTACGATAAGCCAGGGTATAACATTCATGTCTCATTGTACTCAAGCTAACAGCTGCATTACATTGTCTACATCTCCCTCTTCCCCCGGACATCGACTCGTGCCGGCAATCCTAGATCTCTGTTTACCTATGGTAAACATGCATATAACTGGTGGTGGTGTCTTAATAGCATTCCAGGGCTTCGTCCAGGATAGGTGCAGCAACCCTGCCGCAATCAAGGTAATTATTCCTCATCCCTACAACAACCAGACGGCCATCCAAGATCTCTCTTTCCTGGTATTTATACATTTAGTGGTAGTGTTCATCTGTGCATTTTAACCCTGCATCGCAGGTCATCGACCATCGTGTCGGCAAGGTTTAGTGGTAGTGTTCACGTAAGCCCGGCGCTGATTCCGGCCGTCGACTTCCGAGTCAGCATCCTATGATGTACAGTAAGCCCGGCAGTGATTCCGGACGTTGTTTAGTGGTAGTACGTAAGCCCGGCCTGATTCCGGCCGGTGCCTCTCGGGTCAAGCATCTTATGATGTACAGTAAGCCCAGCAGAGAACAGTAAGCCCGGCAGCGATTCCGGCCGTTGTTTAGTGGTAGCGTTCTCGTAAGTCCGGCGCTGATTCCGGCCGTCGACCTTCGGGTCAGCATCTTATGATGTACAGTAAGCCCGGCAGTGATTCCGGCAGATCGTTTAATCCACATGTTAATCTCTCATTTCATCCATAGATTACCGCAGTCAGCCCACAAGACGTTCCGGAACCTCTGCCCAGGAGCCAGCACTCAACCCGTCAGGATTCCTCCCCTGCATCTCCTCTCTCTCTTAAATAGAAGCCCCCTAGAAAGGCACCTCGAATCAGCAGGTCTATGAGGAAGGGTTTAGCGCGTCCACCCTCAAAACATATGATTCACTTGGAGAACGTTTGCGACATTTTGCTTTTCCGTAGGCATCACACTTAAACCTGTTCTCATCTCCACCGTGTGTGCCTTCATGTGCTACTGCGCCACTGATCGCCACCTCAAACCCCAATACATCCGGGGCCTCTTAGCAGGAGTTCAGTTTAACGTTCGCGTTCCGATCTCGGCTTTCCCAGCCTGTTCGCAAACCAGTCAGTCAAACTCATCCTCAAAGGTCTCATTAAAACTTTTCCCCCGTCTTAGACCGGAGACGCCCTATTACGCTTTCCACTTTACGCCTCATGCTCTCCAAACTTAGAAGTGGGTTATTCTCCCCTTATATCGATGCACTACTCGATGCTCTATTTCTCCTAGCTTTTTATGCCTTTCTCAGACCAGGCGAATTTACCACAGCTTCCCTTACTTTCGATTCCAATCGAGACGTCAGCTTTCTGACATATCCTTTCACGCTAGCCACTTTAGTTTATATCTTTAAACACTCCAAATATGGCGGCGCCTGCTCCGTCATCGCCGCCCGCATCGACTCCCAGTTCTGCCCTTATAAGGCCATGATCAAGTTCCTACGGCTTAGACCTACCTCTAATCCTCTCTCACCATTATTCCTTATCTCAGGGAATTTTCCTTTAAACGCAACGACAGTTCAATGTCTATTTAAAACAAGTCCTCATTAAATCCGGGTTATCACCCCTTCTACACACGGGGCACTCCTTCAGAATAGGTGCAGCTACTTCCGCTGCCAATCAAGGCGTCTCGTCCTCATCCCTGCAACAACTCGGACGGTGGTCCTCCTCCGCTTTCTCATCCTACATTCGCCCTGACCTCAATGCCGTGCTGGCTATCCAAAGGTCTCTCCAACCTTAAACAAATTGGTACGTATGCATATAACTGGTGGTGGTTCTTAGCATGTCAGCACGTATGTTGCCCCACGGCTCATGTTCAATTCTGCATATTTAAACCTGCATGTCCAGGCTGTAAAACCTTCGGGTTTGTATAATGTGTCCCTGCTAAAGCAGGTTGCCCCGCAAAATGTTCGGGAAGCCTCGCACGTTCCGGGCACCCGGGGCACTGGTCGGGTCGCTCGGTGCGTCCGGGTAGTCCCCGCTCACCCGGGATGCCCCGTACGTCCGGGACGCCCTGTACGGCCAGGATGCCCCCTCCGGGATGCCCCGTACGTCCGGGATGCCCCGTACGGCCGGGAAGCCCTGTACGTCCAGGAAGGATGCCCGGGAGGCATCAGTCGCTTAAATCCTCACATGTATTAACCTCTCCTTTTCATCCATAGATTTCCGCTGCATCCCGCAAGGTAAGATTCACATTCAGTACTTCATACTTCATTCTTTTGGGGGTTCATCGGAAATGGTTCTTCCCTTCCCGATTGATATCCTACTAAAACCTGGGCCTAATCGCCAAAACAACATTCATTCATTTGTGATGAACTGTCGTCATTATGTTCCATTGATATAATGTGACCGATAATAAATATGTATTCCATACATCATGTCTCTCCTGATTGAAATGAAGCTTAACGCAAGTTCAGACAGGAAGACCTAACACTCCGTATTGCGCGTCATGGCAATACTTGCTCCCTGCATCTAAATGACAGGGAGCGCCTCTCCTCAGCTAAACCTATCACGCCCCTCCATTTACAAGGCTAATCATCGCACCTGTTAACCCCTCTATATATGCGCTCCCCTGTTCTATCAGCTGTCTTCCAGGTGTCAACGCGCAACCCTCCTCCACCCCTTCGCCTCCTGCTTCCAACTCAGTGCCAAGCTTATCCTCCTCCCTTCCAACCGGACCTAACCACTTATCACCACCACCAGTGTCTAGACCCAGGGGGGTTCATCGGAAATGGTTCTTCCCTTCCCGATTGATATCCTACTAAAACCTGGGCCTAATCGCCAAAACAACATTCATTCATTTGTGATGAACTGTCATCATTATGTTCCATTGATATAATGTGACCGATAATAAATATGTATTCCATACATCATGTCTCTCCTGATTGAACTATGGTGTAGTTATGCAATGAATGAAAAACTTGGGTCACAGTTCCCTCAACAGTGCATTACAAGACATCTATCAATATGTGTATACCTCCACCATTAAACTGTCATATTCTGCACATTTCTTATTCTATCTACATACATAAGAGTATAATCCATATGTATAATATCAGTTAAAATAAGTGCTTCAACATAGTTAACATTGCAGGAAAGCAATATATTAGACGTTAAGTTCACGTTTTCAGGCTTAATATTTATCTGTAGATAGATACCCCCAAAGTTTTTTTCTTATTTAAAAGAAGATATTAATCTGTTATTTAATGTTTAAATAAAGGTTAATTCGTTTTTCTGTTTTGCACCTCCTATTAATATATTTATACATCCTGCACTAAACTGTTTTATTGTAGAGATCACTTATAGTATCTTCTTGATTTTTTATATTCTATATTTCTATCACAGACCTTCTACTTTCCCCCTATGAAAGTATATGTACTCTTAATATTTTTTTAATCAAATATAACACATAAAAACAATAATTCAATAACGTGCTTTAACCACTAGGCGGTGCACACAAGGTACACACAGACACTTGTATGTACAACATCTGAAGATGTGTAGTTTTATTCATGCTTTCACATAATTTTACAGCATATTGCTATAGTTCAGACTCAGTATTTACATTCTTACATTCAAAATTCAATCCAATTCAAATCAGTAATATCTTTCAAAAACTACAAGTCCTTTTATATCAGCTGTGCACCGTTATGGTGTAAATATAACTATCTATGAATTATATCAAATGTAAAAGTCAGCCGAATTAGTGTTGATACTGCAAGGAGACGTATTGTGTGAAGAGAAATTGAAGATGTTTTTTAATTGTTGATATATTTATGATCCACGTCAAGTATTCAGTTTCGGCGGCATTTCTTCAGTTTTTCCAAAGGTCTTCTCATCAGGGCTCTATACATAAAGAACTACGGCAGATCTGTAATATTTAATGCAGCCGAACCGTGTATTACAATGCCGTTATGTGATGACTTTCAAAGAGAAAAGCAAGAGCACTCGGAATTAAGTATTATTTTATTCTTTTAAAATGTTTTCCGGATTTCATATAATATAAACACCAAATCCCAGCATGCATTGCGGCTAAAACATCCAATCAGCGTAGCTGAGGATCTTGGGTAATCGCTCGAAATGCCGACGTCTGTTTCCGGTTATTTTTATTTTGAAATTCAGTTCCTGACGAACGCCAAAAAAGACCGAGATTATGGAATTAAACCAATAAATAAAAGCAAGGATAATTGTGTGTTATTGATGAGTAAATAACAGTGTGTTATTTTGAAAAGAATAACAAATTAGAAGGAAAAAAAGATTTTAAAAATACGAGGCTCTGAGCCCCATGTATTTTCCTCACAGACGGCAACACTAAAGGTCTAAAATAAAGACCTAAATGAATATTTGGAATGTTCTTGTCTTTAGATTCTCCCAATAAGTCCAAGTACAGAGGGTGACTGCTGTGAAAAAACACATTTCCACCAAAAAAACGTTAGCATGCATGAAGTAATCTGCGTCATAACTAGCAAACTAAACATCATGTACTACACAAATAATCAGAAATAAAAACTCATTACTCGCATAAAATGACATCAAAACGCATTTTTATGGCCAAATGAACCTTAAAATAGGCATTTTCCACCGAGAATAACACGAAGGACGGCCATTGTTGTTGATCACGTGGTCTGGGAGCTGTTGCAGCGTCCATAGCAACCACCTTAGCAACCATGAATGTGTACACATTCATGAAGTAATCTTCGTCATAACTAGCAAACTAAACATCATGTACATGTACTGCACAAATAATCAGAAATAAAAACTCATTACTCGCATAAAATGACATCAAAACGCATTTTAATGGCCAAATGAACCTTAAAATAGGCATTTTCCACCGAGAATAACAGGGAGGTTGGCCATCGTTGTTGATCACGTGGTCTATGAAGGTCTATGGGACGCCCTGCCCGTAGAAGCCTGACGGTCAAGGGGTCCGCTGTCCGCAATGAAGGTCTATGGGACGCCATGCCCGTAGAAGCCTGACGGGCAAGGGGTACCCTGTACGTAATATAGCGACGGGGAGGGGCCCTGACCGTCCGTCAATATGTGACGGGATGGGAGTGAGAACGTGTTGGTGTGTGTGTGTGTGTGTGTGTGTGTGTGTGTGTGTGGGTGTGTCTGTCTTTGTGTGTCTATGTGTGTGTGTCTGTGTGCCTAACCCTATCTTGACCTTCACTGTCCTCAATGTCACTGCCCCTGGGGGGCGCAGAGGCATGACAGGCGGGGGCGCGAGAGACCAGGAGGAAAAATGGTTAAGAAAAAACAACAAAAAAAGATTAAAATAAAATAAATCATAATTTGAAAAAGTATTGTTTCGAAAATAATATGATACAGTACAGTACTATTACGTCTGGGTCTCTGTGTTTCATTAAAGCTCGGCTCTGTGTGTGTGTGTGTGTGTGTGTGTGTGTGTGTGTGTGTGTGTGTGTGTGTGTGTGTGTGTGAAACGAGCCATTTTGTGTGCTTGCGCGAGCGAAAGAGGGCGCACCGGTACCGAAGATTGTTGTTGTTAGCTTCTGGTGCTAGCGAGCTACGCTAACGGATATAAGGAGTTTTTTCAACAACAAAGTGGAGGAGAGTCCTCTCCTGTCAGACTGAGAGGCTCAGTGAACTAAAGGACTTATCTCAGTGGGTCTCAAACGTTTTGGTCACCATTAATGTAAACAATTATTTCCGAGGCACACGTTTATATGATCATTATAAAAAAATAAGAGAATAAATGAAAAACAGGTATGAAATATATGACAGTGTGGTGACACGTTATTGGACATAATTCACCTCTCGTATTGTGTTGCCACACGGACCCTTTAGTGGGAACACCTGTAGCGTTAGCTTCCATTCCTGCTAGCTCGTCAAGCAGAGCAGTTGATGTGATAACCTCTCTGTTATTAATGGCTAATAAAGATTGGAACTCTGTTCTTAATACACCGCCTCCGACTCCCTTTTCCTGGCACTACACTGGTGACCTTGACGTCTCCGAGAAAGTTTCCGGGAAATTAACGAGCATGGCTGAACGCGATGTGTTCGTAAAGCTGCCGGAATTCTGGGAGCACGCCGCGGAGGCATGGTTCGCACATGTGGAGGCGCACTTCGCCTGCCGACAGGTTCGTGACGGGGACCTGAAATGTGGTAGCAGCGCTGGGCAGCTCTGCGTCGTCCAGGTTGGTGGGATTCATCGCAGCCCCCCCACATCATGGTAAATATGAGGCGATTAAGGCCCTTCTCCTTAAGACATTTAGCTTATCTGCTAAGGAGAGGGACCGCCAGATACTTGACATTCAAGGTCTAGGAGACAGCAAGCCATCCCAGCTAATGGAGAAAATGCTAAATCTGCTAGGGGGGGAAGATCCCCGGATTTTATTCACGGAGATTTTCCTGCATCACTTGCCTCCCCGGGTCCAGACGGCGCTGGCCAACACGCCTGTCACGGAGCCCCGTGCTTTGGCTGAGGAAGCAGATAGTTTTTTCCTGGCTACACAACAGCCCGGTGCAGAGACGTTAGCCGCGACGCTCAGCGGCCCACCTGCAGTCAAGAAAGCGTGGCGGAGGCTGGACACGGCTGTGGCGAGCCGGCGTGGAGACGCCGGACAGTGCGTTTACCACGCACGTTTCGGGACAAGGGCGAAGAGATGCATCGCTCCGTGCAGCTACAAACCCCCGGGAAACGGAGGGGCCGGCGCTCAGTAGTGGCTCTGAGCGTCGGCGGCACGTGCAGGCTCCTCTTCGTCAGCGACAGCGTTTCGGGGAGCCTGTTTCTGTGTGACACGGGCGCTCAACGGAGCGTAGTTCCAGCGTCGAGTGAAGACGTCGCCCGTGGGGGGCACGGACCGCGATTGACGACGGCTAACGGCGGTCCCATTCACACGTACGGCGTGAGGCCTATGTGTCTGTGCATCGGAGGACAGCGTTTCAGCTGGGATTTCGTGACAGCGGACATTTATTTTCCCCTCCTCGGAGCGGATTTTTTGTGTGCTCATGGACTCTTAGTGGACGTTAAGAATAGGCGTTTGGTTGATGCGTTAACGTTTTCTTCCCTCGTGTGCACACTTGGCAGCGCAGCGTACAACGGGGCTGTCAGGCTCGCTGTCAGGGGCAGACACGTTTCTCAGACTGTTGGCCGAGTTTCCAGACCTGTCGCTACCCACCTTCTCTGCGCTTACCACTAAGCATGGCGTGGAACACCACGTCACTACCGGGGGGCCTCCTGTCTACGCCAGGGCCCGGGGGTTGAACCCTTCTAAGCTGGCTGTAGCGAGGGCGGAGTTCGCAACCATGGAGCGCCTGAGCATTGTCCGCCGCTCCGACAGTCCTTGGGCTTCCCCCCTGCACGTCGTTCCCAAACCGAACGGCGGGTTCCGGCCGTGCGGGGATTACCGCCGACTCAACGACGCCACTACGCCTGACCGCTATCCGGTGCCGCACATTCAGGACTTTTCGGCGCATCTGGGCGGTACAGGAGTGTTTTCCAAGGTGGACCTGGTGCGTGGATTTTTCATTTCATTTCAAACCTTTATTTAACCAGATTGGTCCCATTGAGATCATAGATCTCTTTTTCAAGGGAGACCTTGAAAGACCTGCAGTGGATACCACGAGGTGCCCATGCACACCCTGAATATTCCCAAGACAGCAGTGATAACGCCTTTTGGACTTTTTGAGTTCCTGCGGATGCCTTTTGGACTCAAGAATGCCGCTCAGACGTTCCAGCGACTGATGGATTTGGTGCTGTGGGACCTGCCGTTTGTGTTTGTCTACCTCGACGACATACTCGTCGCCAGCGCTTCAGTGCAGGAGCACCTGTCCCACCTCTGAGTCCTTTTCACACGGCTCAACGAACACGGATTAATCATCAATCCTGCAAAGTGCCAGTTCGGGGTGTCGGACATCGATTTCCTGGGGCACCGCGTCACCAAGTGCGGTGAGACTCCTCTGCCAGCGAAGGTGGAGGCTGTTGCGGCTTTTCCTCGCCCGCTCACAGCCCGGTCGCTCCGTGAGTTTCTGGGGATGGTGACTTTCTACCACCGTTTCATCGCCCGGGCCGCACACATCATGCGGCCGCTGTATGAAGCGTTGAAAGGCAAGACCCCCGTCCAGGAGATCGACTGGACAGCAGAGGCGGACGGCGCTTTTGCTGAGGTCAAGACCGCGTTGGCTCAGGCGGCTTTGCTGGCACACCCATCATCTACGGCTCCCATCTCCATCACCACGGACGCGTCGGACTACGCGGTCGGCGCAGTGCACGAGCAGTGGGTGGAGGGCGCTTGGCAGCCGCTCGCCTTTTTCAGCCGCCAGTTGACGCCTAGAGAACGCAAATACAGCACCTTTGACCGGGAGCTCCTCGGACTTTATTTGGCTGTCCGGCACTTCCGATTCATGCTGGAAGGCCGTGAATTTACGGCGTTTGTCGACCACAAGCCGCTCACCTTCGTCATGTAAAAAGTGGCGGAGCCTTGGTTGGCACGTCAGCAGCGGCAGCTGTCCTACATATCGGAGTTCACTACGGACATTAAGCACGTGGCTGGCAAGTCGAACCTGGTTGCTGATTGCCTCTCCAGGGTCGTCATCGGTGCCGTCCAGTTGGGCCTGGACTATACTTGCATGGCGGCGGACCAGGTCACAGATCCCGGCGTCCAGGCTCTGAAGGTGGAGAGCGCGGGGCTGCGCTTGGAGGACGTGGTGTTCGGCGACGCGGGCATTACTTTCCTGTGTGACGTCTCTACGAGCCTGGCGCAGCCTGTCGTCCCTGCCAGCTGGAGGCGTCCTGTGTTCGAGGCTGTGCACGGCCTGTCACGCCCCGGCGTTAAACCTTTGGTACGTTTGGTAGCGGCGAGGTTTGTTTGGCAAGGACTGAAAAGGGACGTGAGGACTTGGGCCAGGGAGTGCGTGGCTTGTCAACGCGCTAAGGTGCACCGCCACACGAAGGCCCCGTTGGAGCGTTTCCTGGTGCCTGAGAGGAGGTTTGATCACGTCAACAACATTGACCTGGTTGGTCCGTTGCCTTCCTCTCAGGGGTTTTCCTACCTCCTCACCATGGTGGTAAGAACGACCCGTTGGCCGGAGGCGGTTCCGCTCGTTTTGACATCAGCCGCAGACGTTGCCCGGGCCTTCATTGCAACGTGGGTGTGTCGTTTTGGCACCCCGTCAGACATTTCCTCAGACAGGGGCTCTCAGTTCACGTCCGAGCTCTGGAACGCTGTGGCAGGCGGTTTGGGGGTTAAGCTGCACAGGACTACCGCTTACCACCCTCAGGCTAACGGCCTCTGCGAGCGCTTTCATCGCTCCATGAATTTGGCCCTCAAGGCCGGCGGCCCTCAAGTAACTGGGTCGACAAGCTGCCCTGGGTGATGCTGGGCCTGAGGACCGCACCTAAGGAAGATCTGCAGTGTTCTACAGCGGAGATGGTCTACGGTCAGCCGCTGAGAGTTCCGGGGGATTTCCTCCCAAATGCATCAGCTCCCTGGTCTGCCACGGCCCAGCGAGTTTTTCTGCGTGACGCAGTGGAGGCTTTCGCTCCAGTCCCGACTACTCAGCACGGTGCGCCAGGGTCTCAAGTTCCCGCGGAGCTACGCTCGGCTGGGCACGTCTTCATTCGTCACGACGCACACAGAGGCCCCCTGCAGCCCCCTTACGATGGACCTTTCCGGGTTATGGAACACGGTGAAAAACACCTGGTGGTCGACATGGGCGGTAAGGCTGAGCACGTCTCGGTTGACCGGGTGAAGGCTGCTCACTTGGACGTGGACCGGCCGGTGGTGCTGGCTCGGCGGCCGAGACGGGGCCGACCCCCGGCTTTGATTCCTGTCAGGGAGTGTGGACCTGTTGTTCCGGTCCCTCCTCTGTCAGGGGCCACACGGGCGGAGGTCGCTGTACCGACTCCGGTGCGCAGGTCTCGTGGGGGCAGGCGGATTGTTCCTCCCCGCCTATACGGATTTTGTTTACACGTGAATTCTGGGGGGGCTTGGTTGGTGACACGTTATTGGACATAATTCACCTCTCGTATTGTGTTGCCACACGGACCCTTTAGTGGGAACACATGTAGCGTTAGCTTCCATTCCTGCTAGCTCGTCAAGCAGAGCAGTTGATGTGATAACCTCTCTGTTATTAATGGCTAATAAAGATTGGAACTCTGTTCTTAATACACCGCCTCCGACTCCCTTTTCCTGGCACTACAACAGTAAAAAAAAAAAAAAAAGTTTAAAAGGGTGATTTGTAAAATCCATAAAGAAAAAGAAAATCTGTTTACAGTTCTGTTTCATATGGGTGTTGAGAGAGGTATCCATAGATCTCTTCATTTTGCTCTCAAAGTGCACCAGATTGATGCTTTTAACTTCAATATTTAAAAATAAATCTTCCCGGGGGAGCTTGCCCCCAGACCCCCCTATGTAAGGTCCACACACTACCTATAAAAATAAAACTTTACCCCTGCCGTGAGCTGATTATCGAGCCTTCACACCGTGTATTTGCGTGGGGATTGTTGCAGTAGAACATTCCACTGTAGCGACCGGTACATTAATGGGAAAGCCTAAATGTTTGAGCACCCTCTATGAAACGTCAAGCTACCCCACAGCACCCCCAAAATAAATCTCTGGCGCCGCTACTGAGCCTAACTTGTGTTGGGGGGGAGCCCGACTTCTTTTTTTCTCCAAAGGGGGGGCCGGACAGAAAAAGTTTGGGAACCACCATAGAGGGTTAAAGCAACAGCAAGTCAAATAAAAACTGGTTTGTTTATGATGAGTACGGTCTGTTGAGTATGAATCATAGACAGTAGGCTATATAGAAATGCATGAATCCTACAGTCTATGGCAGGGATGGGCAACTTTGATGGTGGTGGGGGCCACATCATTGATGTACTGGCCACCAGGGGGCCGCAGATTCACTTGGAACACTCACACACAAATTCCATGTGTTGTATGTAATTATTAACAAATATACTAAGTCTGACATCTTCATTGACATTTTACAATCAAAGGGAACATCCCCAAAAAATGGCAACATCCTCTAATAAGCTCACAAAACAAATATCAGTTCACAGAAATATTATTTCATTTTTACAAGTGGCATGTTTGTATTGAACAGGTTATTAAACAGTGGAATACAACTATTTTAAACTATTGGAAAGCACGGAAAATGTGTGTGTATTGAGATTAACCATTAGATGACATACACATGAAGTTATGAACACTAACCCAGACATTAGTTGTCTAACTTGAACCTAAAACACTTGTAGCCAGTCTCTGCATTCCCCTTATTCCACAATAAGGGGAATGTCGACACAGACACCTGTCAGCCCGCACTCTGCTGTTCCTCAGCACCACTCCCCCTCCCTCCCGCTGAAATTATGAATGAAAAGCGTAGTAATCATAGATAACATGGCAGGGTCCGTGACAGTTTGTTTTCATCTGATTTCAAATAAACAAAGTCTTGGTTTTAAGAATATTAAACTTGTTTCGCCAAATTCAGATGATAAAAACAACTTTTAAGCTTGTAATGGCATAATTACAAGAGGCAACTTAACGTCACAGCAGGCATAACAGTTCCAAACATAGACTGTATTCAACTGGAGAAAAAAATCTCTCGCTCTTGGAAACCGGTAAGGGAGGGGCTTCGCATGTTCTTATTATACATCCATGCCTCTTCCACATGAGCTTCCACCGCTGTCAATCGTTCTCAATATTTATGACTGCAATGAAAAACCACATTTGATATGGGGGAATTGATCAATCTGCAGGAACTTTGGTAGTACAAAGCTGCATAGACCTTTTGATCCTTCACAGAATCAACAGTATACAGCTTTGCAAAATAAAAGGTGTCATTTGATTCAATTTAGAAAAAATAATGGGTTTTTGGTAAATCCTTCATACTGTAGGATGCTGGATAGTAGTGTGCTTCTTTTTGTTGTAATGGAGTTGAAAACCATTTTTTCGGGGGTTGAGCAGTTCAGATTTTCTTGAAAGTGGTTCACAATGTGCATCAACAGTGACTGCCAATCATCTCATAACACACTCTTAGAGAAACAAAGTGGAACATACGGACAAAGTACACATGATAGCTTCAAAAACACCAAAGTGACACACTTAGATCGTAACACTTTTAATTATAGTTTTGATATAAAAACACACTTTTATACAAAATTACTTTGATATACAAAATGTCTGACTGCTGTCTCAGAATTCCCTTTTCTGTAACAACAAGTCTAGTTCAGCTTTTAAAGCATATACATAGGCAGCGAGTGTTTATACATATCTCTATTCCCTTTGTTATCTTGGTCTGATTAAACAGATTTGAGTCCTCTGAGTAATACATGTGTATACACACACAAACACAGTATATATATCTGTTCCCTTTTTTTCCTTTCAGGCTTAATTTGCTGTATTTGTTTCAAAGCTCTTGGTCCTTTAGATATGATATCAGCTGTCCCTGTAGATTACTGCCTTGGATGGATTTTCATTTTTTACCTCACTGCAATTTCCATTTCCTACCTCAAGAAATGATACTTGCACCTTCAATCCGGTCCCAAAGACAAATATCCACAACCACCAAGACAAACATTTAAACGTTTACAATCAAATAAACTATAAGGGGGGTATTAGTGTTATTAACCATCATAATATATTACATTGCGCCCTTTTAACCTCTTTTCTAAAACTGTCCCATTATTTCCTATACCTGAATTGTACTGTCAGGATAAAAAGACAGTGAATATATATCATTTGATGTGTGCATATATTGATAAAGTGCAAATAGTATTTGGTTAAAAAAAGCTTTATAATGTAATTTCCCTGTTTGTTTATGATTTGATTGAGTCTTTAAAGCATGTTGATGAAAACCAAGCCGGTCACTTTTTCTTATATTTTTGGTGTTCTGCATGTGTCCATCTCTGGTACCAGTTCTGTTTCATCTCCATGATTTGCTCCTCTGTCACACATTTGTGACCAACCCATAGCAATTAATGCATCCACTGGAATTCTCTCCCAGCAGCATTGGTTGTAAATCTCCTGCCGCCCTGGTGGGGGCGCTGTTTGTGTTGAGCTCTACTTCTCATCCACCATTAGGATTTCCTCAGGGATCTTCTCCTCTGAGTCAGAGCGCACCGACAACTTGTCCAGGTACTCCATTTCGTCGAAGCGCTCAGCCACACACTGGGCTGTCAGACGGGCTTCCGGGTCGTGGTCCCAGCACTCGTCTATGGAGGCACACACCATCTGGATGCCCTGTAGGGTAGCAGAGGAGCACAGATATAATCAGTCAATAATCCAGACTGGGGGCAGGTCTGACTGAGACAAAATGTCATCAACTCAAGCTGAAACAAAATATGTCATGTGCATTTATGAGTTTCAATTTGTGTAGCAGCAGACACAGTACAGCAGCCCTGAAATGCAGCTTCCCTTCATGTTAAAAAGCCTATTTTATATTAAATTAGTCTAAATAGAAATAATGAGGTTTTGCACTTTAAAGCTGAAATAGCACTAAGTATCTAAGTATTAAGGTTCTTGTGGAGATTTCTAGTGTTCACATTTGCATTAAGTGTAAATACAAAAGCCATTGTGTGTATCCTTGATGTATAATAAGACTGTTGAGTGCATTTCCTACCTCATGAAACTTTAACAAAGCCTATTCTTTAAGTATTTAAGGATGTGCATTGTTTACATCTATGTTCACACACAGTCTTCTTCTTTCTTGCTGTGTATTACATAATTGGCAGGAAAGTGTATAGTGTCACCTGTGTGCATGTGTGTCCACATGCACGTGAAGCTACTTGTCTAATTCTTTTTCCAGAAACGGGAAGGTGAAAAGGGCGCTTTCAGTTCCTAGTTTTGCTTTTGAAGTTTCTCTGGTTCTATGATTCCTGAAACAGCTTGGCTGAGAAATGTTATATGATGCATTTTGTAGGTTGTCCAACAGGACTTTATTTATTTATGTGTGTGTGGTGCCTCTTACTGGATGGCTGATCCAGCTGTCGGGGACCTCAGGTCTTCCTCTGTCCCGCAGAATGCTGTCCTTCATGCTCTCCACACATGGGTGTTCCCTCAAGTTCCCAAAGGGTGGTTGGTACTCTTTCACCTCTGCGGGCACACACACAAAAAAGAGGAAGTACAGAAAGGATTAACATGTGACCTCATCAAACAGGTGAGCTTTGGTCATGTTTTACAAGCGTTACACTTTGAAACAGATTCCCATCTCCTGAAAGATACAGCTCCGTTGAATAGAACGGTGAGATCAGATGGCAGTGCCCCTCAGCGTACTCATCAACAACACCTCTCAAAGGATTCACTGTGCACTCCAGATTAAAACTGCAGGATGCAAACTTTAAATAGCACTGAAGCAGCACAAACAACTAAAGAATCCTGCTCTGCTGATAGAGGGGCCGAGGGAGAGATTTGCTGAAGAGACACACTTATTATTATCACATTTTTACCCTCAGCGTCAGTGGGCTTAAAGTATCTCACCAATGCAGCACTAGCTTTGTGTCAGCTCTCTTACACTATCAAATCCAGAGTGCTTGTCAAAGGCAATTTGCCAGTTTTCCCAGAGCACGACTGCAAAACATTGGCCTGCAGAATATAGCCCAGAAACAGTAGGTTACATTTCCAAAGACAATTGATCTTAACATGAATGAATGTGTCCTTAGAGTATAAAAACAATCAAATTCCAAATTGCTTTGAAGCGTAAATGGCTTGTGTTAAGGAAACAAGATTCAGAGAACCCATCGAGAAACCTGATGAGGCACATGACTGTGTGAAGAATGTTGAAGAGAAAAGTTCAATGTGTTTAATAATTAAAGATGACCACAAGATGAGAAAACATTTCTAAAGTAAATAGAGTTCATTGCTACCTCAGCTATGAGCTTGAACCTGATTGAGTCAAACTTAGAGTATGTGTTCTTGCGCAATAATGGGAAAAGTAATTCAAGAAGTCGGAAACGTGATGACTAACAATGATAAGGGCTCAAAAACAAAGATAGGGTTACAGTTATATCTCTTACAAAAACACTGTAGCTGCTATCAATATCATTAAAAGCTATACAACAAGGCATTTGGCAATTACTGTAGTCTGCTACAACAGAGACAGCAAACATAAGTGAAATGTCCCATGGAGTTGATATCACTTAAAACAAAGCAGTACCAAAGTATGCCAGTTCTTGAGTAACTAGCATGTTGTATCTGCAAATGAACGGACACATCCTGTTTACAGACTCATGATATATGTCAAATTGTTATAAATGAAAACTGCGGTAAACTACTGCACCTGTCAGTATCGGTTCGTACAAATAAACCAAATGACAGTTAAAAAGCTGCTCACAGGAAGTTATGATTCCCTCAGACAGGAATCAGAGGCTCCTGGGGGGGACACTAATGCAACAGAAGACTCTTCCATCAACTTTTTTTTGTTTGCTCTGCCTTGGTTTTAAGTTTAAACACAACCCCACCCAACCATCAGTCAATGTCAGTCAAAAAACGGAGACAGATGTTTATTTTTGTTTTGACAGGTCGGAGGGAGTGTATGACCGTTGTCTGGACAAAAAACCCACATTTTAAACTATTGGGCACACATGTGTATGTCTTCATCTCCAAACAATGGGTCCAAAATATATACTACTGAGCACTTTGCAGTATAAACAAAAGTGTGTATTTCAGGATGGAAAGATTTGCCAACCCTGCTCTAAAAGGAAATGTGTTCTTGTTATGCCAGGCAACCCTTAAATTAAAGTCTAAACTAGCAGAAGCTATTGAAAAACACAACACAGTGCAAGGGGGGAGGAATGCTGCGGTGTGCAAAACTCACACACTGCATATTGACAAGATTTGTACTGAGCAATATAACAAGTTCGGCACACTAACAATGAGGAAGTTACACTGTCTCCTACGACAGCTGACATGAAGTGATGGGGATTTTGCCATGCTCGCACATATCTCCTCCTTAATGCCTATGTTCCATGCCAGGAGTCAGACATGCGTGTAAAAAGTATCTGGAAATTTGTAGCCCAAAAAAATCTGTTACATTTAGCCACAATGGCAGACTGGGGAAACTTCTAAGTGAAGGTCACTCTTAAGGAGCTTTGTGATAAACATCCAAGACATGTCTTTCAGGGACTTACCACATGCTACTGTTTTGTATATGGCCCTAGCACATAGACGTATATGTTTAGATATTAATAGTCAAACTCTAGTCAGAAGCAAAGCCAAACAGAACCAAAACAACAAGAAAGAGAAAGCAGACTAAATTATGAGAGCAAGCATTATCCATACCAGCATTTGATATTTTGTTTGATATTCTTGTTATGCTGTCTATTCAAGTTAACATTTTTGTCTAATCAAGCACAACAAAGCATAAATAATGGGTGGGGGGGAAACCTCTGAAATCCTGTCACCTCAATACATAAATAATGCAGAAAACACACAAGAGTTTCAAACATGTGTTTGAAAATAAATGGCTAATGCAATCACATCGTCTGTTTCCAAAAGTCTGTCTGCAACAACACAGTCTGATTAATCTACTCCCAGCCTCTGCTGCTTTTCATTAGCTGCGGTGGCTGTGACACTTGTTTTGTGTTCCTCACAGGTTGTTAAGTCATTTAGTACAGATGTATGCATGTGCAGTACACATTAGCAGAGTTGACGTTTGTACATATGGCATTGGCTTACCCTGGAGGCTTACCCTACCATTAACTCTAGCTGATAAACATGCCCTAACCTTCACCTCACCCCAGTAAAGACGACCCAAAAACTATTTTTTGCTCACACTGGATGCATTTTCAATAAAACCAAAATGGGCACAAACACTTTCTCCCTAATCCATCAACATCAATAATTAAATGTGTCCCTAAATGGCAGATCCCTCCCCCCCCCCCCCCCCCACACACACACATAGGACCATCAGGCCCTCCAGTTCTGGAGGAGTTGATGTTCTGACATCTGGACAGCAGCTGCCCTAACATCCACTCCTCTCCAGTCTAGCCCAACCTCTCCCTCTAGGGACTGAAGGCATTTCTCCATCTGCAGCTACACATTCAACACCACTCCACTATTATCGCCCTACATCGCCCCACCCGCCTGAGAAACGCCCTCGTAGTCTTTTCCAAGGCCTAAATCCAGACCAGCTAAATTATACAGCAGAGACATTATAGGGAACAGAGAGAGAGATAAAAAGTCCTGAGCCTGGAATCTGGCTTTTCCTTTTCTCCGAGGTGTGTTGATCTCTCACTCTATCTCCTCGTAGTCTTGGAAGATAAAGAAAGCAAAGTGATGGCTCATGGCTGGCTGACTGGCGCTGTCGAACAGACGGCTGTGTTCTTCTCGCCTGGCGGATCTCAGATCAGACCGCGGCCCCAGGAACTGTGACAGCGCGGCTGTGTGGCTGCCTGCCGCTGAGACGCAGAGCGCTGATCAGACATCTGTCTGCCACAGACACACACAGGCAGGTGGCCCGGTCAGAGAAAACCAGGGCTGCACCCGAGCCATTGCGATGATGCCCTGGGATGTGTCTGAATGTCTGTGTTCATATTCTGTGTCCAATGGAGGTGAGTTCTCAGGGTGTCATTAGTGACTCACCGACCTCCAGGGACACTGACAGCTTGGCAACTTTGGGGAAAGCAGGCGGCCAGCAGCGTGGAAGCATGAAACTCTTTAAGTGCGCTCTGTAAACACGTCAGTTTTACTCTCATGGTGTAGATCTCTGCCAGCATACAACCCAACAAGGACATGTTTTAGCTGCCAATGGAGCAAAATCAAATGACTGCATCTCATTTAAGCTACTTATTAATTATACCTTTTCTTCGGGTCTACCAAGGTAGAAGGCTGACTGTGTTTTCACAACGTTCAAACCTTTTCGCATTAGAGACTCTCCTTGGGTTTTGGCCCTAATGAACTACAGATTCCACCCCTGTGCTTGTCTCGGAGAGATGCCAAGTCTGGAAAAAGTGGATAGACATACACAGAAAAACACGTGAACTATTCCAGCTGCTTCTATCTTTCGTCTCTGTTCGGGTCCAGGGGAGGGACAGGAACCCCCTCTGTTCGTCCCTCCTTCCAGTAAATCTACGCTAGCCTGTCCTCCAAGTCTGTCTCTGCAGGCACGAGTAAAGCCCAATGGCTGTCTGCAGTGTCTCAGTGCAGTGGGAGAGTGATTAACTGTTCTCTCACCTGCCTTAGGGTGGGAAGACAGGGGCAGAAGAATGTTAAGAAACTGAGCTGGAAGAGTCAAGTTCAGATGTTTCAGTGCAGAAACGTGTTTTATCTGGTTTAAAGGAATGTTAGCTGCTGAGTACAAATGTTCTTTTTGCCGAGATCTAAACACATGTACAGTAAGGGAGTGAAATACTTGGAGAGGAATGAAATGCATGGAGGAGGATGAGTGGGATGAATAAAGCTGTTGTCCCTTAAATCCCTCCAGTGGAAACAACAAGAAGACTAACTCGCTACCAACATATATCCTGTCTGCTCTGCTCTCAGGGGACATACGCCGCAAAACATCCTCATAAGGGGCCATACTTAAGACTAAGAACAGTGTGTCTTGGGTACTGTGTTCTTTGCAAAACAGGAAATAGTCTATTTTCTTTTCAAAGGTGTACCCACAGGGTGAACATATTCTTGCTGATGGGAAAGAAAAGCAGGGGGGATTATGGGTCAGTCTGCCATGATTTTTTTCAGAAGACTCCTGGGCAGTGTAACTGAGCGATACACTTTGAGGAGGGCTCCCAGGGGTGATCATGGGGGCAAAACAGGAAAACGCCAAAGTAGAAGCGTTCATGCTCGAACCCGGCCTTCAATCACTTTTCTGACACAATGGAGACAGGAGCAGCAAACTGGACCACAGAGACACTAAAGGGAAGTGAAAACAAATGACTGAGTGTCGCCATGAAATACTGCCGCACAGTTTGCCTTCAGATAATCACCCATTTCTATTATTTCACATATCCTGGCCTTGTTTTTGCAACAGAATGACAACACAAGTAATGGTACATTAGTTAAGTGAGCGCTGATCCTTGACACGTCCATAAGATGGATTGTGTGTTCGACACTAAGATTCTGTTCCCAGCGTGATAAATGGGTCGTGGAAGACACACGGTGTGGCACAGTGTAACACATCTAGTAAGTGAACTCAAGGTGAAGCTGGTCACTGCGCTCCTAATTGGTAAAGCCCTCAATGTGCTCGTATTCCTCAGAGGTCAGGCGAGTTGTGCAGGCAATTTGTATTTTTACAGTATTTCTGAGAATATTCACACAGGCCCCAAAGGGAATGTCATCAGTGCATCTATTGATTTCCTTTCCACTCAAGGGCCCAGGCTAATCTCTCATTTACCAAAGAAGAGGCGGTTATCTCTATTATTAACTAAAGGTCACTCACATGTGATGTTGACTTTGAGTACAGCAAGGGCACAATGCTCATGTTTAAACAACCCAATTGATCATTATAAACACACAAAGGCAGCAAAGTGGAAAGAATTAAAGGAATAGTTTGGCATTGTTCATGCTCATTTGCTTTCTTGTAGAGACTTGGAGACAATATCAGCATTTCATCTTGCAATTATATGTGTCTTATTATCACATCTTACCTCCAATTGCGCTACATCTGGAGATGATCTCCCACAGTACAAGAGCCATGGAGTAAACATCAGCCTGTTTGAAGGACTCAATGTTTTCTAAGTTGATTCTGGACTCCAGGACCTCTGGGGCCATGTACCTGGCTGTACCCACCTGAGAAAAAAACAGGGTGAAAAAGATGTCTATGTTATTTAAGTCCATAAAACCTAAAAGGAGTTGTTCAGCTGAAAGAGCCTTCTAAGCAGACCATCTTAGAGTACGAGTTATTGACCTGCATTAATCATACGACAGGTGGTCATTGTGTGCTGTAGAAAGCTGCCGCATCACATTCATCCAAATCAAAACATGTTTGATGCGTAAAATAATTGGAAAAACAAAGGCAGCTCCCAGCACAACAACACATAGCTTGTCTTCGCTATAATTACCACCTTGGAAAATGTGTTCACCGGCACTTCCTCTGAATGCATTAGGGCATTACAACGGGTGCTAGGAAGCTAAGGGTGAGGCGTTCTTATGAGTGAGTCATTTTCATAACAGAGTCTAGTTTGACTTTGGCCTATTACATCAACGTCCATTAAGAATCAATCAAGCCTGTTTTTCTTAAGAAAATGATCACCTCAGGACTTTTAAAACCTCAGTATTATTCAAGAGGGACCAATATTGACGATGCCACAAATGTGGAGATGGTTTCCTTGCGTGATCAGGATAAGACATGAACAGTTTGATTGATAGCATGCCTCTGTTCTAGGTCTGATAAATATATTTAAAGAAATGTAGGGCAGAACTTGAAAAGGCAAATTCTTACAGGAGATATTTTTGTTTTATCTCTGAGGGGATTAAAAGCAAAATTGCAGATTAGAGGGCGTTACCTGCCCACTGTTGGCCAGCTCATCCACAGACAGAGCATTGTCCAGGCGGAGGGCCAGTCCAAAGTCACACAGGCAGCAGGTCAGGTCGTCTTTCACGAGTATGTTGGAGCTCTTAATGTCCCTGTGAGCGATCGGCACCTTGTAGCGACCACCGGGCAAGAGGTCGCTGTGAAGATGAGCCACTCCCTCAGCTAGTGAAAAACCCAGCGTCCACAGGTCCTGCCAGCTGACGATGTGGTGGATCAAGAACTCCTGGAGGTTCCCTCTTGGATGGTAGGCTGTGATCAGCCAGCACTGTCTCTGCGCCTTCCTATCCTCTGCTGTCAGGAAGTGAAGCACGTTCTCATGTCTCAAGTCTGCGTCTGAGAAAATGTCCTTCTCGTTCTTCCAAGAGGCGTACTCCTCGTATTGGAAAATTTTAATGGCCACAGTCTCAAAGCCTTGCTCCTCGCTGACTGAGGAGCCCTGCTTGAGCTTGGCTTTGTAAACCTCTGCAAAGCGTCCCTTCCCGACCTGGACATCCAGTTCAATGGGCAGCAGCTCCGTGTTGTGGTTGAGGTTGTTGGCGTGCGTGGAGCTACTGTCTGAACCGTCATCATCCATGATGGCCCGACCGTCACTGAAATCCATCGGAAGACCCTTCTTGCGTCTGGAGCTGGCTTGCCGCTGGCGGTAGACCCGGTAACAGTAAAAGGACGTGATGACGAGAACAGCCATGACCAGCAGAGGCACCAGGCTCACCAGGATGACCGCCACCACCTGGGAATCTGAGTCTGAGGGAACAGAAGCCGAAGGATTAGGAGGACGAAAATGCACATATTTATATACTTGAGTTTAAAGCCAGTCTAATCCATTACATTTTTACCTTAACAATGGAAAAGAAATACTGGTATTGACAATCCCACAGTGTATTATCCCCTTACCCTGAATTACTTCTCAGCTGTACAGAGCCTCTGGTTGTGTAAACACACATGTGCTACACAAGTACTATTATGACAGTGTGGTTTTCAATCAGTCATTCTGCTTCCAATATCCAGAAATAATAATAATATGTAGGTTTTAGAGTTTATTCTTGACCTTGCAAACAGACACATACAAAAATAAACTAAATATAAAATTATGTTCGGTTACATTTGGATCTTTTGATCATTACATCCGTTTTCATATGTGAAAAAGTAATTTGAAAAATGTCATGACCACTGAGATGTTTTAAGATCAACAACAGCAACTAAATGGAGTTTATTTTGCCGGCCACTTTAGTATTCAAAATACTTTCAGAAAGTGGGAGAGTTGATTATTGTCTCTTCTTTGTATCAATATGATTTGCAATGTGTTGAACACGTGTGCTTTTTAAGGAATGAGCATTGTCATAAAACAATTTGTTTTCCAAAAAAGAAAATGAAAAAAACTCAACTCAAGTAAAATAATATTGTCAGAGCAGCAGAGGAACCTGAGCCTTCCCTGAGGAATGTCTACGAGCCTCAGACAGTTAAAGTTAGCGTCTAGGCCACAAATGCAAAGAGCTCCAAACCCTGAGTCAGTCAGCCACATATTGTGTCTCTTTATAGTATTCTTATAATTTAGGTGGTGCTGTGTCTGGTACGGTTTTAGCGAAACAGTGAAAGTTTATGCCCCAGTGTTTTAAGCTGCAGTCATAAACAGACCTATAAAATCTGTATCACCAGACACAACATACAGAACAGGGAAACCCAAATTGATGAGTTCTAAATGTAATCATTTATACATTGTCTTGTCTAACACACACACACACACACACACACACACACACACACACACACACACACACACACACACACACACACACACACACACACACACACACACACACACACACACACACACACACACACACACACACACACACACACACACACACACACACACACACACACACACACACACACACACACACGCCTATAAAGCTTTTTGTTTTCCTAGTAAGAGGATCACACGGATTGTTTTTCCCTTAATTGTGTTTTCAATATTCTGAATGAACATGTATATTTCATATCTGTTATACTAGTATATGTCAATAAACAAAACTTTACAAGATTTGTTATCATCTATTGAATACCTTATTTTGGTTGCAAAATATAGGATAGCAACAGTCAAAGCAGAATGATGCTCACTTTCTTTTCCATTTTGCTTAGGAACTGATAAGAAACTCATTTCCGAGTCAAGTGAAGCTGTGAGTAGAGAGTCTGGTTTAAATAAGGGAAACTAATGGTGAAGGCATCCAGCAGACTACTCAGTCCAGCCCTCTGGTTCTCTCCCATTTCTTTTTTCTAAACAGGAAACCACATGTCTGAAATCCTCTACACGGCCCCAGCCGGTTTGTTTTTATTTTCGCAGTGAGAAGCTATTTCTCACAACAAACCTGTCACTGTGCCTCGGGGAATTGCTCCGCTTTGGCCAAAACCCTCACTTTAAAGGAGATTCTGTGAATTTTAAAACGATTGTATCAACTGTTAAAGGTACAGTAAATCTAGGAGATGAGGAGGAACATTCCTTAGAAGGAATAGTTTAGTGAAATGTGGGGCAAGAAAGCAAACAGGTGCATTTTCCAGATATTTCACTGAGATACAGTAGATGAAAAATCTGCAACAAAACAAAGCTCAGTGACTTCCTGGAGTCAGCGGAGGCTCGAGTAAATGATTACATGAGTAGATCTGGCATAAATCCCCTTAGAGCAACTCTTATTTCAGGTTTGTACACAGAGTCAGACTAGCCTTTCCCCTTTCCCTGTCTTTATGCTAACCACCTCCTAGCTGCAGTTATATTTTATATCTAACTTTCAGAACGAATGGCATAACTTCATCTTTTAGTTGTAATACAAAGTAGATTAGTTAATATATTCAACATCATTGCTCTTTTGTTTATTTCTCAATCATCATAAGCTTCTTGTTCTTAAGTTAAGTGTCCTTTTGTATTCTTCTTGGCATTTCCCAAAGTCTGTGTGAATATTTTTCTGAACTTAGTAAAAAACACTATTAGCCTGCTTGTCAGGGGGGCAGTAGATGTCTGTGGAAAGTAGGTTTACTGTTACCATGGTGACTCTGAGGTATTTCAGCTTCTATCTGACACACAACTTAAGTTGCCCGTAAGTGAAGCAATGGCTTTGAGAAGTTTTTTTCGCAGTGTCCTAAAAGTATGAGAAAAGTATTACTGTAAGTGAAAGCTCAATCACAGAAAATGCTATTGCACAATGAGACTCTGGTCCCTAGCTAGCAGAGGAAGAGGTGGATTCACCGAGATTTACTGGTATTGTAGCCTTGGGGGTTTGAGCTGGAGCGCCTTCATTGCAACAATGTTAGTCACTGAGGATTTACAGACAGTGCACAGACATTCTCAACATCAGGCAAAAGTATTTCCACTACGTGGGTTGCACTGTGCAGATGCTTTCAATTTGTGTCTATGTTCAGAGCCAGGTCCCAGAAATGTACTTCTGTTATTATTGCCGGGATGCTGTAGTCAAAATACATCTGAATCCAGGGCCAATGTTGTAACTGGAGTCTAAAAGCTAATGTCTCCAAAACCTGTTTGTAATCATGTATCTGGAGAGCATTACAGTGCACACATGTTAGCATTCATGCACGACGCCTTACATGACAAACTGATAGAAACCGCTTTATTAATATTAGGGCCGACCCATACTATGACGTTATCATGTTATGCAGACGTAAGAACCAAACAGTCCCATTTCTACATGCATACAACAGTGTAACAGGACTATTGCTTCACTCTGAAAGAATGCAAGTGAGATGGACTGATACATAACTTATGCTACTTTGTAAATACTCATATAAAGAAATAATTGCATGGGTGGAATGTGGTCGCAAACATACAATGCTAGTCTCCTTTCGAAATTAATCAGATCAACACTGTAGGGTTTTGCATGATTAAAATGCCTTTGATTTACATGGCAACGTGTTTTTAAAAGGACCAACAGGTTGCGACTGACAGTTGTTTTATATGTTTTTGACAGTATTTTCTACTGTCATTTATGTATGTCAAAACCAAAGACGATGCCAAACAAATGAGATAACAGGTAGTTGCTCTCAGGAAGGAGTTCTGCCAGTAAGCGAGCTGGAGACACACTGGAGCAGGGCTTTTACTCTCTGCAGTGCAGCGACCAGGTAAACAATGCTACCTTCAAGACACAATCGTTAGATGCAACATTACAGAAAGGAGTGAGGCAGGGGTTGTCACACTACCCATGCAATGAGGACTTCCTGTATGTCTATTCAATGTCAGGCTCGCTAGCAATCATTTAGCCTAACTTAGTATACTGAAAAAAGGGGAAACAGCTAGCCTTGCTCTGGAACAAATAAAATAGCTAGCTGTTTCACATAGTCCTGCCTGTATGCCAATTTGCTTCCACATATAAATGATATAATTGATGGTATTTATCATCTTTTGCAGCAAAGCCAATAAGCTCATGTCTCAAAATGTTGGGCTTTTCCTTTAATTTCGGGAAGACAAGAGTTTATTGTCATTGCAATTTAGGCAACATTAATAAACATGTGGTATTTTTGGTTGAAGAAAATCACTAAGTTCAAGAGAGGGAAGGATAGGCGAAATACTTGTGTCTCTACTTACTGGAGTTAAAGAAGATTTGCTCATTGCATTCGTCCTCAGAGCAGGAGCAGATGAAGAACTCTGAGCCCATGCCCTTTCTTTCTTTCATCTCACACTTGCTGTTGTTGTAATCCTCCAGGACCAGGCCGTCCAGCTTCAGATACCGGTTATGACAGACTGTGTCAAAGGTGAAATTGTCATCTTTCCTCCTCCTTTGAAAGACATAGAAAATACTGTTACTTAATGGATAAAGTTTGACTTTCTTTTCAGAGATCTCTATTATCATGTAACAAGGCAATGGTGGCAGGTCTTCAGTTGCAAGTAATACATTTTTAAAGCTGAACAGTGATAAAGTGGTTACTGTAAATGGGATATTTGTCTTTTTCAGTCCACAGTCTCAGCATTATGTAAATGACTGCAATACAAGGGTCATATTCACTAAACAGCGATTCAACAGGAAAACCCTGAACCTGCACAAATATACATATTTAAATGTTGCTTCTCCGCTGTGCAGATGTGAGGAATATTTTAAAGAGGTGCCGCTGTCCATGTGCCATTAGCTTTCTGCTGATCTCAGCTCAGAACTTGCCTGCAACATTGCTAATATAATGAGAAACAGCAGCACAGCCTTAAGCTTTTAACACCAACACAAATCTGCTTCCTGCTGCTTCTCACATTCAGAGTCAGATTTGATGTTTAAGCGCTCTTGTGTCAACATGATCCAGCTTTCAACAGATTGCTGACTCACATAGTGGTCAAAGTAAAGGTCAATGCAAGGAAGAGTTTCTAGGACTACTGGGAGATAATCAAGCCATATCTGAATAATAAAAGAGTAACCTTTTTCTGCCCTCATTTCCTCAATTCTTTGTTTGTAAATTCACCTGGGAGGTGAATGTAATAAAATAAAAAGCTATTTGTCCTTACTATTCTCTACTTAACCCTTTAGCATCATAACACATAACAATTATTTTCAATATGGACCAATTCATAGATTCATTGATTAAACATTCGGTCTTACTATCACACTATCAGACAATAGTAAAGAATGTAAATCCCAAAGTGAATCTACAGTTATTTATTTTAACCACTATTCTGTCAGCCCAAAACCTAAATATATTAAGTTTATAATAATAACAATTAAAATAAAATATGGAATCTCTGTATTTCAGAGGCTGAAACTTTTTCTGCTATTTTTGCATGAACGTTTACTAGAAAGATACATTGATTAAACACATTGTTGGCCTATTTTCTTTCTGTTGATTGGTACATATATACGTTTTTGTGTCAATTAAATTAAATGTTTGTTTATCTAATCATAACCCTGTATTTCTTCATACATATGTTTGTTAAGGGACACTTACCAGATACTGACACACACATCTTCATTGCTGGGGCAGATGGCAGTGATATCACACTCCACCTTGCAGCTCCCTTTACCCGTGCAGGCGGTGGGCTGGACATCACAGAACTTGCACAACCTTGATAGTTTTAGCGTGTAGGCCTCTGGAAGAAAAATAAGTGAGGGGGAAAAAGATGTTGAGTTGAGTTTACAAAAAAAAGTGAGTCTACTCTGTAAAAACATAAAACCAACACATCCCCATTTACGTATATGCATTTTGGCTCCGAAAGACTCCTGGGGGAACACACACAGCCATAACAGATGACAGTGTAACATGACTACACATGATATTTATTAGCATGAAAAGCAAGATAAACCTAAAATGTAATTAAAGGGTGTGAGTCTTTTGGTATCTGGCTATAAGTAGAAACAGATATTAAACATAACCACTTCGTGCTAGAGGGGTGGACAGTTTTTTCTCTGTGAAGTCTGAACAATAAGAGCAGTGCGCAGTGGAATCCAGCTCCTTTGGTCTTGTTCAGACTTGACTTTGCCGGGAGGCAAACCCATATCAGGGAGACAGACAGGATTGTGTGATGAGTGCCTGTGGGTTGGATAATCATCTGAGGAGACAACTGCCAGACAGGCAAGAACAACAAACAAAGGAAACACGGATGCATCTCCTGAGATGCTGAGGAGTCTCTAATTTGTCAAGTCAATGAGTTGGCTCCCCATCTAGAAAGGTGTTGTTCCAACTCTGTTCATGAATATCAAAAAAACGAAGGACATTAAGTTTCAGTGTCTGTAAAAGATTTGAAAGAGAAATAAATGTGCTTGTGTGTTTGTTGCTGAGTGTTTATATTTGTATAGAAATTCTCCGACCGCAGTCTGTCCTTGCATTGAGAGGCTATTAATGATAAACAACACCAGCCAGGAAGCCTGCCTTTGTCTGCCTCAGAAAGGAGAGATGGAGCAACAAGGAAGGTGACAAATCACCTGTCACCTGGTTTTACTTTTCCTAGAGAGTAGTCTCCACCACATGAAAGTGGAAAGTGGATTTTGCGGTTTTAAGATTTGGGAAAGGCCCCCACAGAGGATAATCCATTTTTCTTCTAGCACCAGTGGTTGAAGAATCATCTAGAAGAAATGTGTCTCGTGTACAATCACACATGATGTTGTTGATACATGATGAGTGTGTCCACATTATAGTGGCTCAATGAAGTTTGGCCACTCGCTGTGAGTCTATTAAAAACACGGAGAGGTTGAGGGTGAAAGAGAAACGATGAAGACAGCAGTCTTTCAGGATCTTGAGAGTGTATGTTGAGAAATAATAAAAACTGAAAAATAAACTGAAATCAAAATAGCCACCATGGAGGAAAACATTTGACATTGCTGCTTCAGTAAAATCACATAACCACGCTTTTACTGTATGCTGACTTCTGACATTGCACAGGAAGTGGAACCTGTTCCCATGCATGCTTGCAACTATACAGTAGTAACCAGACCAAGAGAGAATGTGGGTTAAGGTTTACATGTAGTGAAATATAACCTCCAGAAGAAGCATTGTAAACAAACATGTGTAATGTGTCTGAATCGGTAGCTCGTTGTCTAAAGATGGAACTGAAGTCTATGATCACATGACCAAAATGTGAGATGTTTTCGACTAGGAAGTGCAAGTGAAAGCAAATGTCTTGACATGAGACAGTGAAGAAGTCTGTTCAGTATTCCCTCGCCTCTGACTTCACACTGACTTGAGGAAAGGTTGCCGTGTGTGTTTGCTCTTAACATTGCACAAAAAGTCTACTGTGCTGTTCACCCAATCTGCAGGCTCGGGTTAGACCTGCAGCTTGCAGCAGCAGAAATACTGTAGGCTACAACCTGCAGCGTGAGTCGATGGCCTCTTCTTCCTGTGCCAGTGAGTTACTTTCACAGGAAGCTAGCAGGATATTAGGGATGGTTATTGCTTTGTTGCCTTGTCTTAAATGAGACACCCACACAAAATAAAATCATCAAAATATTACACTTAAACTTCAAACTAATCTACTTGGAAGAGCAATTTAAAACTCTGCCCGGAGGGTCTGTTGAGGTGTTTTGAAGTAAATCAGCACTGAGGGGATAGTCCATGCCTGAGTGCTAGTGGTGGGAAGGTGGTTGAGCCGAAGTAATTATATCATTAGAGCAACTCCTCTGAAAGAGCATGTCATTTAAACCTAGGAGGCGGGCTATGGAAGGGATGAATGGTAGTAATTGTCACCCAGGGCTAGATATAATTGCAGAGAGGGGGGAAGAGGATTAGGAGCAGCCAAAGCCATTTGGTGCCGCTGGGACTGAGTCTGACACAGATGAAGGTAAAACAGTGTCTTCCTCAGGGGGTACCTGTTGCAGAGTGTCTGCACACCAAAGATGGAGATAACCCATCAGAGGGGGAGGAGGAGGGGGAGGAGGGGGGGGGGGGGGGGGTCTGGCTTAGGCCTACAACAGGTGATGTACTCCCAAAAGGATTCAAAGTGAATGGTTGAAGGTTAGCAGTGTAAACAGATATTAAATTAGGCTCAATTTCAGGATGCGTATTACAAAGTAGCCTAAAAGTGGTAGCAAGACAAAACCCCAAAAGACAACAATATAACGCAGAATAACCTGCGCACTTGAGGAGTTTTGGATATTTTAATACATTTAAATTTGTATGATGAAAAGCGATTTGTTAATGTACTATTGGTCGGTGTAAAACACCTGTGTAAACAAAAATGAGACAAACATATTATTTTCGGAGAAAATGAGGCATTTAGTAGTGCAAGTTTACGCTTCATGCTCCTGAAATCACTCCGCAGCTGTGACAAAACGCATTAGCAGCTTTAGAAACTTTTCTCAAAGTATAAAGCTCAACTCACCCGCCTCCTCGAGCTGAAAACTACCGAAGAGTATCGCTCCACACCAAAAAGCGGAAAACCGAAGTAGCTCCATTTAGAAACGAACTATATCCTCCCCTCTTTTTCATTAATTAGCCGAAGCCTTTAGCGGGTAAGTATCCACACTCCGCGGACTTTGTTCGGTCCGCCTGTTGCTCCCCCAAAACGCCTTCACAGCTCCGGGTAGAAGGAGCAGAGTAAACACACCAGGCAGGACTTGCCCTATATGACTCACACACTATGTGCAGTTTTCATGAAACAGGAAATCTTCAGAGGGGTTGGACAGTTTTTTCTTCTTCTTCTTCTTCTTGAACCATGTCATTAAAAGGCTGTAACCCAGCAGACTTGAAAATGACATGCTCCAAAATAGCTTAACCAGAAGTTTCACCTACTGGAGGCTACAAGCATTATGCAAACACCCTTATTTACTTCAAAGTATTCACACCTTTCAGATCTTATTTAGAGCTGTCAGATCTCAACAGAGAACTTCTGGGTTCTGCTCATTTAATTTATATTTTTCACACTTAACTCATTTAGTTGTGTCCATTCCAAGTCACTAAATTAAATTCATTTTTTTCTGGAAGGGTTCCAGGCATACAGTTAATCAAAGATGACATAAGAAGTGGAGATAGTCACTACTATCTCTTGTGTTGGATTTTATTGAAGACACACAGAGGTCAAGTCCACTATAACACCCATAAATTACCGGACTATTGCCGGGGCTTTGCAGACATGTGTTTTTGTTCTGCATACTTAAGCCGTGATGTCAGGTTTCAGTCCTGACCCTGTGACCCCGGAGCTTATAACTCTCCTCACAGGACGTCTACTCCTTCTTACACCACCGGCTCGCTGAGCTTTATTAACAGCTCTTGTATTGATTTTAGTGAGCATGTTTTAGTGTAGGCAGAGTTTGGAGTGGAAAAAGACACTCCCTATGACTTTATGACTTGCCTGAGATAACGTATTTAAGTTGTCTTTAATATAAAAGTAAGACCGTGATAATTGTCAGTGTATCTATTTGTGCATCTTTAGGAACTAATATAAACCGTCTGGGTATATTTTTGATGCTGCTAAAAAAAGTTGATAAATATAGGCTTCTTTTGAAAAACCCTGGTCTCTACATGTTTGTGAACGTTTTTGTTTAACCCATTTGTTTGACCCTATTTTACTTTTGGCTCTCGGTAGTTGTTTTGTTTTTTCAACCCTACCAGTCGTTCAGCACTGCAAGATGGGGTCCAAGCCACAAGGTGGAGATCCGACAGCGCTCTGAACCCAAAACAGCCGTTACCTGCTGACCTCAGCCCATTTTGGCTCCCAGAGGGTCACAACATCCTGCTCGCTAACCGCAACAGCCAAACAAACTCCTGTATAACTTCTGCTTCATTTCAGCAGGACACACACAACACTCCTGTGTGCCCAGGCTCATTTACTGTAGACATTATCTTTTTAGTGTCACTTCACCTGCCTCTGTTTCTTTTAGCTTCCCCCAGACAAGTTTCTAAATGTTCCTTTGCCTTTGAACGATTTTTACCCCTTACCTCATCGAACACACACAGATAAACAAGCGGCAGGCAAACATCCTGAGTGGTGTGATGCTCAATAGCAGGGGCTTGGCGTTACAGTAAAGTGCTCGGGTCGAGTGGAAAGGTAAACAGAGCAACCTGATGACAAATCTCTGGACGCATGCCTTCAGATAACGCGGGTGGCAAACAAGCGCTGTGTGCAGCACATTACAAAGGGGATGTCAGTTTCTTTGCACTTTTCTCGGCATCTTTGTAGAAAGAAGTGGTAACACAACTGCAGTATCTCTCCCACACACAGGATTATATACATACTGTATATTGTTTGCACATTTCTTATTAGATCTCTCCCCCGCACTAGGTTCCAACTGGAGGTATACCACAAAAGGAGAGGGCCCACAAGAATACTGATCAGTGAATACTAAGCTGTGGCCAGACAAGTATTGTAAAGTTAGAAAGATGCTGATTTCTGTTAAATATAGTGAATTCAGCGCATTGTGTCCGTACAGATTAGCAAACATAGTCTTAAAGGCAGGTATGATTAGTATACCGTTGTTGAGCTACGTAGGTAAATAGTGTCTGTCTGTCCACAGAAGGCAACTTGATAACTATACACTTTACCCACTTACCCACTTTTTTAACAGTTTTCTGAACAGATGCACTCCCCCCTCACGAGAGAAGGGTTGATCACTGATTAGCCCATGATTGGTCCACTGGCTGTAAGAGCAGGCCAGCTGCTGGATCACTGCACCCACTGCCAGCCAGCCACCACACTCCGTCTGTCTTTGTAAACCACTTTCAATAAAGACATTGATACAGGATAACATGCACAAAAACAGCTCGTGCCAAGAACAAAAACACTTTAAACACTGCTCTTGAGTCCCAGGAGCCTGTGTGTTTGCACAGCAGAGAGAAATGTAATAGAACTTGTAAATCGCCTGAGAGAATTGTGGCACAGAACAATCAGGTACTTTAAATCAGTGCCTTCTCTTGTAACATTGCACATGATCATCTCCCTATGCAACCGGAATAGGACACGTTTTTCTCTCACTGACAGTGATTCTTTTGTCTGTCTGTCTTTCTGTGTTACGGTTGATGTTTGTCTGCTCATCAATCTGCCTGTGAGTGTTTTCAGCTGTGTGTGTGTTTATGTAAATGAGCTGTGTGGTTGCGCCAACATCATTGGCTGCCGATCTCCTGGTCCGCCTCTGAAGATGGTGATCGGATTGACGTCGTCCAATTGCAGCGCACAGCCGGCGCACACCTGCTGGGGAGGAGTACAAAGGCCCCGGACTATCACCACTCTGGAGGCTCTGCTGTGTGAGCGGAGGCCTCTCCCTTGTTGCTCTCGTTTGTGTGCAAATGTGTAACCAGTGGTTAACTAGTGTGATTTTGTGTGTTAGTAGTGCCTAGAGTAGTTTGCATAGTGCTTAGAGTAGCTTAGGTTTTTGTGACTGTTGCCTTTAGTTTAGCTGTGTGTTTTGTATAAATTCCCTGTGTTAGTCTGTACCACTTTTAAAGTGAGGTTTTGTTTAGTTCCTTATTTAGTGTGAGTGTTATTTCTTTGTATGTAAACAGACTCCTTTTTAAGAGTCCTCCCTTTGTTTGGTTATTTGTCAATCTGTGCCCTTTTGGCTCTATTGTTTGTTTCAGGCTGCCTGCCTGCCATTTTGTTTACCACTGCTACTTAAAATAAATCACTTATAATTATACCAATACCAATCTGGTTGTGTTTCTTCCCTTTAGTTCCCCTAGCCCAATAGGGAGTGTAACACGTGGGGGGTCGTCCGGGATACCTTAAATACTTTCCGGGGGTTATAAGTGGTTTTGTACAGCTAAAAACAATTTGGTAAGGTGTGCAGTTTTAGCCGAGTATGGCAACTTTTGGTTTGGAGTAGTTTTTAGTCTGTCCTTCATATGAGCAGTTGGATCAGTGTCGTAAAGACGACTTATTTGAAATTGCACAACATTTCGGTCTCACAGTGGCAAAACAGTTAGTACAAAAAAGAATTAAAGGCTCTGGTGGTGGATGAGTTGGTGGAAAGGGGTTTCCTGGTGCTGCCTGCACAAGCTGAGCTCACTGTGCCTAATGTCCTTCCTAAAGGAGAGGGTAGGGACAGCAAGGGGAGCGAGCAGTGTAAAGCACCGCCCGCGCCGCATCGCTATAGTCCACCGTCTCCTGGCAGCTCAGACTCTCTGGAAGGGTGTAAACTCAAAGTCCGTCTAGCACGACTTCAGTTAGAGGCAAAGGACAAGGAGCAAGACAGGCAGTATCAGTTTCAGTTGGAATGCTGGAAATCAACAAGGAAGTCAGAATGCGTCAGCTGGAGCTAGACTCCGAGCTGCGCGCATCCGATGCTGTTGGCCATGTCGGAGGAAGCCTATCATCTCCTTCTCATTCACCTGCCTTTTATGTGAGTAACAACATTTCGCTAGTGCCAACCTTCACTGAGACTGAGGTGGATGCCTATTTGAGCGCATTGCGACCGCATTGCGGTGGCCGGCTGAAGTTTGGGCTCTGATGGTCACGTGCAAATTATTTGGAAAAGCTCAAGGAGCAGTTGCGGCTCTTACGTTGGAGGACAGTCTAGATTATGCCTTGGTGAAGGTTGCCATTCTCAGAGTATACGAACTCGTTCCCGAAGCTTACCGGCAAAAGTTTAGACACCTTAGGAAGGATCCTCACCAAACTCAGGTGGAGTTGGCCAGAGTAAAAGGGATGTGGTTTGATAAGTGGATTGCCTCATGTAAAGCAGTCTCTCCTGCTGAGACTGTTTCTACATGGACCACTATTGCGGTAAGCATGTTGTAACTTCCGGTTGTTGTTGTCATCTCCGGGTATCCCGTGTGCCTTTTCTGTTGCTGATAGCTTATTATCTTAACTTAATCGATCGTTTTAAAAACTCTTGATCACGGCAACTGCCTGACGTTGTAATCACACGTTACTACAGCTTAAGCACTCACAACTCTCCTTCTCTTAGCGACTGTAACTCCACAGTTGCCTACACTCTTTCGGGTTTGCTAACGGTAGCTACTTTAGCTTGATAGCTAGCCATGGCTCTTTCCCCACCCTCGGGTGTTATTTCCTGCTCTTCCTGTCTCATGTTTGGTTACTTCCCTACCTCCTTTACTGGTACCGATACATGTGTTAAATGTAGTATAGTTGTTAGGTTGGAGGCGGGAATCATAGCCATAGAAGCCCGGCTCCGCATCTTAGAAAGTAACTCAGCTACAGTAAAGCCCATGTTAGCCAGTGCGGACCGGCAAAAGGTAGCTCCTCTTAGCCGTCCCCCGGCAACTCCCGAGCAGCAGGGAGACTGGGTGACTGTTCAGAAGGGGCATAACGCGAAACCCGCAGGTCCCCACCAACCCGTTCACGTATCTAACAGATATTCCCCACTCAGCGAGACACCCGCTGAGAAGCCAACTCTGGTTATTGGTAGCTCTATTTATGAGACACGTGAATTTAGAGACCGAAGCCTCCACAGTCACATGCATTCCGGGGGCCAGAGCGGGCGACGTTGAGGCGCATCTTAAACTGCTGGCTAAAAATAAACGTAAATACAGTAGGATTGCTTTTCATGTCGGTGGTAATGATGTTCGTTTACGCCAATCAGAATGCACCAAACTTAATGTGGAGTCGGTGTGTAGTTATGCTAAAACAATGTCGGACACCGTAATCTTCTCTGGTCCCCTCCCCAATCTGATCAATGATGACATGTATAGCTGCATGTCATCATTTCTGCGCTGGTTGTCTTGGTGGTGCCCAGCAAACAATGTGGGCTTCGTAAATAATTGGACAGCCTTCTGGGGAAAACCTGGTCTGATTAAGAGAGACGGCATTCATCCTACTTTGGAAGGTGCAGATCTAATTTCGGCAGTCTTTGTGGACTTAATCCATGACAAACTGGAGTTGAGACCAGGAGGCGGAGTCGCAGTCTTACACGCTTCTCTGCGCTCTCTCCTAGGCAGTCATCCATAGGAATCCCGAACCCAATAAAATACCCAATATTAACGGTGTGTGTGTCTGCCCAAGGACAATTTAAGGTAAAACCTAATAGGGGTGTCATACATAATAACCTAATAAAAGTAAATGTAACAACTACTACAGTGCAACAAAACAGGAAGATTAAATGTGGTCTCTTAAACATAAGATCTCTAGCATCTAAAGCAATATTGGTAAATTATTTAATATCAGATTATAATATTGATATATGCTGTCTCACTGAAACTTGGTTGAGACATGAAGAATATGTCAGCATAAATGAGGCCACTCCACCCAGCCATATCAACACTCATATTGCTCGAGGCACGGGCCGAGGAGGTGGAGTTGCAGCAATCTTTGACTCAAGTTTACTTATCAATACTAAACCAAAATTAAATTATACCTCCTTTGAAAACCTCGTTTTTAGTCTTACGCATCCGACCTGGAAAACTTTGCAGCCAATCTTATTTGTTACAGTGTACCGTGCACCAGGTCCTTATTCAGAATTCTTATCAGAATTCTCTGAGTTTTTATCAACTTTGGTACTTAAAACAGATAAAGTAATTATCGTAGGTGACTTTAATATTCATGTTGACAATGATAAAAATAGCCTTACTGTTGCATTTAACTCTATATTAGATTATGTTGGTTTCTGTCAGAGTGTAAATAAACCAACCCACTGCTATAATCACACTCTCGACCTTGTTCTGACTTATGGTATTGAAATTGAGCAACTATTAGTCGAACCGCATAATCCTGCTTTATCCGACAATTTCTTAGTAACTTTTGAAGTACTGTTACTAGACTACAAAGCATTAGTCAAAAGCTCTTGCAGCAGAAACCTATCTGTTAGTGCTATAGCCAAATTTAAGGAAGAGATTCCACCAATACTTAACTCGATAGCATGTCTGCATGTAAGGGAGGAAACTTATACAAAATGTACACCACCCCAAATTGATCATGTTGTTGATAGTGCTACAGATGCGCTGCGAATAAAATTAGACTCTGTTGCTCCTTTGAAAAAGAAGAAAATAAAACAACATAGATTAGCTCCATGGCATAATGCCGAAACCCGCAAAATAAAGCAAAAGTCTAGACAACTTGAAAGGATATGGCGTTCCACTAAACTTGAAGAATCTCGTTTAATTTGGCATATTATTCTCAATGAATATAAGAAAGCACTGCGTAAAGCGAGAGCAGCCTACTACTCTTCATTAATAGATGAGAATAAGAATAATGCAAGATTTCTTTTCAGCACTATAGCCAGGCTGACAGAGAGCCATAGCTCGATTGAGCCTTCTATTCCCATAGCACTCAGTAGTAATGAAGCTTAGCGCAAGTTCAATAAGGAAGACCTAACACGAGTCACTTACACGTCACTCGATGGCTCCCTTCCCCCCTCACTAAATATGAGGGCGTCACCCTTCAGCAGCCAATAGCTGCACATGCTAAATTCCTTAAATGCCTGCTCTTCCTCCCTGTCAGTTGTCATTTGCAGATGACCGCAAACAATAGCAGTACCACAAATACTCCTCCTCGTGAGAAAAAAGAAAAGAAAAAAAAAAAGCACTAGAAAAACTAGCTCAAGATGTCCAACTCAGACAATTCAGATCACGAACCTGATATGGAATTATTCGATCCCGGTTCGGCTCCCCACAGCGGCCTATCACCAGAGGCAGACTTCCTCATCGCCCGGCTCCTGCAGCAGGACATCCCCACAGCTCCAGGCCTCACTCTCTCGCAGCTCCGAGAGCTCTCGGATCAGGTCTCCAGCACAGCTCCCCAGTCCGGGGCAGCAGCTCCAGTCAGCTCCCCAGAGAGCAGGGCGAGGACGCTGCCGCAGCCGCGGAGGCTCGCCAGTCCGGGAGCGTCACTAACACACCTGAAGAAATGGTGTCGTCATGAAGAAACACACTCCTCAATGTCAGTCTTGGTACTTTATTGACAAAGATGACGACACCCTGAAACAGAGCAATGCCGCAGGATAAGCTGACAAAGTATTACATACATGCATGTCATGACCAATACACATATATTAAATTACATATATTAAAGACACACTAAACAGTAGTGGAAACAGTCTTACATGAGTGAGTGGATGAACGTCTCAACTCGAGGCGGAGTGAATGAACAACATGTGAACTAAAACTCGCTGGCGAGTGCCAATGGGCGGAGCGGTCTTGAGTGAGTCCCCAGAGACTCGGTGGTAAGGGACATACGGGTCCGAAGAGCGTCCTCCTTCGCCGCCCATGCCTCGCGCCATAGCAGGCGGATGTGCGGGTTCGAGAACTTCTCGAGGCGGTTCACGAAGGAGAGCGAGCCACGAAGGGGGCGGCCAAAGATGATCTGCGCTGGCGAGAGGTTGCAGTCAGGGTCAGGCGTGTTTCGCAGCTGCAGCATAGCACGCAGGAAGCGGTCCTGATCAAGGCCGCCCGACGGGCCGGTGTTGGACATCAGGAGGCGCTTAGCGGTCTTAACCGCAACTTCTGCCCTCCCATTCGACTGCGGGAAGCTAACGGACGACACACGGTGTTTGACGTGCCATAAGCGGAGGAAGTCCTCAGTGTGGCTCGCCTTGAATTCCGGACCACCGTCGCTCGAGAGCTCTTCCGGTACGCCGAAGGTGGCGAAGAATGAACGGAGGTGTTGGACCAGGCCAGCTGAGCCCGCCAGGGCAGTACCCGCCGTAGAGCTCAGGACCTCTACCCAGCCTGAGAGACGGTCCCCGACAACTAGGTAGTGGCGGCCCCCATAGTCGAAGAAGTCAGCGAACACCGCCTCGAATGGCGTGGACGGGGGTGAGGACGGCAGGGGTTGTGTAGCCGCCTGTGACGGAGCATTGCGGTTGCAATCTGCACATCCGTCCCTGGTGGCCTGAATGTCCCCGGACATCCCGGGCCAGTAAACTATGGCTCGGGCATGCTGCCCCATCGCTGAGGTTCCCTGGTGGGCGGCATGGAGATGCTGAAGGACTCTCCCACGGAGGGATGGGGGGACCACGATGCGGTCCCGATAGAGCAAGACGCCGTCCTGTGCGTAGATGGACTCACAGACCGATGACAGACTCGCCAGGGCAGGGTCATTTACGTCAATCCCACCCTCCTGCTCGATGAGTTGGAGGAGGTGGCCGAGGCATCCGTCAGCTGCTGTCTCCCGTGCGAGGAGGGGCCAAGAGACGGCTCCGAGCTCCCGTGCGTCGTCGCGGATGGAGGCCATGAGTGTTGACTCCACGGCGTCAGGCCCGCTCGGCAGCCCCAATGAGAGGCCGTTCGCTGAGCCCGAGGGGGAAGGATGCCTCGACGTGGCATCAGCGGCATAGTTGCTCTTGCCAGGCAGATGCACAATGTCAAAGCGCCATGGGAGGGTGCGCTGCTTGAGTCTAAACAGACGCGAGTTTGTGATCTCATCCAGCGTACGGTCGCCAAAGATCTTCACCAACGGCTTATGGTCGGTGACCACGACGAGGTTGTCGGACCCCTGTGTGAAGTATCGCGTCTGTTCTAGACCCCAGGCCACAGCTAGGGCCTCTCCCTCGACGGCCGCATGGCGCTGCTCCGCAGGGGACAGGAAACGCGAGCCCGCGAGGGTGATCCTCCATCCACCTGGACAGCAGTCCGGTATGCCCGAGGCACAGTGACAATGTTGCTGGAGCAGGAAGTAGCCAATGCCATGCATGGACCAGTCAGGGCGGAGGCAGGTACGCTTCTGCATGTCGTAGATCTCCACGCCCTCACGGATGGCCTCCATTATGGCTTGCTTGGACGCCTGGAAGGCCTCCTCCAGAATGGGGGACCATAGGAACACACAGCGTGGGCTGAGGAACGGCTTAAATGGAGCCATCGTGTCACGCAACTGGGCGTAGTTGGCCACCTGGTTGACAAGGCCGAACCAACTCCTGATGTCCGTCGTGGAGCTAGGGGTGGGGAAGTCCCGGATGGCGTCCAAGTATTTCGGGAGCGGTTCGATGGTAGATTCCGACACCCTGAAGCCAGCAAAATCGACGCACCTCTCCGCGAACTGAAACTTGTCTGAGTTTAACACGATTCCTGACCGGCCGACACGCGTCAGGAAGTCGATGGTCCTCCACCAGTGTTGCTCCAGGTCGGTGTCATAGTGGAAGTGCAAGGTGGAACGGGGACTCAGTGGCGAAGGTCTCACGTTGGCAGAACTTGTTAAGGGGGGAGAGGTCCACGGTCCTGCGTGGGGAGCCGTCGTGCTTCCGAGTGACTACCATACGATGGCACCACGTCACAGGCTCACCGTATGGCACACGTTCAATGACCCCAAGGGCTTCGTCCCGCAGTAGGTCATCGTGGACCCTCCGCTGCCAGTGTAGAGGCACTGTAGCCGCGGTGTGACATGCCCTAGGCGTAGCTGCGGGGTCCACGTGCATCTCGATAGGTGGCCCCTCCATGCATGGTAGTGCTCGATGGGGGCAAGTATTGAACGTTGACGAGGCATATCTCCCGAGTAGCCAATCTTTCATCCTGTTATTGTTCTCTGGCTTACAAGGGAACGGCAGTGCTACGGGGCGCGCCGGGGGGACCGTGCGCTGAGGACATGTGCACTGGGCGTCCCGGGGGTCAACTGGCCCCACACAGCCGCCGTTGGCTGACCTAGTCGCATTGACGGACAAGGGCTGGTCTGGCGTGTCAGCCGTGTCAGGGCTACGCCTTTCCTTGGGCCCCCCTGCAACGTCGTCCGATGGGAAGTTCGCGGGCAAGAGGCCGAGGTTGAGCAACGACTCGTAGGAGAGGTACATGGCCCGGACCGAGCTGCTCACATATACCATGGAACGGCAGGATGTGACACGCCTCCCACTGCAGGTTGTCGAGAGCCTAGAGAAGAACGCCCCCTCGATGGATATAGGGGAGCGGTTGGCCCGTCTCCATTCGCCCTTGGAGAAGATGTGGTGCTCGAGTCTGATAGGTGCTTGTCTGTTGACACATCCATGCGACGTCGGGGCGCGGCGTCGGCGATGGCTCCTTTGACGTCGGCCAGGGCGGGCCCCAGCTTGCACCGATGAGACCTGGGAGACCGGCTCCGACCCCATGGCGGCCTGTTGACTGTCGGACGACGGCTGTTGATGCCTCTGTCGTCGGCGGGCCCTATAGCAGCCGATACACACCTGGTGAGGCTTAGGATTCCACCCGCGAGGCCCCTCCGTGAAGACGTTAAAGACGCTCTTACATTCCGGGCACGAGGCACGTTTAGCCCCGTCCGCAGGGCTTGGGGCGGGGCTCGTCTGTGGAGTCGTCTTCAGGTGCCGGAATGACGACATGGCTGATAGGGAGGACGACGGGAGAGCGTTACGGGCCATCTCTCTGTTCTCGACGAGTGCAATTACGTCATTAACTGGCTTAACCAGGACGTCAGGTGTCCCCAGCGTCTCGCGGCGTATGTCCGAGTCATAAATGCCATTGAGCAGAACATCACGGATGATGTGGTCGGTATAGTCCACATCCTTACCACACTCGCATACCGCATTATATGCACATGTCTCTGCTTTACCCCGCACTCTGGCAGCGAATGCACGGAATGTCTCATCGCGTTCCTGGCGGAGCTGAAGTAGCTCGGTGCGCAGGACGCATGTAGCGACTGGGATGACAGCTAGGGAACGCATGACGGTGATTAGGTCTGGCAAGGGTCCAGAAGCGGTGTCGGGAGCGGCTTTCAACAGGCTGTCTCCAAGTACAGGTCCAGCGCACTGAAACAGCTGGAAGGGGGCCTGGGCATCCCCTATGCCTGAGCCGGCGCGGAATACGTCCCATCGGCGGATGAACACGTTCCATTCCTCTATCGACACGCCCACATCAACTTTGGGCCGATCGAGTCTCGGGCCGTGAGGGGCTGGGGCCTGGGCTGGCGCGGCCATGACAGGCGCTGCGTGCTGGTGGCTAAATCCATGAATCGTCAATATAGCAATGACGAGTGCTTCAGACAAGTCTTGGGATTCGAACTCGCAGCCGGGGACAGGGCATCCAACAATGACCATGGTGTCGTCATGAAGAAACACACTCCTCAATGTCAGTCTTGGTACTTTATTGACAAAGATGACGACACCCTGAAACAGAGCAATGCCGCAGGATAAGCTGACAAAGTATTACATACATGCATGTCATGACCAATACACATATATTAAATTACATATATTAAAGACACACTAAACAGTAGTGGAAACAGTCTTACATGAGTGAGTGGATGAACGTCTCAACTCGAGGCGGAGTGAATGAACAACATGTGAACTAAAATGGCCGCTAGGCACTACCGGGTCAAAGCACGGCATATCCGGGCAGCGACAGCAGTGACGCTGCCCTCTTGTGGCCGGCGATAAACTCTTCAACACCCCTCATGGAGAGTAGCGTGGCCGGCTCCCTGCAATCCCCGGCTAGCTCCATGATAGCTATCGATGCTCGCCTCCAGGCGCTGGAAGACTCGTCACAGGAGCTTCGACTTCCGTGGCACTCAGGTCAGGTACTAGTGTTAACGAAAATGTTTGCACTCACCCACACAGGGTCGGGTTGTAACGGAATAGATGTAACGGCGTTACGTAATCAGAAATACAAAAAATCATGTAGCCTATATTCAGCGGGCGTTACATTTGAAAAACGAGTAATCTGAGTCAGTTACTTTCGTAAACCTGAAGTGAATACTTATTGGAACTATTGGTTGAGAAGTTTCCTCACAAAATGTAATATTCATTACCAGCAGAACCGTGTGCACACTGCACAGCGCCGCAGCGTGTCTGTAAACGAGAGATGCAGCGTGTCCTTGAGGCCCCGCCCCCGCACGCAGATGAGAGAGAGAGAGAGAGAGAGTTCTCTTTCAAAATATATTGAAAGGTAGAAACGGAGATGGTTAGATAAAACGTGGAAGATAACGTTTATGTAGCATTTATTTATTGTCGAAATTATGACATTTATAACGGGATCAAATCAAAGTGAATGGCCTGCGAATGTATAGGGCAAGTGACTGAAAAAAAAAAGAAGAAGTTATTTACATCGTTTCAGATAATAAATAATAATGATAATTCATTCTATTTAGGGGCGCCTTTCAAAGCACCCAAGGACACCTTACAATGCATAACATATTCCAAGGAAAGGTTTTAAGACTGTACAAGAATGCAGTATGGGTGAGTTTTACGTGTGGTGCAGATGAGAGCTGTCCAGAATGACACTAAGATGTCTTGTTGTGCTCTTGATAAAACAGTAAAATACGTGTCTCCCGTTCACCAAAACATACCCATCTGTCATGAAAAAGAAAGTATTCCGAAGAAGAAGAAGAAGAAGAAGAAGAAGAAGAAGAAGAAGAAGAAGAAGAAGAAGAAGAAGAAAGGAACCCGGAAGTATTCTAAAAGTAATCTGCCAAAAATCTGGCCCACCCTATATTTTTACAGGCCCACCCTAAAGTACATGTCTGCCTACGCTACTGTTTTTTTTTTAGAGCAACGTGACCAACAACCAATCACATGAATCTCTTGCCCCCGAGATACAAAGCAATAGCAATGTTAAAACGAAGTAAACTGAAAAAAACTAAAAAAAACTCCAACAGGCGAAAACCTACCAGTTTCACCCACTGTCTCTGCCCCCTCCCTCCATGCCTCGCTCCTCTGGTTTGTATCCCGGTAGATGAACAGAGACCGATCTTTCAGCACCGGGTGATTCACTACCGCTATAATGATTTTTCCCTCCATTTTTTGGAATATGAGGTAATGACCTGCGTAGTCTCTCCCAGCATACACGCGGTCCGACTGGCTAGCGCTCGTACTGGCAGATTTGCATAAACGGGATTTCATTGGCTGACGCTTCTGCCGAGGCGCCAACAAAATTGAACATTGCTCAACTTTTGAAGCGAGCAACGCCAGCAACGCTCCACGTCGCTTCCCAAAATACAGTCCTGCTAAAAGTGACGTCACCCTATTCAAAATGAATGGGCAGAAGCGTTGGAAGCTTTAACGCGCGCCACCGTGTGGACGGGCCGTCACAGTAGCTCTGCGCCAGAAACCTCGTGGAGGAAGAAAAAAAAAAAATAATAATAATAATAATAATAATAATTGGAATATCACCCCTCCACTCCCATTATCATCCCTCAGCTAGCAGCTGCGCTATCTACTCACCCAGATTCCGCGTTCGTTGACTATCTCTGTCAGGGCTCTCCCAAGGCTTCAGGGTAGGGGTCCTCCCATCTCCCACAGTGACTTTCGTAGCAAGAAACTTACAGTCAGCCGCTAAAGAACCCAACATAGTTTCCCAGCTCATCGACAAAGAACTTCTCAAAGGATATATAATCTGCCCTTTTAGCTCCTCCCCCTCCTCAGTGTTCCGTTCAAATCCCATCGGAATAAGCCACACGTAAATAAAAGGCTGATTTTCGATCTGTCCACTCCCCGCTCCGGCCATTCAGCAGCGTCAATAGCATCATCCCTCCAGATCATGATAATTATCAATCAAGCCTGATGAAATGAATCATCTAAATAAAATTCAAGACTGCCTTAAGGACTTAAAAACGTGGATGACCTTAAACTTTTTGATGTTAAACACGACCAAAACTGAAGTTATTGTACTTGGCCCGAAGAATCTACGAAACAAATTATCTAAAGATATACTAACTATGGATGGCATTAATTTGGCCTCCAGTGAGACTATAAGGAATCTTGGTGTTATATTTGATCAGGATTTATCCTTTAATGCCCACATAAAATCAATTTCAAGGACCGCCTACTTCCATCTACGTAACATTGCAAAAATCAGGCATATCTTGCCTCAAAACGATGCAGAGAAACTAGTCCATGCATTTGTTACTTCTAGGCTGGATTATTGTAACTCTTTATTATCAGGGAGTACCAAGAAGTCAATCAAGTCGCTTCAGCTAATTCAAAATGCTGCGGCTCGTGTACTAACCAGAGTTAGGAAAAGGTACCACATTACTCCTGTTCTGGCTGCCTTACACTGGCTCCCTATAGAACACAGGATAGCATTTAAAATTCTTCTTCTCGCCTACAAAGCCCTTAATGGGCAGGCGCCATCTTACCTTAAATAACTCATTATACCCTACTGTCCTACTAGGGCATTGCGTTCCAAGAATGCAGGGTTGTTGGTTGTTCCTAGAATCTCTAAAAGTACAATGGGAGCCAGAGCCTTTTCTTATCAAGCTCCACATTTGTGGAATCAGCTTCCAGTTTGTGTTCGGGCGGCAGACACCCTATCCGTTTTTAAGAGTGCGCTTAAGAACTTCCTTTTTGATAAAGCTTATAGTTAGGGCTGATTAGATTCAGCCCCTAGTTTTGCTGATATAGGCTTAGTTTGTCGGGGGACATCTTACTTCTTCCTTCTCTCTGTCTATACCTGTGTACTCTCATGTTCCGATTAACCCAGCTTCCCCAAATGTCTTTCTTTTTGGTGTCTATATACGCCGGGATCCGGAGTCATGGATGATCCTGCGGTCCTGTGTCCTGGATCGCGAGCGCTGGATCTTGAGTCGTGGCTGTGGTCCTGGATCATCGGTCCTGGATGGATATCCTCGTGGATTCATCTTCCTATTACACACATGCATTTCCAAACATTTGGACTACCTATGTTGCAAATGTATTATCTTTTCAATTTACACACGGCATCTATTGCACGTCTGTCCGTCCTGGGAGAGGGATCCCTCCTCTGTTGCTCTCCCTGAGGTTTCTCCCATTTTTCCCTTTAAACTGGGTTTTCTTTGGAAGTTTTTCCTTGTACGATGTGAGGGTCTAAGGACAGAGGGTGTCGTATTGTCATACTGATATTCTGTACACACTGTGAAGACCACTGAGACAAATGTAACATTTGTGATATTGGGCTATATAAATAAACATTGATTGATTGATTGATTGATTGATTGATCAGTTCTCCCTTCACCATGCCTCAGTGGATAATGCAATAAAGATGATCAAGTTCACAAGGCACGGAGCTCGGCTCTCCAAAGCGGACATTACCGATGCCTTCAACATCATCCCCATTCATCTGTCTCAGTGGAATTCGTTCGGGAGTTCAAACTCTATTTTCGCAGAAGCAGCCCCTGCATCTTCAATTCCTTCTCGGAAGCGCTCTGCTGGATCCTGCTGAATCCCGCTGAACATCGTCAGAATCCCCTCCGTCCTTCACCTACTGGACGACTCTTCCCCATAGACCCGCCACAGGACAGCTCAGGGATCTCACTGGCCAAGCTTAAACACTGCTTCAGGAGTTAGGTGTCCCTCTCTCCAAAGAGAAAATGTTAGGTCCCGACACACGCTTAGAGTTCTTAGGCATCATCCTCGACTCCATAGACATGAAGGCGTCTCTCCCCTCCGACAAATTGCAGCGCATCCGGGACATCACCAAGTCATACTGCGAGCAACACGTTATCACAAAACAACAGTTGCTCTTCCTTCTCGGACACCTCAACTTCGCCATGCATGTCATCCCCCAGGGGCGCTCGTTCATCTCCCGCCTCCTGGACGCAGCATCAGCGGTCGACAAACTCCATGACTGCGTTTTCTTAGACGAAGGCTGCCGCTCAGACCTACGTTTCTGGTCCCTCCTGCTCGCCCACTGGAACGGAGTTACTTTCTTTTACGATGACCTCGTGCGTTCCTCTGACTCAATGAGGTTCTTCACGGATGCCGCCCCATCCGTGGGTTTTGGGGGTTTCTTCCAGGGAGAGTGGTTCGCAGGGTCATGGCCCCCGTCAATTTCTACCTCAAGCAAGTTCTCATTAAATCCGGCCTATCACCTATATCATACCCGGGACATTCCTTCAGGATAGGTGCAGCCACCTCTGCTGCTAATCAAGGTCTCTCTACCTCATCCCTACAACAACTAGGACGGTGGTCCTCCTCCGCCTTCACAACCTACATTCGCCCAGACATCAGCGCCGTACCGGCTTCCCAAAGATCTCTCAGACCCTAACTATGGTATCTATGCATATAACTGGTGGTGGCTCATATACACATTCACAAGTATACATGTCTCACTAAGGTACCTGATATTCAAACTGCATTCCTGTCCTAATTCCGCGGGCCCCGCCCACAGGGAATAATGTCTCGTCTCACGCTGCAACTACATGTAACGGGCTTCATCTCCGGCACACAGGTATTTCATTCCCAGGCCTTGCTCAAACGTATCAGTGTAAAATGTATTTCCTGCAGTCAGGCGTGGACTCGGGCCACCGTACACCCCCATGTCAGTTACAAAACAAAGGAAAGAAAGAAAGAGAAAAGAGTAAGAAAAAGATATATATATCAGGGTTTCCGCTAGGATTTTTTCTCGCCGGTCAAATGTCCGGGCAGAATTTATTTTACCGGACAAATTTGAAACTTACCGGTCATATTTCAATAATAATGATAAGAGTTGTGTAGCAGAGTTTCCGTAAGCAGGTAATTTACCGGACTATGAGCGGATATGCTGATGTTTAAAACTCAGTTCACGGGGCTCATTTTTATATTGCTTCAGTTTATAATCGTAACAGATCGAAAAAATTCAGATACATTTTTCAATAAATTATTCCACAAACAACAAACAACATAATTATTACATTCAAACAAACTACTTGTAGTAGATAACGTACATTATTCAGAAGTTTACATCAACTTTGAATAATAACACGTAGAAACGGAGCCTCTCTTTTCCCCTCTCCCTCCCTCTCTCTCTCCTGACAGCACGTCAGTTTCTCATGCAGCTCCTGCAGCCCGCTAAACAGAGGGCGGGGCTTCAGGTGATTATACAGAGCTGCGTGTCTCGGTCAGACTCAGCAGCTGATCTGATCTCTCTCTCGCGTCCGGTTAAACTTCACTCGCGTTTATGTCCATATCGATCAGATCCAGCTCTCCTGATCGGCCTTTATAGAGAGCACCGATCAAACTATTAAGAGTGAATATCGGCCGATAATGACCGGCGGCCGATCGATCGGAGCCTCCCTAATTATTACCAGACATTTTGACCGTCAGGTTTTGAATTTACCGGTTTTTTATAAATGTTACCAGCTAAAAACCGGTAATTACCGGCTAACGGAAACCCTGATATATATATATATATATAGCCTGCGAAGTCAGGCGTGGCGGAAGGCCACCGTACACTTCGGTGTCAGTTACGAAAGAAAGAGAAAAGAGTAAAGAAAAAGATGTATATAGCCTGCGAAGTCAGGCGTGGCGGAAGGCCACCGTACACTTCGGTGTCGTGGCGGAAGGCCACCGTTACAAAACGAAACCGCTCGCTCCTCGGCGTAGTCAAGCCCTGCTGGCCAGGCATGCGACCCGTAGGTCGTTTTCAGGTAAGACCGGCACTGATTTCGGCAGTCAGAGTCTCAGCATGACCCGTAAGCTCCGGCAGTGATTCCGGCACTATGTCGCTCATATACGTGTTAATCTATTATCTTTCCTTCCCAGATCACCAGTCACCCCACAAGGTAAGCAACTCAGTTCATCTCAGTATTTCATACTTCACTGGTTTTGGGGATTTCATCGGAGCGGTGCTTTCCCTCCTAAATGATTATCCTGCAAACCGGGGCCTAATCGCCAAACACCATTACATTCTCCTGTTGTATTATCATGGCAATCATTTCATTCATATGACGTGTAAACAATAAATATGTAATTCTTACATCACGTCTCTCCGGTTTGAAATGAAGCTTAGCGCAAGATCAATAAGGAAGACCTAACACGAGTCACTTACACGTCACTCGATGGCTCCCTTCCCCCCTCATTAAATATGAGGGCGTCACCCTTCAGCAGCCAATAGCTGCACATGCTAAATTCCTTAAATGCCTGCTCTTCCTCCCTGTCAGTTGTCATTTGCAGATGACCGCAACCCGCCTCCACCCCTCTCGCCTCCAGTCTCCTCCAGGACAAAGCTAAACCTTCCTTCTTCAGACCGGTCTCACCTACTCAGCACCACCACCAGACCCCGGGGATTTCATCGGAGCGGTGCTTTCCCTCCTAAATGATTATCCTGCAAACCGGGGCCTAATCGCCAAACACCATTACATTCTCCTGTTGTATTATCATGGCAATCATTTCATTCATATGACGTGTAAACAATAAATATGTAATTCTTACATCACGTCTCTCCGGTTTGAAATGATTTTATGTGCTTTTTTAACGATAAAATTGTTACTCTTAGAAACCAAATTAATGACCTCTTGCCTTTGACCAGTATAGTGTTATCAACAACTCCCGGAAACGTAAGTTCTAATATTACACTAGATAGTAAACTAGAATGCTTTTCAGCCATAAACCTTGAACAATTAAATTCAATGATTCTCTCTTCTAAACCATCAACGTGCATGTTAGACCCAATTCCAACTAAGCTGTTGAAGGAAGTGTTTCCATTAATTAGCACTTCTTTATTAAATATTATGAATATGTCTTTATTATCAGGCTAAGTTCCACAATCATTTAAAGCTGCAGTAATAAAACCGCTTCTTAAAAAGCACAACCTCGATTCAGAGGTTTTAGCCAACTATAGACCTATTTCTAATCTTCCGTTCCTCTCAAAAATTCTTGAGAAAGCGGTCGCAAAACAGTTGTGTGATTACTTAAAAAACAATGATTTATTTGAAGATTTTCAGTCTGGCTTTAGAACACATCATAGCACAGAGACAGCTCTGGTTAAAGTCACAAATGACATTATAATAGCCTCAGACAAGGGACTTGTCTCTATTCTTGTTTTGCTCGATCTCAGTGCTGCATTTGATACTATCGACCATGATATCCTATTGCAAAGACTAGAGCACTTAGTTGGCATACAGAGAACTGCTTTAGGCTGGTTTAGGTCCTATCTATCTGAACGCTCTCAGTTTGTACGTGTTAACGATGAATCTTCCACGCAAACCAAAGTTAGCCATGGAGTGCCACAGGGCTCAGTGCTCGGACCTACTTTGTTCACATTATATATGCTTCCGTTAGGCAATATTATAAGGAATCATTCTGTAAACTTTCATTGTTATGCAGATGATACTCAACTATATTTATCAATCAAGCCTGATGAAATTAATCATCTAAATAAAATTCAAGACTGCCTTAAGGACTTAAAAACGTGGATGACCTTGAACTTTTTGATGTTAAACACGACGAAAACTGAAGTTATTGTACTTGTCCCGAAGAATCTACGAAACAAATTATCTAAAGATATACTAACTATGGATGGCATTAATTTGGCCTCCAGTGAGACTGTAAGGAATCTTGGTGTTATATTTGATCAAGATTTATCCTTTAACGCCCACATAAAATCAATTTCAAGGACCGCCTACTTCCATCTACGTAACATTGCAAAAATCAGGCATATCTTGCCTCAAAACGATGCAGAGAAACTAGTCCATGCATTTGTTACTTCTAGGCTGGATTATTGTAACTCTTTATTATCAGGAAGTACCAAGAAGTCAGTCAAGTCGCTTCAGCTGATTCAAAATGCTGCAGCTCGTGTACTAACCAGAGTTAGGAAAAGGGACCACATTACTCCTGTTCTGGCTGCCTTACACTGGCTCCCTATAAAACACAGGATAGAATTTAAAATTCTTCTTCTCGCCTACAAAGCCCTTAATGGGCAGGCGCCATCTTACCTTAAAGAACTCATTATACCCTACTGTCCTACTAGGGCATTGTGTTCCAAGAATGCAGGGTTGTTGGTTGTTCCTGTATAAAGCTTATAGTTAGGGCTGATTAGATTCAGCCCCTAGTTTTGCTGATATAGGCTTAGTTTGTCAGGGGACATCTTACTTCTTCCTTCTCTCTGTCTATACCTGTGTACTCTCATGTTCCGATTAACCCAGCTTCCCCAAATGTCTTTCTTTTTGGTTTCTATATACGCCTATATGACTCTTAATGGCAGTTTGTGATTTTAGAGGCTATGTCAGTGAAACAAGGCTGTTTTGAACATTTGACAGATTTATGCTTAAATTCTCTGAGAAAGTTACTGAAAGATACACTATTGTGTATAAAAGCTGACCACTAGCATGAAGTACTTTGTTTTAGTAGATTTCGTCAAGCATATACACTTTTGTATTCAAATGCTGAAAAGTAGATAATGAAGTAGACTTTGTGTCCGTAGATTTCGTCAAGCATCTGACTCTTAATGGCAATTTGTGATTTTGAGGCTATGTCAGTAAAACATGGCTGTTTTGAACATTTGACAGATTTATGCTTAAATTCTCTGAGAAAGTTACTGAAGGATACACTATTGTGTATATAAGCTGACCACTAGCATGAAGTACTTTGTATTAGTAGATTTCGTCAAGCATCTGACTCTTAATGGCAATTTGTGATTTTGAGGCTATGTCAGTAAAACAAGGCTGTTTTGAAACATTTGACAGATTTATGCTTAACTCTCTCAAAAAGTTACTGAAAGATACACTTTTCTTTTTTAAAAGCTGACCACTACCATGAAAGTACTCTGTTTTATTGGATTCCGTTAAGATTCTGACTCTTAATGGCAGTTTGTGATTTTAGAGGCTATGTCAGTGAAACAAGGCTGTTTTGAACATTTGACAGATTTATGCTTAAATTCTCTGAGAAAGTTACTGAAAGATACACTATTGTGTATAAAAGCTGACTACTAGCATGAAGTACTTTGTTTTAGTATATTTCGTCAAGCATATACACTATTGTGTATAAAAGCTGAAAAGTAGATAATAAAGTAAACTTTGTGTCCGTAGATTTCGTCAAGCATCTGACTCTTAATGGCAGTTTGTGATGATTTTAGAGGCTATGTCAGTGAAACAAGGCTGTTTTGAACATTTGACAGATTTATGCTTAATTCTCTCAGAAAGTTACCGAAAGATACACTTTTGTGTTTAAAAGCTGACCACTACCATGAAAGTATTCTGTGTCAGTAGATTTTGTCAAGCATCTGACTCTTAATGGCAGTTTGTCATTTTGAGGCTATTTCAGTGAAACAAGGCTGTTTTGAACATTTGACAGATTTATGCTTAATTCTCTGAGAAAGTTACTGAAGGATACACTATTGTGTATAAAAGCTGACCACTAGCATGAAGTACTTTGTATTAGTAGATTTCGTCAAGCATCTGACTCTTAATGGCAATTTGTGATTTTGAAGCTATGTCAGTAAAACAAGGCTGTTTTGAAACATTTGACAGATTTATGCTTAACTCTCTCAAAAAGTTACTGAAAGATACACTTTTCTTTTTTAAAAGCTGACCACTACCATGAAAGTACTCTGTTTTATTGGATTCCGTTAAGATTCTGACTCTTAATGGCAGTTTGTGATTTTAGAGGCTATGTCAGTGAAACAAGGCTGTTTTGAACATTTGACAGATTTATGCTTAAATTCTCTGAGAAAGTTACTGAAAGATACACTATTGTGTATAAAAGCTGACCACTAGCATGAAGTACTTTGTTTTAGTATATTTCGTCAAGCATATACACTATTGTGTATAAAAGCTGAAAAGTAGATAATAAAGTAGACTTTGTGTCCGTAGATTTCGTCAAGCATCTGACTCTTAATGGCAGTTTGTGATTTTAGAGGCTATGTCAGTGAAACAAGGCAGTTTTGAACATTTGACAGATTTATGCTTAATTCTCTCAGAAAGTTACCGAAAGATACACTTTTGTGTTTAAAAGCTGACCACTACCATGAAAGTATTCTGTGTCAGTAGATTTTGTCAAGCATCTGACTCTTAATGGCAGTTTGTCATTTTGAGGCTATTTCAGTGAAACAAGGCTGTTTTGAACATTTGACAGATTTATGCTTAATTCTCTCAGAAAGTTACTGAAAAGATACACTTTTGTGTTTAAAAGCTGACCACTACCACGAAAGTACTCTGTGTTAGTAGATTTCGTCAAGCATCTGACTCTTAATGGCAGTTTGTCATTTTGAGGCTTTTTCAGTGAAACAAGGCTGTTTTGAAACATTTGACAGATTTATGCTTTAATTCTCTGAGAAAGTTACTGAAAGATACACTTTTGTGTTTAAAAAGCTGAAAAAGTAGATAATGAAGTAGACTTTGTGTCCGTAGATTTTGTTAGGATTCTGACTCTAAAAAGCAAGTTCTTTGATTTTAAGACTTTTTTTTAAGGCAGATTTATGTGTAAAGATTTCGTTAAGAATCTGACTCTTAACACACCATTCCCCCGAGAGCCAAACATACTCACCCCCTTTTCAACACCCTCCCCCTGCAGCAGCTCAGGTGTGAACCCCCCCCCCATACAGAATGTCATTCACTGTGTAAAACTTTTTAGTGACACTCTGCAGATTTGTGTGTAATTCTCTCACAAAGGAACTGTAAGATACACTTTTTATGTATGCAAAAACCTTAAAACATTTCTGAAAATAAAATACTTTATCTGAATACATTTTCTTTAAAAGCACTTTTTTGAAATTATTTATTTATTATTTCATTGGAGCAATCCAGTTTTGTTGACATCAATGCTTTATTCTCTTTTCTTGTGTTACTAAGATACTTTTAGTTACACTTTAATGGATGCAAACCTTTTTAACCGGGTAAAATATTCATTAGGAATTCGTTTTCTTTATGTCTCTCTAAAAGGCAAGTTTGTGAATTTAACACTGTTTCGATGAAACACAGCAGTCTTGATAACTTTACATGACTAACATGACTTTTCTAAATATATGTTTTTTAAAGGCGTTACTTTGATTTCTTTCATGTTATTTTAAACACAACATTACTTTTTTCATATTTTTTCAACATACATTCTCTCCTTTTTTCCATTATATTTTTTGAAAAAACGACCTCGTGATTTCTAGAAAAATACAACATGCAACTAATACATTATACAATATTACGACTTTTGCGATATTTTCAACACAATATACTTGTACCTTTTTAAAAAAAAAATGTATAGGGCTTCAAGATATTTTGCATGTCATGCATAAACACGGTGTCATCTTTCTTGAAACTGACGTGCTGTCCGTTTTACAAACAAGTTATGTTTTCTGCTTCTTCATCCTCTGAATTTTCCTCCCCCGTCCCTCTTCCTTCTCATCTCACAGATAGTGTCCTAAATCAGCATACATTCCATGCTTATCTCTACCCCACATCAAAAGGCCAGCTCCAACGTGTGTGTGTGTGTGTGTGTGTGTGTGTGTGTGTGTGTGTGTGTGTGTGTGTGTGTGTGTGTGTGTGTGTTTGTGTGTGTGTGTGTGTGTGTGTGTGTTTGTGTGTGTGTGTGTGTGTGTGTGTGTGTGTGTGTGTGTGTGTGTTAATTGTTCTTAAAGGTAGGGGGTAGGTCATTTTGGAGAAACCATCTCGAGTGAGCTAGAATTTGAAAGTACACAACCGGGGGAAAGTCTGCCCCTTCCTCCCTGAGCCCCTCCTCCAACCCCCACGAACGCGTCCATGACCAAAAGAGGGCACGAGATAAGTTTGTGCACAGGCTGACAGGCAGGTAGGCGTCTGAACCCCTCGCAGATGCTGCATTCGTTTCTTGACTGGCGCTTCAGACGGATGGTGGTAAGTTGTTACACAGGCCTCTCGATGATTAAACCCTTATCGAGACGTCTCTCAGCCATTTTTCTTTTTTGAAAAAGGTGAGCGGTAAAAAAAAAAAAAAAAAAAAAGGTAAGCGGAATTGTCTGTCTTTTTTTTTTATTTAGTTTGAGCATATCTCGATACACTCCTCTGCTGGCTCATAGCCTCAGGAGGGGGGGGGGGGCAAAGGAGGGAGGGGGGAGGGTAGGCACTTAGACAGAGATTAACATCAAAGGGCATACATCAGAAGGCTAATTACACAACTCTGAGGGGCAGGGGTCAAATAACTTTAAAGAGACTGGCTTAATCAATACATGAAAGAACTAGACAACAAAAGGGACTGCCTGGGGCTTTTCACTCATATCTGATTACAAGGCTAATTACTCAACTCTCAGGGGCAAGGGTCACATAACTTAACTTTAAAGAGAGCACTTATACAGTACATCAAAGAACTACGCCGGGGGCTTTTCACTCCAATCTGATAACACACACATCAAAGAATGGGGGGCGGGACAATGGGAGGTGGGACTTAGCTCATTGGCCAATGGGAGGCTGACTTAGCTCATTTGCATAATTGGGGGCGTGTCCACATGTCACTTTCTATGCATACTAATGTGATGAAAGCGGCATTAGTATAACTACTGCCGGGATCCGGATTCATGGATGATCCTGCGGTCCTGTGTCCTGGATCGCGAGCCCTGGATCGCGAGTCGTGGCTGTGGTCCTGGATGGATATCCTCGTGGATTCATCTTCCTATTATACACACATGTATTTCCAAACATTTGGACTACCTATGTTGCAAATGTATTATCTTTTCAATTTACACACGGCATCTATTGCACGTCTGTCCGTCCTGGAAGAGGGATCCCTCCTCTGTTGCTCTCCATGAGGTTTCTCCCATTTTTCCCTTTAAACTGTGGGTTTTCTAAGGACAGAGGGTGTCGTATTGTCATACTGATATTCTATACACACTGTGAAGACCACTGAGACAAATGTAACATTTGTGATATTGGGCTATATAAATAAACATTGATTGATTGATAAAGCTACTGATTATTCTTCTCTGAGGGAATTGATTATGTTGGAGGAATTCAAGAAATGTTTGCCTGACCGCATTGCTGAGTACGTAAATGAACAAAAGGTTAACTCTCTCTCCGCTGCTGCTGTGTTAGCCGATGAGTATGTGCTGACGCATAAATCTGTGTTTTCCCCGGTCTCTACTGAGAGATCGCGCCGTGTAACAGCCGCACCATCTACTGAGAGTGCTACTCTTGCCATCAGTTTGGACATGTCATCGCCAACTGCGCAGCTCTGAAGCGTAAAGAACAGCGGCAGAATATGTCTCCGCCAAACGGTATTGGCCTGATCACCCATACCCGTGCACAGGCGAGTAAAAGTGTTCCTGATGTCTCATTATCTGAGTCTATGATTGTGCCTGTGTTTTCCGATGAAGCTGTGTCCGGGGAGAAGCCAGAAATTGTGGCTCCTCCTCCTCCTCCTCCTCCTCGTGAGGATGTCGCGAGACCAGCGCAACACGCCGGCTCAGACAAGCCTCTAGACTTCTCGACACTCCCGGTATCCCGAGAGCGTCAGCTAGGTTATCGAATCCTGGTGTTGGTGTTAGCTCTACAACAGGGGTCGGCAACAGGCGGACCGCGGTCCGGATCCGGACCCAGACGCCGACCTATACGGACCCGGAGCTATAATCAATACATTAATAGGGGATTTTTCGGCGCCTCCCGCTTTTTTAACGCTGATTTGGGTGACTTGTGTAATTCGTGGAGAACCGAAGAGTTTTCGTTTTGGGGGTGGGGGGGAGGGAGTCAGTCCGACAGACGGACAACTTCTCACTTCAAAAAAGAAGAAGAAATCTAGACCGCAAAAATAATTAAACAAGCGAGTACCTGTTTTTCCTGGCCAAGGACAGGTTCATGAACACAACACGAGCGTAACGTGTCTTCACGTGGTATAAAGAGGCTTCTCAATACTCAAATTTCCCCTCCTCGACTCCTCGACTTCTCGGTCCTCCGGTAGTGACCCGGAAATGAATTTCAGCGCGCCATTTTGAAGGACGTCTCATTTCTCTAAATGCACACCGAGGACCGAGGACCGAGGATCGAGCGTCGAGGAGGCTCTCTGGAGGAGCTATAACCGAGGATACACTGATGGTTCCTCCACGGCTCCTCCGCGGATGCATTTCCGGGAACGGTGGAGGCGTGACACACGGCCGGACTTATCTCAGCCAATGACAGCTCTGCATGCATCCCCTGGATATTATTTTAGAAACGGCTTTCATCGCGTCATGATATTTCCAGAGAGAACAGCTGTGAGGTCCGTGCAGAAAGCAGAGCAGTGTGTAGAATATCAGTGTGTATATCACTCAGTATAACAGGCCTACTCTCTTTATTTGCTTTAGTTTAGTAGATATCTACAAACAAAGAGTCAATATTTTTTCTAAAACCATTTAGTGCCTCACATAATAAATTACACAACGGCTGTAGCCTGATTATATGCTTTAGGAGCTGTAGGTGTGTGTGGTACAGTGTGTAGGTGTGTGTGGAACAGTGTGTAGGTGTGTGTGTGTGTGGGGTACAGTGTGTGCGTAGATGCGGCGGATAGACGGGTCTCAGTTGGTTTGGTGTCCTTACTTTTAATACTTGTGAATACAACTTTTGGCCCGTAATTTCAATTCCCCATTTCAGCGACCAGAGAGAGGGGGGGATATATCCAGTCTCTGATTGTGTTACGTTATTATGAGAGTGATCTCATACTTTAAATTGTATATATTTATATACATATATTTGTGTGCGTGTGTCCGCATCTGTAGCCTGTTATTGTCTCATAATACCGCACTCTCAATTAATTCAAAGTAAATATGTGGGGGAACAATGTTCAGCTGATCAAACAGAGATTATAAAATATGACAAAACACTCGACAGCTGATGCAGCTGTTGCCACGTAATAATGAACGGACGTCGCTTTAATATGACCACTCAGAGGAGAGGAGTTCTCATTTCTTTAAACGTCTGCTGCTTCCCCTCCTCTCTCCTCGGTTCCCCTCCTCGGTCCTCCGCTCGCATCTCCTGTGGGCGGGACTAAGTCTCGAGGAGGGGAGTCGAGGAGGGGAGTCGAGGAGGGGAAAATTAAGAATTGAGAAGCCTCTTATGTCTCGTCTGAAAGGAGTGCTGAGCACCAGAACGCCGCTCCAGCCCTTAAAATATTGCAATACCCATAAGGAGCCGTACACATGCCGCAGTGTTTGCGTGGCTGTGTCTTTAGTTGTAAGCACAGTGGCGATCTGTTGTTATTAGCATCTGGTTAGCTAGCTATGCTAACGAATTTAAAGAGCTTTTCTACAACCAGGTGGAAGAGAGCTATCTCCTGAGAGGCTCAAATAACCTCAGCTCGTTATACCTTGATATGATCATTATAGTTATTAATGAGACTAAATGAAAAACAGGTATAAAATACTATATGACAGCAACAAAAAAGTTGTTAAAAATAACAAGAATAGAGTTTAAAAGGGGAGTGATTTGCTACAGTTCTGTTTCATATGGGTGTTGAGAGATGTATCCATAGATCTCTTAATGTTGCTCTCAAAGTGCACCACATTGATGCTTTTAACTTCAATATTTAAAAAAAAAAAAAAAAATCTTCCCGGGGGAGCATGCCCCCGGACCCCCCTAGAGGAGGTTAGGTTCCCCCCCCCACTTAAATCCTGTTCACATGGATAGGATATAAATACATTTGCACACATCTTCATCGTCCATATCTTTCTGTTTTGGTGGTCATGCCACACCGTGCACATGCATGCATACGTGAGTCATGGTGAGATATCTGGATTAAGAGGTTGCTTTTTCTTTGCACAGCATGAAAGAAAGGCGAAATGAATGGGCTGTGATTTTAGTTTTTTTAAGCAGAGGTTGAGTTCAATCATTTGTACGGCCCTCGGAGGATGTTGTAAAAATTGAAAGGAAAAAGGTTCCCCACCCCTGCTGTAAATAATAATAAAAACCCTTGATTTTTTATTATATTACATTACATTGCATTTAGCTGACGCTTTTATCCAAAGCGACTTACAATAAGTACATTCGACCAGGAAGACACAACCTTGAGGAAAACAGAATCATATAAGAACATCAGGTTTCAAAGAGCCAATCGTTTCAAGTGCTGCTCAACTGGCTAAGCCAGTCCTTTATTAGTATATAAGTGCTCTGTTAGCAGTTCTTTGTTAGTCATTCTATCGCTCGAAGTGGAGTCGAAAGAGATGAGTTTTCAGTCTGCGCCGGAAGGTGTGTAAGCTTTCTGCGGTCCTGATTTCAATGGGGAGCTCATTCCACCATTTTGGAGCCAGGATAGCAAACCCACGTGTTTTTGCTGATGGGAACTTGGGTCCCCCTCGCAGCGAGGGTGCAGCGAGTCGTTTGGTTGATGCAGAGCGTAGTGCACGTGCTGGGGTGTACAGTTTAACCATGTCCTGGATGTAGGAAGGGCCAGATCCATTCGCAGCATGGTACGCAAGTACCAGTGTCTTGAAGTGGATTCTAGCAGTTACCGGAAGCCAGTGGAGGGAGCGGAGGAGCGGCGTGGTGTGGGAAAATTTTGGAAGGTTGAAGACCAGACGAGCCGCTGCATTCTGGATGAGCTGCAGAGGTCGGATGGCACATGCAGGTAGACCAGCCAGGAGGGAGTTGCAGTAGTCTAGGCGTGAGGTGACGAGAGCCTGGACCAGAACCTGCGTCGATTTCTGGGTCAGCTGTGGGCGTATCTTCCTGATGTTGAAAAGCGTGTATCTGCAGCAGCGGGTTGTAGCAGCGATGTTTGCAGTAAACGACAGGTTGTTATCTAGGATAACACCCAGATTCCTTGCAGTCTGAGTCGGGGAAACAACAGAGGGGCCGATGTTGATAGTTAGGTCAAGAGAGGGACAATCTTTTCCCGGAAGGAAAAGCACTTCAGTTTTGTCAAGGTTGAGCTTGAGATGATGAGCGGACATCCACTGAGAGATGTCAGCTAAACAAGCAGAGATGCGTGCGACGACCTTAACATCTCTGTCTCCTATTGATCTGAGTATATTATAAAGAATAGCAGTTAATTGAAGCATTATAGCACAGGCCTTTGTCAGATGGTAAATTACGCTGTTTTTTTCTGCTTCGAATAGTTCTCTCTTTTTTCTCTTTTTTCACCATACCTGTGTTTGCATCACTGTAACCAATGAGCACCTGCATGTGTATGAGAATAGCCCTGACTCCATGTCAGCCCAGATTTACAAACTCCTGGCAGGACAAGCTCAAGCTCAATTCTCACACTGAATTAAAAAAAAGTGAGTTATGGACTGCAATATAAGAGGGAAAGAAAGAGAAACTTTAAAACTGTTCAATTGTTATGATGTGTAAAGACTGATATTGTTCTATAATCGGCTGAAACTGTTAAGTCATGATGTGAAACGGTTAACAAAGAAAAAGGGACACTCAAGCTGCTGCGACAGTTTATTTTATTTATCTAAAATTAAGCACTTTTAAGATGCACATATTTTCAAAAGCTATTTTATTTATTTTCTCTATTTTATTTGTAAATGCAGCCAGAGAGGAACATTACACATATCCACAGTATTTAAGTGTTACGGTTGATGTTTGTCTGCTCATTAATCTGTCTGTGAGTGTTTTCAGCTGTGTGTGTGTTTATGTAAATGAGCTGTGTGGTTGCGCCAACATCATTGGCTGCCCATCTCCTGGTCCGCCTCTGAAGATGGTGATTGGATTGACGTCGTCCAATTGCAGCACACACCTGCTGGGGAGGAGTACAAAGGCATCATCACTCTGGAGGCTCTGCTGTGTGAGCGGAGGCCTCTCGCTTGTTGCTCTCGGTTGTTGCTCTCGGTTGTGTGCAAATGTGTAACCAGTGGTTAACTAGTGTGATCTTGTGTGTTAGTAGTGCCTAGAGTAGCTTAGGTTTTTGTGACTGTTGCCTTTAGTTTAGCTGCGTGTTTTGTATAAATTCCCTGTGTTAGTCTGTACCACTTTTAAAGTGAGGTTTTGTTTAGTTCCTTATTTATTGTGAGTGTTATTTCTTTATGTACACAGACTCCTTTTTAAGAGTCCTCCCTTTGTTTGGTTATTTGTCAATCTGTGCCCTTTTGGCTCTATTGTTTGTTTCAGGCTGCCTGCCTGCCATTTTGTTTACCACTGCTACTTAAAATAAATCACTTATAATTATACAAATACCAATCTGGTTGTGTTTCTTCCCTTTAGTTCCCCTAGCCTAATAGGGAACGTAACAGTCTGTCTGTCTGTCTGTCTGTCTGTCTGTCTATTTATCTCCTTTTTTGACTTATACAGAGCAGTGCTTTGAGTTAAAAACAAATGTAACCGTGCTAACAGGCTCATGACAACAAAGCTATTATAGCGTGTTAGCATGCTTAAATGTGCGTATTAGGGAACACAAATTACAACCAAAGCTGATGAGAATGTCATTAGTTTTGGTCGTCAGCAAAATATAGGACAACACTATGACCATCAAACTAGATAAAAAGCTTGTGGATAACCAAAGTCATTGGGATTCATCCTATTGGCCCCATGAATATCTGTTTAAGGTTTAATCAATCCAATTAGTTGTTGAAACATTTCAGTGTGGATCTAACAGGAAACCAACCAACAAAAATGTCCATTCCTGGAGCCAAACAGTTAGCAATGTTAAAATCAATTAAAATCAAGAGCTTTCATCTCACAACTGCAACTAATAAGAGGACTGTGACTAATATACTGTAGCATGCTACAAACACATTGGAATTATTTGGAAATTGCAAAGACATGTGCAGGAACTCAGTCTGTGTACGGGAACTATTAAGCATGACCTCGTGCTTTTAAGTGCAATGCACTCACAAATACTGTCAAAGAGCAAAAGACTGAGAAATACTTATTCAACATGGTTGTGGGTTTGTGTAGACTCATACAACATCGTGAACTCCCACACAATGAATTGGCACAGTTTTCTTGGTGCCTTTGGTAAATCTAAGGAAGTCGCAATGGCCTATTCTGACAACAACAACAGCAACAACCTGTCTCTGTCTTTTCCTACCTCTGTGAATGGGCTTTGTCTCTCAGCCTTAATGGGACGCTGTGAAGGAAGGGAAAGTTTATCTTAAATGCTCTAAAGGTTACAACCTTTGATATCACAACATGTTTAGTGCTATTGTTCTCTGGTGTAACATGGATGTGTTTCCAAAACTGTGCCAAAGCTGGTTTCAGAAAGAGACCACATTGCAGGGTGGAAGCAAGCATGTGATCAAACGCAGCAGCATGTGACTACATCTCTGTGAGACAGGCAACTTCCTGTTTCTTTGTGTTCTTCATTTGTTTAAAATTAAGTGACAGAGGTATATACTTTGTACTCACGATATGTATATACATGTGAGGTTTGTTTAGGCCTTGCATATAAACCATGCTGAATTTAACATTAAATGCTGTTTGACAAAACTCTTGAAACTCAATCATGCTAAATGTGAAAGATCTCAAAACAAAAAAGGGGGAATGGAAACAAACTGAAAACAAAGGCTTAAAAAAAAGTAGAAAAAACACTTCCTCTTTTTGAACCCATCTTTCTCCCCTGGGGAAAATTGCCTCACATCAAACATTTCTGTGGCTTTTACAATAGTCATCCAAACTATATCATTGTTGCAATGATCTGTTCAGTTTAGGGTTAAACAAGCCTGAAGCCAACGTCCTGCCATCAGTCTTCAGCCTGTAACTCCTTCTGTGGTGAGGGGAGATGATGAAGATGATGGTCATGCCATTCACCAAACCTTGATTACAGGGAACAAACTATTTCAGCAAAGAGGGGGAAGATTTAGTTGCCCTGTCCCCGATTAAATGTTTCAATATGAAGTCCCTAATGTGGCTGAAGATACAGTTACACGCAAAATCAATCAAAGTGTGTTCTGCTGCGAGGGAGTGAACGCAGTATATCAAAGAATTTCATGCATACTCAAAAGGAAACATATGCACTGCATTCAATCCCAGCATTAATGAAAGACATGTGAATTATAATACTGTATGTTTTTAGACCAGCATAGCAACATACTGCATTGTATCACAGCACTTTGACACTGCCATACAGTAACGCCCTTATGGGAAATAACTAGGTAAACATTTAGTAAGTACTTAGGTTAAGTTTTGAGGTATCTTACTTACCTATAAGCTCTAACATACTGGATTTGGAATAAATAGGATATTTTAAGACAAAAGGCCTTCAGTGAAAAAGTGTCTTTTTGTTTCCTATAACAAAGATAAAATACAGTAATACTGTACTTAACATTGTTATTTTATGTTAAAGGGGCCCTATTAAACATAATCCCAAAGTTCTTCCAGGGGGAGTTTCTCTTTCTGGGCTCCCTTGTTTACTTCATTGACAAAGTGACAGCACTAGGTAACACTCATGCTTCTATCGGCTAACGCTCCAACATATTTGTTATAGGCTAAGGGGCATGGGAGGGTGAAAAGAGGTGCCACAGCACAGGAAGTATGAGAAAAATAAACCTCTTTTTGAACATTAAAGCATGTAAAAAGGATTTGTAGAGTCACACAATACAAATAGGAAACAATGGGTCCAATAACTGTGCTATGAAAGGTGACACTTGTAGTGAAATAAAACGCAGACAATAGACTACAGAGTTTCCCTCAGCTACAGGGTGTTTTATGGTCTTTCATGGTCTCTTTTTTATAGGCCATAGCTCTATAGTTCCTCTTATCAGCGTTGTTTCCAGACGCAGCAGACAAACTGACTTGCTGATGACCATAATGGAGTCTTAAGCTATTAAAGCCAGATACATTTTAAACCTATGTTTCCTTGCTTTGCACAAAATCATTTGTAGACCTTGTTAATCTTGGGAAGAGTGCTATCCACCACTCGTTTTCTAATCTAAATCTAAGTGAATAGCAAAATAAGAAAAACAGCTGGTGAATCCCAGAAATCAATGGGACCTAGAAATAGAAACAAATCGTGGGTACGAACAAAAACAAGAGAACATTTGTTTGTACATCACTTCCCGCATGAGGCCCCTTGTTAATGTAAATATTAAAATCTGTATTTCCTGCTGTGACCAGTCAAAAATGTCCGCTGTAAAACAAGGACTGTTTCCAGATTGTCTGCAAAAGGGGGTAATATATAAGAGCACATATTGCTTTAAGATATAATGGAATACGGGCACGCTTATGTAGCTTATACTGACCTCAACTTAGTGAATGCTGCTAATATCAAGCTTCAGAACTGAAAATGTGGTTTAGTGAAGGTTATAATACACAAACTGCATCCTCTGATATACAGTTGGTTCTTTATTGGTTGCAGCTTGGAGATGGAGGGAATGGGCGTGTGTAAAGAAAACCCAATTCTCAATAACTTACAACAGGCCGCACTCCAAATACACTCAGTGAGCGAGCCCAGTGATCATGGTTTCCCCAGAAACCCACTTGTAACAAACATTCAACTTCAGAGTGTTTGAAGGGCAAGTCCTCCGTGGTCTCTGGAGCCGCATGCGTATTTACAAACATCTGCAAATCCCCCTGATGAGACCAAAGGTTCCTCTGTGCTTCCCATGGGAAAGGCTGCGCCAACATCGGGATGAAACAGCACTTCAGCCAAACAAGGTCTTACAGCAAAAATGGAAGCAAACAATACATTAAAATCTCATCTCAACCCAGGGGGCTCTTTGTGAGTCGAGGGGTCTCATGAGAGGAGTGTGCCAAAAAATGAAAGCACTTAATCGGAGGATATTAAAACATTTAAAAAATATTAGGGAAAGTTAGACTAATGAATGTTTGCCGACATTTATCCTTTTATTTAGAGTCAAATATTGCCCCCTCTGAGAGCAAAGGCATGGTTATTATGATTTATCAAATAACTATTAAATTCACGATTATCTGAAGCCCTTTTTAATAGATACTACAGAGTAATTTAAATGTCATTGATTATTTTTTTTATCATATTAATTCTAGTCTGATGATTATATCATGTCTGAATCATTATAGATTTATGTAAATGTCCTCTGATCTAAAATCTTAGATGCTGCTTGAGTAGTTATTTTTTTAACCCATCAGCTTTCAAATATAATTTATAAGGCAGCCATTTGATGCCCCTTTAGCCTTATCGAGCTTAAGTTTTCCAACACTGCTTCTGGTTTGAATCCACTCAAAGCACTCAGAGCCCATTTTGTCACCTTTAAAAATCAAATGAATTGCTTTAATTAAATAACTTCCCTCAGCAAACCACAAGTCAGCATCCCACAGCTATATTTGATCTCAGGCAAACAGATGTACAGTATGAGTTATTAGATAAACATGCACTGCATATTGAGGGCAACTCAACAAGCTCCCCTTTTACACTTCCTCTGAAAGCAGCGCTGAGCTGTCGGGGCCAGTGGGTACATGTTGGGTGTGCCAGCAGGAAGTAGCACTCATCCTGTGCCACCTTCTGCTCTTGTTGCAGGCAGGAAATACCACCATGACCCAACACTGATAAGGAAAAGGCAATTTTTTTTTGGAGTACACAGGTATAGACAGAGAGAAGGAAGAACAAGATGTCCCCCGACAAACTAAGCCTATATCAGCAAAACTAGGGGTTGAATCTAATCAGCCCTAACTATAAGCTTTATCAAAAAGGAAGGTCTTAAGCGCACTCTTAAAAACGGATAGGCTGTCTGCCGCCCGAACACAAACTGGAAGCTGATTCCACAAATGTGGAGCTTGATAAGAAAAGGCTCTGGCTCCCATTGTACTTTTAGAGACTCTAGGAACAACCAACAACCCTGCATTCTTGGAACGCAATTCTTTAAGGTAAGATGGCGCCTGCCCATTAAGGGCTTTGTAGGCGAGAAGAAGAATTTTAAATTCTATCCTGTGTTCTATAGGGAGCCAGTGTAAGGCAGCCAGAACAGGAGTAATGTGGTCCCTTTTCCTAACTCTGGTTAGTACACGAGCTGCAGCATTTTGAATCAGCTGAAGCAACTTGACTGACTTCTTGGTACACCCTAATAATGAGTTACAATAATCCAGCCTTGAAGTAACAAATGCATGGACTAGTTTCTTTGCATCGTTTTGATGTAAGATATGCCTGATTTTTGCATTGTTACGTAGATGGAAGTAGGCGGTCCTTGAAATTGATTTTATGTGGGCGTTAAAGGATAAATCCTGATCAAATATAACACCAAGATTCCTTATAGTCTCACTGGAGGCCAAATTAATGCCATCCATAGTTAGTATATCTTTAGATAATTTGTTTCGTAGATTCTTCGGGCCAAGTACAATAACTTCAGTTTTGGTCGTGTTTAACATCAAAAAATGTAAGGTCATCCACGTTTTTAAGTCCTTGAGGCAGTCTTGAATTTTATTTAGATGATTCATTTCATCAGGCTTGATTGATAAATATATCAATTATTATCTAGCACAATATACTGTATCAATGTTGTTACCTGTAAATAGTTGTACAAACATATGGAGCCAGACACATAGGCAGGCCTAATACTGTCATACATTGTTTAAACGCTCTTTTCACACCACAAAATGAAATTGTGTCTTTTCAAATGGTATAACTGTGGTAATGCCCAAGATAACATATACTAATCAATAGTTTGAAAATGTGTTCAAAACAGACATGCTGAACTTTCTTGGAAATGGTATTTAACCTGTTAAACCCGAGCCTGTTTTTCAGGTTTCAGGCTCGAAAATGACATTCCCAGAACAAATGACTATAACTTCACTTCTAAAAGGTTTATATGAATAATTGTTGTTATCAAAGCAAGGTTACATCTGTGAGTTGGATGTAGAAGTGTCAGAATCAATATAGATTTTTCTGTGTCAGAGTAAATTCAGATGGAACATAGCAAACAAATGTAAATTCCTGTCTCTGCCTAAAGAAAACCCATTACTTATAGTGAAGACCAACCTTGACTGATGGGTTACGGCCCCTACACACGGCGGCGTGCGTTGCCGCTTCAACGCTTCTGCCCATTCACTTTGAATGGGGTGACGTCACGATTCACCGAACTGCATTGTGGGAGCAAAGCGTAGCTTCTCTCGCGGTGCTCGCTGCAAAAGTAGAGCAATGTTCTACTTTTGCCGCCTCGACGGAGGCGTCAGCCAATCAAATCCCTCGTATGTAAATCTGACAGTACAAGCACTAGCCAATCAAACCGGGTGTATGTTGGGAGAGCCAGACCGCAGTTATTTCCCATATGTCAACAAATGGAGGAGAAAATGATCGTGGCGGTAGGGAATCACCTGGTACTCTATGACCAGTCCCTCTTTACATACAGGGATACAAACCGGAGGAGCCAGGCATGGGGGGAGGTGGCAGAGACAGTGGGTGAAACTGGTAGGTTTTCGCTTGTTTGGGGAGTTTATATCCAGTGTACTTCGTTTGAATGGACAGCTAGCAAGCATAGACAGTATATTTAGCCAGCATGGATGTAGCATGAATGCTTTGCTTTGTATGTCCGGTGCGGGACATTCATGTGATTGGTTGTTGGTCGTGTTGCTCGCGTTGACTCCCCAAGCTCAAGACAAGCCCACCGCCAAGCGGCAACGCACGCCGCTGTGTTTAGGGGCCGTTAGTAGCCTAAAAGCTTTAGGAATCTAAAGTATAACATATAATAAGTACTAGGGGTGTAACGGTTCACAAACATTTCGGTTCGGTACGTACCTCGGTTTTTTGGTCACGGTTCGGTTCGGTACGTTTTCGGTACAGCAGAATTTTTTTTCACAAAACAAAACATATATATATATATTTTTTTATTATTATTAAACTGTGAATAATGTATTCACTCAAATAAATACAAAATATAATAAAATAAACATTAAGGTGCAGCATTTCGATGAACTGAAATAATCTGTATTTGAACTTTACTGTACAAGTACTCACAAAACATAAACTATTAGTTTTGGGTTTTTAATTATTATTAAACTGTGAATATTCACTCAAATAAATACAAAATATAATAAAATAAACATTAAGGTGCAGCATTTCGATGAACTGAAATAATCTGTATTTGAACTTTACTGTAAAAGTACTCACAAAACATAAACTATTAGTTTTGGGTTTTTAATTATTATTAAACTGTGAATATTCACTCAAATAAATACAAAATATAATAAAATAAACATTAAAGTGCAGCATTTCGATGAACTGAAATAATCTGTATTTGAACTTTACTGTACTAGTACTCACAAAACATAAACTATTAGTTTTGGGTTTTTAATTATTATTAAACTGTGAATATTCACTCAAATAAATACAAAATATAATCAAATGAACATTAAGGTGCAGCATTTCGATGAACTGAAATAATCTGTATCTGAACTGTACTGTACTAGTACCTAAGCAGCCAGCTTGACATTAGGACTTGCTTGTCATTGTATTTTCATGTTGTTTAAAGAAAAATGAACTTGTCCACATTGCTTGCCGAAAGGGCAGATCTGCTGGCACTAGCAATGTCTCCTGCTGTGGAGAAAACCCTCTCGCTAGGGACAGAGGTAGCGGATACAGCCAGGTAGCACTTTGCTAACATGGCAACATAAGGATATTTGGCATTTATAATAGCTTTGGCTCGGTCTGAACTTTTTGCGAGTGGTGGAGGCTAAATGCTAGCGGGAGTTGGGTTTGCACTTCAGTCTTTTTTCTTTTGGTACCGGTTATATTCACGTTCGGGTGATGCCTTTTCAAGAGTGTGCAAGTTTGATGTATTGCCAGCCGCGTAACCAATTTTAGTTGAACAATGCCGACAAACAGCTTTGGTTTGGTCCACCTGTCTTTGTCCGTCATCCTTGTACGTAACTGCGAAACCAAAATGTTCCCAAACCGGAGACTTCAATGATGCTGGAGGATTTTCGAGCTCAACTTTATCTGCGTTCGCCATTAATTTTCGACAGTTCCTCAAATTACTGACTAAATTTGAACGCATCCCTCTGACCAGCTCTCATAGCATGCCCTCTCATCCAATGAAATGACTTGCTCGCTCTATGATGCGATGAGCCCAATGGGAGCAAATTACTCTGAATGCTGCGACGCAGCACCTGAGATTACTTCCAAGAAGTTGTTCACGTTCTCAATTTTTTACGTTTAACGTTATATTCGTTCGGTACACTTCGGTACACACGTGTACCGAACCGAAGGGCCCGTACCGAATAATTTCGGTACGGGTACGTGTACCGTTACACCCCTAATAAGTACCCTGTATCAAGATTGAGGCAAAACAAGTGACATTTGACCAGTGTTGTGCAAGTTACTGAAACCCAGTAATTAGTTACCATTACTAGTTACTTCATTTAAAAAGTAACTCAGTTACTTTACTGATTACTTACACCAAAAAGTAATGCGTTACTGTGAAAAGTAACGTTTTAGTTACTTAAAAAAGGGCTCCCATTATATTAATGCCCTTATAGCCTTCATTTCAGTACTGTTATTGCATTGGAGAATAATACAATCTGTTGATCAACTTGACATGCATTATATGCAATCTGGATAGCATCGATATTAGCTGGCTTTACATTTTTGTATATTCTTTCTCCAGGTAGTTGGAAAAAGTTTTCCGTCCCATATGCCGTGTGCCGCCCGGACATGCTATCATGCTAACTAGCTCCCTGAAAGCGGGTGACTCCACTGTAGCAATAGCCTGCGTGTGTTCTACAACATACCGTGCAATGGCTTTATCGACTTTTCCCTGGCTAGCAGTCCCTTGGTTAAAATCCAGCCGCTGTTGCTTAGGTGCAGGTGGAGGTGGAGTGGCGTCGGCTGAGTCTCTGTGGTCTTAGCTACTAGCTTCGTCCCAGCATGTTGTTTTTGCAGATGTTTTAAGAGATTTGAATAACTGGTTTGGGCAGTAGATAGGCTCTTTGACCCGCCAGGACACAACTTACATTTAACTAAAACGTTATTTTCTTTGTGCTCGACAAAAGTGAAATAGTGAGAATATCTCCAGGTGGAGAAACTAGACTTGAGCTCCGCCGCCGCCATGATAGTCTTGTTAGTAAACAACACAAACACGCCCACAGCCCGTCTCCGCATGTGACACAGGACGTATTTAAGTACATTTACTCAAGTACTGTACTTAAGTACAGTTCTCATCTCTGTTCACCTGGCTGTTGACTATATAAAAAAACTAACGCAGTAACGGAGTAACGCACCATGTAGTAACGGTAACTGAGTTACTGAATTTAAAAAGTAATGCGTTAGAGTACTAGTTACTGCCAAAAATAACGGCGTTACAGTAACGCGTTACTTTGTAACGCGTTAGTCCCAACACTGCATTTGACCTTTTTAGAGAGGTTTATGTAAATAAAGTCCAGGCGGAATAAGCTTTGGGCACATTTGGTTCCATCAGTGCCATTTGACCTTTTTCAGGTACCAGACTATACAAATTATTGGATTACATTGAATCATCACTATAGGTATTCATTCCACCCCAAAAAAATGTTAAAAATATTTCTTAAAAAAATGTTACAAATATTTTTGTGTGTGTGTAGGTGTGTGTAAGTGTAAGTGTGTATGTGTAAGTGTAGCTGTGTGGGTATGTAAGTGTAGCTGTGTGGGTATGTGTAGGTGTGTATGTGTAAGTGTAGCTGTGTGTGTATGTAACTGTACCAACGCACTATACAATAAAACTACACTGTAGGTCATTGTGTGTAGGTGTACTTGCACAATTAAAAAAAACGGAAACATAGGTAACATTTGACTCCAACTGGGGCAGATTTATTTCAAACATTTTACCAACACACTATAGGCATGTAAAAACAAACATTTTACCAACGTACTATACAATAAAACCACACTGTAGGTTTGTAAAAACAACAAATATTTTACCAACACACTATACAATAAAATCACACTAGGTATATAAAAACAACAAGTATTTTTTTTTTTAAATAAATACTCGCAAAATGTTATACCTACCTGAACTTTATACCTAACTGAATGTTCCAGTATTTAGGTCGTGCCACTCCCTGAAACAGTTCCTTTTGACAGTGAAGCACAGAGGGATCTGGCACTTCCTGCAGTACACAGGTGTCTTCACCCTTTTGAGTCCAGCATCTAGGCACCTCCTGCAGTTCTTCCTGACCTTGGTGGCATCTTCCCCATAATACTCGGGCATGCATGTGAGTGGTGGAGGAGGGGGTGGTGGAGGTGGAGGGGGTGGTGGAAGAGCAGGGCCTTCAGCAGGGCCTTCAGCAAACTCCAACAATTCTGCAGCAAGCTGCTCCCTGAAAGTCTTCTGGGTGTGTGGCTTTGTCCTGCTGGGGTCACACCTCATCTAACAAATGTGGAAAAACAAAGAGATTAGATTAATTCACTGGCTTATAGGATAATATTGGACTATAAATGACTAATATTACACCAAATAAATAAGTAAACACATATATATTCATTCACTGGCCATTCATTTAGTAAATGTAACTCCAAAAAGACAAGTAACACTATTTAGCATTTTGCCTAATCATTCCTGTAGCTTCTTGGCTAAGCTAGCACTGTGACGCAGTTTCACCAAACACATAAGTAATATATAAAAACAGAGAGATTACATACCTTTCCCGTGGTGGAAGTTCAACATCCGAGTCACTACTGTCCGGATCCAGGTCTGGCTGGAGGAGATCTTCATCATCCGACGAAGAGTCATCTGGTATGATCATAGCTATCGTCAGCTAGCATCTCTAGCACCTGCTCTGTGGTGAAGCTCTCCCTTCTGGCTGCGTAATGCGTAATGGAGCTGGAGCGGTTGTAGTTTATACTACGCAGGATCATATATTTGGAACCCATTGGTCGATTTGGGTGATTGACACCTTTTCTGAACCGTTAGAGCCAATAGAATCGAGTGACAGTTAGTAAGTCCCGCTAAACACTTACGTCAAGTAGAGAGAGGTTTGCGTAAACAGCACGTGAGACAGCGTTAGCTCGGGACTGCGAAACTTTATACCTACTCTGTAGGAACAATTCTAAAGTGACTAAGAGACATTGGATTAACCTTAAACAGCGTTTTTATTCCCTTGAACAAGAGTTTTGATCACAAAACAGCAACGGTAAGACATAATTATTGTTATGGTTTTGAAAACTGTTGTTTTTTTTCTTCTCTGTTCTGGCTGCTAGCTCAGTGAGTTTGTGTCCAACAGTGATGATACTTATAACAAAAATAATCTGTGGAGTATCAGCTTTCAGATGATATGTAGTTTGTGCGGAAAATATTAAGTTTTAAAGATCGTTTTGGCTAGTTAGCACCGGAAGTAGCATCTGCCCGTTTTAGCTAAGGGCTAATGCTAATGCTTCTTGTGAGACTTGTGTTTTGTTTCTGTAAAAATGGTTCGTATTGTCAGTTAGCTGAGATTCTTTTCGTTAATCTGGTATAACACATTAATAGGTTTTTAAATATTAAGATGCCCTGAGACACAGTGTTGTGAAAAAAAAACAGGGTCCCCATCGGCGGGGACCTTCGGGCTTAACAGGTTAAACAAATTCCACTCACTAGATTTCTTTCAGAGCTTTCAATTTAAATAAAGAGTGTGAAATCATTTATATTCAAGTGTGTTTATACAGTATGTGAATGTGCTCCAAATGTGTTAAATATCACTAACTAAAACTCTGCCAACATGTTCATTCTCTCGGCCCAGTGAGAAATATGTAAAACATTTTAAGATGCAGTTGAAATGCTGTGACGTCAATAGAACAAATGGATTTCATTTAACGCCTCATTCCATAAGCTTTTCCTCGGCCAAGCAGTCATTTTCCCTTGCTGGTTTGTAAATGTACCGTGACTGTGAACATGCATTTCTTTTTAGACACTGAAGCTCTTGTGGATGACTTTGATCATGGAAACCTTCTTGCAATGGCTTCCTCTTAAACAAACTGTGCACGACATAAAGTGAGATTGAATCTCTGTATATTACCTCACTTACATCAACACAGCATGCAAACGGCAAGATAATTACAACCTTCCTCTGATAGAGCCGTTGTTTTCACGATTTTGCATGTAGTGCAGCTAATGAGGCTCAGAACAAGCTGCTGATGAAATGTCATCAAATATTCTCCACTGTGCAATCTGCACATTTCTACAGATGCCAAGGCTGAGCCCTGATGTCTTTGTTGAATAAACGGCTTCCAGATCAAATGAATTTTTCATTTGGACAAAGGCATCCATTTCACATTTGCTCATGAGATCTAATGAAGTTCTCTCTTACTTTTTGAGCCAACCACTTCTTTCTATTGCCAGATCTCAGAGTGCTTATCCAAACACAGGGAATGCTAGCTCTCTCGTTGCGAGGAATTTCCTTCCAGAGAGCTCCCACCACCTCTCCTGACATGATTTAGATATTTTAGGAAATTATGATTTAAGAGCTTAGATTTGCTCCAATGTTGTCGTGAGACACCAATTTGTATTCATTTTGTTTTGAATAGGTTGAATTTCTTCATAATCCAGATTTGAATAATTATATTTCTCAGATGAATGGGACTCCCTGATAATAAGGGATTAAACATCTCATTCTCCAAAAAATAAAAATAGCTTCTTAAGATAAGATAAGATAGGACTTTATTTATCCCGAAGGAAATTGTTGTGCCAGTTACAAAAATACAATAAACACAGCAGCATAATAATACAACAGTATAAGATGGACTTTTATTAATCCCTTGTGGGGAAATTGTTTCTCTGCATTTGACCCATCCTAGTGTTAGGAGCAGTGTGCTGCCATTTTGAACGGCACCCGGGGAGCAGTGTGGGGAACGGTGCCTTGCTCAGGGACACCTCGGTAGCACTTGGTATTGCCGGGACTTGAACTGGTGACCTTCCAGTTGCCAAGCCAAGTCTCCATCAACTTCGCCACCACCGCCCCCTGTATAACACTAACAGTGCAGTAATAAGAGCAATTACATATCTACAGGAAACATAAACGGTCACATAAGATATGTAAATTATAATTAATTATTTGTTTTAACTCTAAATTGTTTCGGCGATAAGGCAATAAAAAGGCAAGAAACCAAAGCAGAAATGCAGTGTTTTGCAGAACATATTTAGAATCAGAACCAATCTCACCTGGGCTTTCGTCTTTATCAATGAAATCCCATCTTCCTTGCACAGTGTCACTTCTGGTTGCATGTGTGAAAGAATAATGGAGGAAAGAAAGAGAAGTTTTACCACATTGTAAAAAAGTGAGTCTTACAACAGAATCAGCTGGTGCATGCACAATACAGACACTGTCAGTGATGTGTTGGCCTTTTGTTGACACGGACAACTGTGTTCTCTTTGTTGAAGCTGCTCTCTCAAGCTGCTCTCTGTCACTTTAAAGGTCTGAACTTGAGGTGCCTTAAATGTTTCAGAAGAGTGTTGAAATGTCTCTTGCTGAACAAGAAAGAGTACTCATGATATTTTTTTTGTAATGCAAGATTAAGAAATCTATGGTTGAAATTCAAAGCTACCCATATCTTGCATTGCATTTGCAACATTTATGAGTCTCTTTCAGACAGCAGAGCAGACCAGCCCTCAGCCATAATAGATTAGCAGAGGAAGGTTTCTCTTAAAATGTGCTTTCAGTGTGCTAAGATTATATTCTGAGTGGGAGTAGGCACAGCAGTCCACAGAGATCCATTCAGGACTATATATTCTGGCATAATGTGTTCTACATAGATGCCCATTTCCTCCACAGCAGCCCATTTTCATGCATGCTGGCCATGTCCTAAAAAATCTGCAGAGGAAATGGCCCACACTGCATCTATTTCCAGGACAGCCTCCGTGGTCCAGCCTCATTAAAATGCATTACCGTTATGGCGCAACTTTTACCTCAAGTTGCTGCCTAAGCTCTTTTGTTTTGAGTGCAGCTGCTAGGTGAGGAGGATTTCTTTCCTTGGTAACCTCAGCACATGGTGACAGGCATATGAGGTGAAAAGGTTTCCAATCAGGTAAAAGTGACAGAAAAAGAGAGTTTGTGTGTTGGTTGAGGAGATTTTCCGACCCTATCACGTCTGCATTATCTGTCGACCACAAGGAGAGAGGCTGTGTGTTGGAGGATATTTTACTCACAGGAAAACCGAGGCTGGCTGTTTCTGTCCAGAGAAAGGAGTGCGGTCACTTGAAATCAGCCACAAAATTACAGCTCAAGACGAGGGCATGGAATTTTCAAGTAGGCACAATGTGTGTGACACATGTTGTGGTTAGCTGGAAAAGGAAAGCATGGAAACAAAGAATCCAAAATATGTTGAAAGAATAGTTCTGCGTGTCTATGAATTATAATGACCTAATTTGAGGCCAATCAGTTACACATGGAGGGACATGGTCTTATGTAAACAACAGATCAATAGGATTAAAGGATAAACTCTCTTAGGAAAAATATGTTTGGGTCTCACCTTTTGATCACCTTTCTGAGTTTCACTGCTCAAAACTAGAAGTTCTCTGCTTCGTATGCAGAGACAGATAACATTTGGTATTGTTAGACACACAGAAAATAAGATACATTACACACTGGGGGATTATCTCTGGCAGTGTGCTGAAAGTGTAAGGCATGGTTACTGCTAAGGCATAAGCTTAAAAATAGCCCTGCTCCGAAGTGTCTACTGGGTGAGTGTTGTTAGAATGACTCTTTATGTCTAGACTTTGGTCACTCTAACGTGTTGAAGGTTATAAAGAAAAATACTAGTGAATAAATCCTGGCTGGCAGTGAGTGAGTCGTTGAGACTTACCTGGAGTTGATATTAACCCTCGGTCAAGCATATAGGCCCCACGAACAGTGTGCCAAAAATGATTTTCGTAGAAGAAGTTTTTATTAAAAAGACACACATTTGGAGGAATCGAGTTTTCAGAAAAAGACAAAAAAGCAGGTGCGTGCTCTCTTCCAACAGCAGCTCGGCTAACACCAACGCTGCTACGCATGTGCAAATAAAAACCATTGAAATTGACAATGTGAGCGAAATAATTCGATATGAACTTACAATCACTAATAATGGGCCTGCATCTGATCATCTTTGTGACATTCACATCTACTTGAAAGTAAACCGGCCAGATATGTTGAGCTGAGACTGTTGCAGGATTTGGAACTCTCAAGCTTTATTATTCCATCCTGCTTGACTACTTATGTAATTTTTTCGCATTCACTACCAAGTGCAGCTCCAATAGTGCCTTTGACGAGAGACAGTTTAAAGCTCTCATGTCTGTACAGGAAATATGAAGCCACAGTGCCAAGCCAAGAAATAATCTGCCACATAAATCTTGGTTTTTGAACGGATTAAACAAACAAGAACGTGTTAATAAGTGAGCTTTATAGTCACTTGTGGATTGAACCATTGGACCGAGCCATACCTGTTTCCAGTCTTCATGCCAAGCTAAATGTACAGGCTGCCGGCTCTAGCTTCATATTTAAAAAACAGACATGAGAGTGGACACGATATTCTCATTTTACTCCCAGAAAGAAAGAAAGAAAGCATATTACGCAACATGTAATCTACTCCTTTTAGACCACACACAGTAACACATTTGTTTTTGTACACATTAGTTATTACTCAGCAGTAACATGCTCATCCTCTATCATTTTCTTGTCTCAGAAGTACAGAAACACACACAGAATCCAGAGTGACTGTTTTCATTTGAACTTTGTAGAGACACTCATCCAGCACTCATCTTTCATCTAATGAGGCCCCAAACTCCAGATGTTCTGACTCAAGCAGCTGCCAGCCATCAGACGTATCTAACCTCCACTCTTTCCACACTTTTCCCATCTCTCTTTCTTCTCTTGTGCTATCTGTCGCTTTTGATTCCTTCCTGAAAGTCTCTGTAGTTGCATTTAAAGCATTAAGGAATAGCCTGGCACTGTAACACAGCATCATTAGCTTCAGCTCTGGCCTGCACGTTTCACCACTGTGTACACTTGTTGTCCAGTTGGTACTATGGCAACGGGGCTGTGCTCTGCTAGACCTATGCTATGATATGAGTTAGAGACACACACACACACACACACACACACACACACACACACACACACACACACACACACACACACACACACACACACACACACACACACACACACACACACACACACACACACACACACACACACACACACACACACACACACACACACACACACACACACACACACACACACACACACACACACACACACACACACACACACACACACACACGCTGGCAGAAAGACAGACCAACAGGAGGAAAAGCAATAAAGGGCCTCCCAAAACAGAGCAGTGAAACACTGAGGAGGGAGGGCGAGGTTCTTCTGCGCAGCTCTGTTTATGTAGCCCACTTTCTTCTTCCTGCGATGGCTTCAGCTTTAATCATTAGCCATTTTCCAGCTGAACTAGGGGATGTAACCACCTTTTAGAAAAAATATCCATGTCTGCTTAAATAATGAAATATGTTATAGACATATTGATGTTGTTCAAAGCAATTCTAATTGGTTAAGGCAGTGTGGACCGGCAGATGTCCAAACACATAACACACACAACAAAACAAAACAACTGAGCATCGTATTTTATATACTGGTTACTCCCTATTAAAGTGATTTTGGAGGCAAACAGATGTTTAAGGCTCAGTTCCTGTGATGATGGTGTTGGCAGTATCAAATCAGTGAGGTTTGTGTGGTTCAACCACCCATGCAGCTCATTCATTATTTAACATTATGTATCCGCACTGAACCCTTGACAACCTCAAAAACATGCGGATCCTAAGCCTTCCTGCGTAAAATGACTGGAGCCAGGTCCTTGGTCAGGCGTATTTATTATTAAAGTGGAGGCAGTATTTTGTATTTCAAATGTGTCCCTTTGCAAAGTCAAAGCATGGACTGTGCTGTTTTCTTTACTGCGAGGACACTGAGATTCACATTAGTATTTTACAGGTTATACTGAATCACAAGCCAAGTAAAACACTCCGTTTTTACAATCAGGGGGAAACAATGTTAGACAAACATATTTGTCATGGCAAGGTCTTTCTACATAATGATGGCAGAATAATTGCAATACATCTTGCAGCAATAATAAGTAATTTCCGGTATGTTTATTTTAGTTTTTGACATCCAAATAACTGGGTTAGAGACTTCTTAGAGGTTTGAAAAGTAGTTACTCTGTTTTAAAGCTGTGGATACATCTCCAGATCTAAGCAATCATGGATTGATAATAATAATAATTTTTCTTACATTGATGTGCATGAATTTATCCTATCTGGTATAAATCATGAACAAAACTACACAAACAGGCCCTGTTTTTCTTTTTGGCTGCTTATGAAAGAGTTGTTGCTTTGTTTTTGGTCTCCGTTAGCTCCTGAGGGAAATATCTGGATCATGCCATATTCACCAGCCAGTCATTAGCACTCTGTAAAAGTTAAGAAAAAAATGTTATTTATTCTCATTTTAAATAAATGGTGAATATACCCCGGGGTGTGACACTGGGCAAGTCTACTCCCCACACATACGTTTGACTTGGAGAAGTTTGAGGAAAACCAGTCGAGACAGTTCTGGGGCCAAGTGTTTTGAGACAGCTCTGCTGATGGGATCTTTGTTTTGTCCTCAGGCCTGTGTGGCTCACACATGCACTAAACTGACTCATATACAGACAAATGCAACAATGATGTCATACCGGCATACATCCATGTGGGGCAACTAAATACCAGGAAATTAATTGCACAGTTAAATGCAGACACACAGACATGAACGAAAGTTGGCACACACATACATACCGAGTTAAATACTGCCCATGTGAGAGTACTTAACAGAGCTCGGGCCCCCTCTAACTTCAGCCTCACCTATGTCGAGTTTCTTTGTAGTTCAGCGGAGGGCGAATCTGCCGCAGCCATAACATGTGTAATGTACCATAACTCTGGAGAGATTAGAAAACATTCTGCTGAACTCAGGAAACACAGTATTGAGTTGGCGAGGAGCAGTGTGTATGTGAGAGAGAAAAAGCTTTTAGAGTTTATCAACTTAAGCTGTGTGAGGTGTAAGTCTTTGGGCCACTGACCCAGAATAATCAGCAGCCATTACTTTCCTCTACTTACAGTCAAGTCAAGAGTCAGTCAACACCAATCTTTAACAGACTCAGACACAGCACTTCTTGTGTATTTATAGCGTGGAATTTCCCCTGCTTGTTTCCCTTAACCAAGTCCACCTTCCATTGTTATTCCTGTTGGAGAGGGCATGACATTTGTGGTTTACGCACCATTCGTTCACTGCGCTCTCATAACACGCAGCCTGACGAGGGCAAAGGGTTATCCAGTTGACCGACGAACTGAACACCCAGTGATTTGAAAAACAGGAGGAACAATGATATCCACAGCACTACGATGTATTAGGAAACATCAAATCAAATCATGTTTTATTTATATAGCACATTTATAAACGATTTTTGGTCGAGCCAAAGTGCTGTACATAGAATAAAAATAGCCTACAGTAGAGACACTTTACAGCAAAACATGAAATACATTATACATATAAGCCAATTCTTTCATAACCGTTCATTCTGTTGACATCATCTTGGGGTATTTTCACAAGCTCAAATACATACGGCAACAGGACAGTACAAGTAGTAGCTATCTCCTTGGTAAAAAGTGGAGCGCCTCTTTAAGTTGTAATCAATGAAGCACTAGTTTGCTCTTATATTTAAACTTGTCTATCCTTTGAATAAGAAGGATCACCTCTTAATGTTATTAACTTGATTTACATTTACTAGTTCAAATAAACAGTTCATCATTCGGTTTCTCCCGATTTCCAGGCGTTATCACCTTGTGGATTCATCTTTATATTTATTGCACAGATCGATCTTCTCAATGCTATCTCAGCGAAACAGCAAAGAGAACATGTTTCCAAGAGTCAACAACTGTTTTGATTTTTTTTGAAGTTGTCAGGATTACAAAGTAAATCAACAAAAAAAACAAAAAGAGAGAAATATCCCTCAAGGACTACTTTTTAAACCTTTTTCTGTATCTTACAATAAGTCACATGTCTACCTCTTTATGTCCCATGACATGCCCATGAAGAATATCGCTGAGCTAACTCAGTCTGCGAGATGTGGTTGAAAGCTCTTGGAATTGAAATCATTCTTATGAATATTTAATACAAACTTCTATTACCATAAGCAAGCAATATGTAGCGTGTTTGTGGAAGGGGGTATTAGGAAGTTAATTGCTCAAATAAATCTTCTGCTTGTCACCATTATACATTTCGGAAACACGTCAGGTCCCATCTGGAGGGACGGAGGTGTTTTGGAGGCCTTCGGAGTTGGAGCTGTGTTTTATGGCCCGTTCTGTCGGTAGCTTACACATGTTCCCATACAGTCCCAGCAGTAACCGTGGCGCCGGGGCGGCCCTGGAGCGTGTGTGGTCTTCCTCCTGTTACAGAGATGACTATTTATCCACCTGCACACTGTTGCTGTGTAGATCACATCCTCTGACCTGGAGCTGATAGTCAGCCATTAAGACTTCTTCCTGCAGTCCTCGAGGTCCGAGGGGCTGCACAGGGAGGAGAGGAGGGGCATGATAAATCTTCCTCTCCTTTGTCTTCCTTTTTACCATTTGTCTCTTTCACAAGGTCTCCCCCTCCACTGCTTTCACTCATCTTTTCTACTTTTTTCATTTCTTAATACAACTTTCCGCTACTTACCTCCCTACTACACTTCTGTATTTTACATATCAACCCTTCCCTTTACCTACTCTCTATTCTCTTCATCAATTCCTACTGCCATTGTTCAGCCCTGACCTCCTATTTGTCTCATTTTCATCATCATCTCTGCCCATGTCCTTTTCACTCACATGCACACAGATGCATTCATTTTCACATTCATAGTACCCAGACTCACATATCTGCCATTCATCCATTGTGATTAGCAATTCTCTTTTTTGACCTTAAATGCCTTATGGATTTTAACTTTCTCAGCTGCTGGATAAAAAGTAAGATGTGGACTATTTAAAACCTCACAATGTGAAAATGTTGTATCATTTTCATTTTTCGGAATAGGGGTAACTCTTGAGTGTGCTGTGTTTTACAGCTAAATCTAACCAGAAGGTGTTTGATGCTGACATTCTGTAAGCAAAGAATTGGCAATGTCCGTTCAGTATCAGCGTGATGGCTTGTCGAGGAGATGTTTCAATAACAGATCATTAAATTGCTCAAACAGTCGATATGCTTCAAGTAATAATATTCTAAAGATACTTTGACTGCCTGAGTTATTCTCCCTTTTGAAATAACTTATTAGCTAAATGAGAAGTATGTCCATGTTTTAGGAACATCAGGTAGAACTTGTGTTATTCTGAGCATCTACACAGTACAATACATGACTGTAAGTTTGCTGCATATCAGTATAGAAGCTTGTACTCTCTAGTCCCCCCTCGCTCTCTCTTTATCTCTCTCAAACAGACACAAAGTTGAAGCTGGTGTAATTGTTTTCTCTTGCAGATTCAGTTTCACTGGGAAACAGAGTACAGGTCATCTCTCTGGTCCGACCTGCTGGGAAGCTCCTATCCAAACAGTCACACAGCTAATCACATGTGCATTATTTCTATTACTGGAATTACATTTAGATTTGTTTGTCGTCTATTGAGTGCTTCAGCACTAGCGTCTCTCTTTCAGCTGATATTATACTGGCATGACTCCTCTAACAGCTGAAAACCAGATGCACATCATACAGATGGGACTATAGAAGAAAAGCTCACAGCTCCTGAGCAGATACATTTGTTCAGTTAGTAAATACAAATCTCCAAGCTGTAGATTTTGGAGAATGCCGAATGACTTGACATGTAAACAAGCAGAGAATAAAGAGAAACCATTTGCTTGTTCTAAAAAAACTAGTAAAATGGAAAACACTACCGAATGTGTTACTGTAGCGGACTCCAAGGACATCATTCATATTTATCTTTGGTTAAACTCGAGCAATTATCTTCTGTGCCTCTTCTGTGATGTTTTACCTTCACAGTAACAGTTGGACAGTGCCAGTGTGTTACTATAGAAACATGGTGTTAAGAGTAACTGTGTCCAATGTTTCTCTTGTTGGGTTTTTAGCTGGTAAATAAACGATAAAAAAAGTTGTGCTGTCATAGATAGAAGTTGTTTATTTCTATTTTCTCATAACCTCTACAACCTTATATTTAAATCAATCATTATAACATGAAAGGATTCCCTTCCTGTCCTCTGCATCTTAGCTGTCAGAGGAAACACCTGTTTCCCTTTTGACTCTTAAGTTACCATAAAAGACCATTCTGGTTTTTAAACCATAGGAATTGATCTTGAAGGACTTTATTTCAAACAGTCATGTGATTTTAGGTAAACAAGCAGGTTGTAAATAAGCCACATTTTTCAGGAAATTGGAATTCGGAGAAACATGAGGACATGTGTTTCACCGGGCTGCTCAAATTAAAGCATGCTTTGAGTCACACTCATTGGTTCATAACGGTTATTGACAGGAAGTGGTGAATTAATGTAAAAGTTATTCACATCCTCGGTTAACACGTATTGTCCTCTGCATACTGAGAACAGCGCTGAGCCTTGAGAGACCCGCTGCTGTGCCACCTGGGAACAATGCCTTCTGCACAGGATCTCCAGGGATACAATTGTTCCACTAATGTCATTGTAAACTTCACTAGGCCTTGGCTGGACGCCCAATCCCTGCTACACAATGATAGTGATTCATCATGGGAATATTGAAATGGAGCTGCTGTCGGTCGGAGTGTGTCGCCACAGGTTTTCTATTGTAAATGTGGCGCAAGACATCCGTCTTTACAGCATGCTCTTCTGTCCGCTGGAGGAGCACATCTGGCCAAGATGTTCACACATTGTTTATCAATACATGCTAAAGGGCTTCACTTGATGAAGCTGTTTAGGCCGATGGAACAATAACCAGCTGCATTCATCCGTTTCTTTGGCCACTTGGGGGCAGAACTTCACCAACTCCACTTCCTCCCCCTGCTGACTTTCTCTATAATAACGATGAGCAACTTCCTCTCGCTTCTTTCAAAATGAAAGACGTTTGCTTCAGTGGTTTGCATGTTTTTCCTTGTTTTTTTGGGCACTGGTTTTGCCTTTTTCCTAAGAGTAATTTCTCCATATAACACATGGTAATTTGACAAGTTGTTCAAACAAAAGTAATGCAGCTTTAGAGTTTGGGAAAGAAGGGGAAAACGGTGACACTCCCGTATCTATTTAACCAAATCAAACACAATTAGGATATTCTATGTGATGACATATGTGAATAACTAATCAATTATTTAAAAATGGTTGCCACTGAGCCTCCCCTGGAACAGTTGGGATCCCGCCTGCAGGCCCAATTTACAATTGAACATATTTAGTTTATAAAAATGTAGCTAAAGTTGAGTTAAATCAAGCAGGACTGCACATTAAATCTGTAATAATCCCTCTTTGCAAAAGTGTATGCGCTCACTGTGGAAATTACTGACGGTTCATCTATAAACTGTAATGATCGGACAGTTGGTTAATATTTCACCGCTCAACTCCAGTTCCTACACTGAGTATGTTTGGCTAACCTGGCGGTTTGTTAAAATCTGACTGTTGGTGTTAATTCCCACATCAGTGCAATCCCACATCTCAGCACATTAAATTAGGAAAATATAAATGTATTAAAACTGATGACCAAAACCACCACAATTAAACTGTAAAGCCAAAATGTCAGATTTGTGGCAAAATGATATACATGTTTCTAATGCAATATTTCGTCCTGAATCTGACTTAGTGTATAAATATGAATCATGCATTCTTCACTAATGAGCTATCCACATTTAGGTAATCTTTGACATGCCTAATGTTGCATTCACATATTCCTAGATTAAGCAAATAATGAATGCCCCCTCAAAACACACCAAACCCCTCTTGAGCATTATTCAGATTTGAGCTCAGCAGCGCAGACCCCCCCCCCCCCCCCCCCCCCCCCTCCACACACTTCGGTTAATTACATCTCTTTTAGTGGGCTATGAGCTTATAAGAGAACGCCAGGTGTGTTTGTGTTTGCTGACGATCACTGATTCTTGATTGGATTCAAAGCCACTCGGACCGCACCTGCCGGCACCTCAGGGTTCCGAAAGTTCCCAGACTCAATCAACACAATTTCACCAGGTCCCCCCTTTAAATTGATTTTCGAATAAAAATCAATCGTGTTAAACCAGATGGAACCTGAAACATCGTCACCCTGGAGGCCTGTACAGATAATCTGTTGTAGGCAAATATAAATCAAGAACAAAAAGGATGGTTACAAACAATCCACTGGTGCTTGTTTTGTACCATATGGGTCATGTTTATCACATCAGGGCATTTTAGAGAGTGCTGGGGTGGCAATGATGACAGCATGATGAAGAGCAAAGAAAGGCGACATTTGCATCTATTTTCATGATTTGTCTTTGGGCTGTGTTACAACACACAAACTGACATCCAAATAATGTGCTGCCATCATTTTAGCTTTGATTGTACTGTAGAGAACAAAAGGGTATTCTAAATGTACTCTGTCTGGTCTGCACCTTTCAATGGACATCGGATTAGTCAGTTTCCTGATCATTCACAGTTGTCACAGGATTTGCCATCAGCTCCCTTATCAACACCAAATGCTGCATTCAGGGACCCCCTCAAAAGAGTGGGTTTATCCTATATAAATGCACATCAATCAGATAATTTACGGGAAGAAGGACAGATATACTTTAAGCACATCCGGGATTTCCTTTCCTAATCTTCGTATATATTGAGCAGACGACAAAATGCTTGATGGGAAGGCTGGTTGTGTTGTCGTGATTCACCCAGTGGAGATGCCCTTGATCTGTATCTAGTGATGGTGTGTGTGTGTGTGTGTGTGTGTGTGTGTGTGTGTGTGTGTGTGTGTGTGTGTGTGTGTGGAAGGCCCCTTACTCCTCTATGAAATAAACACAGCAGATAACATCTGTGTTGGTATGCTGCACCCTTGTGGTGCTTAGCTGCTACATCTCTATAAGTCCAGATAAGGAGGCTGCTGGCTCCAAGGGAGCGAGATTGAATCTGTGGCATTTCACTCGATAAAGGATCCCACTGCATTTTCCCAGATTAAACAGCCTCCAGTGTGTGGTGAAGAAAAAACCATGGCACCACGAAGAAGTCTCTCAGAGCAGTAAAATGTTTAAAATGGCTGTAAATGTACCATACAGACACTTATCTCTGTCAAGCACTGAGGTACTTCCAGATAAGCAGATGCACAAAAAGGAATCGGTGAGTCCTGGCAGCCCAATCATGCACATTGAATTTCACACACACTCCAAGCAGTCGATTGTTCTCCATTAAGATGTCCTTTGTCTCCGAGTGCCAGGCTTGTTGCCTTGATCTTGCAGAGCTGTCTCACGCAGTGGAAACTTGGCTATTCTGCCGCCGTGGTATTAGCAGTACAGAGGTGAGCCCTGGGAGGTGACAAGGACAGCGATTGATTGGGCCTAAATGAGAGTGAAGAGAAACATTGATTGCCATCGATCCACTTCTTCCTCCAGCAGGCTCCTCCATCTTTGATTATGACCACTTTACGCCCCAATCAAGTGTGTGTGAGCGCTGCTGGGGGAAATCCCATTGAGAGGTATTAGTTCCATTTGCAAAGGCTGTAATTATGCGAGGATGTGAGGACCCAAGGTCAACGCGCAGCAGGTGCCATCAGGCTGCATGATAATAATAGGGCTTCCTCTTGCTTCCCACTGCAATTTAGTCATATAGATAATAGGCTATGGGTAAGATGGTGTGTACTGTGCGTGTGTGTTCCCCGGAGGAGGATTGATGCATAATAAATGTCTTCATAATAACCGCTTTAGGACGGGGAAAAACAGCTAGCTGCGATTAAACACAATCATTTGCCTTGCAGATTCAAAAATAACAGCGCTACTTGGTGCTTTTTTCCACATTTTTTTATTGAAAGCTTCATCAGAGAGAAAAAAACAACTCATAAAACCCAAGTCAAATTCTAACATCCACAGATGTACAGATAGTTTCTCAAATAACACACACACTGAGCAGCGTGTGCGAGGCGTGACCATGTCCTCCTCGGCGCTGAAACAAAGAAAAGTGAAGAACGAACAAAAAGAGAAAACTAACAAAAATAAAACATTTTCAAACCGCTCTGCTGTCTTGATAAATAGTTCCTCTTTTTATCTGGTAAATGAATACCAATGCCCAACACACTCTGCTGGCTATCTCTTAACAATTGTGTCAGTCATTTCCTAGTGGTAGTTGGATATTTCTCCACGAGGGCTCCTAGGGTTGTGTGGCCAATCAATAGCTCTTATCAAAGGTGGACCGAAGCATCAATTATGAAGCACAGGGTCTCGCTCTTGTGGGGGGCAGTTTGAACAATTTTCTCACTGCATTATGTGTGTGTACTAGTCTATGATGTGTAATTGAGCCACGGTTAGCCTTATACCCTACGGGAGACCGGATTGGAGAGCAACTCTGAACGACTGTTTTCCTCATGAGAATCGATGCAGAATGAATGCAACTCTGTTCACAAGGAACCGTTGCAACAACTGAGTATGACGTGTTATACATCTAATGAGTGACAGTGTGAAAGCAACACTTCATGAATTACTGTCTGGATCATGTCAGATTTAAGGATGGCTGCAGATATTGTGAAAAACGGTGAGATAGGATGGAGACAAAACGTTCAGTCAATACCGCGTCTGGAAAACTGACTCTGAAGAAGACCAGGATGTAGGTAAAATCTCAAGCCCACCATTCTTTTAGTGGACAGTATTCTGCTTTTTCCTGTGTCAAGAAAAGTCATTCTGAACATCTGATCACTTCCTTCAGGCACCAGATGAGTGAGATTTACTGCACTTAGGCAATTCAGATATTGTAAAAATAAATAATGGATTTCAACGTTTTCAACACTCATTATGATTGCATAAACCTTTTCTTTTTGGCACTATAGCAGCGAACAATATCACCATAACACTTAAGGAAAACAAGACTTAAGGGTGATCGAGCACCACTTAGACCTAGGTTTACTCAGCAATATTAGTGGCAAGCCAAGGACATTCCATCTCCAACCTGCTGCAGACAAATAATGCAAAAATATTAAATGCAATGGTGGTCTACAATTTAATTTGAGAAAAGCTATGCAAGCAGTGCTTAGACACAGATTGCAAATGGTGGCAGCTTCACGATGGAGTGTGGAAGTCAGCCAGAAACAAGACTTAAGGTTAGAAGAGATTGGAACAATGATCAACTGTGTCGAAAAGGAGAGAGGAATGGTCATGGTGTGAGAGAGGAAGTCTGTGTTGCTAATGAGTGATGGGTGGAGCTCGTCCCCTTTTGGAGACCTGTACACGGGACATACTGCTGCAAGAACACGGAGAAACCAGGTTCTGACCACTTCTGCCCGGCAACAGAAGCTAATGATCTGCCTCTTGTTCTCCCCCCCCCCCCCCCCCACACACACACAAACACACACACAAACGTTCTAGGTATAGCTGACTCCTGGTTTGTGCTGACACATGGGCTGACTGGGAGAGGAGCGTTTTCTGCTACAGCCTCCTTAAAATTGCCGGCTTGCCTTCTGTACACTTCCAAATTTGTATTCTGAAAAGGTACGTTAAGCCATTGTGCTTTTAAGAGAGAGCCATTTTTGCTTGTTCAGTCGGGTAATCTTTTAGATCTCTGTGAAATATTGGCGCCATGCACCAAAAGCAAACACCTGCCTTAACATTTTCAATCTTGAATCTCCATTGGCAAAATAGATCTGATATTTGTTGTTGTGCATTGTTATTATCCATAATCTCTTGGCGATGTGTAGTCCTATTTCCCATAATGCCATTGCTTTTGAATCTCAGGCCTTCTGTGGGACGCTCTGCTCTCTGATGTGCAACTTCTGCATTATGAGCCCTGTTAGGCTTCGAAAATGTCTCTCTGTATTACTTTTACAAAAGCAGCAGCTGTAAAAGTCTATGCTAGCAGTGCTGTATTCATAGCTAAACGTTTGAGTAGAAGAACTCTTCACACACACTGACACACACATACTAGCTTAAACCTGGTAAAGTTAAAGTTTAGCAGTTTACCACATGAAAGGACTCAGTGATGGACTACATTGAGCAAATGCAACAAGGACGAAACAGATGAGCAATGTGGGAAAGTCCCGGGAGCTCATAAACCCAACATTTGTCAGTTGTTAGCCGTTAAAGACTGTAATGTGGGTGAGACTTGCTCATTGGGAGATATGAGCAAATCATAGCCTGGAGGCAAGTTCAAGCAGATGTGGAATGTGGATCAGATGAAAGGAAAAGGGCAGGTGTTGATTTGGACACTAAACAGCTTAACAGTCAACGAGAGACAGTTTGAATGACACATTTAGCTTCTCAACTTCATTGGTGGACGGAAGATAAAAATGACTAGCGATTTCTGGCTGAGGAAAGATAATGTGAGTATGGCTTTAAAGGTGTAGTTCACATGAGGAAGCTGTGTGCCAGTTTCTTGTCTGTGTTGTCAAGTGGACCGGAGGCCTGTTAAGAGCAAAGGCCAAATGATCAACAGTGGCCGGCTCATCCCAGAGATCAGTCAAGGCAAAAGCCTGAGAATGCCTCCTCTTTAGCACCATAGAGTAGCTTCCATATTGTGTCACATTTCTTTAGCACAATTGAATTAAAAAAAATCTTCCATTTGCTCTCACACAAATAATTTAGAATAATTCGGAAGCTTTGTTAAAAGGCACTCGATGTACAACTCGTCGGTAAATTACAAACACCGCCTCGCATGATGACGTTTGCCTGTAGTGTGCTTAACACGCCATCATGCTAAAAAAATAGAGCAATGGACTTACTGTAGATTTAAACGAGTCACATGAACTGCAAGAGCTCAATTGCAATTGTCACCAAACAAAAAGCTCCCTCAGTCTGGAAGAAAGGGGTCTTTTGAGGGACACTGGAGTGGATCCTATTGCCCCGGAGGGAGACAAATTGGGCCCGTCAAGCCTCATTGCGAGAGTGACTGAAATTGGTTTGTGGTTCTGCTTCTGCACCATCCAATAAAGAGAAGAAACTCCAGTGGGAGCGCAAGAGAGAGGGGGGGAGGAAGGGAGGGAGAGAATTAGGGAAAATGAGAGCAAAAGGACCCTGGCTTGGCCATGGCACATTAATGGTGCCAGTGAAGCAGGGAGAACACAGAGTTTTAGCTCTGTAGACCCACAGTGGGGCAGAGCGAGCGGGCACGGGCCAACAGAGCAACACACAGAGGCTGCTATAATGGGGGCAGAAATGGCCGCTGTCCCACAGGCCATTTCCTCAGGGGACACTCCTCAGAGATGAAATCATTGGAACCCTCACACAGCTCAGGGACGGAAAGACCAGATAAGATGTGCAGGGCTGTTTGTGCAGCAAATTGGGACAACCAGGGGTGTAACTGACACTCAGTGGCAGGGCAGAGGAAGGAGCTGCCATCGACAAGTTAAAGCTGGTGAGGAGCCTGGTCTGTTCCCACAGGTGTGAAGACCCCCCCTGCTGGTGGTGGGTCAATGATCAGGGGGATGATCAGGACAGACAGTCGTTTTCCAGCCTTTAAACACACCTCTACCATGCCGTGTTAGTGTCACAGAGTGTCAGCGTCTTGTACATTCTACAGTCACTTCTGCTTGTCCAGCTAACGATGACGACATAAAAGAATGAGGATGAAATATGAATGAGTAAGCTTTAGAGGTGCAAGTAGGAGGCTTTTGTTAGCTTTGCATAGCATCTTGCTAACTGTCCCCCTGTTTCCAGTCTTTGTGCTAAGCTACGCTAACCAGCTGTTAGCAGTAGCCTCATATGTTAATATACAGACAAGAGAGGGAAACCGATCATCGCATCTCACTCAGGAAAAAAGTGTACAAGCATATTTCATGAAAAAAGTCAAATTATACCGAAAAAAATCTGCCCCTTCCTTCAAGACTTCCTCACAGAGCCCCACCTCCAACGCACATGAGGGCACATGGAAGGCTGACAGGCAGGTCGGCAATCCAGTTATTTTAGCCTGGCTGGCTAAAATGATTGGTCGTGCTTTTTACAGCGCTACGGCTTCCACAGATGACATTTTTTTAATGTATTTATTGTCAAAGCATTTAATTTATTCATTGCTATCGGGATGTTAAGAGCATTCCATGGAATATAACAAAAAGTGTTTCTGAAGTGAATGACCTACCCCACCTTTAAGTGCCATAAGGTTTATGCAATCATTGCTAAACACTTTAAACAACTTACCTGATGTCTAACATGTAGCAAACACCACTCATCTGGTATGCCTGGCACGTAACTCAAACATGTGACCTAGGTGTGGTGATAAATGGAAGAGATTAACAGAAGGGCAAACAGCAGCATGGGGATTCCCGGTTATAGTTAAATTAAAGCGATAAAGAGACTGAGGACAGAAAGCAGTAAGGGCATAAAGCTGGAAGCAATGTGTCAACAACCACAAAGCGTAGCAAGCAACGTTCCCCAATCTATTCCTAAAGTGTTCCCTGTAGGATCCAAGAGAAAGACAGAGTTGGAATGCACCAAAAGTGTGTAGCATCGTAAAAAGTGATGAGACATACAAAGAAATGAAAAGACAAGTAGAGGAGGAGGAGAAAAATGACTTCTGGTAGGACTGCCACTGGTTGCATCACACTTTAAATACTGTTTTTGATGTGTGTGTTTTAGTTTTTATATTAAGTGTGTCTGTTTAGATACATGTATGTATGTTTGTGTGTGTGTGTGTGTGTGTGTGTGTGTGTGTGTGTGTGTGTGTGTGTGTGTGTGTGTGTGTGTGTGTGTGTGTGACAGCTTGGACAACCGTGGAAAACTAGCTTAAACCCGGCAAAAAAGAAGATTTTAAGAAGGATAGTAAGGACTGGTCCGGCCATCAAGATCAAATAAAAAACAACGACAACAGCAACATCAACAACAACAATATCAACATTAACATCATCAACAACAGCGACATCAACAACAACAAAATCAAACAGAAAAATGGAAAGGAAAAGAAAATAAACAAAAACAAAACTCTGGTTCAGAGTGTCTCTTCATCTTTGGTATAAAAATGGCCACCCATGGGCTGCATTTGATCCACAACTAGGAAAGACTACAGAAATTGTCAACAATTTCTTCTATTGCTTTTGCACTGATTTGTTTAAACCGTAAGCTCCTACTGAATCTACTGTTTTTATTTCACTGCCAGAATTAATTTCCGTAGCTTTTTTTGTATTCATTTTATAATTTTTTTCTTTTTCTTCTTTTTGCAGTGTGACAAGCAAGCGGGCTAAAAACATCGTTAAGCTCATAAAAAGGTAAAATGTGGCAGATAAAAAGCACTAATGTCATTGACAGCAACTTTGCCATTTAAAATAATAATTATGATAATAAAAAAACAAGTTCAGCGTTTGCAACAGATGCAGCATGTTTTTCTTATGTTTTCATTTTTTCCTCATGGTGAAAAATCTCTTGAAAGCTTCTTCTCCCCCCCAAGTCTTTTCCCCCCAACAGACATTTTGTTTTCTTCTGACACTTAGTTACCTCTGACATAATAATTATCAAAGTTTTCTTCTAATGAAGAAAAAAAAAAAGCTCTTCTCTATTAAATCTGTACAGCTTATGTGATAGATTCTTTTTTCCTCTTTAGAACAACGTATCCAGTGTCTTGTACCCTCCGAGTGGTGCAAGAAACTGACTTTGTTTGCTTTTTTTGTTTTCTAAACAGACGTCAGACTTTAACTCTGTAAAAAGTTTCTGCCGCCCTTCAAATTAAGGCCATGAAGATTCAAGAAAGAAAAAACACTTTGTTTCTGAATATATCTAGAAAACTAAAATGTAACACTTGAACATAAAAAAGAGTGAAAAGAAATTGTAGCTTAATATCTGAGGAAGACAATCTCTGTGTGTATTTCAAACTTGACTCCCCTTTTCTAATTACAAAATAAACTTCATCACCTACCTGCGCATTCAACCTCTTTTGTCATTTTCTATTTCCTTATTTTTTTTCCATTTTTTTTTTTAAATTGGTTGAGAATTTTCTTTGAGAAACTTTTCAAGCTTCAGCCCAGCCCTTCTGGCAGGTTCCCAGACTAAACAATTTCACTTCTTTGCACTGTGCCCAGCAATTCCCCTCTTCCTCAGCACTCTTTGCCTCCTTCTTGCATTTTCCCCCCTCTCTTTTTTTCACGTAGGCCAGGTAGGAAATGAAAAAAGTGTCTCTTTTTTGGTGCCTGGGCAATCTGGAAGTAATCTCTTTCTTTTCTCTTTTCCTCACATTCACAGTGCAGCCACCTTCTGTCTCAAGGCAACGCTGTCACAGGAACATTCGCTCAGGCCGATGCTATCTGATGAAGGGGAGAAAACACAGAGAGAGAGAGAGAGGGGTGCCATTGTAATCAAAGCACAATATTACAAACAGAGAAAAGCAATAGAGCTGACAGCTGACAGCTCTGTCAGAAGACTGAAGCAGAATGAATCACGTTAAACTGTTGTGATCGGGACCCAAAGGAAAAAAGTGCTGCTAAAATGACGAGCAACTGACAACTGACGCCAGCAATAATTTGAGTCATTTATCAAAACACTGCTGCGTCTTAGTGCTCACGTTTTATTTAGATTTGTACTAAGCATTCACTATCACTATTTGTCAAAGAGAATAACTTGAATGCTTATGCTAGTACAAAGCCGAACAAATTATATTTTGTACAATAAAATCCCTTTACAACACAATTCACAGACAGGAATTAGCTTATAGCTTTATTGAAAAATGTACTTTGGGAATAAGAAAAAAGTGTGTAGCAGAATTTGATACTTGATATAAGTACAAATATATTTTTAGGACAGGAGAAAATGCATAAAAATCCCTGATGAAGCTAAATACTATATACATTTATATTGTCTCTGAATAAATGCTGTCATACCGCCCACTGATAAAGCTTACAATACAAAGGAAAGCAGAGGATATCACGTTACAGCGGCTGACAGCGAGTGTCCTGCCTCCCCGTGTGACTTACTTGGACTGGTATGAGTAAGCAGGAACATGGTCGGCAGAACTGTCTACTTGGATCTGTTGCTGCTGTCCAGCCAACTCCTGTGACGAGGGAGCCACTGTCTGGGGGGAGGCGTCTGTCACCACTCCCTGAGGACACACACAGGAGGAAATCTGTCAGCTCTGAACTTTAACAAGCTTCTCTCTGCAGAGCTCGCCACTTCCTGCTGAAACGGACAGTTTCCCTACCACTCCTGTCCACTGTGTGAACATCCATTTGTAGTACTGCGTGTCCTGCTGTCCTGGGAAAGGAAAGTGTCCTCTGTTGCTCTTGTTTGACCAATATTTGTTCTACTTTTTCTAACTTGCATTAAGGATCTAAGTATACAAACTGTTAAGCCCTCTCAATGCTTTAAAACACATTATTGTTTAATGGTAGAAACAAAACAGTTTTGGCACAATATAAGAATAGACCTAATAAAAATGTCTATCACTCTGAGTATATGACCCATATCACACTATTTTATTCAAAGATGTCGTTATACTGCCTGTTAGAAATGCATATAAAATAAAAGCAAAGACACTTAGTCTTTTTAATTATGCACTGTTAAGGGGTAGACCCTCAAGTGTTAGACAGCATTGTAAAATATAAGGTATTTGTCTTTTATGAAATTAAGCAATTTGAGCTGAAAACGTTTTGTATTGAATAATAGTACATTTGAAAATAACTGTGAGATGAAAGTGATTAGTGTTTAAAGTCTAAATCTATATTTGAGGCAAAAAAAAGTCTTTAAAGATGACCATTCACTCTGAATTCATCACAACAGCCTCTTAGCCTTTTTATGTGTCGAGCATAACCGATAGCGCCCATCACTGAGCCATCTCAATCACCTTTAACAAGCTCTCAAGGAGACTGCGACCTGTCCATACATCAGCCCTGCAGTCAGGCTGACGCTGTGATATACGCCCCGCTGCTGAGGCTGGCATTGAGAGGACGAGGGTGAGGATGAAATAGGTAAAGAAGCGCCACGGGCTACACTACAACTACATTCCTCTCCTCCGTCCTACTCCTGCATGATGAACTTTTCGGGAGCTTAGGAGGAGGGGATGAGAGAGAAAGGGGGGAGGGGACTAATGGCTCCGTCAAGGGAAAACTGCCATTGTCCGTGGCTGGTGGGCTAAGCAGAGCTCCGTGGCTGACGGATGTGTGTGTTCTTGTTACATACCAGCCCGGACTTGCTGTGGAGGGAGTGTGGGGAGGGGGGGTGGGAGAGAGACAGCACCGCCGGCACTGTGTCTCACTTCAGCTCCTGTCATCTGATACACGACTGATAGTCCATCTGAATACGAGCGCGCTGTCAGCCGGCAGACAGCCGTCGCGCTCTCCTCGCCGGCCTGCCTCTTCCTGCGTTCATCATTTCTCAGGCTGGCCTGCCCCAACCTGCCAGCAGCTCAGACAGCCGCCCAAATAAGTGACAAAGTCTGTGCTGCACTTCAAATGTATTTCCCCGAATACTATAAAACTTCTGCCACTTCTTGCTTTGCTTGCACTTTTCATCCTTGTTATTTGCGAGGCCATTTATTCAGAGACAATACGAGCAATTCACGGCTTGCTTCAAATGTAATCCGTCTGTTTAATGTTTGGGTTTGTTGATGTGGTGAGAAGGTTTTTTAGAAATGGCAAAGGGAATGCTTGTGGGAGTAAGGGAGTGGGCTGTCAGGAGTAATGATGTCCTCCATTTGGGTAAACATGGACAGGTTTTTGATATGTACTGAGTGCAGCCTTACTTCGACAGGGAGGGCTGTTGGAGGCACAGGAGTGTACTGGGGAATGTAGGTCCCTTGCATAGGCGCCGCGGCAGCTGCAGCAGTCATGTACTGAAACACAAACAAGAGACGAACAAGCATCAAAATCCCTGCATACATCACAAAACACAAACATTACACACAGTTCTGACACAAGTATACTAATCACTATCCAATATGGGACAGAAAAACACTTCCAACCCTGATTCCAAAATCCCCAGACAGTCTCATTAACTGCAATTACTCCCAGAAACCATTGAGAATGTGAGCCTGCAGCGCCCTCAGCATCCTTCGGAGGGCGCTGAAAGAATATGTGTGCACTCAGCAGAGCAGAGTGTGTGAGGGAGACAGAGGAGAGTGAGGAGGGAGAGAGGTCCAGCTGTTCCACCAAGACTTCACAGGCAGGCAAATGCACCAGGCCACAGCTGAGAAGACGATACAACAATGAAGAAAAAAGTTGAGAAGATAAAGGGAGAGAGGGAAGGCAAGAGAAAGCAGGAGGTCTTTTGCCTGTGGCCTATATTCCTTTCGACATGCCTGCCCTGGCTTTTAACTTGGTGCTAGCTCACTGCATGATGGCCATTTTACAGACGTGACACAAGCTTAGTTACATGACAGCCACGGGGCCTTCACATGCAATTTGAATGAGGACACGGCACTTAGAGCGAGGCCTTTTTTTCTGGGACTTGCTTTGAATGGATGTTGAGTGTGAGTGTGGTGGTGAACACGCGTGCCAGTGTCAGCCTGATTTGCCAGTGTGTGTGCGCTTCGTTTTAATTAGCACATGCCTGTGCATAAAAGATGACTTATCACTATTTGTCTGCCCAACTGTGCATCTGGATGTATGAGTTATCTCGCATGCAGCTGTGTGTTTGAAACATACGTGTGTGTGTGTGTGTATGTGTGTGTGTGTGTGAGTGCCTGTGAGAGACAGACAAAGACAAAGAGGCTTGGAACGATAATGCTGCAGTACAGCGCCAACGGATGTGATCCCAGATAAAAGCCACCAGGCTGCCTCTCCATCTCTCCTCGACTTCCTGCTGCTTTTCCGGACCAAGAAAAAAAAAGAAGGAAAGTGCAATCCCTTTCTTTCCGTCTTATTTTTTTCCCTTCTCCTCTCATTCCCCCTGCCAGAGCTAAAAAGCGTGGCGGCAGTATGCAGGAGGAGGCAGTAATGGAGGGGCTCTGCCCGGCTGCGGAGCCTCTCTTGGCCGAGGGCCCAGCGGTGCTGGTGAAGTGTCATTACCGGCAGCGTGGCTAATGGATTGGGTACGGCTCCACCGCTCACCCCTAATGAGAGCAGCTAAAGGCCATGGACACGGGTGATTTACTCCCCCACCATGGCTACACATGGCCAGGAGGATGCTCTGGGATGGATGTTGGTGTGTGTTCATACTGAATGTGTGTGAATGTAAGGTTATCACACCTTCAGTGCTGTCACACTCCGGACGGGGTGAGGCGGCACTGCCAGACTTCCTGACACATTACCTCTCTGTGTCATCCCTTCTTCCCTCTCCACCTTCCTGTCACTCGCTCTCTCCCCCCTCCCTCCCTCGCTCTCAACCTGCTATTGTTTAAAAGGGCCTATCAGGTTGTTGAAGTGACCTTCTCCTCGGTGAATTGAAACCATGCATACCAATTTTCCTCAGGACTTTTAGTCTTCGCTTCTCCTTCCCATTAACTTATTCAGTCAACTCACCTGTGAGGGCTGCATGAAAGCAAATGAAGGGAAGCAGGAGATAATTAGCTATATCAAAATCTTCCTGTCACACGGAGGATGTCCATTTGAAATGTTATATTTCGCTGCAGGACTGCAAAAGGAATTTAAATTAGATATAACAAGGGCATGTAATAAGATAAGATGTTTCCCTCTACCATAACCATTAGTTAACCTATTTAATGTGGCAGGTTGAGCGGGGCATATGTCTGCAGTCGCTGCTGTGGAAAGTCAGAGGGATGTCAAGCCTGGCTACAGTGAAATGGGTTGCTATGGCGATAAAGATGATTTTTATCCAATTTCAACCCTTTTAATACTTCCCTGACCATAGTCAGGGGACAGGTTTAGCCATATAAAACATCTCTAATTGGCAATAAATGGTGTCACATACATACACAGCCACTCATACTGTATCTATGCACACACACACACAAACACACACCTTCGATGCTAGCAGATGGCGGGTGCGTTTGTTTGATGAACGGGAGGCCTGAATAGTTCCTTAACGAGGCTGTGTGAGTAGACTCCTTAAGTCTCTTCTCTACCATCACTCTCTATGACATACAACTATAAGTACGGTATAAAATCACACCGCAATGCAGCAATGGCAGGATAATTTTTTTTTTGTTATGTACCAGCGTAGATAGAACCACTCTGGTACCACAGTGGTTTGGGCCTCTGCACCAACTTAGACAATTTATGAGGATGATAGAGCAGTTTACTTTCTGCTTTCCACAGCTACAAATAGTTTCTATGCCAGCATGTTCAAATACATCACCCAGCTCTCTGTCTGTCACTCAGCCTCCATCTATCAGTCCCCTCTGTGTTGACATGCTGTTCTGTCACATCGTGTGCAAGGTAGAGGATAACAGTTGGTCAAGGCAAGAGCATCCAGCTACTCAGGATGGGTTATTAATGGCAGAGAAGCGTGGGGATGGGCTCTGATGACTATTGATCTAAGCTGTGGGGCTCCTACACAATGGGAACTATTGGAGCTGCAAACCAGCGGTTGTGAATCACAATGCTGTTCCGCCTCACCATGAAAAGCCTCTCCATATCTTGGCCCCGAGGCTTTGTTAACAGCCGCCTGCAGAGATTTACTGTATGCTGGCAAAAATCAGCATCATCTTTTTAATCACTTCCTTAAATACATTCGCATTAGCAGGCTTTTACAGTATATACTATTTCACTATTTACTATCTCTGTAAGAAGGAACCCACCCTGTGGAGAGTTTGACCCACGTTAGCACTATGGAGTCCTGTTTTGTATCTTACGCGCAAAAGCACACACAAATTGGTGAAATGATACACCGTTGTGCCATAGGTTTGACATAATTCCACCGATCTACAGGTTGGCTCTGTTCATTGCTACTTGTATTGAGTTGTGAAGCTTTAAGTTTAACGGTAAAAAATTCAGTTGAACACTAAACTGCCTTTACTGTGACATGTATCCATGCTTTAATGATCAAAAAGGTATTTATTTTTCTCATACTGCCTGTGCTGCAGCACCTATTTTCACCCTCTGTCTGAAACCAGAGCCAAGTCTGCTCTGATTGGTTAGCTGGACAACTCTGTTGTAATTGGTCAACTTCTTAGAGATGTCCTGCCCCTAGGCCTATCATGTACATGCGTTGGAGCACCAGCCAATAGAAGCGTGAGTGTTTCATAGTGATGTCAGAAGTAAATACAAGGGCTACAATTGATTTTCAGGCAGGGGGGGGGGGGTGTGGGAGAGAAACTCCCTCTGGAGGGAACTTTGGGATTTTAACTTTTGCAGACCAATTACATGCGTACAAACCTATATAACACATTACAGGATGGAAAACCCCCAAAAGCATAAAAGCACTCCTTTAACAACTACCCCCTACCGATTGGCTCTGGGAATGTGTTACTGTTTGAATGTGAAGCCACAGAGTGCATGCTCGGTCAACTTTCCCCAGGTGAGTTAAAGTTAAATATCTCAATGCACTGTTATAAAAATGTAGAACAGCACTGTACTTCCCCATGGAAATCCAAGGGAAACAGCCGAGATAATAGAGGGGAGCTCTTCACACAAATCTGTCTTCCAGAGACAGAGAAGCTGTCAATCACCACTGTCACCATGACAACAGAGAGACCTGGGTTCTACTTGCCATGACAGGAGTAGGATGGAGAACACAGAGGGAAGGTCATCTCTTGTCATGTCAAACACTATGTCGCTAACGCACCTACACAAATGTGCACACGATAGAGCATGTGCACATCCACACGTGCACAGCAACTACCAGGCATGAGTAAACACAGAGCATGACAGATAGACTCCTGCTAAGTGGTGAGAGCGCAGAGATAGTAAATAAATCAGTAACCGAGCGATATGCATCAAACATAGACAAATAAATCAATGAGGAGCATGGATGGCATTTTTATGGTGTGCCATCAATAAACATTGAGCCTAAGGTTCTTTAGTATTCTGTAATCAAATTGTTCAAGATACACAGACACCAAATAGAGCAGGGGACTAAAGAGATTTTTGTAAACATTTCATTACTTTTGGTGAGGCAGCTGAATTCCAAAGCAGTGACCAATGACCATCAGACGGCATCGATCCACGCTTCCTTATTACGAGGCAAAGTTTCCCTAGCCACTCCCTTTTAACAGGCCTAACACGCATTCTCGGAAAGCTCCGGTCACCACACCAGTGTCACAGCTGGGGCCGAGCGGGAACATTTGGTTCTTGACTTGGAGAGAAGGCTAACACCGCAGCCACACACAAACAGCCAAGAGTATTCTGAGGTGTGGCTTTCCCTCCAGCGGACATACGCAGTCGTGATAAGTTGTTGCCTTTGGAGACGCTTCTCATGGCAGGTGCTCTCCGGTGGCAAAGGGGAGGTCACTTGACCAGTGGAGGAAATCAAAACAACCTCACCACATGCGTATACACTTGAGAAATGTGCTCTAAGAGTATGTGGTGTCAAGTCCAGTTTACTACACGGATAGTTACAGATCCAGGTTCCTAACCCCTCTTTTAACAGACTTTCTCAATCAGGCATTATGAAAGGGCTCTCACATCTGGCTTGAGAAAAAGCTTGATAGGAAACATGTCTCAATTCCCATAGATGATCAAGAGTGGCATGCCGTGTGTGCAGCTCAGCCATAGAGAAATTATGCTACACAGCACACCGCCTTAGGAAAGCTAAGCAGGCGAAAAGGAGAGAGGAGAGACTAAAGCAGAAATATAAAAAAGAGAGTGGGTGCCTGAACCCACTTTCTCCTATAATACAAGCCGTCAAACATCAGAAGCCATCATCATAGATTAGCCTGTCTCTAATCCTGGCTGTTAGCACAGCTGGGGCAGATTAGGGAGGGGGCATTCCTGAAAGAGCCAACATGGCGTCACAGTTGCTGACAGCTCACCTGGAAACACATGGGTAACTGTACAATACAGCACTGTTTCAATAACACACACACACACACACACACACACACACACACACACACACACACACACACACACACACACACACACACACACACACACACACACACACACACACACACACACACACACACACACACACACACACACACACACACACACACACACACACACACACACACACACACACACACACACACACACACACACAGATCAAACGCAGTGCTGGAGAAAAGCTGCCTGCTCGCCTGCCCCGGGGCAGCGGGGTTAGGGCAGGAAGTCAGGCTTCAGAACTGTGGGACACCTCTAAGTCCATTTTATCCTAAAACAGGGGGGAGTTCCTGGTTTCTGGGGTGGTGACTGTAAGCGGCTGTGTGTGTGGAATAAGAAAAACTAGATTTGACGTGTGAGAGACAGAAAGTATAAGTGAGAAACAAGAGTTAGAGGGTGAAAGGGAATACAGTGCAGAACAGAGGGCCCTGTCACACTGTCGAACTTCACAGGAAATCTGTTTAATGTGGGAGATCAGGGAGGAAACATGCTCTCTTGATATCTGGCCATGAATGCATGGAGTGTAAAACAAATGATACGGCAGCTCCATGGCAGAGCACATGTGGCGACAGCCTAAGTAGCTTTGGCTTTCTTGAAAGGAAATGTAAAATCCATCTTCCACTGAATGTGTACTTTGTTTTTAAACCAAATGAATGATGTTCCCCAAAGATAAAAGGCATCCACTCTGTCCTCCTGAGTTCTGACCCAAACTTGCTGTGTAATGGACACCTGCAGTTCTCCCTCTCAATTTTCTCAGAGAGCATATGCAGACTGTAAGTTGATTTTCCTTTGCAGAACTGCTATGGTGAAAAGCAAACCCGCTAGCCACACAAAATGTAAAGCGCACCTTTCTATGATGGATGTGCCTTGTTTGAATGTTTATTGTTCATAGGGGAATGCAATATAGTCATAGGTTTATTATTGGCCACTTAAAACTGATCCACTGTACATATTTAATTCTGCTTTTATAACCTAGAAAATAATACATCATGAGGAAATTGGTAAGTGTGCTTTCCATTCTAATGGTATTTCACAACAAAAATGCTGTGCAAATTGCTGCGTTATTATTTCACAGTACAGAGCAACTTGTACTGTGTGTAGCATAACAAGTCCAAGTACTTATTGCTGTTCCTGAATGTTCCTGCTGTGGCCGTTTGTCATTCGTCTAGATTATGGCAACTAGGGTAGCTTGTGTTTTGGTATGTGCATGGCTCATAGTAGCACAGTAAGGAGTACTCACACTTCCTGTAGTGCCCAGGGACATATGGTTCATCTGCTGGGCGAGAGGGCCCATCATGCTGGCAGGCTGCATGGACATAGTGTGGTCCATGCCTGGCGTGATCACTGCACCCTGAACGAGAGAGAATACAAGGAGAGACTCAGATGGACGGAAGCACAGAAGAAATGATGCAGACATATTCTTTTATTTATTTATTCTGGTTCTAATTAGCCTCCACGTGAGTGGATGAAAATCATTCTGGAGCCCATGTGAAACCCAAACCAAAACAGAAAAACCCAACAAAAAGACCAAAACTAACCAAACAAAGATATCAGAAAAGAAGCAAACACATTCGAAGGAGGAGTATATACGAGTGTATAAGCAAGAAGAAAGGGCGTGGTGGCCTGTAGTGGTAAGGGGTTAAAAAGGCAAGGCAGGAAGTTGGGGTTAGAAGTGAGAAAAAGAGAAGGAAAGTCAGCAGGTGGACAGGAAGGGAAACAGTTGAGGAAATCGCCCCTCCTAAAAGTTCAAAGCAATAAAAACAGAGGAAGAAAAAAATGTCAGGGTTGGGCCCGGGAAGGGGTGACATGAGGATAACGCAGCCTGAGAAGAAGAAGAAGAAGAAGAAGAAGAAGAAGAAGAAGAAGAAGAAGAAGAAGAAGAAGAAGAAGAAGAAGAAGAAGAAGAAGAAGAAGAAGAAGAAGAAGAAGAAGAAGAAGAAGAAGAAGGACAGTGTCAACAAACAGCAACAGGACTCAGGGACGTTTTTAAGATCACACCATTGTCTTTGGTCTGTCAAAATAATCAATATCTGCTGCTGATGTATCAACAATATGGGTTTGTGCGGTTCATTGATTGCTGAGAGAGGATGCTGTCTCTCCCTCACTCCTGAGCCTCCCCTCTTGGTAAAATGTGTGGCGTGTTTTCCCTAACGGGCGGATAAGAAGGCTAGAAGCTTCTCTTTCACAGTGCAGTGGTACATGAGGGAAAGTGATGAAACCATTGTTGCTCTTTCAACCGTTGCCGTGATAGCTCCATTTCCCCAGCACTGAATCCTCGGGAGGAACACGTTCAAAACCAAGCCCTTTTTCCTTCCACTTTGTGAGTGTGTCTGTGTGTGTGTATATATAATCCTGCAACTCGAGTAGTGCAGGCTGGTGTGTGTGTGTGTGTGTGTGCACCCCGCTGGTGACTCTGTGTGGGCCTATTGGAGAACAAACTGTACAGACACAGCCTGTCAGAATCGCTCGGCTTGTCTACTCCCTGCATTCACAACACAGTCAGCTGACTCTCTCCCTCTCCTCCTTCTTCTACCTCAAACATCTTTCTCCCTATCCCACTCGATATGCAAACTTCATGTGATCCTTACCGGAGTTTGACCTCAGTGCAAAAAGAAAAAAACTCTGTGAAGCTGTGATCACTGTCTAAAGAAGTACAACAGTTACACTAGCTCTTTTGTATTTCTCATTAAAATGTAGTGTTTACTAAGTGGATATTTACACACTAGTAATTTAAAACAGATTGCAGGGCTGTGATATTCATTGTGGATGGTTAAAGCATTTTTAGTCGGGGCTTCTTTCAGGCTGTGTTCAACCACCTTAGCTTTAGGGGGAACAAGCAGTGGCTTGTTTTGTAAGTTATTTTTGAGCAAGAAATGTAATACCATTATTATTTTATAACCTTATTTATAAATGTTCTTAAGCGTAGAAATCAATTGTTATTAAATATTCACTCCAAGTACCCAGGTGTCACTTTCAGATAGCTTAATGGACCACCTGACAACATTTGCTAATAAGAGGTAATAAAATATATATTTACAGCCAATTAAGACATTACTTAAGCAGCTGTACTCACATTGCCTTATTTATAACAGAGCAGACGTATTGAGAAAATGACTAGTTTGAAATTAGCTAGTAATTACTAAGATCTCAGGAAAGACTTCAAAACATGGTGATGATAAAGTGAGGCCTTACAAACAGCTGGTGCAATCCTGCAATACGGATTCTTTAATTACAACAAGCAAAACCCCAATGTAAACTTATTGTAACAGGTATATAAACTTATATTATCTGTTTTGTGTAAAAGAAATCTGTACCTGCAGAGTACCTAGTGCATGTAGCTTAATATTTCTTTGAAAAAATGTGAATATTCAGTACTTAGTCGAGGGGAAACGAGAAGACTGTGTGAGGACAGGAGAAGGATTAGGGAGAGAGCTGATGGAGGTCATGAAGAAGACGACAGCAAGAGAAGAGGAACATGGAGAGGGAGGAAGAAAGAAAGGCTGAGGGACACACAGGGAGAAAGCAGAAGAAGACAAATAAAGAGAAAGAAGAAGGCGAGGAAGAGGGAAGGACAGCGAAAGAGAGGAGCGAGAGCGAAGCAGCAGGAGCTGTGGGCTACCTGTTACTGATTCAGACTCCGACAATGCCTTTATAATGGGAAAGGGAGAGCATCGGAAAGGCTTAATTCACAGACGTGTCAGGGAGAGTTAAGCCGATTTGTGATTTCGATTTTCTGCGTTTGTGAGACTGAGTGTCTGTGAGAGAGGGGGTTTTAGCGTGTGTGTGTGGGGGGTTAGTTTGTCTATCTGTCCTGTTGTGAGTCTGTCCACGGACAGACTGGAGAGCAAAGAAGATGAGAGGGAGACTGACACAAATAGGCAATATATGTTTTTGATTTGTCCTCTGTGGGTAAGAGAAAGACAGAGCAAGAGCAAGATAATGGATGCTACTGACGTATCTGTAACAAATGTATGAGATGATGTTTACAGATCTCTTCGATGTATGCGCCTGTGTCTCTGAAAACCCAAGATGGTATTGATCCCCATGTAGACAGGAGACACCAGCCCCTAGTTGTTAAATACGCTGATATACACTCAGCAACTGGAGGCAATGTACAGTAAATAAGAAATCTTGTAATAAAAAATCTTACAACCAGCAGTGTTTTTTAAGGACCACTCAATACAAGTAAATAGTAGCACTCAGACTGATGGCGCGCTGATCGCTATCAGCTGATATTCATTACTTTGTCTTTAGAGTTACCAGTCAGAAAAAACATTTGTTAAATGGGTAAGGTGAACACATAAATGTCACACAGAGTGCTTTTACTGCCTGATCCATAAAAGCTAAAAGATCTTACACACAGCGAGGTAGGCAGTATTCTTAGGTTGCTCATATCATTAATACGATTATTTTGATAAATGCGGCAGTTAATAATTTTTATTAAAGAGCAACAGTTCACATTTTTTAGGGTTTAATGAAGCTTTCCTCAATTCCTCAATGCAAATAGACAATGCCTGAGAAGTCATTCTATTATATTTATGTTAGTGAATCTGACAAATGAGGAACACCGTTTTTTAACAGAATGTCCTCTGTATTGGCTCCCCATAAAATAAATGTGTTTTCTGACAGGTGAAATGTACAACATTTGGGAGCAAATATACAAAATTGAAAGCTCAAGAGGATCCAACAATGACAGAGGCTGTTTTCCACTCAAACAAAGCATCACTTGTGTCATGCAAGAGGACCGGCACTTGACTCAACACATTCCTCGCTGTATTTGACAGTTGGTTTCTGTATGTGAGGTTCTGTGGTTTGGATACTGATGCAGGTGTGTGTTGAGTTGGGGTAAACGTGACACGCCACACTGCAGGATACTTGCAGAGGTGCTGCGGCTCCACGCCCCCCCCACAGGGTTATACAGCTTTGATACTGTTAGACCCTTCTCCATCTCAAGTGAAACACAGACCGAGCTTGTTCCCTCAGTCGTTATTGGTCTGGAGCGCCTGGTGGTATGGAACATCTGCTGATGATTGACTGGTAACTGTATACAGTACAGAATGCCAGGGACCCCTAATACTAAAGGCCCACCTGAAGGGTGTATTGATACTGAAACAGTATCCATAGAAGCCACACAAATACACAAGTTACTGCATGGTGTGTGTTTGTTCATATCTTTCTGTATTTTCTGAATGTGCTCTTATTTATCTAGATCTTTATTGGTGCTCTATTAAGGTTGACAAAGACCACCCATAACTCTTTCTTAACCAACCTCAACTGTGAACACATTTTTCAGATGCCTTCGTGCACCTTTCCATTCGGGTAAGCCAGAGAAAAGGGAGTCAGTATTCCGGGCTTTTCAATGTAATCCGCAGCATGAATCCCTCCTCGAGGCTAACAGACTACCAACTATATCCAACACAGTGTGTCTACAAGACACAACGTGCCATAGACTAAGCCAGGAAGTAGTAGCGCACACCGATGAATAGCAATGAATGAAACTTCACAAGTTGACATTGATGCAGGGAGCGGCTTATCTGGGCCTTCGTCATCATGTTTAAATTTGAAATGTCAATTTTTTTTACGGTGTTGAAAAAGCTTAATTGCAAACCTGACAAGAACCTACAGGGACACAGGATTGTTACTGTGAAATGAAGCAGCTGGGGGGCCACAACAATGTATGTTAACAGATTAGCATGTGGAGCGCGATACCGATGAAGGATTTATCACCTCTGGCACAGATGTTTATCTACCGTGTTACTATTTGTCCTCCACAATGAAATGACAACAAGAGGGATGACGGATCAGTCTCCTGCCACTTATTGATTCATTCGTCTGTCAATCATGCGCCATATCTCAGAGGTTGCATACTGAATTACAATACTATGTTTTACCACTAAAATCAGCATTTAAAAAAAATCCTACCAGTTGGCCAAGGAGTTGCAATAATTTATGTTACGCCCAGGTCAAGGGGAACCTAGGCGCAGCACAACATTTGCACTCTCCCCACTCCCAAGAATACGGACACCGAGCCATACGGACACCAAAACTGATACACAAATAGGAGTAGCAAAACCAACAAAAAAGAAACAAACCTTAAAACTCAAAATCTTACCTAACCGAGAAAATAAATATACAGGCTTCTTACCTACACTAACTTAAACAGGAGAAAAGGATCAATCCAAAAGGGAAAAGAAAACAAAAGGGTTTGCACTCCTGACAACATAAATCTGTCTTGCAAAGACAGGTAAGGTGAATCTGGCCCGCAGCCAGAGGAGAAGGACAACGTTATCAAGGTGTGAACACAGCACCACAGAACAAAATCTCAAAACAAGCACCGCGTTGGGAGTAGGAGAAGTTGAGTCAGTGAGAGCGGCCGAGGAACTGCACGGCTGTAGCTTAATATGCTCCCGTCTCCACAGGAGAGCATGCAGGAGGTAGCTAATCAGCTAACGGGCACCACCTGCTTGCTCACACACACACACACACACACACACACACACACACACACACACACACACACACACACACACACACACACACACACACACACACACACACACACACACACACACACACACACACACACACACACACACACACACACACACACACACACACACACACACACACACACACACACACACACACACACACACACACACACACACACACACACACACACAGGAGGAGGGAAAAATGTACACACAAATGACCTAACGACCCAGGGTCGTAACACCCCCCCAACTAAAAATCAAACATTTCCCCCTAAAGAAATGTTTGACTCAGATACTAGGTTTAAAAATAAATAAAAATATATATATTCTATAGACGGACTCTTTAAGGACTAACGGACTCATAAAGACTCTAAAGGACTCCAACGGACTCGAAGGACCCTAACGGACTCCGAAGGACTGTGAAGGACGCTGGAGGCATGGTGGCCTGAACGCCTCATCAATTGCGCTATCCTCCACGTTCGTTGCAACGTTTCTTAAGGAGCGCGGCTTGGTTTGGATACAACCTATAGGGGACGTTGTTTCTCTACCCGTCTTTTGCTCCTTCCTTTTTAGACTAGGACAGGTGACGATGAGGTGTCCTTGCTCACGGCAGTAATAGCACTCCCTTTTCTCAGCTGTTTTGGCGTTACCACGGGGAGGAGATTTTACCCTTCCGTCACCTGCCCCAGGATCACGGTGAACTGGAAGATAACAAACATTTCTATGAGTTATTACAAATTCAACTGCCAGTACCGCGGCAGCAGCAAGCGACGCAACTTTCTGCTCATTCAGATAGGTGACAATTTGATCTGACAGCTGATTTTTAAATTCTTCCAAAAGAATGAGCACACGCATGTCCTCTATGGATGTGATTTTGCTGGCTTGACACCACCGATCAAAAAGGCCACCTTTTCCTCTTGCAAACTCCACATAGGTCTGGTTGGCCGTGATTGTGATTGTTCATGGCAATGCTGTTGATTTGTTTTCCCCAAATTAATTACTCTTAAATGCTCATAGTAATGAGGTTATAAGCAAGAAGAAGCTACACACTTGGGGAGGACAATATATTTGGATTGATTTATACTGCGAGTGTGTGTGTTTGTGTTTTTGTGTGTGGGCATAATACGCATGTGAGAGAGGATAAGGCTGCTAGATGAAGCATGTAACAGTATTTGTCATGTCTTCATGGGAGGTTCATTCTTCTGCACGCTCGGATCAGCCACTCTCTGACTGCCTTTTGTAGACAAATGGATCATTTCACACTAAAGCATCTCTCCAGAATATTTACCCTATTTACGAAAGCAAAAAAAGATTAGAAATCCAATTAAAGAAACACAGCGAGCAAATAAAGCTTGTCCAACAAACCAAATCAGCTTCGTCTCAGAATGGATTCTCTCACTATCGCAACATTTCTCAAGGTAATATCCAAAAGCTTATAGTGGAGATGTAGTGGCTCAATATCTCTGTCAGTCACCCTGTGGCACTGCAACAATCTCTCTCTCATATGAATGCAACTTTAACCATGAGCAGACCATCTTTTTGCTGGCACTGGCACAGTAGATGCAGTTGTTCTCTGAAAGGGCATCAGAGAAAAGAGAGACGTAGAGAGAGAGAGAGAGAGAGAGGCAGGATGGATGGAAAGAGACAAAAACAGGGGAGAAATGAGAGGGAGATGTATAGAAAGAAGTAGAGAGGGAGTGTGGACCAGAGAGAGAGGGACGAAAAGATAAAGAGAGGAGAGAAAGAGCAGCGAGAGAAACTCAAGGACAACTGTAGACCCGTCTCAAATTCTGCCTCACCAGTCAAATCCATGAGACCAACATAATGTTCCCCTTCCGAGTCCGCACAACGTTTTATGTGTCAAGGGGGGGAGATAGGTATCACGCAGTGCGCCGAGTCACCCCCATTCGATGAGGGAGGATAGTTACGGCCCGTCCACACAGCGGCGTGCGTTGAAGCTTCCAACGCTTCTGCCCATTCACTATGAATGGGGTGAGGTCACTTTTAGCCGAACTGCATTTTGGGAAGCGACGTGGAGCGTTGCTGGCTTCAAAAGTTGAGCAATGTTCAACTTTTGGCGCCTCGGCAGAAGCGTCAGCCAATGAAATCCCGTTTATACAAATCTGCCAGTACAAGCGCTAGCCAATCAAACCGTGTGTATGCTGGGAGAGACTACGCAGGTAATTTCCTCATATTCCAAAAAATTGAGGGAAAATTCATTATAGCGGTAGTGAATCACCCGGTGCTGTATGATCAGTCTCTGTTCATCTACCGGGATACAAACCGGAGCAGCGAGGCATGGAGGGAGGTGGCAGAGACAGTGGGTGGAACTGGTAGGTTTTCGCCTGTTTGGGGATTTTATATCCAGTTTACTTTGTTTTAACATTGCTATTGCTTTGTATGTCGGGGGCGGGAGATTCATGTGATTGGTTGTTGGTCGCTTTGCTTGCAAAAAATCCCCAAGCTTCAGAAACGCCCACCTCCAAGCGTCAACGCACGCTGCTGTGAGGACGCTCCGTTACGGTTCAGTTTTGAGAGGCCCAGCGAGCGTCTATTCAAAGCCGCAGCCAGGGAGGGCGAGCTGAGGTGCAACGGAGAGGAATTCAATAATTCACCTTCGGTATGTAAGAGCCAATGCACTCAAGCAAATACACACTTGAACCACATACAGTTCACAGAGAGCAAAGGAGGGAGAAACAGGGTGGATAAGTCATGGGGAAAGACAGCAATGCAATGCTTGGCTGGCACTTCAGCTACTCTGTGGAAGTGAAGTAAATCTGAGCGTGTGGGATTAATGATCTGTATGTAAATGGGGTTAACCATTAAGAATGTGTTTCGGCACTAAACCAATGTGTGTTTAGGTAGTTGTGTTTCAGAGTGTGAGCTGCATGTATATGATTGTCTTTTGGACATTTTGGTGATACTTTTCTCATTTTCTTCAACGTTTGCTGACTTGCGTAATGCTGAGCAAACAACAGAGCACAAAAGGCAGGCGGTCATGCTGTCCTGACTTCCCGCGCCTTAACTGCCAAACAGAGCACAGCGTTAGAAGATGTCAGGGAAGTAAGGGAAGACAAGACAAGCGAAAAACAGAGAGGAAAATAAGTCAAAAAAACAACGAGCGGTAGAACAAGCTGCATCATTATTTAGCTGTCCACTTTAAGAAACACTGTCACTTTCTATCAAGTTCCACCGAATGCATCTCTTCCATTAATTGAGGATAAACACATTTGAAAACCCTTCTCTCTTCACTCTCTCTCCCTGTCTTCCTGCTAACAAAGCGCCAGCTCCCTTGCAGGGGATGAAGTCAAGTTTCGTATGGCTGGACTTGTCAAACTTAATCTAGTCAGATAAAAAACAAACACCTTTGCTGGAGCAGTACAAGCTGCAATGCTCTCTGTTTAGGGTCCTATAAGCAAAGTCCGGGTCAATTTCATCTCAACATTTTGACGTCATTCAGTACATCATCTAATATCTCCCACAATTTATAGTTGGACACTACTTTTAAAGAAGATGGTATTTACAAAGGTTATGGGAGAATGAAATGAAGAAACACAACAGCAGCTAATTAACAAGGTTCTTAATAATATATCCATACCGACACTTTACATCATTTGACCAACAACTTACATTTGTCTTAGTGAGAACTACTGACTTTACTCTCAAGGTCAGTGTATCATTTCTTAGTTCCTTATCCGGGTGGAAGTTCCTCACACAGACTATTTATTATGTTTGCCCTTGTACAGTAGTAGGCATTACAAGGTGATAATTGATTCTTTAGGCGAAGCAGAAAGAACGGATAACTCCATTAAGCATAAAAGATACTACTGTAACTCAAGTGGAATATCAAAACCAGTCATGTTCCTCAACAGAGAATGTTTGTTAAGTATGTATGCTTCTGTGAAACAAGGGACCCTGATCTTAAGAGATGTCAAACAGTTTAGCCCTCTGAATTAGTTTAATTTATGTATGAGAGGATTACTGTAATATAAACAGTTCAAGCTGTATACAGTATGTTGCTTTCAAGTATGTGTTACCTGTTTCATATATTAACAGCGATATTCCTGTATCAGTTTCAGCATGTACTTCAGGTGGACTTGAAAAAAACAGAATGTCTTGTGCATTTATTCAGCTGGCTGACAGTTTTGTGTTTTACCATAAACACATGTGTCTCTTCTTGTCCAACCTACACATCCTAACATCTGACTGGCCATCTGCGACCTCTTCACCTTCCATGCTCGACTGCCTCCATATTGCGCGGACACCAGGAGCGACATTGCACACCGCTCCATTGGTTTTACACGAGACACGTGGTAGGACCGGCCAAACTGCAGCACAATCAATTGGTTTTTAATGCTTTGAGTAGACCCAAGAGCTCTTGAAGCTCGCATGCTTGGGTAATTTGACGTGATTCACTGAGTTGGTAACAGGCTGTGTGTGTGTAAGGGGCGGTCTAGTGTGAATGTAGCTCATAGTGGATATGAACGCGGGTCATAAAGGGAGACAGATTGGTAGCTATGATCCAGTGACGGCGGTGACAGCTGGGGTGAGCAACTAGCAGCCGTTTGGTGACAGAGAGAGCCACTGGAACACAATGGGGACGGGGCCATGGGGGCGGAAATGGCCACATGGCTACTTCTGGCATGAAGGCATGATTAGATGTAGACCCCAGTAAAATGTGGCTACTGTGGCTTCTGCCAATGGCTCCAAAAGGGCCTCATGACATAAGGCTGAAAGATGGAGGGCCGTCAGACAGCAGTATGGGCTAGTTGGGAGTGACCAGAATGGACCACACATGGCACCATATTACAAAAACAGTGCACACACATATGCATCAACACAAGCAGATACATGGACATAGACAATGAGGCTTTGTACGTCTGGACGTGACAGACGACAGACCATAACAACATGTGACAAGAGAGTCTGAGAAGGTGCCAGAAGATGTTGTGCTCATGTAAATAAACACAAACATTGGTGTGGTAGATGTTAGGACACATATATATACTAATGTCCATGACACAGGTATACAGACACCTTTGCACATGATGAGAAGTTCAACTTTTGGAAATCTCTGTCATTCTTGTTGTGTTTTTTGTCATAATGCCTAACTCAGATGCAAAAATGGTTAGCTTGTTAGCAAACAAACTTAAATTCTGTGTGTAATAAGAATTATCCAGAAAGTGCAGCACTTGAAACGTAACAGGCAGCGGCAGGGAAGAGGTGGATGGGTGAGTTATTCGTAGAGCGGGTGTTCGCGTGGCTGAAAAGCAAAGAGTGGCTTGGAGCGCAGCTGTATATAAATGTGTGTGTGTGTGTGTGTTTGTGTCTCTAGAACTGGTGGCCTGCTGCGACCAGATTACATGTTCACTGTCCCACAGCGGGAGTGGAAGGGAGATGGGGAGGACAGAGTGGAAAATGGCCACAGCGCGGAGCTGGTTGAGTACTCCTTTAGTGAGTGAGTGCTGGACCATCAGCTGTGGTGTCCAGTGCTTCCCAATGTGTTAAATCACAAGCAGTTGTCTTTTGACTCAGGCTAACAATGCTATTCACACTTTCATGGTTGCTTAATGTAATCATCATTTTTAACGAAAGTAGCAGAAGCAGCAAGCTAACAGAAATTACAGGAAAATACGGTAAATTGTATTTTTGGGATTTGCACCATAGGAAAAATGTCCTTTTAGGTTTATTCCATCCTACAACAAAAAAGCTGATTATCGGCTAATGCTCACACAATTGGTTTATTTAAAATAAGACATAACATGTATATTTTTCCCAAATAAAATTTGAATTGGTCATCAATTCAAAACCTTTATTTATCCAGGTAAAATCCCATTGAGATCAATGATCTCTTTTTCAAGGGAGACCTGCAGCAGTAGGTTCCACAAGAAGACATAAAAACATAAACAACAGAACAACATATAGACAATGTATTTATATCATATTATAATATAATTATTATTTTTATTTATATCATCATGAGGCTTTCAGATTGATATTTGTGAACTATACGCTGTGGGAAAGTTTTTTAGCATCTAAAGACAGATTCACCTTATAACTTCTGTTTTCTACACAGCACTGCAGCAGATCATTCCCAAAGTCAGAAGTCTGAATAGCATGGCATTCACTTTTCACCTGCAGGCATTTTCATTGAATCATTAGCAAAGAATAGTGAACTTTTATACAGCAGCACAAGTTAAATTATTGTGCTGTGTGGTTAATTAAAGGTAACTTTAGTAAAATGACTTACATTTAGGGTAACAAAGATTTTTTTCCAGCTGGGAGGAGACTAAGGGGCAGACCCAGGACCAGTTGGAAGGATTATAGTGCCTTGGAATCCCCCAGTCAGAGCTGGTTGATGTGGCCAGGGGAAAGGGAAGTTTGGGGCCCTCTATACTGGAACTGCTACCTCTGCGACCGACTCGGAAAAGCGGTCGAGGATGGATGGATGTTTCTTTTTAAATAACTTTCTGCATTAGTAAAATGATACAACATGTAGAATATTCTTATTATACTGTGTAGTGTACTATAATACACTTCATAGTATTACAGCACACTTCTGACTACTCTTCTGTATGTAATAGCAATCTATATTGTACTGCAGGGTACTGTACTGTAGCAAACTTTCATTAGGATGTGTCTTTTGCTCATTTTTGAATATGAAACACCAAACCTGTTTGGCCATTGTAAAGAATCATATTCACGAGCCCTTGCCTGGTTCAGAGCAATGGAGAATGAATTACACTGAATGTTTTTTCAGGGCCAAGAAAAGCCGCAAGCAAACATTTAAGCCTCTGGCACAGTGATTAGAAACCTTTAAGCAACAAACATGAGAACACTAACTAGGATCAGCAAAAGCTCAACATAAAAACCATTCCATAAATCACTTAAGTGTTTGGTTGCTACAAAATAAGCAAATCTGGGATGTATTCCATACAGTGCTGTTGGTATGTTACAAAAAAACATGACAAACACCAGTCTATTAACATTCTGAAATATACAAATGTGTTGTCTGGCTTAAAACTGAAATACCCATCACATGTCAGTACCAGTGAAGAAAATAAAATGCAAACAAACCCTGTGTGGATATTCTTCACACACTGGGTGACCTAAAAAAACAACATTTTTGGACTCTCAGGGAACCAATGTTCTGTACTCTTATACAGGGTTGACTGAATACCATTGGAAGTAATATAACTACCTAAATTCTACTGTTGCAGACTGTGCTGCCAGTGAAGCAAATCTAATTAATAATATGTTTTTCCCTGTCTGCAGTCTAGACTGGTAACCCAGAGCAACAGTACACAGCCCGTCTGTATTGTGCTGTGGTCTGGTAAATGATGCTGAATCGCTTCCTGGTACATCCAACACCTATAAACTCCCAACCTTAAACTAATTGCAGGACAAAAGTAGTGTAATCATTTAGCTATAAGACGTTTATCTTATGTGGTGCTGTAATTCTGTGTGCATAAGGAATGTGGTTTTCCAGACATAATCTATCTGATCAGCAGTATTTCTCTAAATGTAAAAATATGCTCCATGTTGGAATCTATTTTCAGCAGGAACATGAAATAAACTTATTTTAACGAGTTCCTTCTAAAGCCTTTCAACTACTATGGAAGAAAACAATGCGCAAAAAGAAGAAACTAAAGCCAAACCAAACATTTTGTAACCAAGCCTTGGCAACAATGGAGAGTCAGGGGCAGTTACTGCAGGTGAATGGGAGAGTACTTACTGTAGGTTGCATAACATATTGTTGATGAGGCATCCATGACGTACTCTGGACCTGAAGAGAAACACATCAAATGTTAAATGACGCCGACAGTATACATTTTACACAATCTGAAACAAATCCAAGTATTGTCCCACATAAAGCAATGAACGCTGTTCAAATATTCACAATATGTTCAAATATTCCCGAGTCTGGAGGTTTTAAAGCTGATTGCATTGGTTTTAATGCACCAAAACGGCTGAACTTTACACAGATTAAGTTGTACCAAAGAAGTCTGGAGGCAGCAAATCTCCCTCATGCCTTCTCATTATTGCCAACCGTCTGACTTGTGCATGAAGCCCATAAATGAGTTTCCTTCTCTATTATAATAATAATAATTCTAAAGCTGTACCCAGTGCTGTTGCAAGAGGGGTGAAACATTGTGCAACTTTGAGGGACAGGCAGGAGAACCATACAAAATCAGGCAGGAATATTTAAAAATAATGGATAGTGATGGATAGAATGTTTTTGTGGATCCTAAGTCAGAGGTACGTCCAGCTGTAACCAAGAGATAACATGCATAATCACAAATGTGCACGATAAAGTAAAACAGTGACAGAGACAATGATCAAGAGACTCGGGGAATGGAGGAACAAACAGAGCTTTTAGATGTGTTGGAGAGAGGAATTAGACAGCTTGTAGCAGACAAACACACAGGCTGGCCACTGATCCTGGTAAAATGATTAGATTAAACAAAGACAAACATGAGATAATCTGATTTAAGAGCCACCAATCCTCTGTGCCAACCCAAATGCGTGATTTGGATCCACACATAAATAAGCTTGATATTCCATAACATGAAGCCAAGTCTGTTTGTTTGTACATGGCGGTATTTGTTCTCCCCAGCTGAACGAGACAGCAGAGAGACACAGAGAAAGCTTATCTTTAATCACTTATCTTCATGCAAGACACTGCATGACCCTCATGTGATTTGTTTAATAGAGAGACTTAGGCGCTTTAGTCAGACTTAAGGCCCCTAAATTATACGTGATTTTGGGCTGTCCAAGATAAACGTTGAGACATAGTTCGTTGTAAATAAAAAACGGTGGTTTATATTATAATGCGTCCACTCATGGCCGATTTAGTGGCTAAAAAAAATGGAGGACCAAATCCTACAATGTGATTACGACATTGACCCTTGTTTGCATACCAACGAATCAGAAAAACCCCAGAATGATGCCGAATAAACTAGTGAGCTAGTGTAATGCTTAACACATATTGACTGTTTTTGGCTTACTCCAATGCAGAGCTATGGTATATTAGAGATGTTTTGCACCATGTGAGATGCCTCAAAACTAATGTTTACAGTCTTACAGAGAATGTGAACCTGATTAAGATTGGACCCATCTTGCATTTCCATTCTCGATAGTTTTAGATTTAATCAATAGTTTGCATTGGTAGAACGCAGAATAAGTAGCAGTAGAACATATCTGAATAGGAATGTACTACTGTTTGGTGCTGCTCCTTACTACAATTGATAACTTGGTATTTAAAATTGTTGTAGAGTAACAGAACTCTTGGAATTCAGAGTTGCACACAATTATATTTTCCATTTTCTTCTTTGCTGCTAAAATGTTCGCTGTCATAACTTCTGCCTCCACCAATGCCAGAGTTTGATTGGAATGCATGATGTGGAGATCAGAGTATTTGGAATCAGAGTTCTACTTCATTACATTTTTTCCACACAAGTTGACAGAACAACAGTGCATTGTGTGTCAAAGAGGCTCATGCTGCTGCCTGAGAAAGTGCAGCCTTCCTCTAAAATGGAAACATGGCCCAAAGGTAAAAACTTAGAATAATAAAAAATGTACCAGACAGCCGCAGGTAGAGTGCTATCCAGACCGTTTGAGATGAAAAATGCAGAAATCAGAGATCCAGAAGACTTTGCTTCTGAGGACCTGTCTTGACTGACTTGGATGTACCCCAATGGGCCTAAAACACATCTGATAACGTGACTTTTTTGTTATTCTACATACAGTCACAACAGTTAGTCAAATACAGGTATTCTGTAGCTAAAGTAGGTTTAGTGTGAGTGAACGGTATAATGTTCCTGACCTAAGAAGCTCCCTACCTCTGGCTGAACTTCACAGCTTGTGTTACCGTTTATGACAGTCTTTTGGTAAACAAGCCAAAAAGTACATTTATCAGCCAGTTGTCCACCCACCCATCGAACCAGTTAGCTGGTTAGTGCGCCAGCCAGCCACACATCCAAGCAGACAGCCACATATTTAGTCAGCCAGTGAGCCAGTGTGCAGAGCCAGTGATGTAAACCAGGCCACGGCTGGCTGGCGGCACTAGCTGAGATCTTGGTAGTTATCTGGCCCTGGCTGGCTCCTGTCATGTGGATCATCAAAGCATTTTTCCAGGAAACAAAGCCAATCATCATTCAAGCTCACCGGAGGCAGGCTTGAAAGAACACCAGAGCATTGCAGTTGGCACGGGTCATTTGCAGATTTGATAAATCAATGCCACCAAGCAAGAAGCTAAGAAATATCCACTTAACATAAACATAAAAGAGGGAATGGCATATGCAGTCATTGCATATGCCATCTTGAGGTTTTCCTTACAAAAGGCAAATAGTTTCCATCATAAAAGGAAGCGATTTCCTTTTGTCTGGCATGTGTGGCTGCCTGGTTAGTCTTCTCCTTTTCTTATCCCTATGTCTCTTTGTACTTCAACAGAAGATGAAGGACTCACCTTCCTGCCGTGACTGGCTGAAGGGCAATATTACAGGAAGCGGTGGCAGAGCTGCCTGATATTGAAACTGTGAGGATTAATATTCCTCAAAAGCCCGGCCATTGTTTTTGATAAATCAATTTGGGAAGCCTTCTGAGAGCGGATTAGAGACGCGCCCTGGCCCACTTTTCTCCCTCCTCCTCTTCCCACTACCCCTCCACCACAGGTACTGGACCAGAGTTTTAATCAAGCGTGCCTCAAAGACGGGCACAGCAACCTTCAGCAGCACCCCTTCCTCTGCCCCCCTACCCGAGCCACCGCCATCACTACCACCCGCACTATCTGTCCTCCTCTCCGTAGTTGTCTGTCTCTCCATCTGTCCCCTTTATCCCCCCCATCTATCCTTCATCTCTTCTCTCTTGCTCACCTTCCTCGTCTGTCTGTCTCTGCATACCAAACAGAGCCGATGTTAAACGATAGTGTCTGAGCGAGAGGGCACCGTGGCAGTGCCTCTTGATGTTTAGATTTGGCAAAGGGATGCTGCGTGAAATGTGCGGTGACGGGAAAACGGTTAACGCTCTTGACATCTAACAGTCAATTTTCACGTTCCTGTTCTGTTCGCTTTCATTACTCCACAGCCGTGAGTAATGCAGAGTTTCACTTTGGAAGAGAAAGGGATTGTATCCAAGTTATTAAAAAAATACAAAGATATAACTGCTTTATTGCGTTAGCAGCTGAGGGAGCACAAAAGACGTCAGAAAACTGGGAGGGACACTAAAGTGTTGTTTTCGTTAGAGACTTTCAGTCTTGGTGTGTGATTTTATTTTTTCTACCCTGTCAGCTTTTCTTTTTTAAATCCCTTTTTTCTATTGCTTGTTTTCTGATGCCTGTTGTGTTTGCCGCCTACGGAACAGATGTCATCGAGCACAGCTGGAGCAGCGAAGACACGATGAGAGAAGATGAGAGAACCTCACGCTGTTTTGCAGCCCCTCCCTTCTCTTCCATCCCCTTACGCAAAGCAAACTCATATTACACATACACGGGCAGCAATCTTCCAGTGCAGTGCATTACGGCCCACCTGATATGTGGAAACAGGGGAAGCAGCGATGAAGGGCGTGATGGAGGTCTGTGCAATCATGCGGTTGGTGGCGATGCTGTAAGGCGAGGAGTAGAACCTGAGGAGAGACAGAGGGAGAGAAAGAGGGGAAGTAGAAAGGGTGTAAAAGGAACGGAAGAGGACAAAGCAACGAGTTTGTCAAATTCAAAATAAATGTATAGAACATAATGTCACACACACACACACACACACACACACACACACACACACACACACACACACACACACACACACACACACACACACACACACACACACACACACACACACACACACACACACACACACACACACACACACACACACACACACACACACACACACACACACACACACACACACACACACACACGTCATCGTATAAAGAAGGAGATTGTCTGTTTTTTTCCAACTTGGATTCTAGTATTAAGGCTACACTGTACCATGTCACCTGTAGACTGAGCTTGGGAAAAACTCAGTGCATTTCAAGAAAGTAATGTTTGACATACGCAGCAGAGTAGCGAGGGCGTCTTCTTACTTTACTTTATCTCACTGCAAGGTTTAGAGCATCCCAGTGTTGCTGTGATCCCCTGGGAGGCATACAGTAGTGGAGCGTCCAATGGTTTCTTCCACCTGATCTCAAGATCATATTACTGGCAGAGGATATCAGGCAATTTATATACTAGCCTTAACAGCCCCATATAAGATACAGATCAGACTGTGCATATTACTGTTTGAACTCAACAGTTTCTTTTTGGAGCACTGGAGACCCCATGCCCATTTTAACAGAACAACAAAAACATTATCACAGATAATGTTTTTAGCACTTTGGTCAATTATTGTCGATATTGGTGTTTTTGATATGTCTAGTCTTTTTATGTGTCCCTACAAATCCCTTGAATGGAAAAAATCTATTTGATGAAATAATATATTTATTTCTCTCTTCGCAGTTTGATTTCATTTTCTGTATGTTAAAATAAGATAATGTTTTTGCAGTTTTAAAGTTCATTTTGACACAAAGGCAGACAGGTTTGGGAAACCCTAAACAAGGAATACAAAAACAACAACTCTGAAAACAGTACATATCTTTGAGTGAGACACTTAAATGGCTTTCAGAGTTTTGTGTGTCAAGGTGATTTCCTATTACATTTCTCAAAGTTATTGAAGTGACTGTTATTTTATATATATTGATTGTTCTGCTTTTATTTATGTCTTAATGTGCGCATATATACAAATGTGTATGTTGATTGTGTATATATATATATATATATATATATAGGCATAAACATATTTGTATATATTTTTGTTATTGTATTCGGGATTGTGGGAAACGGTATTTTAATCTCTCTATCTGTACACACAATAAAGTTGACTTTGACTTGACTTTGAAATTACTCCTCTATGAAAGTGTATAGATAAATGTATTGAAATGCTAATGAAAACCTTTTTTTTTTTAATTCAGTCCCTCAATAGTATATATGTGGATAATTTGCATCATCATTTTATTTCAAATTTGCATATCCAATTAACACTGCGGGCCCACCACCCTCTGTGACTGACATTGGGGTCAGGTTCTAAGTGTGCAGACCCCTGGCATTGCATACTTGGACAGGGTCTTAAAGTGTATGAGTGTCTGGTTTGAAGGTATCAGAATTGTTTTGCTGCTCCTTGCATGGGATGCTGCATTATTGACGCAACCTTTGGCACAGACTAAGGCGGTTTGAGTCCAATGTGAGGCCCCGGGTTGAGAGTCAGCTCCTCTGAGTCTGAGGCCCTAGAAAACGTTAAATTGCTACGTCAGGGTTGGAATTGAGTTGTCAGTAGTTGAGTTATTGAGTAGTCAGGAGTTGAATTGAGCCAAAGGAGGGGTACAAGGAGATATAGGACTATAAGGTAAATTGGAGCGACAAATCATCAGGCAGGTTGGTTTGGTGTCCGAGTCAGTAGGACAAGCTTTACATTTACCAGTCAACCGCTCCCATCCTTACCTATGGCCCTGAACTATGGATAGTGACCAATATAATGAGATTTCAGATACAAGCAGCCAAAATGAGTTTTCTCTTTAAGGTGGCTTGGGTCACTCCTAGAGATAGGGTAAGGCCCTAAACTGGGGAGAGCTCAGAGTAGAGCCACTAATCAAGATGCCTCCTGGACACCTTCCTTTGGGGGTTTTCTATATCTGGTAGGAGAACCCGGGTTAGACAGAGTACACTCTGGAGAAATTACCCTATATATCGACTCTGGCTTGGGAATACCTCGGAATTTCCATTAAGTGCTGCAAAACATTAGCTGGGAGCAGGGAGGTCTGGACCGCCTCACGTAGCCTGCTGCCACCAAGACTCAGCCTCGGATAAGCAGCAGAAAACGGATGGATGGATAATCCAATATGCATTTGAATTGTTATGTACCAGTAAGCACAGTCTGACAAATGTGGAGTGGTATTTCAGTTTGACAATTTAAGTTCAACTGCATTTTTATTTTCTACTTCGCATTAACATATGAATTTAATTGACAATAGCTTCTACAATCTTTGCTAGCTGAGTCTGTCTATTTTCCTTTTTTCTGTAAAATGATCATTAAGCTGAACTTTCCCAGCAGGTCTGTTGCTTAACACAAATGTTTGTGGCTGACTGTGACCGACATTTACATGGCAGGCTGTGTGCAATGAGCAATGCCATTCATCCCATCTTTTGGTAAAGATCGACTCTGTCACTGGGGGATAAGTGGTTTAGGAAGGCGGAATGAGGAGCTTCCTGTGAATGACTGAGGCCAGAGGGAGATAAAGGGGAGCCTCAACACTCCCCTTCCTGTCTCAGTACAGCGGGGAAAAATAAAACATGTTGCCGGGTCATTTATTTCCACAGCACCATTAAGTCATGACATAAAGACCCAGAGACACACACACACACATACAAGAAGACCCAAACACACGAGCACACTAAGCTACCCTTTGCTATTTCTTACCCTACCAATGAAAACCAATATTTGAAGTCCCCTTATAGATGTTCCTTATCAAACAGTAACAAAGTGCAGTCACTACATTAATCTTTATGTATGGCAGTATTATTGACTGGGGTGAAATGAGCCAATAGGTGAGTGTATTAAATGGTGCCAAGGATGGATTGACCGTCAAGCTCTTACCCATTCTGCATTGCAGCGGGATCATATGTTAACGCCATGCCAGTCTGAAAGAGAAGAAACAATAAACACGCAGAGATTAGCATCAGAGAAAAACATTCACTTGAAAACACTGAAAAAAGCTTTATTCTCTTAATGTAAGGTGTGAAATACTAAAACCTGAACCAGAAATCATGTACACTATCTGTTATTGTATTGAGTCACACAATGTTAGTAGGTAGAGGATTGTCAGGTAAGATTAATATGTTGTTCTAAATGGTATTGGACATGTGCATGGGCATTGTACCGCATTCTGTCACTGTCACCTGTGTGTTACTTTGTGTCGGTGTGTTCAGATTGTCTCTGGGAACTCAGTCGATAAGTTCCTGCATCAATGTCAGCGCGATAATTCGCTGTACCTTTATTGTACTTGGGGAATAACGCGATTTATTCCCTAATTCTCTTTGTTCAAAAATAAATTCAATCAAATAAAAATCAACTCATTTTAAAATTGGAGAACTGACAAGTGACAAAGCCAATGCGGGGAAAAGCTTAGTCAATAGGACAAAGTGAATTGGTATTGAAGACGCGTCTTTTTCTATTTCAATCACGTACAGTCATGTATTTATGAATGAGAGGAAATGAAGAAATGCCCTTTGGAGAGAAAAGGGGAAAAACTGGAGAACTGAGTTATTTGTCTGCTGAGGGTGTGTGTGTGTGTGTAAGTGTGCGTGAGGCCCTCTTAGAGTCCAGGAGAGAAACCTGTGCGCCGCGATCCGTCATCTGCATTCCTGAAGGTTCTCTCCCGGAGGAGAGCTAATCCGATTTCTTTTAACGCGAGGCTGCTGAGGACGGCAGATTTCATCAGCATACACTTACACACACTCTTTTTTCTTGCCCTTCCACTCTCTCACTCTGCTCTCCCCCCTCTCCTTTCTTCCTCCATCATCTTGCGTTCTCTTCCTTTCTCTCCTTGCCTTCCTCTCTTCATCCCTCATCTCTTAATCTACCCTCCTCCTGTCTTTCTGTACTTTGTGTGTGCCCTTGTACCTCCAGGGTTCTACCTACACTGAGCTTTAGCGTTAAGGGAATAGTGGCTCAGAGGAGCAGGGGGGGTCAGTGAGCCCGGACTAAACCCACAGCAGTGAGCAAAAGCAGGGAATCTATACTATAAACACAGTAGTGATGTGTGGATGCATGTTTGAGTGGCTGTAGGCCTATGAGTTCAATTTCTGTATGAGTGCACATGAAAAGCTAGTTAAAAAAGACAAAGTATGCACAGTTAAAGCTAAATGAAGGGACATCAGCCCCTGTTTCTTCCACTTTATTAGTGTATTTTAACATTCAGTCCTTTTCTATGACTTTTCGAAGGTCTCTGTGTTTGTATTATTAAACCAGTTTTACACAGGACATCAAGACTGCATTATTGTGTGTTAGAGCGTGTGTTTGAACGCACGCTAATAGCAGAGGCAGACGTGGCCATCTGTCTGCTGAGGCTGATGTCTCCCCTAAGTGCTGCCCTTGGTTGCATGTGCTGATGAATTCCACAGCAGAGAAGCTTCTGACCGGAGACCCTGGTTGACCAATGGCTGATCACTGATGCAGTCAGCTTTTGGCTCTGCTGCCAGGAGGCAGGAACAGACAGAGACAGTCTGTGTGTGTGTGTTTTTTGTCTGAGCTTGATTGAAGACTGAAACAAATTGATACTGTACAGATCTCGTGAACAAAGCTTGGCCCTGAGAATAATGAGAGAGAAGCTTTGCATGTTCATTGTGCATTTTAAATGAGGTCGTAATTGAGTTTTAGTCTTCACTTTATACAGTAAATATGATGATCTAACAGAACATTTCCGCACAACGATTATGGATTTAAACATTTTGCGTAATTATACCCATAACAATAAACGTTATGCCAAAATGTTGTTTAATGCCATCTGTATTCACACAGATAAGCAGCAGTAAGGAAAATTGTGTGTGTAAATGTAAGCATCCATGTGTTCAAAATGCAGATCCTACAAAAGGGGGAAAAGGGTCGTGTCAGGACAGCCTATGTCAGGCAGCTGTAAGGACACCCCTGATGTATTCGTATGCTGGAAAACTGATCTGAGCCATCGTATCAATGTCCTTACAAACACACACGGTTACACACACACAGACCCACACCCTCCTTATATTTTTGCCTTCCATACATAGATTTCCGCTCACTTTATTTTCTCCCCGCCTAGTGGCCACACACACGGACACACAGACACACACACGGACATCTGTCAGGCTTTCACACAGAGTGGAAAGCCGGATGTTTTTTTTCATCTTCACTCATTCCCCTAGAGTAGGTGCTTGAGAAGTGTGACTTTGAAAGTTTTTGTGTGTAGGAGTGTGTGTTGGTGAAAGGGAGCGAGGACGTGAAAAGAGAGAGGGAGAAAAGAATGAGCACCCATGGCGCTTGTCTGTGTGTGTGTGTGTGTGTGTGTGTGTGTGTGTATGTGCGGTAAAATAAGGCAGTGACTAATATGTTTGTCAGCATGAGACAGCGAGAGACAGCACTTTCTCGACTCCCACATTGGATAGTTTACAAGAAAACCTGTCTTATATTTCTCAATCCTCACCATCAGCCCACCCTGCAGCACTCAACCCGGTGTATCATGACTGATCATGCAATGTGTTCCCTCTTTCTTTCTCTGAGTCTCAGTGTGTCACTCGCTCTCTCTCTCTCTGTCTCCATATGTTGCTGTGGGAACTGGGAAGCCTTCAAACACGAGGAAGAAGAGACGGGGAGACAAAGTGGGAGAGAGAAGAGTGAGAGAAAGAGTGAGCTAAACTGTAGAGATGGGGAGAGGAAAGAGGTAGAGATAGGGATGGCGTAGGCTGCTGCCAGAGAGCGAGGTGAGGAATGGCCTCAGCTCTGACAGATGCAGTAACATGTAATGCTTATCTCCCACCCCCCTCTGCCCTGCCTGTACAGCTGATCAATGACCACAAGGATGCGCACACACACACACACACACACACACACACACACACACACACACACACACACACACACACACACACACACACACACACACACACACACACACACACACACACACACACACACACACACACACACACACACACACACACACACACACACACACACACACACACACACACACACACACACACACACACACACACACACACACCATATTATAAGGGCCTTTCTATTGACTGTGTAGGAGTGAACGCGCACAGAATGCCAACGAGGAGCCACAACATGTCTGCAGATGGGCTGACTTGAGATCTGATCTCAGCCAGGTGTGAATGTGTTGTCTACAAAGGTCACACCAAGGGTTTATGGAGAGAGGTAACACGCTGACTAAGGATAAGCACTTCATACAGTCATCCTTCAAAACATCCCTTTTATCTATGCTTATTATTGCTTTCTTACGCAACGAGGCAAAAGAAGTTGACCCCTTTCCTCATTAAAGGACACTAATCTACTTGATTTACATTCTTCTCTCCAGAGTTTTGATCCTGCATAGAAGAAAACAAGATAATGAGAATGCTTTTTCAACCTGCTGTGACAGCAAAGGCCTTCTTTGTGATCGAATGTCAATATGCAGATAACATATCAGACTGCAATGCAAGGTGTACATGAGGTCTAATCTTTTAAAACTCACCCATGACCTTTGCACTATTTTACTTCATTATTCTATCATGTCTTAAGTGTATTGAATATTACAGTGTGTGAGGAGCCTTGGACCAAAGGTTTTGATTGCCAAGCACTTCTCTGTGTATATTGACTACATAATATTGGCAGTAAAGCCTTTGAATGTTATCCTTTCAACTGGTAATCACTTTTATGGATGAGAAAAACACATGTAACATTCTAATAAAGGATAATATACTGCAATACTTCATCCTTTCCTTTCTAGCCCTATTTGTGATGCTGTTTTTAATGTATTTCTTGTTTATGTACAGAGCAATTTGAGATGCTATGGCTCTGCAAGTTACAATACAAGTAATTTATGATAAAACCTTTCAGCTCCATCAAAAACAAATCCCAGAGCTCATAATGACATCAATAGAGCACACCTGGTCTATGTAATGCAAGTACACAAGGGAAACACTACTCACATATCATTGATGATGAATCAATACAGAAAAGCAACTGATGTGTGTGGGAGCCTCTTTCTCTTTATCTTATTTCCCCCCCTTAGTATTGTGTCTTGAAATGTGGTGCTGTTCCAAAACATACAAATTGTATGGAGGATAAAAATGATTTAACAAACAAAAGTTTTCCAACAATAAAATATTGAAACATAAATACATGTTTTAATTGAAATCAGAAACGTAAACCGAGTTTTCTACTAATTCTAGCTTCTTTTTAAATCCTTACCCATATTTCAAACATGTCTCTGTGAAGTGTGGGGGCTACATATGTAAAGATCCTCAAGCATAGAAAACAACAGCACATAAAGTGTCACACATACAAACAAATAAACGTCTACATCCTGGAGCTTTATGTTCAGCCACAGATGAACACATTCACACACACTGCCTTGACCTCAGGTTGTTAAACCTCCGCCTCTCAGCCATGTCGCCGCGCCTTATCCCAGAGTAATGTGAAATATATCGGGGGGAGGGCGACAGAGATGGAGGGGAGGGGGATAATATAGAAAAGGGATTGATCTCTTACTAAGACAACAGGAAGAACTTTCAATGAGCTGAAACAGAATTGGTCTTGTATGCATTGGGCCCTTTTTAAGGTAGGCCCATAGTTAATATCCTTATTAGAGGAATTCTCCTTTATTCAACTTCTTAGATGTGTGTTTAGTAATCACATTTCCAGCATTGGAAAAATATCTCTTTTGGATTGAATCCAGGAAGAGTAATGAGTATATTTAGAGAATACGAAATATACACATTTTACTGAAGGTAGGATCTGTGTGACATGATGCGGTAAGTTACAAAATATAGTTTCTGTATAAGGGGTGGGATATATACACGGCAAAAGCACATGAATTGGGTGTCTCCTCCATGTTGACAGTATATCATTTCCCCATGATCCTTATCACACACACACACACACACACACACACACACACACACACACACACACACACACACACACACACACACACACACACACACACACACACACACACACACACACACACACACACACACACACACACACACACACACACACACACACACACACACACACACACACACACACACACACACAAAGCATGTGTTTTCTGAAGGACAAACATTTCATCTCTCCTGGGCTCCCCTACCTTGCAGTTTCAGCACAACTGTCAGCCTCACTGAATGTGTGTGTGTGTGTGTGTGTGTGTTACTCCATACTATATAATGCAGTCTGAAGCACTATAGTACCTGTCTCTTATGTGTGTCCTTCCCAGTATAGCTGGTTGGTACGTAGGCTATGAAGACGCTTTAACCTTGCCTCCACATGTTGCTGATGAGTATGTTACTATAGCACTGCATCCAATTTCTAGTTTCTGATGTATGGCGGGAATATGCGTGTTCAGTGAGGCGATTTGCTTGAGATGCAATGTATGTGACAGCGCCTATACATCCAGGGGCAGTTTGATCGATATCTGGGGTGTTTTCCTTTTGTTAACAGCTCTATATCTTAGAGTACATACCAATGACAGGCAGTTGTAGTCTACATAAAGCCAGATGTTGGCAATAAGGGCTCTTGCACGCAGGGTGGGACTTTTTATAAGAAATACCATTACCTCAAAGATAAATGCGTTGTTCAGAACGTCTTTAGGATTAAGAGTTTGAGATTTGTTTTCGTCCCCTATAGTTTTTGTTTTCATGTGCAATATATATAAATCTAAGATAATTTGTATATGTTGCTTTGGTTATTTTCAAAATGTGTGAATGTCCCCATTAATGAATTAAGAAAATTATAAATGACAGTAGAATGCAATCGTTCAAATAAGGTTGGTAAATGATCAGCTAAAGAAAATGGTGCTACAGTGGCAATATACTGACAGTATGAGAGCCAAGATGATATTTTGTCAGCTATAGTTAAGTTACATTCTAAAAGACGACTGGTCCTTGAAGAATAATAAAATCACTGTGCTGGTGCAACGATTTCCACAGTTCATAATTCACTCATATTGTTTGAACATTTGCTCAATTTCATGATGAAATAAAACACAATTCCGGGTATCTCAGATGCTGTGATGTGTGAATGGTTTAACATCTTACCTCGCCTTCTCTGTGCCACGGCCTCCCGTTCTGAGGGTACTTGCTCTGGCTCTGGCGTTTCTTCTGCCCTCCGTCGGCAAATTTGCACAGCAAAGGCTCCAAGGGAGCTGCAGAGAGATAGAAAGAGGAGGGAGGGGGAGGAAAAAATCAGGTTAGACGGACTTCATCCTGTGACCCGTCAGAAGGACATGAGTCCTTTTGAACATGTTGCATGTATCTTCTTCTACCATCGTTTCTGTGTCTCTCCCTTCTCCCTCCCTCCTCTCTGCCCTCCTATGGAGCTCCAAGAAAAATTCCCAGACTGACGTTGTTGGCAGGCGCTCTCCACCCTGGCCCAGGCTGGCAGTCCATGAAAGAGCATCGCAGGGTATTGTTGAAATAATAATCACAGTAATCGCTCTTGTAAATACCTCGGAGATGGTAAAGCAGCACCGCTCTGTCAGCCAAAGCATTTTTTCAAGAAGGCGTTCCTGTTCATGATGAGTAATCCCTGCTCGTTTCACTTTAACAGGCATATTCTCCTTTATTTAAAATGTTATGCATTTTTTCACTCCACAACAGTCTCACCGGGCTCTGTTGTTTGAGCAGAGGGTGTCATAGATAGTAAGATGCTGTTGAAGTGAACACCAGGGGCCCTCTGGCATTCTGAGACGATGATAACAAACAAAAAAATAGAGGATTGACACAAGTGCCCTCGCTACAGAGCTGGCACATGTCTATCATCAACCAGCAGGAAAACATGAAATGAAATAGCCGTTATTAATCTAATTCAAAAGATAGAAAAAAAGACCCCCCTGTCTCTGTATCAGCAGCCTTTTGTATGCATAATTGCTGATGAAAGGTTGATGAGAGTGTTGCAATGACCTACGCTGCTATAAAGATAACTTCTCAAAGGGCATTTTCTCACACTTGAGCTGCAGATGAGCACCGACAGGCACCAAATTAATTCAGGAAGAGGACTCTTCTGTTGAGATGCTGTAGAGGCAGAGACAATCTGAAGAAAGACAGGCTCAAAGAAGCAAAGGAAAAAAAAACAAGAGGACATTTGCTCTTGTTGAGCTTTTCTCATGAGAAACGGGTGGCTCTCTTGGCTGCGGATCTGGGGGTCTTAACAGTGTCCGTCCCCTTTTCAGTCTGCGTCAGCGAAATTGGAATCTCGCTGACGCAGACTGGGGAATGGAGACAGTTGGAATCACAAAACAAACCACACACACACACACACACACACACACACACACACACACACACACACACACACACACACACACACACACACACACACACACACACACACACACACACACACACACACACACACACACACACACACACACACACACACACACACACACACACACACACACACACACACACACACACACACAGGGAGTCAGATAAGAGAAACAGGTGAGTGACCGTGGGAGAAACAAGAAGGAGACAGAGGCTGAGAGACGATCTACACCTGGATCAGACGCTGGCTCTATGTACAGGCTGTACAGTTCAGTACCAGTACAGCACACACTAAGCCAGCAATCTTGTCCAAACACTGAACCGCCGCTGCTCTGCACCTGGTGGATTGGAAAGGACCTGACGGCTCTCCTGTCAGCGCCTTCACATTATAGGCCTGGCAGCTCGTGACACGGCCACTCTGTGACGACACGGGCCAATGACGAGGCTGTCTGCAGGAGGTGAGCAACAGGACCTTTCATCACATAGATGACACCCACCGAGAGAATTGTTGATGCTTTAATCTCCGCTCCCAGATGCTGGAGGCGCTTGGGCCTTGATAAGCAGCATCACAAGGCTGGGAATAAAGAAATGCTGCCAGGATTGACAAGGTAGTGACAGCAATAAAACAACCTGAAGTGAGGCAACCGGGGAGTTTTTTAGTTGAAATAAATTATTTGAGTATGAATTTTTTATTCTAAGAATTTACATGTACATTTTGGGGGAATTGTTGGTTTGTTTACAGTATTGCTATGCACTTACAAAACGGTGTGTGTGCGGCTTAGGGCCACACACGTTCAAACCAACTTCTCTAGAAAATAAGAAAACGTAATGTGTTTACGTGGCTTTAGGGCCTACTATGGGACCACACTTCTCACAGTCAGCCCAGGAGAATGTTGCCGGGAAGGGAGAGTGAGAGAAACGCAGCAGAAGAAAAACAACAAAAGCCCCACCAAACCTCTCTGGCACTGTGGGAGATAATTAGCTATCGGAGACATTTGGAGAACCTGACACAGAGCACGCTGACGTTACCCCTGTGACTACATCCCAAGTTCCCACAGAGAGTTAGCCAATTTGTTTAAGTCTCAGGCCCAAGATCAACAGCCTCACACCACCCCACCCACCCTGTGATCACACAGACGCCTCTGTAGCCCTGACACACACACAACCTTCTTTTGCCCCTAAAGTTTATCTGCTACAACACACAACCCTCAAAAACACAAAACAAACTGCTGCCAGCCTAAAAACCTAAAGACCTCTCACTGCACGCCATCATCACTGGCACAGCCCAGAATAAACTAGGCCACTGATTTGTAATGCTAGCTTGCTGACGCTAAGCTTTAGGTCACAGGCTGGAGTATTTTTTGTAGGTGGCCACTTAAAAAATGTTGGTTATGAACCATTTGCTGCCCTCTAATGATCCTTAATCATGAAAAAAAGATACAAAAAAGGATTTTGGACAGGGTGAACAACTGCTGCTAACAAGCTGCTCCGTGGAGGCTCCTAATTATATTTGAGGTGTGTTACTGTAGGAACTGGTAAACACTTTAACGAGTGGTGACCGCAGACTTGTGCACACCAGCCACGCTCACATGTACACCAAAGCAATAGGAGCATGGCTCAACAGTTCAGTGAGAGTAAGATGTCTGCGCTTCTAGCATCATTGGATCGCAGCCTCGGCTCAATCGCACTTCAGATTGTGCATCTGGCTCTGAACAGATAGTCATGGCTCTCTGCTCATCAATAGGCACATTGCCAACCAGTCAAATAAACCAATGAGTACGCAGATGTACGTCTGTATGAGACAGAGCAATAACAATGCTTGTTGCAAGTATTAGCGCAGCATTGCCTAAGTAATTATTGCTGTTCATGTTGTTTCCTATGTGCGGGCATCTGGGGGAAACCAGTCCGTTGTCTGCAGAGTAACAGCAGATCTAACCATTGCTTTTCCTTCTACTATCTACTTCAGCGTTCAGTTATTATGCTCCAAATATCTGGAACAAACTCCCAGAAACCTGCAGGTCCGCTGCAACTCTTACTACTTTTAAATCCAGGCTGAAGACTTGTCTTTTTGTCGCTGCTTTTAATTGAAACTGAGCCGTTGTGTTCATCAGTAAAGTGGAACATCTGTGTGAACTATTCATATCTTAAACTGCACTGTAACTTTTTATTCATGTATTTTTTCTTTTAATGTTTCTTTTATTATCTGTTACTGTTTTTAAATGCCTTTGTCTGAATATCTTTCATTTTTGTAAAGCATCTTGAATTGCCTTGTGTTGAAAGGTGCTATATAAATAAACTTGCCTTGCCTTACTATCTGCAGACAAATAGTGCTCAAGTGTGCTCTGGATGGTGCTCTGGATAGTCTTGCAAGCCAGCTGAATATCATCTTGATCCATGAATGCAAATCAGCATGTGCATTATAATACATAAATATCAGCATGTCATACATTTGTCCGCTGATCAGAATTGGACTGCATGTCTGTTTGGCCTGAAATCAATGCAGTAATTTCCCTGCGCTGCAGAAGGACTGGGTAAAAAGGATTTGCTCAGTGAAATAGCTTTTAGCCATCCAGACAGTTATAACAGAGGCTTCTCACAAGAGCTCCAGAGGCAGACTAGACTGCGCCTTTGCTCTTGGTATGTGCAAAGTCCTAAAGAGGCCTGACAGAAGGAAGTGCTCAGCCACTTGTACCAAAAGCAGTCAGTCAGCGAAAGGAAGCTTTGCACTTCTTAAGAACAAAGTCGAGTTAAAGGTTCCTACAGGTTTTTGGCTTGAGGTTCCATGAGCTAAGCGGTCAGATGCTTCAGCTGTGTTTGACTGCAAGGACATATTTGAGGGAAAATGGAAAAGGAGAAAAATGAGGAAAGTACCGTACTTTTCGGACTATAAAGCGCACCTGCATATAAGCCGCAGCAGCTAAGTTGTCCGTCTGTCTTGCTCTCGTTCTGTCTCTCGGTTCCACTTTTACTTTGGCGCGCTACCTGTCTCACTCTTTTCCGGCCTCCAGCTTTTCCTGCTGGAGCCCGCCGCTTAAAGGTGGCGGGCGCAGACCGGTCATAGAGCCCATAGTGTTAAAGGTGGTTCATTTTACCTGTAAAATCCATAGATTTAGGAGGTTCCCTAGTGGCCGTTAGCTGTACAAAAAAAGTCGTGGCTTATAGTCCGAAAAGTACGGTATTTGTATTGGAATCCTGCTTTACTCTGACACTGCTCGAGGGGAGCTCTAATTGGATCAACAACTGTCTGATTCCCATCAGCAAGCTTGACCTGTCTGCCCAGACAGAGTAGGCTGAGTCTTATGGGAAGGAGAGAAAAGAAAAGGAGGGAGAGAATGAGAGGCACGGAAAGACACATGAGGAGGGAGCACAATGGACATCATGCTAGAAATAGACACAGATTTAGTAGTCCTGATAGAACATATGACAGGTGAGAGGGACAAATGAGAAAGGACGTGGACAAGAATAGAGCAGCATATATGTCGCCATTTTCAGGGTGAAATGGGCAAGCTCAGAATGGCCGCCAACCAGGAAGGCAGGCAGCTTCCCTAAAGGGAGGGCTTTGATAGATTCCAGTCAATAGCTCTCACAACTGCCACGCTGGCCTCGCATCTTTCAGTGCGGAAATGAAGACAGTCTGTCAGCCGTTTTGCTGACAGGGACGGCACACATGGCTCAATGACACGGCCCGACAAATGGAGAGGGCACTGAGCGGGAGAGAGAGAGACAAAGAGGGAGAAGGAGAGGGAGATAGATGGAAAGACGGGTACAGTGTCATAAAGAGTCAAAAAGACATGGAAGGGAAGAGACGGAGATACTTTCAATGGTAGGAGTGACAGGTGCAGTCCACTCCCCCCCCCCGCCGTGCAATCCATACTTTATAGATGAGTGAGATTAGTATAGGGAGGAGGATGTCAACAAAGCCCTGCTTCTCACTCTGCATCCGATACACATGCTCTATGGCTATTGATTAGCCCTTGCTCAGACTTTCCCATAGAGGGCCCCTGAAGCCGGCACAGGCCTGAGATCATATTATGGATTACGGGAAGGGAAGTGGAGGGAAGAGCCCTGGATGCAGGCGGTAGAAGCCTGATCGATGAGCTATTGCGCACTTAACAAGAGTAATGTTTTGTAGGGAGTCTCTGACATGCTAATCTATCTCTCACTCCTCTCCGTACGTCTACCTCCATTGCATCACTCTCGGCGGTTATCCATCTATCTATCCATCCATCCATCTGTCTCTTCATGAACCGCTGAGCAGACTGAGCCCAAACCAGGTTTAGACAAATAATAAGTTGTGGAAGATTCTGCATTAAAAACAGCTGTAATTATTTTAGCAGATGAAATTATGCGTGCACCTTCGAGTATTGAATCTGAATTAATCTTCTCCAGCAAGTGCAGCGCCAAACAAGCGGGGGCTTTCCAGCTGCTAGCAAACCCCTATGTGAAAAGCTCTGAGGTACCAGTTGAACAAGATATTCATTTTAGCTTAATCAGCTAATTCCACTCGCCATTCCTAAGGTTGCCATGGTGAGCAAAACAAATTACTAAAAACAACAGACAGTTATGCGAGTGAGAAGAAGTTAGTACATGTGTTTGCCAGCTCCTATAAGCTCACAATCCTCCATCCATATTTTGAAATAAGATTTATACAAAAAGACAGTTCTCGCCGCATTCCTTCCAAATGGCATGGTTGTGTGTTGCTGGTTCCTGTACTCAGCTGCAATTTTAAAGAGGCCATGGCAGATGTTTCTAATGCTGAACCCACACATGCTTCTCCATACTGCCAACATCTTAGTTGTTGCAGTAGGTCTCAGTATCAGAGGCCGCTTTACACAGCTGGCCACGGTGGCAATTACAAGAAGCCGCATTGTGGTCGCTTCAAAATTGTAAGAGTATAGTATAAAACTGAAAAACACTATTTGCAGAGTAGATTGGAAATAAGATCCCAGCTAAAAAAACATTACAGTGTGCAATAGGAGATGTGGCGTGAATACATCACAGACAAGCGGAGCGCCAAGTAGACTGTTTTGGTCTGAGGACTTCATCTTTACATTCCAACATTTATATTAGGATCAATTACAAACCATTTATTTTTATTTAATTTGACAGTAACTGATGTTTGCAATTTGGATGTGCACTGCGACCTAAGTGTGAGCTCATATGTAAATGCATGTAACTCAAATGTTTAATACACAGTACTTTTTTTATGACTCACTGAAATACATTGAATGAGATAATATGATGAAATGTATCTCTCTCGTGTTAAAGACAGCTGCTTCCTTACATTTCTTTATAAATCAAAAACCAACGAATGAAAGTGTTGCATTGCAATGCAGGGCATCGGCAAGGCGGTAATGTTGCAATAACACATTTTCCCAGGAAATGAAATTCAACAGAAATAGACCTTCCTCTGACAGTAGAAATAAATACGAAGAATAACTGTGTTCATGGAATTCATAGTAAGTAAGCCTTCACGGTTTATCTTTGTCCTTGCGACTTGAAACGGGTCCTGGCCTGTGGAGCTTTCTTTTCATTGCAAACCGTTTTGGTTAAGAGCAGCTGTCGGTGGACTTTTCCCTAGGGGGGGGGGTGACTCCTGTGCCACTGTCTGTGTCACTGCCTGTGTGGGCAGACAGTGAAGCCAGCCCTGTCCCTGTAAGCAGAGTATTATAACACTGCCAACGCCTCCAGTGACCCGTGAAACCTCCCATCTATAGAGATGAATCATACAGATGGGCGCTTATAGCAGAAGTACCCATACACCAGACCTACGGCAAATATTTCTCAGTATATATGACAGAGTATCAGGATAAATCAGTTTCGAGTTCTGCAAGTAAACCTCAGATGAGGCCATGAAGTCTTCAGTGTGGGTTTAGATTATTGCGAATGTTTCATTATAAACATCAAGCATTCAAACTCGCCGCTTAATACAGCTTCTACATAATGTTACTGCAAAAATAAATGCTGTATACGTTTTTTTCCATTAAAACGAATTTTTCGCTGAGCCTGCATGGTGTTCTCCAGCACGACACTGCTTGACATTCATAGAGTGACACAAATTCACACTCCGAGCGCATTACAAGCAGCATTAAAATCACAAGAAAAACTGGATGTTAGGTTGTTTCCAGAGGGTCCAGGGATTGAGACGTGTGATTATTCTTAGTTATAGTTATTTTTAACCCCTTAGGCTTCCATCAACTGCAAAATTGATAATGGCATTTGCACAGTGTGCTTAAAACAAGCCACATCAGTTAGAGTAGCATGGTGAGGACTAAAAAAAGGCTGTGTGTTTGTTAACTAGGTTTCCACCGAAGGGGCTTCCAGTAACAACTGTATGGACAGGAAAGAAAATGAAATTACAGCAAAATAAATGAATTATCAATAAAGAGCCCTCGATACTGTATCTGAGGGGATCAATAGGCCACAGCCGTCCTGCAATGTGGGCTGAGGGCAAGCCTACAGCCGAGGGACCGGCCGATCAATAATGTCATCGGGGGTGATTGACGATCAATGCCGCCAGTGACGTTGATTTATGATCAATGAAAGCAGGGCACCCGACTAATAAGGGGAGAAGGGGCAGAGGGGCTGTGTGAGGGGGGGTTCTTAGCCTCCCTCTTACTGTAACTGATTGGGGATCGATGAAGAGTGGCACCGTGGCTGATTAGGGATCAGGTGACTTTGTGGCAGAGGAAGGCAGCTAGAGGATTTGGTTGGCTGAGTGGAGACCAGCCTGTCTGAGCTGAGCAGACTGTAATTAAAGCTGTGCTGAAAGGAGCTTTCCACTGGTTGATAGAAGCTGCAGGTGCAGATCTCTTTGCTCTTTCACTTTCAAAAGAGCAGCCGACACTCACACACACACAAACTCAGAGACACATACACAAAACCAAAGGCAGCGCAGGAAGGTCTGCACCAAGTTTCTGCCATTCTCTGTCATAAAAATCTTATCTGTTACTCTCATCGACATCCTCTGTTGCATTCGCCTCATTTTCTCACAGTCTTCAGATATTTTTGGACACTATCAATGTTTTTTTGGTTTCTTTCTACTATAACCCCATTTGTTCTCATTTCACTGTTGGACAGGTTTCATTTTAGTAATCAGATTAGTGTTACTGAATTCACAGATGGCTGTGTTGTCACTTAACCCATTTGTAACAAGTAGTTTCTGCCAACAGATTGGAAGTAGAATACATTATTTTATGAAACATGTTATGTTGCTGAGAGTCTTGATGAAACAGGTGTTATACAACGTTATGTATAGTTAGAGCTATGTTTTGGTGAGGTGAAGGCCTGTATAATATCATACAGTACATAATCTCTTCTGGTACACTTTTAAACCACCATAAACAATAATAACCTGCTTAATCTTAGACGTAGTTATGAACTGTCTAGGTAGTTTCAGATAAAACTAAAAAGCCAAAAAGCCAGGTCCAAAGAAAGATGGCTCACCCACTCATCCGCACATTGTCTGACAGACCCTTGTACTTCTGAACATCAAACAGCGTATGAGACATTCCCCTGGCTCATAATTCATTCATTTCTTAGGTATTCTCTTTGTTCTTGTGCAAGGTTGACACTAATTTCCCTCTGTCTTTAGAAAAAAAGTTGCTGACAACAAAGTGGCATCATCTTTGTGCAAAGTGAATACATCAACATATCTCTGAAAAATGCAATATTTCACAACTTTTCTTCTGAAATGGGTATACATTGTTTTAGGTTTTAAAGCTGGGTAATTTACTGATAGAAAGCAGCTAATCTTGTCAGCCATGCATATGTCCAATGCTACTGGCACATGTCATCAGGATTAATGGGTTTCTCCTTCAAATTGAATTGTCATTACAATGCTAATTGTTGAGACAGGAATGTCCTACGATGATCATTTAAAAGACAATTAGAGGTTTAAACCCCTTCAAAACAAAACAAACTATGGCCAAAATCTGACCCCACTTCCTTCCTATGTCAGTGTTCTACAGTTTCCCTCTCAGTCCTCCCACTGTTGCAAATACATTAAACAAAGTATGGAAGCACATTCCTCCAATGTGCACACTTAGCAAACTCTTCAGCATTATTTATAGAAGCTTCAGTAGCTTTGCCCTTGCATCCCCTTGAGAGGCGAGATGCGAGAGCGATAACCAGAGAGAGAGGTTGACCTCTGAAGAACAACTTTGAGCGAGTCCTTACTTAAACATCTCAGAAGTGATGAAAAGGCTTTGTTTTTCTCAGTCTGCGTTAATGGGCCCCAATCGATGATGGAGAGCCTTGTTTTTTCTCCACGTCCTGACCCCTGGGGGAAGCACAGGGAGGTAATGTGGGAGGGAAGAGATATTGACACTCACATCGATATCACTAGGGTTCACAAGCACCGGCGCGGTGAAGGTACAGTGGGGCAAAAAAGTATTTAGTCAGCCACCAATTGTGCAAGTTCTCCCACTTAAAAAGACGAGAGAGGTCTGTAATTTTCATCCTTGGTACACTTCAACTATGAGAGACAGAATGGGGGGAAAGAATCCAGGAAATCACATTGTAGGATCTTTAATGAATTAATTGGTAAATTCCTCGGTAAAATAAGTATTTGGTCACCTACAAACAAACAAGATTTCTGGCTCTCACAGACCTGTAACTTCTTCTTTAAGAGCCTCCTCTGTCCTCCACTTGTTAACTGTATTAATGGCACCTGTTTGAACTCGTTATAAGTATAAAAGACACCTGTCCACAACCTCAAACAGTCACACTCCAAACTCCACTATGGCCAAGACCAAAGAGCTGTCAAAGGACACCAGAAACAAAATTGTAGACCTGCACCAGGCTGGGAAGACTGAATCTGCAATAGGTAAGCAGCTTGGTGTGAAGAAATCAACTGTGGGAGCAATTATTAGAAAATGGAAGACATACAAGACCACTGATAATCTCCCTCGATCTGGGGCTCCACGCAAGATCTCACCCTGTGGGGTCAAAATGATCACAAGAACGGTGAGCAAAAATCCAAGAACCACACGGGGGGACCTAGTCAATGACCTGCAGAGAGCTGGGACCAAAGTAACAAAGGCTACCATCAGTAACACACTACGCCGCCAGGGACTCAAATCCTGCAGTGCCAGACGTGTCCCCCTGCTTAAGCCAGTACATGTCCAGGCCCGTCTGAAGTTTGCTAGAGAGCATGATCCAGAAGAGGATTGGGAGAATGTCATATGGTCAGATGAAACCAAAATAGAAGTTTTTGGTAAAAACTCAACTAGACGAACGAAAGAACACCATACCTACTGTGAAACATGGGGGTGGTAACATCATGCTTTGGGGCTGTTTTTCTGCAAAGATAACAGGACGACTGATCCGTGTAAAGGAAAGAATGAATGGGGCCATGTATCGTGAGATTTTGAGTGACAACCTCCCTCCATCAGCCAGGGCATTGAAGATGAAATGTGGCTGGGTCTTTCAGCATGACAATGATCCCAAACACACCGCCCGGGCAACAAAGGAGTGGCTTCGTAAGAAGCATTTCAAGGTCCTGGAGTGGCCATAACCAGTCTCCAGATCTCAACCCCATAGAAAATCTTTGGAGGGAGATGAAAGTCTGTGTTGCCCAGCGACAGCCCCAAAACATCACTGCTCTAGAGGAGATCTGCATGGAGGAATGGGCCAAAATACCAGCAACAGTGTGTGAAAACCTTGTGAAGACTTACAGAAAACGTTTGACCTATGTCATTGCCAACAAAGGGTATATAACAAAGTATTGAGATTAACTTTTGTTATTGACCAAATACTTATTTTCCACCATAATTTGCAAATAAATTCTTTAAAAAGCAGACAATGTGATTTTCTGGATTTTTTTTAACCATAACAAACACATGCCTAACCCTTACCCTACATTTAACCAAGTCTTTACCCTAAAATTAATGATTCCCCTCATGGGGACCTCCAATTTGTCCCCATAAGGGAGGCGAGTCCCCACACGTGACTGTGTAAACAGATTTAGGTCCCCACAAGTATAGTAAAGGACACACACACACACACACACACACACACACACACACACACACACACACACACACACACACACACACACACACACACACACACACACACACACACACACACACACACACACACACACACACACACACACACACACACACACACACACACACACACACACACACACACACACACACACACACACACACACACACACACACACACACACACCTTCCCTTAAACAATGGCAGGAATGTGAGGCAGCACCGCAGCGGAGCAGACCGCCATGCCGGGTCTCATCTGTCACCAACGGCAACCAGCCCTCCAGCCGCCATGATGTGCAGCTTAATTGGGGGAGCTGATGAGGTCTGATGAGGCCGGTACTTATTGAATTCCCCGGCCTGTTATTTAGATAATGCTGAAGAGGAGTGGCCTCCGTCATCTCCCCTATTCTCATCCAGTCACTGTCCCAGCAGGGGGCGGCGGGCTAATTTACTCTTGTTTGTTATGGCTGTGTGAACTGAGGGGATTTGGACACACACTCCCCTCGCTCGCACACATCTAACACTCCCCGCTGTTGATTTTAGCCCATAATGGGGCTATTTGACGAGTTAACCAGATTCCCACACCCATTTCAACCCCCTTTTCCCTGTCTTTTCTGTATTTTGGTGCTGGTATTGTGTGAATAATTAGACTTTGAAGCAATCTTATTTCCCTTTACTCAGCTTTTCTCAAAGCAATTACCAAATTTGAATATGTGCCTGTACAGTGTTGACTTGTTTGAGTAAAAAAGAGAAACGGAGGGTGTGAATGAAGTGTGATGGAGACAAGGAGAAGTGGAAGTTGCAGAACAGATGGCTAACAACAAACTGAATTCTGTGCCCCAGACTGGTTAAAGGAATGGTATGCTCATGACACTCATTTTTAAATAATTATCATCCGATAAAACAGACCAGTCTCTGCCAGTCTTTTTTTAATTTTTTTAATCCGATGACATTATCAGTGATTTTAAACTGATTATATACCGAAATAACATCAACACTGTGGGCGCCGCCATTTTCCGGACGTGACGTAAACCATGCGTTTGGTTTTCGAAGACACGTTGATCTCCATGTTATTTACTGTAGTTTCGCTCTTCAAATATGCCTCACTGTATCGCGAAATATTGCCACAATTCTGATAGGAACAATCCACGGAATGCTCGGTTCCATCTGTTACCAAAAGGTAAGCGTAAGAAGTACATTCGGAGGCAGTGGCTAGCGAAATGTGGCCGGCCCGAACCGAATGATTCACAGGCTCATGTATGCAGCGAACATTTCAAATTTCCGGACGACTACTCTGAGAGTATGATAAAACATAACATGGGATTTATGGAACAACCATTACTTAATGGAGATGCAGTACCATCGGTCTTTCTGGTGTCATCACCGACCAGGACACCAGTTCGGCCAGTTGAGAAATCGCCCTCTGCAAGTGTGAAGCGACGGAGGAGCAGAAGTAGTGCTCGGAGTAAGAATAAGGTATGTTATAGCGCATTTCCATTGCAGCGGCTAGCCCCGTTTTAACGTCCTTTAACGTCCAAGCCAGGACCGTTTTTGGTGGCCTTTCCATATAGCGTAGTACCGGCTAGTGTGTATTTCCCCCCAGTTTTTTCCGGCCCCATAAAATCGTGATTCTATGGCCAGGGACAACGAAGCTGAGTATGCTAAACTAGAGAGGGAATCGCTAGCAAGGGTGATACTACATGCATACATATAGTATCTTATATCATCTTCCTATTATACACACATGCATTTCCAAACATTTGGACTACCTATGTTGCAAATGTATCATCTAATTTACACACGGCATCTATTGCACGTCTGTCCGTCCTGGGAGAGGGATCCCTCCTCTGTTGCTCTCCCTGAGGTTTCTCCCATGTTCCCTTTAAACTGTGGGTTTTCCTCGGAAGTATTTTCTTGTACGATGTGAGGGTCTAAGGACAGTGGGTGTCGTATTGTACTGATTCCCGCATCCAATCTCTTCACGTTGGTCAAAACTTCTTCCTCTGCTGACGAGTCCGAACTAAAATACTCCGCCATGTTTCCGTGTGTTGACAAAGTGAACGCATGGATGACGTCATGACCATCACGTGACTACTGAAAATGGCAAAAATGGCGGCGGCCAGACGGAATATACAGGTTTTGATAAAAAAGAGCTATAAAATCATTATTTACCGGGGAATATCGCTGATTTCTTCAGGGTATGGTTTAAACATAATGTTTCACTAAATACTGAAGTTTTGATTAATTATCTAATGAGTGGACCATTCCTTTAAGGAGACGGAGACCGTGAAGTCATAGAGGGGGGCCAAGAGTGCTGCTCAGCATGGGACAGCACATCAAAACACATTCGAAGTGACAGAAACTCCTGTGATTAATGCCTCTGCTGCACAGAACTGAAAAGAATATGAACATTAAAGTTTTAATGGAAATATTGAGCATCTGGGTGGCCGACATTCCTCAGTACCAGCAGCGGCGTGGAGAGGCTCCAACTTCACAAATAACTGAGCGAGGACTGCCAGAAGAGCAGCAACAAATATCTGGCGGTTGTCACTATTGTGGAAATGTATCATAAGATTAATGTTATGATATGCCTTGGGTTGATTTCCTCACAGTTTACAATTGTCAGGAAATTATCATATGAATGTACGGTAATGTAATAACCATGTATACATTGTTATCTTGTATAGCCACCAATCATCAATAGAGCTCATCTAGACACCATTTAAATAGCCTGTATTTGATTGGCTGAGACCTTCCATTTCCTGTGTTTTCCTGTATATCCTTGCTTTTCTGTTGTAAGCGGGCCAGCAACTTGTAATACATTGCTAGTGCTTTCACTTTTTATTAAATAACACAACTTTGGTTTAAACTTGTAGATTTGTTCATTTCTTTACCAGAAGGTGATTAAGTGTGGAATTTCCACCACACACTGACTTTCTATAGAGCAGAGATATATTCATCCATGCAGAGTATGTGAGATCTTGATTTCCCGGCTCTTCGTCTACCAGAATGTGCATTACAATGAATCATCAGAATCTCTGGAACGCTGTCATTAAAAGTGCTTTTTCTTTTTGGAAGATAATTCAGATTCAACCATCTGTAACCTAAAAAATATTTTTCATTCCACATATTGTCCACTGAATAACTGGCCCATGAAATATCCATTGACTAGAAAAACAAAAGGCCATATTTATACAGGTCAGTTGTTGTGGCCTTTATAGATCGGGTGGGGTGGGGGGAAACGCTTGCGAGGGGGGCCATTAAGACATCAACATTTAAAAGCTTACATGGAGAAGGTACAACGTGAAGTTCACCAGGGGCAGAGCGAATCAATACCAGCTCGACTTAGAAATCTGCTGTATAATCCTCGATCTCCAAGGCCATTTGCTTTGCAGTCTGAAATTGGATACACAGACTGCATCCCCCCCCCCACACACACACCGGCCCGCACTCACCCCTGCTGTGCCCAGCCCGCCCCTCAAATGAGACATGCTGAAAAATTGATCTGGATGCATCTGTGGCAAGATTACATCTAGGGCTAAAAGAGAGATATGACTAGCTCAAGGTAATTCATAAATCTATGTGAGTGTCTGAGAGGTCAGGGCAGGTGCTGGTGAATGGAAAAAGCTACTGTAGTTGTATTATCATAACTACAGCCCTGCTATCTGACAGACTGCTGCACAAAAAGGCCATTAAGTCAAAACCTCTATAAATGCTAAGGGCTGGTAAAGGCCACACATCGAAACACATTGTATTCACTTCTTTATAGCACACAATGCTGCAGCTATGATTAACAAGGACGTAAGGAAAATAAATCATCTTTGTTTATTTTTGCCTGTAAGCTACAAGGCCTTTTACAGTGTAATAACATTTCTTTGATTAATTATAAGAGAAGAATGGTATGTAATAGAACTTCATCTTCATCTATATATGCTGAAATGGCAAAGGGGTACAAATACTGATAACTAACTTTGGAACAGTTCAATAAAGGTGACAATATGGGGATCACTATGTTGCCATTTCGTATCCAACACAACCTTTCAAAAATACGTCAACTAATATGACCACATCATTTCCAATTCAAGGAAAAATGGCAAATGACAGTTGAATGTTTTATTTTCATTGTTTGAATGAATAAACGTTGACTGATAAACTAGTATTTGAAATAGTTTTCTGCCAAGAATTGTATTGTTTTTATTTTTCAATATATATTATCTTAAATAATTATAATTGAATAACCCTGGAATATTTTGGAAAGCCATAAAATCGATATCCACAGCATCTGGCACTATATCGGACAGGGCTTCTATGTTAAATTGTTTTAATGAGCATTTTGTGTCCTGTGGCTCTCTGTTTGATTCTGTCACTAACTCTGCTTCTGTGACCAACTCAATCCGTGACTCTGAACAATGTGGTCTGGAAAACCCTTTCAGTTTTACTCCTTTTACTATTGATGTTGTTCGTGAAGCCTTAACCAAGATAGATCCTAAGAAACCGGCTGGCCCGGACAACGTAGAACCTTTCTTTTTAAAGATAGCTGCAGATTTTATTGCTCCACCTCTCACTTCTCTTTTTAACCTCTCTCTCAGCACAAACACAATTCCAAAAATATGGAAGTCAGCTAAGCTTATGTCCTGCCTTTACTAAAAGGAGGGGAGGCCACCTCATTAAATAGGCCTATCTCTAAATTGTCAGTTCTGGCTAAGGTTCTTGAAGGCCTAGTGAGTGAACAGATAAAGGTGTTTTTATGTACAAATAACATCCTGTCTAAACATCAGTCAGGCTTCAGAAAGCAACATAGCACCATCACTGCGACAATGAAAGTGGTGAATGATATTGCTAATATCTTAGATAAAAAGCAGAGTTGTGCAGCTCTATTTGTTGACTTGAATTGCCTTGTGTTGAAAAGTGCTATATAAATAAACTTGCCTTGCCTTATCCAAAGCGTTTGACACGTCGATCATCGCATCTTAAAGCAGAGGCTACTCAGTATTGGCATATCCAGCCATGCAGTGGGGTGGTTTGTGAACTGCCTCTCTGAAAGGTCCCAATGTGTTCACTTTGATGGGCTGTCTTCTGAGTGGTTAAACATTACTAATGGTGTACCACAAGGTTCTGTTTTAGGTCCGCTATTATTCTCCATCTATATCAATAGTTTAGATGAAAATGTCGATGGAGCAACCTTACATTTTTATGCGGACGATACCGTGATGTACTGTTCAGGTCCCTCCATTAAGGAGGCTGTTGTTGAATTGCAAGCTGTTTTTAACATTATTCAGACTCAGCTCGCTGAGCTTAAGCTTCTTTTAAATGTTGATAAAACCAAGGTAATGCTCTTTTAAAAAGCTAAAAAGACACCAGAGCCTGTTTAGATATTGTAACTACGCAAGGAATAAAACTTGAAGTGGTTACCTGTTACAAATACCTTGGTATCTGGCTTGATGATTGTCTCACTTTTAAACTTCATGTCAATAACCTGCTTAAAAAACTGAGGATTAGGCTACTGTAGGTTTATTTTACAGGAACAATCTGATCAATGATGACATGTATAGCCGCATGTCATAATTTCAGCGCTGGTTGTCTTGGTGGTGCCCAGCAAACAATGTGGGCTTCATAAATAATTGGACAGCCTTCTGGGGAAAACCTTCTCTGATTAAGAGAGACGGCATTCATCCTACTTTGGAAGGTGCAAATCTCATTTCGGTAAACATTTCAGGGCTTTGTGGACTTAATCCATGACAAACTGGAGTTGAGACCAGGAGGCGGAGTCGCAGTCTTACACGCTTCTCTGCGCTCTCTCCTAGGCAGTCATCCATAGGAATCCAGAACCCAATAAAATAACCAATATTAACGGTGTGTGTGTGTCTGCCCAAGGACAATTAAAGGTAAAACCTAATAGAGGTGTCATACATAATTAGCTCCATGGCATAATGCCGAAACCCGCAAAATAATGCAAAAGTCGAGAAAGGATATGGCGTTCCACTAAACTTAAAGAATCTCGTTTAATTTGGCATATTACTCTCAATGAATATAAGAAAGCACTGCGTAAAGCAAGAGCAGCCTACTACTCTTCATTAATAGATGAGAATAAGAATAATGCAAGATTTCTTTTCAGCACTGTAGCCAGGCTGACAGAGAGCCATAGCTCGATTGAGCCTTCTATTCCCATAGCACTCAGTAGTAATGATTTTATGTGCTTTTTTAATGATACAATTGTTACTCTCAAAATTAATGACCTCTTGCCTTTGACTAGTATAGTGTTATCAACAGCTCCCGGAAACGTAAGTTCTAATATTACACTAGATAGTAAACTAGAATGCTTTTCAGCCATAAACCTTGAACAATTAAATTCAATGATTCTCTCTTCTAAACCATGAACGTGCATGTTAGACCCAATTCCAACTAAGCTGTTGAAGGAAGTGTTTCCATTAATTAGCACTTCTTTATTAAATATTATGAATATGTCTTTATTATCAGGCTATGTTCTACAATCATTCAAAGTAGCAGTGATAAAACCGTTTCTTAAAAAGCACAACCTCGATCCAGAGGTTTTAGCCAACTACAGACCTATTTCTAATCTTCTGTTCCTCTCAAAAAACAGTTGCAAAACAGCTGTGTGATTACTTAAAAAAACAATGATTTATTTGAAGATTTTCAGTCTGGCTTTAGAACACATCATAGCACAGAGACAGCTCTGGTTAAAGTTACAAATGACATTATAATAGCCTCAGACAAGGGACTTGTCTCTATTCTTGTTTTGCTCGATCTCAGTGCTGCATTTGATACTATCGACCATGATATCCTATTGCAAAGACTAGAGCACTTAGTTGGCATACAGGGAGCTGCTTTAGGCTGGTTTAGGTCCTATCTATCTGAACGCTCTCAGTTTGTACGTGTCAACGATGAATCTTCCACGCAAACCAAAGTTAGCCATGGAGTGCCACAGGGCTCAGTGCTCAGACCTATTTTGTTCACATTATATATGCTTCCGTTAGGCAATATTGTAAGGAATCATTCTGTAAACTTTCATTGTTATGCGGATGATACTCAACTATATTTATCAATCAAGCCTGATGAAATTAATCATCTAAATACAATTCAAGACTGCCTCAAGGACTTAAAAACGTGGATGACCTTACATTTTTTGATGTTAAACACGACCAAAACTGAAGTTATTGTACTTGGTCCGAAGAATCTATGAAACAAATTATCTAAAGATATTACTAACTATGGATGGCATTAATTTGGCCTCCAGTGAGACTGTAAGGAATCTTGGTGTTATATTTGATCAGGATTTATCCTTTAACGCCCACATAAAATCAATTTCAAGGACCGCCTACTTCCATCTACGTAACATTGCAAAAATCAGGCATATCTTGCCTCAAAACGATGCAGAGAAACTAGTCCATGCATTTGTTACTTCAAGGCTGGATTATTGTAACTCATTATTAGGGTGTACCAATAAGTCAGTCAAGTCGCTTCAGCTGATTCAAAATGCTGCAGCTCATGTACTAACCAGAGTTAGGAAAAGGGACCACATTACTCCTGTTCTGGCTGCCTTACACTGGCTCCCTATAGAACACAGGATAGAATTTAAAATTCTTCTTCTCAGCCTACAAAGCCCTTAATGGGCAGGTGCCATCTTATCTTAAAGAACTCATTATACCCTACTGTACTAGGGCATTGCGTTCCAAGAATGCAGGGTTGTTGGTTGTTCCTAGAGTCTCTAAAAGTACAATGGGAGCCAGCGCCTTTTCTTATCAAGCTCCACATTTGTGGAATCAGCTTCCAGTTTGTGTTCGGGCGGCAGACACCCTATCCGTTTTTAAGAGTGCGCTTAAGACCTTCCTTTTTGATAAAGCTTATAGTTAGGGCTGATTAGATTCAGCCCCTAGTTTTGCTGATATAGGCTTAGTTTGTCGGGGGACATCTTACTTCTTCCTTCTCTCTGTCTGTACCTGTGTACTCTCATGTTCCGATTAACCCAGCTTCCCCAAATATCTTTCTTTTTGGTGTCTATATACGCCGGGATCCGGAGTCATGGATGATCCAGCAGTCCTGTGTCCTGGATCGCGAGCCCTGGATCTTGAGTCGTGGATGTGGTCCTGGATCATAAGTCCTGGATGGATATCCTCGTGGATTCATCTTCCTATTATACACACATGCATTTCCAAACATTTGGACTACCTATGTTGCAAATGTATTATCTTTTCAATTTACACACGGCATCTATTGCACGTCTGTCCGTCCTGGGAGAGGGATCCCTCCTCTGTTGCTCTCCCTGAGGTTTCTCCCATCTTTCCCTTTAAACTGGGTTTTCTCCGGAAGTTTTTCCTTGTACGATGTGAGGGTCTAAGGACAGAGGGTGTCGTATTGTCATACTGATATTCTGTACAAACTGTGAAGTCCACTGAGACAAATGTAACATTTGTGATATTGGGCTATATAAATAAACATTGATTGATTGACAAGTCCTGTTTCTCACTTGAGGCCAGGAAAAGGCTAGTCACTGTGACCTTTTTACCTGTACTGGACTATGGTGATCTGATCTATATGAATGCACCTGCCCATTACCTGATCAAGTTAGATGCCGCCTATCACAGCGCACTGAGATCTGTGACAAACTGTAAAGCATTAACCCATCACTGTACCCTGTATGCAAGGGCAGATTTGCCTTCGCTAACTGTACGGAGGTTCAGTCACTGTTACATTTTTATATACAAAGCCATGTAAGGGAACTTCCATCCTACATCTGCTCCCTGATCTCACGGCGAATTGTAAGCAGCTACTGCCTGAGATCGAATGCTGTGGTTTTATTAAATGTGCCAACTGCTAGGACTGTCTTAGGGAAGATAGCTTTTAGATGCGCAGCTCCTCTGTCTTGGAACAGTCTGCAAAAGAAATGGAAGCTGAGCAATTTGGTTCCATTAAATGTTTTTAAAGCAAGGATAGATGCTATCCAATCGGAAACTGTTGGAACCTGTAAATGTTACTAGCTATGTAAACTGTAGTTGCTGTAAATATGCTGTATGATGTCCTTTTTGTTTTTCTGTTATGTTTATATGTATTCATGTGGAACCTACTTGCAGCAGGTCACCCTTGAAAAAGAGATCAATGATCTCAATGGGATTCACCTGCATAAATAAAGGTTTGAAATTAAATGAAATTAATCATTTATGTGGGAGTCAGCTTTACTCAAACTTGTTTTTGTAAAAGTTATAGGACTTCTCAAAGGTTTTGTTGCTTGACCATTCCTTTTGCCTTCTGGCGAGTGAAACAAAACAAACAGAAATATTCCACTTCAACAAAGAAGCTGCACAAGAGTAACCTCACTTACTTTGTGTAGCAAAGCAAGACAAGAAAAGTGAGATTTCTAGGAAGGGTATATCTGTAGGTGCCTCTCTGCTGTTAGTGTGGGCTGCATGGTATTTTATTTTATTCCCATGGAGGTTTGTATTGTTAGAGTGGCAGTTGTTGGACTCTCAGAGGCCTTTAAGCACTCTGCTTTCCCTCTATTACGTGTGCCCTGTGGGGGGACAGACAGTTGTAGTGAGATGCGGTGCAGCGCTGCAGGGGTGGTCCCTAGATACCACAGATTCATACTTCCCACCTGACGCACAGGATAGAGAGAACAGAGAGCTGGCAATTACCAGACTTCTCGCTATATATACTGCAATCCTGGCCAGCTCTGCTCTGCTGTACTCCACTCCACTCAGAAGGCTGTCTCAGGGCCAAGCTGGAGGTAATGAAAGCAACACATCCCTAATGGACTATTGATGTGTGTGTGTTTGTGCGGGTGTGTGGAAGTATGAGAGGAAGAAGTGAGAGAGGCTCAAAGAACAAAAGTAGGAAACAGAGACTGTAAGAAATCATTCTTTTGGCTGCGTCCGTGTGCTTCCAGTTTGTGTGTTGAGTGATTTTTTGCAACTGTGCATCCCTGTCTGTGAGCTACTCTAAATCATATATAAGCTGAGCAATAACAGAATAAATACACTGTGATACAGTAAGCACACTGCCAGCCCAGGAAACAGAGACAGACAGAGAGACGGTGTGTTGGAGACATGAGGTCACACTGAACCAGGTGCGTTTCCATCGCCCTCCAGCTCAAACACCAGCAGGCAGCTCTCATATAAATACGCTCACATACAAGGAAACACAAATAGCTCCATGTGACATAAAAACATTGGCAACTCGGGTGCCATCACAGCAAGTTTCTTAAAATGGAACACTTCCCACTCCTACTGATCGTCCATTGGCACAGCATGGTGTGTACACATTTTTTTGTGCGTCCCCTTCCCCGCTGGCAGGCATTCGGATGAATGAAAGGGCGTCAACTCCTGGAGGTCCGGTAGCGCTACAGAAATAACTCTGTGACCACAGTGACCTCTGCTTGTTCCCACACAGCCTGCGTCCTGTTTTAATGGAAGACCGTGCTCTATTTTGGGGGCAGCGGCTAGATTTATCACTGCCCTCTGTGTCCTGGGACGGTGACAGTGACGTGGTCGGGGTGTAACTGATGCCTCTTTTTTTTTTTCCTTGATGCAAGCACACAGAGGATACGATTAGTCTTGAGGTCAATTTAAGTCTTTTAGCTGACCTGGCTTAACCTCACTACTTCTGTTCCCTTTGAAATGTATACACATGCTAGAGTGGAAAAGGAATAAAAGCTGTAATCGATCATGTATTGTGATGCTGTAAGCTGTTGAAAGGTGCAGCAGATAGAGAGCAAGCCTGCTGAATTGCTTGCATACCACAGAGACCTTGAAGCATGATTATCCTCCTCAGCAAACGTAATCTTTCTACTGGAGGACGGGCGGGCCGGCCAAAAGGCTATGAGCTCAGTGACCTACTGTATCGGCTGAGAGGAGGAATATTATTCTCTGAAAAAGTAATGCATTGCCTCAGGTCCTGCATTAGATTAGGTTGACTGATGGCTAAAACCCTGGAATCTAGGGATCTGTGAAGATAACGCATCTCAGGAATGTATTCCTCAGAGTGGTGGAGAGCCAAGTTATATCCAGGGAGAACTAAAAAAAAAAAAAAACGTCAAGGTTTTCGAGTGCTTCTGGGCTTGCCAGAATAAAATGCAGGGCTAAAAAGGTATAAGAAACACTCCCAAAGTCTGAAACAACATCTGCCCAAGACATTCAATCAACAATTGGTTACACAACTGTGCCTCAATGGGCAGGGCTAAATGTCAGTAGAACGAAAACAAAATATATAACTTGCTTAATGATACATTAGATGTCTGCTTGTTAATCCATCAAACATGTTGGTATTTCACAAAAACTGGCATTTTATTCCCTTTTCTCAACAGTACCTGAAACAACACTACTCAAACCATAAGGCCAATATGTTCAGTTGTTGTGCTCCCTATCTCTGTTTCTTATCCTATATCTAATAGAACTGCTCAGGTCTTGATAGATTGAGTGGGAAAGTTCATGAGATCTTTCTAGAGGGTTATCAAGAATAACTTTTATCCAATGACCTTTTCCCTCTCTGTCTGTGTCCGTGTCTTCTCTTGTTCCGATTAACCCAGCCAAATCTTTTTTCTTGTTTTGTATCTATATCTACGCCGGGATCCGGAGTCGAGGCTGATCCTCTTGCTGTAGTCCTGTGTCTTGGATCCTCTATCCTGAGTTCTGGATTAAGTCGTGGACTTCGGGTCGTGGCTGAACCTGTCTCTGCGGTCCTGCCTTGGGTCTCGTCATGCTGCTTCCCTGATGGCTTCCACAGGATTGTAGCTGACATCCTCGTGGATTCATCTTCTTATTACAGACACATGCATTTCCTAACATTCGGTCTATATGCTGTAAAATGTATTGTCTCTTCGATTTACACACGGCATCTATTGCACGTCTGTCCGTCCTGGGAGAGGGATCCCTCCTCTGTTGCTCTCCCTGAGGTTTCTCCCATTTTTTCCCTTTAAACTGTGGGTTTTCTCTGGAAGTTTTTCCTTGTACGATGTGAGGGTCTAAGGACAGAGGGTGTCGTTTTTCTCATACTGATATTCTGAACAATCTGTGCTGTTGTATTTGCTGTAAAGTGTCTCTACTGTAGGCTATTTTTATTTTATGTACAGCACTTTGGCTCGACCAAAAATCGTTTATAAATGTGCTATATAAATAAAACTTGATTTGATTTGATATACTGTATTGTTTTAAAGAGGGATTTTTAGTTTGAATCTCTATTTTGGCAAAATGGGGCTTTGAGTTAATTGCGAACATCATACTGCTAACATGCTCCCAATGAATATGCTTACAGTATATGCTGTATTGAGCACTGTTTACAACTGTCATGATCTTAATTGTGCACGTCAGCATGCTAGGCACAAGTTCACCTGATGTTGGTGCTATTGGAAATGTTAAATTATTACAAAAAGTCTTCAGGGGATTTAAATGTCATGACTTCCATTATATTCAAACCTAATAATGTCATCCTCATGGCGACTCTAGAAAAAAGCCCGGGGATAACCACTAGGCATTAAGATTATTCATCTGGGGACCATGAATGTCTGTACAAATTGGTATGTTAATTTATCTGATAGTATATATTATAGCATATATGTTAGCCATTATAACCTGGAACAAATGGGTGGACAGAGTAGACCCATGAAACTAAAAACAGCTCCTTTTACAATGGGAAAAATGTGAAGAAAGTATCCTTAATTACTTGGTATATTACGAATGTATGAACCTTTTATTACTTTGTTGCTGCTCAACTCCTCCACTTTTAAGGATACATTATTGATAAGTGCAAAACTAAAAACTGTGTCGTAACTGTCAGCTGTCCAGAGCACAAAAGCGTGCACATCTCAATCAATGAACAGGCTGAAAGCATATCAAACGACAAGGAGAGGAAAAATGTTGTTCATAAATAAAAGCAGCCACAGGTGCTTATTTTGCTCGCACTAATATTGTGTGCACTCAGCCATATCCAGTAACAGAGATGAGCTGAAATGTGTGCGATGCGTGGAAAAGCGAATAGAGGAAGTGCAGGGAAAAGTGAGGGATGAAAGACAGGAGATGAGAGAGATAGTATAAAAGCAAGGACAACAAAATAGTATGAGGGTAGGTCAGAGGGGGAAAGATATAAAGGGATCAACCGGGAGGACAGCTGGACCGGGGTCACAGGGGTCAAGCTCAGGAAGCGGTCGCACAGTCAATGTCATCCTTTCATCTCCTCTGCTGCCGAGGCAGAAACCTAAACTTTACTCAAATGTAACCTTCCAAAAGCACGGTTTGATCCAACTTTCCTCTCTCTTCTGCTTCCCTGCGCCACCCATCACTTTCTTTTCCTCTCTGCCCTTTCCCCATCTGTTCTCTTTTATCTCCCTCTCTTATTCTTGTCACATTTCCTCAGCTCCTAATCTATTTCTTTCCATCGCCCTCCTGCTATATATTTCTCTCTATTACTCTCGCTCGTTATGTATCGTTTTCTCATGGTAACTCTCCTACATGGCTCCTCTCTCCACATTAGATGTGGTCGAGTGGAGGGCAAAGTCAACCCTCCAGGAGCCTGCACTCCTCTTCTCTGCCTAAACAAACTTTGAAGCCAATCAAAGGGCTTATATTATTTTCCGTGGAAGGCGACTGCAGCAGGTATATGCGATACATTTCAGTGACAGATCCGCTCTCTCCTCCTTCTCCTCTCTGTGCTAACCGTTGGCTCCAATCATGATTGATACAGTTCAGTGGCAAAACAAACAAAGCGTGACAAATCCAGATTATTGTCTGTGGGCGAGATAAGGTTATAATGAGAAAGTGCATCGGGGGAAATTGATCCTTTTTCAGGAAGCTGTCTGATTTACTGGGGATGCCAATAATAACTTCCTGTGTGACCTGCCTCTAATGGGGGGGCGGGCAAAGTCAGGGGTGGAGGGTGGAGGGGTTCATGCTAAGAGGACAGATTTCATTACGATGCAATATCCTGAGGAGCGCATTTGAGAGGGAGGTTTGGTGGCTAATTATTATCCGCAGCCATGTATATTGAAAAGCTGTCTGATTGTCAGGGTGTATCGCACACAGAGACAGAAACATACCGGGTGACAGCAGGAGTAAATGAATTTTCGATACATAATGGCTTTGACCTGAAAACATTAGATGCAAACAATTCACAGATCAGCACCCACACATGACAGGCAGATGCATCATGGGAAAAATGCACTTTCCCATGCTTGGAGTGGCAGCCATGTCTGAGATGCAGTGACAGCCAAACCTACTTGGCTTCATGTTAAATCTACATGCCATAGGGGAGAGGAATGGGCCCGGTGACAGGCCAGTTATTGGCCAGGGGAATGTGGGAGGGATTGCAGAAATTAACATGGATTACTCAAGTATGACTGACAGTTTCAGAAGGGCTTTCTGTGACTTACCAAGTGAATTGGGACCTGCCTTAATTCAGCGAGGGACGTTTTAATACCGTCGGCTGTCTGTGCTATCTTGGCACCGTTGCCTTGGTGAGGACGCCAACTGGGAGGGAATTTTTTTCTGCAACAGCACCCCCAGCAACAACTCCCCCAACCTCAGTGGCGCAGGCCTCGTGTTGTGCAAATAATGACTAGATGTGTGTGTCGGGCCAGCACTCGGGGTTCAGGGCTGTCTTTTTGTGTTTTGTTTAAAGGGGGGCTTGCCAACTAGTAACCCCTGTGAACTATGTCTAGCATAAGCCTGACAGCTGGCGGATTTCTACAAAGGCTGGGTGTCATCTCTATCTCCGACGGATCAGGGAAGTAAATTGGAAAACTGATTTCCACACGTCCCCATGAAGAATATGCCTTTTACTGTAGGCTTACATATACAGTATGTTTTATTAGAAAAGGGTGTTGGTGAGGAGAGACAGAGAAATAGTGAAAAAAGATAAAGTTTGAGAGAGAAATGCCAGACTACTATATAAAAAAGAAGCAGGAAAGCTTGTACATATTGCATGTTTCCGTTTGGTTCCATCTCCCAGGGCCACTGTGGTTGCTTCCTGATGTGGTTTCCATTATTTATCCAGCATCTATTGGACATTATTGGAGCCTACCCTAAGCTCTGCTGCCATATTGGCAGAGGGACAATGGAGAGAGCAACAGAATGGAAAAGGAAGAATCTGTAGGGAAAGTTCTCATTCAGTCGGACTAAATCTCTATTTGCACATTTGCACTGTTAGACATTCATGAAAAAGCTGGATCCATTGAAGTCTGACACTGTCATTTGTTAACGCTCAACACTACCTGTATGTAACCCATCTGAAAACACACCTTGTTTATTTAGCTGCTGTTCGATTGTTGACAGTGAAATCTAGTTAAATTGCACAAAGAGCAGCAGTTGCCTGAGCAGCACAGAACATGTACCAAATGTTATCAATTTCCTCTGCCACGGCTCACACACAATACGGGATGTACATGGGATTACTCACCTGCCAAAACCAAACAATGGCTAATGTATCTCCGGTTCAAATTACATTTACCATAGGGTGTCATCTCTAAGCTGTTTAATGCATTGTGGGACGAAGGGCTTTAATCAGCGAGGCTCAGTGGAGCCAGCGGATTAAATCACTTTTTATCTGCGCTTCCTTTGACTTTCCCAGTGCTCAGGGTTGCAGTGTAAATCATAATGCCTCCCTGTTGGGCTCACTTCACTATGCTTTATTGCTGTAGTCACATTTCATAAATTCTATTTATTTTGTGTATTGAGTAAATTCACATGCACTGAAAATAAGGATAAGTTGATGATGTCTCAAAAAGGCGTTCATTGTGTCTACATGGGTGTTTAAGTCTATATGTGTCTATCCTATGTTCTTTTGTATACATTTAAATAAGGAATGTGTTTGTGCATGTGAATACTGTATATGTCGATATACACACCTATGGCATACAGGCTATATCCATGTAGCATGTGAACGTCTTTGTATCTGTGTGCGGGCGTATGCACGCTCACAGCCCCCAACAGAGACGGGGAGAGCGGCTGCCGCATTGCACAGAATAGCTAAACAGCTGTAGTGCTCCATCAGGGCTATCGATCATGTCCCTCTCTCTGAATCACAATCAGCCGTGGGCAGAGTGGAGAGGCTGGAGCAGGCCTCGGTGACTCGCTTGTTGGACGAAAGCTACGCACGTCTCCTATCAACCAAGCCTCGCCAAACAAACATGACCTGGAGAGCTTATTAGACACATTTATATACAAGTGCTGTAGTTCTTGTTTCTGTATAACTTGCTGGAACACACAGACAAGTATTTCATTAAATTCCTGGCGAGCATTGCCTTTTTTACAATGACATCTTTTATTGCTTTAACTACTTTTGTGAGGTTTAACGCACTAATTACTTATGGTACACTGATAAACGATGTCTACAAGTATTGATATAACATCTTACATTCTGTACATGGTGACACTTGGTAGCAGTCACATTAATCAAAAGTGCATTACACGATATATTGCATCTAAACAAAACATGTAACCACTAGAATATTAGGCCTGATTTCATTAAAACATAACAGTAAGAATAGGGAAGCTAATTAAGTATCATTAGCAGCCATCTGCCATCATCCCACACTCTGTAGATCAAGTCAACATATCATGTAATCACAAGGAAGTTGGATGTTATTACATTACAATTTAAACAGGAAGTGTATGGAATCTGTCTATGGCGCCATTAACTGCCATCTGCTACTGTAGCATCTCCACAGTCCTCTGCTGCCATATCCGCAACTTATCGTTGACTTCCTGCCAACATGGCTGCTTCCTTTCCGATTATTTTCCCATGGTCAGTTGAATTGAACGAATGACCTATCACCTGACATCCAGATATTTACTTCCTGGTTTTGGACAGCAACATTATAACTCAATATCCTTTTGCATTGCCCCTGGACACACCTGATATAGGAGGGCAAACTATAACGACACCAACCCCCATCACACACACACACACACACACACACACACACACACACACACACACACACACACACACACACACACACACACACACACACACACACACACACACACACACACACACACACACACACACACACACACACACACACACACACACACACACACACACACACACACACACACACACACACACACACACACACACACACACACACACACGTCTTGACATGGTGTGATTGAGTAGCTAAGCAGGAAATGCATAGGCTTGTCAGATAGATATGGGCTCAGAGGATTGGAGAGCAAGCTTGGTACATCAAGAAGAGTGTGTGTATACGTGTGTATGCCTGCTGAGTGTTGTGTAACTTTGTGTGTGTTTATGTGGAGTATGTTACCAACGATAAATGGTGGGGAAAAAAAGGGATCTTATTTGCATTATATGGATGTTGACATTCCATTCAGGTCAAAGTTAGTGTTGCATAACTATATTTGTGCTCATGCGGTTGTGCATGTGGGTGTGTATGTGTCAAGGCTCAGGCTGTGTATAGTAGTCATGGCTGTCACACAAGCATACGCATGCACGTGCACACACACGCTCCTGCTGTGTGTGGCGAGGGACCCTGGGGGGGTGCTGCTGAACTGTCAAAGCAGGATGGATGAAGAAGCTGCCCTGCATAGCAAGGGGCTCTGGGGAAATACCACCAACATGACACACACACACACACACACACACACACACACACACACACACACACACACACACACACACACACACACACACACACACACACACACACACACACACACACACACACACACACACACACACACACACACACACACACACACACACACACACACACACACACACACACACACACACACACACACACACACACACACACACACACACACACACACACACACACACAGTGTATACAGTCAGCACACAAATATACTACGTGCATACTCCCACTTTAAAATGCATGAATCAGAAAATAAACACATGTCCGCATATCTCCATCTACAAAGGGCTACTCGCTGGAATCTTGAGAAACAGAAACAGCCCTGGGGTCCTCTGCAGAGCAACATCTGAGTCTGATAACAGAGGAATGTCCAGAGATCTCCATTTAGCAGAAAGCAACTCATCATGTCCTAAATTCGGCAAAAAAGCTCACTTCAGCAACGCCCAAACTCTTGTAAATGGAAAACCACGGTAAAAGCATTAAAGGAATGACAGAGTGGGCCTTACTCTATCAGTATGCACCATTACAATATCTGATGGAGAGGATTTTAGAATTCTAACCTTATTAATACATGTACCCTTCAAGAATAACTATTTTTATAAGAGGAGTAAAGTGAGTAGATGTCATTTATTGTAACTTAAATTACAAAATAATAACCTAGTTGTAACTAACCGAGAAATTGATTATCTTACAAATCACCCCAAATTAAACATGGCAAGAAATGAACAATACAAACTTTTTGTGTGTATGTTCAGGTACATGTATACACAAAAGTTAAAGATGTCATGGACCTTTTAGGAGGGATCGCAGCAGTGTAGGACAGAGCAGACCTTGTAAACTTAACTATTCCTGATTCAACAAAAGATGTCCTCGATCAGGGCCGTAAATCTTCATGCTTGGCACAAGTCTGAACAATCCATTAACAATAATAAAGCCTGCGCGGCCAGGAGATAGATCCTTAAAGGCGAAGGTCAGCCTGATATTACAGCTTTAAAGGTTTTCTCTTACGGCTCAACTTCAATATAACCACTCACCTTGCCTTTAATGGCTGCTGGCTATGCACTATAGTTCAGCATATATGGAGATTCTAAATCTAGTCTCTCTGGGATATTACTGTATATTGGAGAGCAATTTATGGGTCTGTTTCTGACCCACTGTTTGGAGGAGTGAGTATTGTTAATAGAATAGCAACAGGGGTGGAGGAGATCTCGTCAGTTTGGCTCTGTCTGGCCCCCACGTCCTGATGGGCCCATGGGAGGCTTCCAGAAGCGCTGCCACTGGCCCCGAAAGTGCTTAGCCAGCATAGTTTTCATTAATCCTGGCCTTTCCTTATGACTCTTTGTTTCATATCTTTATTCTCCTTTCCACCTTGCTTTTCTTTTTGCTAACCCCTCTTGACATCCTTACTCCCTTAGGAAATGCTCTCTTCCCAACATCCAATTTCTCAATTGTTTTAGACTTTTGGGACAATGATCACTTTGAGCCTTGTATAAAAAGTTATTTTCCAACACCTTGTCCCGACATCTGTCTTCCTTTTGTGAAATGTTTCCGTCGCCCTGTTTCCCCTGCCTGTTTTTCTCCTTGGCCAGCTTGTTCCACTGTCTAAGGTGACTTCAGCAAAGAAAGATAGGAAGGAGAGAAGACACAGCAACAGAGAGAAGGAGCAGGAGAGGAAAGAGGGGAGAGTGCAAGCTCTTAAGCAGATTGCAAAGAACAGCACAGAGGCATGAGTGTGAATATTAAAAGGGTTTTCTCCTTCCCAAGAAGTTTCAGTCTGCAGCAGCACCACCACCACCACCACCAGCGAAGGAAAGAGAAGGTGACAGAATAAGAGAGACTGAGAGAGAGGAAGAGGCTTCCAGAGCCGTCAGCTATTCAGCCAGAGACAGCTAGCTTCAGGTGTCAGAATCAACGCTGTACACAATCTATCAAGCTGTCCGGCAGATCTCAGATGAGAAATTACCATAATTGAATAAGAAGTTTCTTTCATTGCAAAGGTGATCATTTCCCCAGATGGAAATTAAAAGGGTGATAAGAGAACAATGTAAAGCAAAAAGAGGGGGAGACTCACCTGGAATGCCTGGTGGGGTTTTCAGGTATTTCCCATTGAAATGCTGTATCACAACCTCACATTTCTCTGTGGACTCCATCCTGCAACAAAACAGAAACATAGGGTTTGATTTGAAAAGAATAGCCACTATCCATTTGTAGCAAAGGTCGACAGTCCTTCCTAGGAAATACAATTATTTTACATTAAATGATGGCACGATTAGAAATGGCTTGTGGTACTGTACATTAAGAGTTTTTTTTTTTTAAAGCAAAATAAGAATAAACGGTTACTTTCACGGTTACCAAGTGCACCACGGTACTTTTTGTAAAGCAACAATAACGATTTTATTGCACACATATAAAAGCACTAAACGGGCTAGGACCCAAATATATCAAGGACCTCCTTCAGCGGTACGAACCCAGCAGACCCCGTCAGGTCTTCAGGCGCAGGCCAGCTCACTGTTCCATTTGTGAGATCAAAGCGTGGGAAAGCAGCCTTCTGCATCTACAGTATGCTCCTAATGCATGGAACAAACTCCCAGAGCAGCTGAGAATGGCTAGTACTTTAGAATCATTTAAATCAGGTCTAAAAACATTTATTTTTAACATTTATTTTAAAATTTTAATTTTCTAACTGTTAATCATGGTTTTCTTTCTTTTAATTATTTTGTGTGTTTTTGTATTTCTTCTCACTTTGACCATCGTAAAAATGTATTGTGTTTTATCTGTTTGATCCTGTAAAGCACTTTGAATTGCATCACTGTATGAATTGTGCTATACAAATAAATTGCCTTGCCTTAAGGTGAGTCCATTGAGAGCAGTGCTGTGGTTGTAATCAACTCAACATTGCTAGTTTCCATTTTGAACTGAAACTCTTCACACATGGAGCAACAGGCTTAATTATTTCCGGATTTTGAGAGAGAGAGAGAGAGAGGGAGAGAGAGAGAGAGAAAACACAGGAAGCTAACCGACTAGCTCTTCCTTTTCCAGCAACTGGATCAAAAGTCTGTGGGGCGAGCAGCCGACCAGCAGGAGGGCTCTGATCTCTCACATCATAAGCATAGAGACTCTAACACCCATACAAACTCTTAAATATCAAACATCATTTTTTTTCAAAAGTATACAATGTGGGCATGCACCCACACACAAGTTATTACAATTCATACCAACATGAATGTTACCATGGTATGTTGCCATGCAGGTATTTGATAAACTCAGAAAATAATTAAAATGAGTGTGTTTTTAAGTGCAGGATTGAGTGATTGCCGTTCCTATGCTTATGGTAAAATGCTCTTAGAATTTTCAGAATGCATTGCTTTCCAGATTGTCATGCTTTATGCGGTCTCACCTCCAAGAACACTCATGTGATCCTGTCAGCCTCTCACTTCTCTGTCCTCTTTCTCGCTCATCCGTCTCCCATCTCTCGTTTCTTACTTCTTTTTTTTTTTTAAACATAGCTTCTTTATCGCTCTCTCTGTCCCATCCATCTTACTCCCGACCCGTCTGCACCTCTTCTTTTTGACGTCTCTCTCATTCCTGCCGGTCTTTCAACCTTGGTTTTTTCTTCATCTTTCACCGTTACCCTATCTCTCTTCCGCCTCATCTCTTTCCGTGCCCTCCTTTTCTTCATTCTTTGTGCATCCGTTGGTTTCTCTGTGCACCCTAACCACACCATTCTTCCTTTTCCTCTCCTTGATTCTCTTTTTAGAATATGTAACTTTTCACAATTTCTTGCACCCTTTTTCCCCATCTCTCTTTCTTTCCTCTGTCCACTCTTATACTTGGGAAGACTGAGCTGGTGTGACTCAGCTGATCACTCAACAGGCCCTAAACACATGCACTGAACAAGTCCAAATCAACACTGGCATTCAACAAATGTAATACAAACATGCATTATATACAGTAAGAGCTGGGTATGGTTTGACATGTTTTACATTATATTTGTTATGTCAATTTTAATTTAACAAAAGAGACCAGACTTCTCCAATGAAACGTGTATACACAAGAAGCCATACATGGATTGTTTCCAAATTCAATTGTTAACATTATCATTTAAATGATATTTGATCAAAGAATAAGAAAAGAAACTGGATAAAGTACACATTCAAGTAAGCCTTCCATATTTCGATCACTACCAACAAAAGCATTTGGGTTTGATATCCAGCTCTGAATATTTGATTCAGTTTGTGAAAAACATGTATTCACAGATAAAAAATATATATAATATAGTAAAAAGAGATGAAAATTCCCCAAAAATTCAAACATCATTTTCACTAAAGCCTAACGGTACGTCCAAACAGCAGCTTTAGACGAATCTTCCACCGCTTCCAACGCTTCTCTGCCCATTGACTTTGAATGGGGATGACGTCACTTTGCCTCGCTTTTCGCCGAACTGCATTGTGGGGGAGCGAAGCGAAGATTTCCAGGATTTCCAGGATTCAAAAGTTGAGCAATGTTTAACGTTTATGTAAATCTGACAGTAGAAGCGCTAGCCAATCAAACCGCGTGTAAGCAGGGAGAACCAGACCGCAGTTCATTTCCTCATATTCCAAACGAGAAATTATGGTAGCAAATCACCCGGTTCTTTACGACCAGAACTACTAACGGGATACAAACCGGAGGAACCAGGCATGGAGGGAGGTGGCAGAGACAGTGGGTGAAACTGGTAGGTTTTCGCCTGTTTGGGGAGTTTATATATATATATATTGCTCGCATAAAATCCCCGGGGTTTTTTGCTTTGTATGTCGGGGGCGGGAGATTCATGTGATTGGTTGTTGGTCGCATTGCTCGCAAAAAATCCCCAAGCTGTCAGACACGCCCAGCTCCAAGATTTTCAAGATTTTTGAAAAGCTGCTGTGTGGACGTACCGTAACTACTTATTGTGAATTATATGTTTGTGTACTCCTTTATCAAAAGTTAAAAAGAGTTTCAAGAGATTCTCAGACTGGAAGTGTTGATGCTCAGCTTCCCTCGCTATTCTCCAGCGCCCTTTACCCATCCTCCTCACATCCCCTCTGGCTTTTCATTGTTTGTGTCCTGATCAACACTCTTTTAAGAAAGGTAGGTAGACAGAAAACAGGTGGGTAGACAAGGAGTAAATAAGGCAGACGGGCTGTTAGTCAGTCGCAGGGAAACAAGCCGGTCAGCCAGGCTGTCGAGCGACTTTCGGGGAAGCCATTCAGTTAGCCAGGCTCTTTGTGTGCTGATGGTTAATGGCATCAGGTGCTGCTGTCTGCAATGATTAGCGCTGGAGCTGGAGTAATGGGCTCTGATAACAGTAATGGATCGGCCCACAAACACTAAGCTCAGTTTACTTTCTCTAATGCCCCTCGTGGCCCAACCCTCAGCAGCTATCTGTCTGTCTGTTGACACAGCTAACGGGAACTACAATTCATAAAACACATCCATGAATCTTTTTAAGCTTCTTCTTCTTATTTGTTTGAATCAATTACACAATCTTTTTTTCCTTTCTCCCCTAACCAAGTAACCAGTCATTCAGATTCACTCTTAGACACCCACATTCACTTGTTTCAATTACTTTTCCTCAACCTTTCTCCATCTCACACTGCCGTCTCCTTCCCATCACCTTCACTTTTTCTTTTATAATAACCTCTATGATAAGTTATTTTCACCGGGCCATTGTTTCACACTCCCGTCCCTCTCTCTCCTGCCGCCTCACTCTCCCATTTCCATCATGTCTGTTCCCCGCAGAGGGCTGCTGGAACAGGTGGCCTGTGGCAGGTTGTTGCTGTGCTCTGCTTGTTGGTCCACAGGAGGCTGCCTCCCGGTCTGTGTGCATACGTGTGAGTCTGCACACTAATATGTGTGGTGGTACATGAGCACACGTCAATGCATGTGTGCCTATTATGCACATTTGTACAGGCATGTCTGTGCACGTGCTCATATGTGTGCCTAAGTGCCTGTTTGTGCTCGTCTGTCCTGCTGTAACCCTCAGTAATAGAGCAGGGAATAGGAGAGGAGTTCAGCCTGAGCAGGTGATTAAGAAAAATCCCTGCAAGATGGTGGCTCTGCGGCCGTCAGTGGCCTCCTCTGGGTAAACAAGGGAGGATATGGAGAGCAATGAGAGCCTGGTGGCTGCTGGCGAGGACAAGGACAGAGTGGTTTATGACTTTGGGGGATTAACAAGCTGAAGTGGAAACTTTTCTAAGTAGAAAAAGAAATAAACCATTCAAAGTTAGAACTTGTGGGTAAACTATAGCAGGTCTGACTATAATAAGGACAAAGGGTTATTTTGAAGGTATACATGAATGAGTAAGAATGTAGAGGACCCAGCATTAATACATTCTCTTGCACTATTGTATTTGTTTTATTTGTTTATGTCCTACATATATTCATGTTGGACTGTAGTAGGAGCCTGTGGCTTAAGTTTTGCATTGCCATATCTACACTGTAGCTACTGTGCACATGACAATAAAGCCTTGAATCAATAAGTAGATAATTTCAATGTCTATTCTATTATAAGACTATAATGCAAAGGCATGAACAAAGAGGAACTCATCCAGTGGCAGACACACTGTCAAACGGGCTTGGCAAACAAATCACCTTTTAAGTTTCCACTTCCTGGAGACGGGATCATCTGATTAGTGTCTTTTTAGAGCAGGGGTGGGGAACCTTTTTCTTCTCAAGGGCCATTTCTATTTTTACAATATCCTCAGAGGGCCGTACAAATTATTGACCTCTGCTTAAAAAAACAAAAATCACAGCCCATTCATTTCATTCTGTGCAAAGAAAAAGCAACCTCTTAATCCAGATATCTCACCATGACTCGCGTATGCATGCACGTGCACGGTGTGGCGTGACCACCCAAACAGAAAGATATGGACACAAGATGTGTGCAAATGTATTTAGTTTCCTATCCATGTGAACATGATTTAAGTGTGTGGGGGGGGACCTAACCTCCTCTAGGGAAGATTTTGTGCCGCAGCGCCGCCGCGCTGTGCCGCGCTGCGTCAAAAATAGGATTCATCCTATATTTTAGAAATTCCTTGCGGCGAGGAGCTTCTGGGACGCTTCGAGCGCGTCTGGTGGAATAGCACCCATTGACTAGAGTGGCCGCGATCTTTGCGAACGCCGCGGCGCGGCCATAACGCAGCGCAGACGCTCCTGGTGCGTTTAGGGGGTAAGAGTGAGTGTTTTTAGCAGAGCCATATTGTGTCCTTGTGATTATGTTGATTATTACCTGTCTGTATAATGTTGCAGCTCAGCTGATTTTGGATTGATGGCAAAGGGAGAGGGACTTAAGTGAGAGTGAAAACACAAGGTAAGTTTAATACTACTGTTTTATATAAGTAAACACCTTATCCCAAGGCAATTTCCCATCCAATAGGTGTGCTATATCGGTGTGTATAACCCTTTCTCCTGTCTGTTACTCCCTCTTTCAGCACAAGAACCAGAGGGGGATTCAATGGAGCCTGAATACCTGCACTGAGACCCTCACCCTGCACCCTGAGTCTCAACTCTGTGTTTTTCAAGCCTTTCCCTGTTTTTTTGTATTAAACAAAATATTAAGCTTTCGCAATGGTGTGGTTTTCGTTTTGTGAAAAAGTGCAAATGCCGTGTTTGTATATAATTACATCACATATTTTTTTGCTGTTGGTCGTGAAATTGCTCCTGCTGACTTGAGCCAGCCATTTTTTCCTCCGCTCTGTGTCAGTGGGGAAGCCGTACATTCGTACTCCTTTCTCGGAGCGATTTGAGCATCCCCAGGCAGCACAGCAAACCATGGTGGCGACTAGGAGGCAGCACAGCAAACCAGGACAACACGGAGGAAAAGGCACAGACAAACTCCATGTTTTTGCAATGGATGTTCCTAAAACAACACATTTAACATCATCATCATCATCATCATCATCATCATCATCATCATCATCATCATCATGATGCTGCTGCTGCTGCTAGTCCTTTGATAGTCACCTGTCGGTCTCCTGTCCTTTCTGAAAGCCATAAAGATGACATTAGTCATTTAGATAACTTGTGTCCTCAATTACCAGGGGATTACTGAAACTACCATGAATTTAAGAAAATGGTAGAAATTAATCTAATCTGAATTTTAAAGCATTACTAACCCTCGTCAGTCCCCTCCTGCTCCCTGGCTAAATGATGCACTGCGTGCTAATAGAACCGTCCTTAGGGCAGCAGAGCGGAAACGGTGGAAATCCAAACACCGCGATGACCTCCTAACTTATCAGGCTCTCCTCTCCTCTTTCTCTGCTTCGATCTCTCAGGCAAAAAGCACTTTCTTTCAAGATAAGATCCAATCTTCCTATTCCAATCCCAAAAAATTATTTTCCATCTTCTCCACCCTCTTGGACCCTCCCAAAGCCCCTCCCCCCTCCTCACTTCTGTCAAGTGACTTTGTTAACCACTTTGAAAAAAAGGTTGATGATATTCGCTATTCTTTTTCTGACTCACCTTTACTCACCGCTGGATCACCAGACCCTCCTTCCACCCACACACTAACCTCCTTTTACCCTCTCTCGCCAAGTGAGGTTCTTCTTCAGACTATCGCTCCTGATATTCTACCGTTTCTCACCCATTTCATCAACACTTCTCTAACTTCTGGTCACTTTCCAAACAGTCTCAAGGAGGCAAGAGTAAACCCTCTCCTAAAGAAACCCACTCTCAACCCGTCTGATGTTATAAATTACAGGCCTGTCTCTCTACTCCCGTTCCTGTCTAAAACACTTGAACGCGCTGTCTTTAAACAACTCTCCTGTTATCTCCATCAGAACAACCTTCTGGATCCGCACCAGTCTGGTTTCAAGACAGGTCACTCCACAGAAACTGCTCCTAAACTCATTGCTGTCACTGAGGAACTGCACACTGCTAGAGCAGCCTCCCTATCCTCTGTCATCATCCTATTGGACCTGTCTGCTGCATTCGACACGGTGAACCATCAGATCCTCCTTCACACTCTCCAAGAACTTGGAGTTTCAGGCTCTGCACTTTCCCTCCTCACCTCATACCTCAAAGACCGTACCTACAGGGTAACTTGGATAGGGTCCGAGTCCGACCCTTGTCAATTAACTACAGGGGTCCCTCAGGGATCTGTTCTTGGTCCCCTCCTCTTCTCCCTGTACACAAACTCGCTCGGATCAGTCATTAGCCTGCATGGTTTTTCATACCACTGCTACACTGACGACACCCAATTAATTCTGTCCTTTCCCATCTCAGAGACCCAGGTCGTCGCACGCATCTCTGCTTGTCTAGCTGACATCTCTCAGTGGATGTCCGCTCATCACCTTAAGCTCAACTTTGACAAGACTGAACTGCTTTTCCTTCCGGGAAAAGATTGTCCCACTCTTGACCTGATTATCAACATTGGCACCTCTGTTGTTTCCCCGACTCAGACTGCAAGGAATCTGGGTGTGATCCTAGATAACAACCTGTCCTTCACTGCAAACATCGCTGCTACAACCCGTTGCTGCAGATACACGCTTTACAACATCAGGAAGATACGTCCCCAGCTGACACAGAAAGCGACGCAGGTTCTGGTCCAGGCTCTCGTCATCTCACGCCTAGACTACTGCAACTCCCTCCTGGCTGGTCTACCTGCATGTGCCATCCGACCTCTGCAGCTCATCCAGAATGCAGCGGCTCGTCTGGTCTTCAACCTTCCTAAATGTTCCCACACCACTCCTTCGCTCCCTTCACTGGCTTCCGGTAACTGCTAGAATTCACTTCAAGACACTGGTACTTGCATACCATGCTGCGAATGGATTTGGCCCTTCCTACATCCAGGACATGGTTACACTGTACACCCCAGCGCGTGCACTACGCTCTGCATCAGCCAAACGACTCGCTGCACCCTTGCTGCGAGGGGGACCCAAGTTCCCATCAGCAAAAACACGTGGGTTTGCTATCCTGGCTCCAAAATGGTGGAATGAGCTCCCCATTGACATCAGGACAGTAGAAAGCCTGCACATCTTCCGGCGCAGACTGAAAACTCATCTCTTTCGACTCCACCTCGAGCGATAGAATTACTAACAAAGAACTGCTAACAGAGCACTTATATACTAATAAAGGACTGGCTTATCTATAGCCAGTTGAGTAGCACTTGAAATACTTGGCTCTATGAAACCTGATGTACTTATATGATTCTGTTTTCTTCAAGGTTATGTCTTCCTGGTCGAATGTACTTATTGCAAGTCTCTTTGGATAAAAGCGTCAGCTAAATGCAATGTAATGTAATGTAATTACTTTAGATCCCCTCCCTCTAAATATATCAATAAACATTAGAAAGTGATGCTCCTGACTACCATACAAGTTTAAGAAGATAATATTGGTTTTAAAGAATTCAAAGCTATAAATAAACAGCAACAGGCTATTTAACCAAGGCACTGTTAGCCTAACATGTAAACTAGTTGTTCACACTAATCCTAATATTATCACTTAATATTAGCAAATTCTATTTTATTTTTTAAAACATATTGATGTAAATACATACACATATCGATTTGTTGTATAGATATTGCAAATCAAAACCTTTATTCACTAATAATTACAAAAAATCGTAGTTCTATCTCCCTTTATCAATGCATTCACATTGCCCGCCATGAACTTCCGGGGAACGATCCTCGTCTACATGAACCACGTGATGATAACCGTTTTTGGACTTCCGTTGTCGTAACTCTTCTATCTATATGGCGCTGGTCGAGACATATACCACGTGATGACACGTTAGGCTCGTGTTGTGTTCAAGGACCCACCCCCTGTGGCCAGGAAAAACAGGCACTCGCTTGTTTAATTTTTTTGCGGTCTAGATCTTTTTTGCGTGTGTTTATAAATTACCTCGAGGGCCGTACCAAATTGTCTCGCAGGCCGTATACGGCCCGGAGGCCGGAGGTTCCCCACCCCTGTTTTAGAGTGATGAATACGCACACAAATGCATTTTAACGTCTGTGTTTTGGTTAATTTGTGTGCATTTCAGTCTGTGCATTTGCAGATGATTCATTGTTAGTGATGTAACATTCAAAATGTGAAATGGAATTTAAGAGGGAAACCTTAATTAAGAACATATTTTCCGATGCATTGTCCATAGAGCAGTTCCACACTTTATACTTGATGACATCTCGCATTTGAGTTTTAGCAAGTTGTTTATGGTTACGAATATTTTGGACTGTCACAACCATATGGAAAACATGAATGTATTTTGAAACGGGGAATAGTTCCCCATTAACGCAACACATATCTGCCTTAGGTATCGAGTTATAACGTTCCTGTAATCTATCTATAGCAGGAGCACCTACCTGGCAAAGCCGACTCCTCTGCTGACCCCGTTGGCATCCCTCAGTATCCTCGTGGAGATGACGTGACCCAGGGGCTTCAGCATGTTCTCCAGCTCCTGCTCATCCATTGACACCGGCAGGTTGGAGATGTACAGGTTGGTGGGGTCCTGCTCCTGTTGCTGCAGGGCCAGGGGTTAGAAGAGTAGGGGAGGATTGATAGAGGAGATGGAGAGAGAAAAGGAGAGGGAAAATGAGAAATAATGTATCACCAACAAGTGTAGTAAGTAGGACATATGCATCATCTTTGCCTCTTGGGCTATTACATCGCAATGCAGCCGACATTCACACGCATGACGTTTGGCCTTATTGACACTCACACATTGATCTGCTCACATGCCATATGGATACACCAATAGTTCACTTTGCCTTAGGCTCTATGTGTGAGACAGACATACTGCACACAGCATGGATTTGCGTGAATGGTAAGTATAATGCCAGTGCAAGTCTGTATAGACATGTATCCTAAACATGTAGTTGCAGTTTGTCAGGTGTCTCAGGGGTTTAAACCAATAATAAGTGTTAAAGGGAACATATTATGCACATTTTCAGGTTCATACCTGTATTTTGGGTGTACAAAAGAACAGATTTACATGCTTTAATAAAAAAACATATATTTTGTAAACTTTGTCTGCATATACTTGTTTTCACCCTATGCAAAAACACCAGTGTAGCACCTGTCTCTTTGAGCACCCTTCCCTGAAAAGCCAATTGCAAGATTACAAAGGAAGTTCTCAAGCTCTGGAAGCACAAACTCAAATATGGGGTTGGGGGGTATATTCTAATGAGCCTGCATGTGAAATAGGAAGGGGACAAAGCTTGCCGAGTCTCATGTTTTATGACCAAGACAGCTTACCAAACATGGTTGTTTTATTTCTCTGTTTGTGGGTTAGTAGGCCCTTCTGATACCAAACTGTATCACGCACAAGCACTGAAAATAGCGAGTTCTTCCTAATATGTCCCCTTAAGGTTTAAAGTGAAGGAAAGATAGAGAAAGAGTGAGTTAGAAGCTGTGTAGTGTGTATGGTACAACAGCATTTTCTGTGTTGTGCCCAGAGGCTACAGCCAGCGATGTGAAGCTGCACAGCTGGTGGTGGGTTGAGCCTGAGGTAGCACAGGGCCCAGAGAGCTCTACAGTAGAACAGCTGGAAACAGCAGCCCCAGCCCCATGAGTCAATCTGTCACTGAGCCAGGCAGCCACCAAGTATGTCAACCAGCTATCCATCCATCTATGCTACATTATGTCATCCTTATCTCTAAATATGTATCTTAATGATGCTGTATGCACATCAGCACATTCTTTCTCGCATATCAAATCTCATTCAATCCATCCTCCCGCCCATGTTGTAAGTAAACCTTCCAATCAAGCAGCCGGCCAGATTCTGATCAGCTTCCAGCTCTCATTCATCACATCTCCTCTTTATCCAACACCCACATCTCCCAAGCTTTCCTGCAACAGCAGCCAGCACCAAGCAATATTACAAAAAGGCATCCGTGTTGTGATTTGTGGCAAGCGTAATGTGATGAGGGAATGCTGGAACATGTTGATAAGATTTACATCCACTTCAGGTATTTGTAGAGGATTCATCTTGCACCATCCAAATAAGAATTTAAATTAGGGTCAGTCAATTGAGTGTATTCAACTGAAAGATAATTAGATGTGTTATTTTTTGTAGTTCTAGATGTATGATTTCAGAACGCCATTGTGAACTTTTGAAATGTATGTATTTAATGCAATACATCAAAAGTAAACATCCCCTCACCCATAATAACAGATGGTTACATATTATTCTAGTTTAGCTCAATAGTGTGAACAGTGGAGGGCCTTTTAAAAGAGTATTGCCATTTGGTTAGGAAATAATCAGTGTGATGGTTGGGTTCTATTATATATGGAGGGCTATTATATCTATCATGAATAACACTAGCAATTTAGCAAGACATAGATCTATAAAATGTATGTAATGACAATAAAGGCAAAGAATAATGTTCATTTCATTAGTTCAGGATTGGCCCAATTGGATTGTGCAAGATTAGTCTCATAAACCTTAGGAAGCGGCAATAAGAGAAGAAGTGAAGCAAAGGCAAGTAGAATAACTTTTGCCCAAAGTCAAAATCAAGACAATATACACAAGACTTTAACACGTTTTTTAATTGCTAAACCACAATGCTACTTGTTTTCGGTTTATAACACTACTTTACTTTGAATTCAGTTTAAGTGATCTTTTTCACACGCATATGCAGTACTGTTAACAGCATCTTCAGTGCAGATCTGTTGTCTTCTCAGTGGGGGGTTGTGGAGATACTTCAGTTGCAGCCTGCATGCAAACACCGTCTTTGAGAATCTTTACAGCCTCTCTGTGCTTCACCACAGGCAACGCTGTCTAACTCTGTCGTGTTCTGCTTTCTGTTTACGGCGGAGGAAGAGGTTAAGAAGGAGGAGAGGAAGTGCCTCCACCAGCTCCGTGCCTCCATCTGTCAGAGGAGAAGACTGGCCCCTCCCCTGATTAATTAGCTGTCTTATCTGACAGGACATGTTTGATCTGATTAAAGCCTTTGGGAGGGAGCTGGTGCCCAACCTGAAAGTGGGAAAACCGACACTCTTTCTCTTTTAACCAGGAACTCAATTAACTAACTTCAGGGCAAACTATACTGCTCTTTCCTCGGTAGGTTTGTCACATTTACGTGCTTTGGAAAGCCTTCGCAAGAATTTGTATAACACAGGATTTGGAAGTGAATGAGGCTTAATTAAATCTGCCCCATAAAAAGATCTACTGTACACGTGTCACTCTCCCACTAAGTCCCTTTGGTGTGCAGCTGTGCTTTCCTTTGAGTTTCATCGGTTATGTGAGGCGATGTTTTTCAGGATTATGTCAAATACGCTCCATATTCCAATGCAGACAGGAGGTCTGGATCAAAGAGTTAACTGACTGACTCAGACACTGGGCTAAGCCAACGATACGAGAGTTTATGTGGCGCACACTTTTCAATGAAAGCATTTTCTAATATAAGCATGTGACAGTACTCGCGGTAATTTGTGTGCGTGGGCTAATAGTAGAGGGGCTCCGTTTGCTGGGGGATTAACGCTGGGAGGCCTCATCTACGCGCGGCCGCCTCGCTAAGTTTCTTCTTTGATGACGTTCCGCACCACAAAGCCCTAAATACCCAGATGAGAAGGTTACACGAAAGGAGTGGAATTGGGAGCATTTTGACGGGAGGTGAGATGGGCTGCCCCATTCCACAAGGAGATTTCATTTCCTTTAATGTCAGCCTTCGCACACGCTCTGCTGTCAGGCTATGAATGAAACAGTAATCGAGGTGTGTGTGCATGTGTGTACCTGTGTATATATCCCATCCCAGAGTAATTATGCATTTGTTCCTTCAAATCTATATAGTGTAAAGCTGCGCAGGTGTCTATGAGTCTGTGTGTCGATGCATGTCCCAATGCCATTGACCAGTGTTGTAGATACAGTAGCTAATGGAAACGCTCCAGGCTACGCTACTGCCTTTGATGAGCATAATTCCTTCACCTTGCCACCAGGAGGATGAATCCAACTGTGTGTGTGACAGGAGGGGGGGGGGGCACATGACATGTCATTTCCCGCTGACGGATGGCCCACTCGCTAGAGCTGACAGCCCTGTAGCTGTTATTTCATTTCGACACCCTGCTCTGTTTACCTCACTGTAATTTCTGAGAACATTACTATGGTAGAGGGGAGGGGGGAGTATTAGCGGAGAGGAACAAAGAAATGAGGAGGCCAGGGCTAAACAAAAGGAAAGTACGAAGAGAAAATAGGAGTTATAGATCTCAATGCTAAAGGTGAAAGAGTGAAAAGGTAAGAAAGACAAAGGCAGAGACGGAGGCAGCTGACATGACAGGCAGATATAACACATTAAAGGGAGACCTTGTTGCCTTTGACAACGCTTGAGGGGGAATAGAAACATCAGGTGCAAGAAGTCTCACGTTCCGCCTATGGGGCTCTCAGGGCTGTTTCCATTTAACTGATAAAAGCTAGACGGATATATGTGTCTTGACTGGGGGCTCCATCTAACGCCATGTTGAGGCTCGGAGCTGCCCTCACTCTCATTGTCAATCTTTTCTCACCCCATAACCGCGATGTTCCTTCACTTCATTCTGTCCGTCTTTTCTCCCGTTACTAAACCACTCAGCTCTCCATAGCCTCTCTTTCTCCAACTCTTTCCAAAGCACCCTCCTGCCGTCTCTATCCTGTTTCTCCCGAGACGTCCCTTACTTCTCCTCATCAATCCATTCCTGCTTGTCATTCGTACCCTACTATTGCCCTCTCCTATCCACCCTTTTTTCTCCCCCCCCCGATCCCTTCAGCTTGCTCAAGAGATTAAAGCTATGTGTGTAATTGGCTCTACAGGGCTTCTCAGCTGCTCCTCTAAGCACCGGTACACACTTCAAGGGCGTCTGTATGAACATATATCCAATGCCAACTCTTAGTTGTAGACCACACCATTTCCTTCCCTGAGGTATGCCGCTCTGGCTTGTTGTGTGACTAACCAGCAGCCTGTAGGAGCACAATTAAATGGAAAGACAATAGGGTTCCGTGTTGTCTCGTTGGAGGAAACTGCAAGGAAGCAATAGTTGCTGTGTTGCTGCTGCTGTGAGGGTATGTTGCTGACAAGTTTGCAGATGCCAGAGGGAGCGTTCCTGTTCTGTTGTATATAGGTTCAGGATGTGCACTCAGATCTTGTTGTGGGAGCCTGAGTCTGCAGAATGCATTCAGAAGAAGACAAGCAGGCCGGCCAAGTGGAAGGAAGTAGTAGGGGGGGTAGGAGAATTTGAGCGCATCAACTCACTTCAAAAGCTTGAGTTCAATTTGTGAGGAGCCAGAACATTCTGAGACAAAAACGTTGAAGTACAAAGGAGCTATCATTCTGTCAGCTGGTCAGACAGCAGCAGGCAGAGTCAGGCAGGCAGCTCACCGCTCTTTGATGAACACTTCCACATTTACCACTGATGAGATATTGGCACAATTACTCTACGTTTCTCCTTGTAGAGGCAGTTGTTTAACACTTCCCCCCACACTAGGCCTGTTATCAAGCCCCTACTGTGACTACTTCAAACCCCATCCACATCCAATACTTTACATCACAGTGTGTCCTTATCACGGCCTGCCTCTTTCCACTGCAGCCACTTACTGCTGGGGACACAGAGCCAAACTGCAGGAGGCTTTAGACTACATGCACAAGGATTCATGGTGGGGGTCAGAGTTTGGTGGCAGAAAAAGATTTTGTAAGCATCTTATTTTCCAGCACAGGAGAAAGCCAGGATCAAAGTGTGTTTTCTACCAATGCTACAAACATTTATGGATTGAATTCTCTCATCCGACACACATCTTCAAAAACAGGCAAAGATATACAAATGCACACTACAATCCAACATATGCACAACCGTCTCCGACATAGACATGCTCAGTCAGAGAACAGCATGGTACGGAGTAAAAGAATAGCAGGATTGCAAGCTGGTAACGTGCAAGGTCCTTCTGCTGCTCACTGGGGGGGGGGGGGGGGGGTGACTCAAACCTTCTGTTTGAAACAAAGAGCTGTGAGGCGGAGAATCTGTGCCATCACCCAGGGCAAGCCATTTTCAATCAAATGACCGTATTATGTTTGAACAAATAGCCCAAAACACCTGTCATTTAAACACCGCTTTAACTATGGCTGCGATAAACGGGTATTGGCAGGGGTCTAGGAAAAATCATGCAAACATACAGAGAGGATATAGTTGTCAGAAAACTAAATTAAACCTAATTGTTCTGTTATAGATTACATCTTTCTCTAATCTGTTTAAATGTTGTGGGTGGCATTGCTGTAATCACGTTGGCATCTACACCCGTAGGTTTGAAATGGAGCTAAGTTTGTGCTAAACAAATATTACACATGTTCCATTAAAACCTGCACAGTAACATCTTTAAGAGGATGGGAAAAGATGAGATAAGTAACAAAACACCAATGGCTTTTTTTATTGTAGTTTCCCATATGATATATTTTTGTTTTTGTATTAATTATATTCCTTATTTAATCCAGATTTATGTTGAAAACCCCCAACACATTTTTGCTTTGCTCTGTGGGGAATTTTTAGTGTATCAAAGCTATTTAAATGTAAAAAAAAAAATCACATTAATCACTCAGTATTTTCCCTTTTATCCTCGAATATTGTATTGAGTTATAAATAGGTTGATAGGTCACCTGGCTGCTATCTCAGAACTGTTGTTGTGAGATAGAGATGAGATACACTGGATGTGTATTTTGTACATTTTGTCATTTCTACTTGTATCTTTAATATTTGTATGCATGCTTCTTAATTAATATACATCTATCTTTGGCTCTTTACTTGCTGTAACAAATGTACCTTTCCCCTCTGTGGGATGAATAAAGTTATTCTGATCCAATTTCTACTTTTATTTTATAAAATTATTTTATTTTTATTTCCTTCCCGAAATCAATTCAGGTGTTGGACCTGGGATGTACAAATCAATACAAGGGCTCTCTTTTCCACAGATTTAAATTCTGCATACCGAAATAAATGGAACTAATCGTCATCATTTTATATAAGGCAACAATAGGCCATGACACTTTTTAGTCGATAAGATTTTCCGCATCTTTTTGTGTTAACTTAAAATAGAATTAACTGTTTATTGACGTAAAATAAAAGCAGTCCACTTTCTGATCTATTTTCATCCTCGCTGTAATATACCAAGCTGATAAGTAATTACATGTATTTGCACATAGAGCTCATAAAAAAAATCTGTTCACCAACACATGAATTAAACTCTTTTTCAGTCATTTTCATACCAAAAAGTCATTCAAAGTGTGTCACAAGGTACAAAGCTTTTTTAATAAGATATAATAAAAATAGCAACATATGAAGCTCAGAAGCAAGATTACAGGTTCACCTTGCTCAGGCAATGTTCCATTCAGCAGGAATACAATGTTACCCGATTAAATAAAAATCTTACAAATTACCATACGTTGCTGCAGAGCACATTTTTCAGCAGCTGAATTTTTCCCAAGAGTGCAATCCAAGCCAATGACAACTAAGTGTGTCCTATTGGCCCAGAGGCACTGAGGTGTTTAGTTTGGTTTTAAGACCCACACTCATTCACTCACATAATCACACATACACACACACACTGCTCCTGCACGGCACTGCTTCTCATACATGTGACTGTACTGTACACGTAGTCAATCTCTGTCTTATTACTGCTCATGGATAATGGCTTTCTCGCTACTCTGTATTATGCTGAGATGAGAGATGCTGTGGAAGGAACAAAAGTGGGTGATACATGATTGAGCCTTTGACTTTGCCAACACAGCGGTAGGGCTTTGTTTTGACTAACTCTCTCAGCTGGGCCTACTCTCTGCTGGTGTAGCTGGTGAAATATTCATCCCCCATAAGGCTCTGGGAGCACTATGGCATACAACAGGGTTACGGTATGTCCTTCAATTTGCCATTTACCTGTGTCGTTCATGCACAGTGATTCAAGCAAAGATACAAGAAGGATAATGGGCCGTATAGAGGACATTCAAGGTCAAACACTTCATAGGAATTCTGATAAGGTGTGACATTTAAAACATATTCTGTGGATCACTACCATGACATAAAGATTGAATGTCAGCTTTAAAAATGGAATAAAGCGAATTTCTGATGTTATTCTATATCTTTAGTTATTGTCTACAAATCCTATGATAAGACCATAAACAACAACATTTGAGTTTATCTCAATACCTCCCTATACTGTGAGTGGACAATTTGTTTTGATCTAATCAAAATCTGAATTAGTCCCACAGTGGGGACAACAAATGTAAAAAAAAGTGTTTTATTGAAGAAAGAAAATACAGAATGATTTGCCTTAACAGCAGGGGGTTGTGATTTTTCTGCAAGGGAGACAATAAAGCTCTATCTTATCTTAAGTGTTACAAAAACATCAAGTGTAATATTCCCTCTTCCACCGATGTATTTTGTAGAGATCACAGCTTTACTTTGCAAAACAGACATAACACCACTAAATTATATCTGCCATCAATGTCATGGCTCATACATTTTGTTGCCAGGTTAATGTGAATTTAAATGGGTCGATATGCGCTTCACCCGCTTAATCACACCCCCTGATTTGATTTTGTATCTCCTTCGGTGAGCTAATATTCCAGAGATTAAAATTTCATGTGGAGCTCAAATCAAAAATTCATTATTAACATGGAAGACGGGCACACCCGCCTTACCCCTGAGCCGGAGCAAAAGGAGACTAAACTCATGCATGCATAGTGTAAGTGGGAAGGGACACATGCATGCGAAGACACTTTTTGCTACGCTCCCCGAGGACTTCAAGTCCAATTTATCCCGCCTTTGTAGAAATATTGAGGAATTCCCTTATAAGCTGTGGTTATGTCCTCGGCTGTGCTCCCTCGGCTAAGGAGTATACAACATTCACAAATGTCTTCCCGGTTTCATAATACATTTTCATCACCGTAACCTTCATATTTTTCCATTACGATGTTTGCAACAACAGCTCATTGTGTTGTCGCCAGGGTAAATGCATTTTTCCGTCTTATGCATCATTCATGATATCATTTCTGAGATTGAATTCCTCCTGGCTGACATCATGTGGAGGCGGAGGGTGCCGGTGATGCTTTTGGATAGAAAGTAGGGGGTGTTTAAAGGAAACGGGGGCTGTTTCATTTCCAACATTGACCAACGTGAGGATCTCCTTCACTGAACAGAAAACCCAGTAAATCTTTAGATCACGAAACCATGTTTACTTTATAGAAGAGATCTCACACATTGCTTTACTTTATCTTTTAACTGTTTTTTTTCCAAATCACTATTTTGCTGATCCACTAATTATTGTCCACATAGTTAAAAGCACCTGATCATTTACTTTGGGCGCAGATGACGTAGAAAAGCAAACTGAACACACAGTATGACATCCTGCCATGTAGTGTAATCCTTGTAGAGGGCAATATGCCAAAATAAGCCCTTGATATTTGGTGAAGGCTTCCCCCCGTCACCCAAGAAACATCAATTAAGTCTCCGGAGAGCGATTGCTATTTTAACACGTCAGTGGTGTTCTGCACGTTTCTTTGCACGCTGGCTTTGTACAAATAATGCTGGCAAAAGTAAAAATGTGCTTCTGTTAGGGCACATTGATTTCAAAGTGGGGCATGCGAAGATGATTGTGCACTGGCGATGCCACTCACGTTAGGTCAGACCTTTCCATTCAGCTATTGTTTTCGGAGGAGTGGTAATTTTGATTCTTGAACTATAAAGGGTAATGTATGAGTGCCCAATGCAGGTACTCACAATAGTTCTACAAACAAAAAAGTATGAACAATAGAACAAAGAGCTAGGAATTGTCTTTGTTCCCTCACTCAAAACGGTTACATTTAAATTGGTGGACCCCTCATTGTTTGTCTATGTTATTAAAGTCAATGGATCTGGACACACATGCACTTTGAAAGGATCTCCCTAAACCTTAGTTTACCACAAAATACAAAAAAATGTATACAGAGTGTATTTAGGTGTAAAAAACACATACAATTAAATGACGAAAGGATCTTCAGCGTATTAACTGAATTGATGATCAGAAAAGTCAAAGTCAGCTTTAACCATTCCATGAGGCAGCAATATGAAGAAATTAACAACAATCTACAAAACCTTTAAACATCACTACTTGCAGGGTCACAGTGTGTAAAGTGGATTTACATGCCAGGACTTCACCACTGTCTGCGTTTGCTCTGCAGTAAAAATGTAAACGATTGCATCCCACCTATGGAAGGGGGCCCTGATGGTCAAACTGTGGGGTTGCACACGAAAAAAAGGATACGAACTACCTCTCTATGTTCCCAAGATCACAAATATGCTTCACATTGACCTATGCTCTAAAGAACTCCTGAACAGCCCATGTGTCTCCAACATGCTCCTCTTCACTTCAGAGACGGTCCGTTTGAATGCATGCTGTTCCCAGAGCAGCGCCACATACGATCCTCAGAGCTGCCCTCAGAGGGGTTCATCGCATCATAAAGTCGTCATGCATGTTAACTCCACGGTGCAAGGGTCAAATGAGCCATAGCTGTGGATGTTAAGTGACTTCAAAAGGCAGCATACATATGAGCCCTCCCCCAGCCTCTCTGCGCAGTGTGAAGAATGTGTTTACCAGACAGGCTGGGTCAGAGGATCCCAGTTTACAGACAGGGAGGAAGGCTAAGTCACATGCATGCACTTCAGGATGGATGAAATACTTCACATGCTCAAAAGCTTTACAAAGGTGCAAGCACTTGCACACAATAGCATGGACTCCCAGACCAATCTAGTTAAAAAGGCGGACACATACTGAGACTCAGTGTTAGGATGAGAGGATGTGTGAGCCTTTCAGCGCAGTGCTACAGCATCACGAGAAACCAACAGTGACAATCCCTTTGTTTCTCTCAACACTCCATCACCTGATCTCCAAATGAGGAACAATGCAATTTTCGCTTATGAATCTACTGCAAAGCAAATAGCATACGCTGTTTGCCTCCTCCACAAACACACCCTGAATAACTACCCAGGGTCATGGACTCATTTGTTATTCCTTAATGTGCCACTGCTCACCAGGGAGCACTAAGGCTGCCACGTGAAACTACACTGCGCTGCGAGCGTCATATGTCTAACTGCAGCAGAAATACCTCGCCTCAGCTCCCTCACATCTGCGGAGGAGCAATGGCAACACGGTGGAGGCGAGAGCGGCGGAGATATTGAAATATATATTAAAGAATTATTTCTCAATGGAAAACAGCAACAGCAAAAGTAATAAAAAAGCAATAATGGAAGTGTTGTGCGGGGAAAGCCACTCAGAAGAAATCAACATTTATGTGACATCAGTCAGGTTCAGTGGTGGAACCGATGCAATGATTTTCAATTACAAAACACTGATGTGCAGTATTAGTTTCTTCCCGTTACAAAACACAGGTTGTTTACGCTGCTATGAATCAGGTTCTCTATTAAATAAATAGTGATAAAAAAGCTAGATAAAAAAACATGTATAAATACATACTTCACACTCTAAAACGTATACTTCTTTGTGCCTTCAGACACAGTATCACGCAGATTGAATTGTTCTTACTGCATGATAACTGCAGTACTATATGTTCGATGTCATGTTGAATTGCTCCTCCTTGTATGATTTCATGAAATGTAGAGGCAACAAAATCTAGTTTTATGGCAAATCAATTTCAACATGCACACGATACCATCTAATGTGGTTTTGCTATACATGTATCCGTTTGTGGCAAAATGCTTGAAAAATAAAAAATGTGTTTTATTGGAACATTAAAGAAACCTGACAGACCTCCACGTAATTACACTCCATCCTTCTGTTCTACCCAGAAGCCTTTCTGTTTCCCGTCTGTGGACAGCTGCCTCTGGGCCCTTGTTAATATGCATACGTTTACATCTGGACTTCAACTAAAATATTTCCATTATGATGAAGTGTTGTGTAAACAATACAGTGGGGACAGAATTATAATCAATGTTATAAGTATAACTGAGCCCAACATATATATGTTGAGGGAGGCTCAATTTGTTTGAACTTAAATGAATGAATTCAGGTACTATTATTAGTGTAGTGTCTTTTATTCTTTTTAAATACATATGAATGTGCTTGCGTGCTGATACAGATTATTCAGTTATTTGATAGCAGGTATTACAGTAAGTGCAATGCGTTACTATTAGCAAGCTTTTAGTTAGTGTTGTTGCTCATCTGTATTACTTAACATTTCAGATAAGAAATACATTTACATATAAAGTCATATTATCAATAATTCCTTGTAGGACATGTGTTTTTTAAAGATTAAACATCAGTGAAGGGAAATGCCTCTTAGCAAAATATGGCGCCAACTACCAAATCCCCATACAGTATAGACAATAAAACGGAATTGCTCCCAACGGGCAACCATTAAAATGAACAGAACATATTTCTGCGGTCATTTTCCACTGCTGTAAGTGATGCTGTTGACCCATCAAAAACAGTAGAGTCAGGTTCCAAACCCAAACCCAATCCCCACGGTGTTAATTTCAGTGAGGGTGTCATTAGCAATACATGAGCTATATTGTAGTGAAGGCTGCTTGTTACAGTCTAATTCTCACCCTAAATCGCCCGCAAGAGGGGCGGTTCAGCAGGAGATAATGTGTTTGTTATGGACGCTAATGATACGGCGGAAGCAAACTAACGACCCACCCTTGGTGCCCCACCGAGTTCAGCGGCTTCATCACTCCTATTCTATGAAAACTTGGGAAACACCTAAAGGGTTTCCTCTTTATGGTCCTCAATGGCGGAAGAGAGAGAGAAACAAAACTAAAAGAAAGGAGGAAAGAGAAGTCTGCATTCTTGCCTAGAAGTTGGTAAAGTTATGAAGGGAGAAGGCACATGAGAGGAATACAGAAAGAGTACAAAAAGGGATAAAAAAGCCACAAGGGCCATAATAAAAATCTAATAAAAACAATAACAACTGCCCTAGTGCTTTAATGATGCTCAGGTGGAGTTGGGATGGGGTGCAAAAGTCTGTAAACACCAAAAGTGCAGTGGTGACACAATGCTGTAACTTACTGGACTCGTGAATGCATGCTTTACATCTGTGACTGAAGTTCAAAAGCTTTGAGCTACGTATATGAACAGCATCTTGAATACAAGAGGATATTCAGATAAACAATTATGAATGAACAGTATTCCATGTGCAACATTTGACTTAACTGCTTCAATCATATGACCATCATCGAGATACTTAAACATCTTGAAATATTTTTGTCATGTAATATATGTATTATTCTTTGCATCTGAATTGAGAATGAGACAATATATACAAAAGACGACACATTGAATTACCCTGAAGAAATCTTGCCTCTTGGATATTTGTGTTTATGAACGCATGTCACGTTCCCTGTGTATCCTGTGTACACATCCTCAGAAATAAACGCTTCGTACCAACACGATGTAATCAAGCCTGTGAACAGAGGGGGCAGGATGTAGAATAAAGTCAGCAGCAGACTCTGAACAAACGGCATCAACAATCTACAAAAGGTTTGAAGAAAGTTATTTCTGATGTGATCTCAAACCTATGGACAATACAGTAACCTCAATAGTTCTTAAGGAATATAACGATGCCTAGTGCTTTCACCTTTGAATCACTCAGGTAAACAACGAGGCAGCGGGCACCGTGCATGACCCTGTGATGAGCTCATAGGGAGGGTGGAGCTTTTTAAACAGCTCACTTCCTCTTTGGAGGCTGTCAATAGACGGTGGCTGATGTCTCTGCTCCAACTCGGATGATTAAAGTGCAATCTGTTGAATGCGACCACGTGAAATGTTATCTCGCGCATATAAAAAATAACTGCGTCTGAAGCCCTGATATCACAAGTCATAAGTGTCGGCTCAGGATAATAAGAGGTAGATGGATGAGAGATGGTTTCTGGGTAATGGGAGAAGGTGTCCCTGCATGGTTGCTAAGCCAAAAGCATGGAAGAGTGGAGACAGATGTCACCTGGGTGTCGGCAGCAGTGACGGGGACATCAGTGTGCACATGATGAGTCTTGAGAAACAGAGACAAATAAATGGAGAGAAGCATCTCTGCAAGATGGAAGAGGGTCACCTTAACCAGAGGTCATCATGGAACATCGAGGGGACTTTAAATAAAGCAGTCATCTGATGTCAACACCTGCTTTATGTCTCCATAATTAACAGCCACACGTGTCCCTGAAGGTCTCAGCGTTTCCATAATCCTATCATATTTATCATTGCTATTCAAGAGGACCTTCTACAAGGAAAGGAAATGTCCTTGTGTTAAGGGGCAATGATGTTCTGTCTGACTTAAGTTCATAGAAAATAACAACAGCGCCCAAGGAAGAGATGTCATAGCCCATTGCACAAGACTGCACAAGAATCACTCCGACGAAACACGAGCCTCCTCTATAAATCCTTCAACAAACCGTCTTGGCTCATCAGTGTGTTATCTGGATGGCATCTAATGAGCTCTTAATTTGAGAGTGCCTGCATCATTAACAGGGCCCGCCGTTTGATGCCGCTGCTGTCACATAACTCTTTCATCCTAACATGAAGCTGTGTGTGTGTCCGTACGTACGCACGCGTATATTAAAGGATCTTTTTCACATTATGTTCCGAGTGTAACAAACACGATGGGAGAAATGTATGTGATATAGAATATTGAAGAAAAGTAAATGTAGTGAATGAATTATACTACGCTGTAAAGTGTTTAGGCAATGGTTGGAAAGGAGGTTTTTGGAGCGAGGAGCAGAGATGAAGACCGGCAGGAAGAGAATTAGAAAGAGTTACAGGGGGAGAAATGTGTTTCTGCTCACAAAAAAGTCTTACAAACGGGGCAGTCCATCGCCATGGCATCTCCCCTGGTCAGTCGCCTGTAAAAACAAATCTCGATGACCCGCAGCACTGGCAGCTGCCAGCGCATGAACGGTTTCATTCTGTGTGATGATATCTGAGATTTCTACGGAGGCCTGCAGGTGTCAAACATGACTTCAGACAGGGTGGAGGGATTTGTTATGAGATGTCCTTTTACAAGACAAACCAAGGGGATTAGTTTCATCACGTCATAGTGTGATTAACAACACGCCTGTTCCTCCATTAGTCTGACCTTGTTAAGTGTGTGCTGCCTGATTGCACGGTCTGTCACGAGCATGTGTTTCCACACTTACCGACTAGCGATAAGTGTGGATTTGGTCAAACAGCGATTTGTTTGACTAAAATCTTCGCAGCTGTTTCTGCGAAGCACCTTTTGTTGTTGTCGCCATTGGATTCACCTTAAGGCTCCTACACATGCATTCCTGCTCTGTTCAATGTGACGGCTCGCCATGTTCTTCTCTCTTTCTCTGCCTCTTTCTCCCTTCTCTCACTCACATCCCTGGCTGCTATAATTAGAGTAATTGGAATCAGATGATGTTGGCTTAATTGGAAAGGAATGCAGACGGGGCTAGGGGGCTTTTCCACACGGAGAGTCCACTAGTCAGTAGGGAGGCATGGTGAGGACGAGGTCCGCAGTCACGCATTTGGTTGCTTTGGCTTTAATGAAGTTGGCCTTGTAAACACACAAACAAATGATATGGGGTAGAGTCCTGTTGCATGTTGGCAATACTAAAAGTATGATGTCAGGTGAGGTAATACACGAGATCAGAGTTTAGCAACATTTTCAAATTACCGGGGCATGATCTATAAACAGTAATGAGTCAAAGTTGAATTTCAATCTCATCATTTGACGGTAGCTTGGGATTTGGGCTGAGCGGCGCACACACATTTCATATCGAGGGTCGGGGAGCCACAGGGTGATAACGATACATATTTCATGATGGAAGTTGGATACACACTTCCAACAAAGGGCCGAAATATTAAAGGTTAGAATCCATCGGTAAGAGGGCAAGTTTCATTTAAACTGTGCCAGAAGCAAATTCTCCGTCCAACTTGAAAGAGACTGTGAGAGAGGGTGAAAGAGAATGAGAGACAGAGAGAGATAGAGGATGGCTGGTTTCATTCTACTGAAAGTCACAGTTGAAAGTCAGCCTGATTGTTTGCTGTTTGTGCGCTGTGGCGTGGGAAGAGTATTAGATTTCCTGCAGGCACTGGCAGCTTAATGAAGGGAAGAGACACACACCCATTTCAAGAGCTGAGACTTCCTCATCAAACGCTGCAGTTGGCCTCCTTATCAAAGGAGGGCACTGTTACCCATAATGCCTGTGTACTTTTTTTTGCAGCGAGTGTGTTTGTGTATGTGGTCTTTGTTTATCTAGTTAGAGCTGGAACTGCAGGAAGTCAACAGAGGTTGATTTCATTATCCTGGACATCTCGTCTACTCTGCACATCTTATTTTCTACCACCGGAGTTCGCGCCACGTGTCTGGCAAGCCTAATAGAGGGGCCCGTTTGTCAAGTTCAAGCTCTCCATCTCATTACCCTTAACATGGGGGTGTTAACCAGGGAAGGTTTGGAGAAAACTGTAAGCATGCCTCCATCTCTGTGTCTCTAGCATTCGATCTTTCTGTCCATGTGAGTATGCAGCGCTTTTGTTTTGCCTGCCGCGTGCTGCCGGACTGCTCAGAGCCTTTGTCTTCCTGCGATGCTCCACAGATTTCAGTTCGTTACAGAGCGTAATTAGCGTGGCGCGAGCGGGCTCCCCAGCCGACACACAAAACTCATTAAATTCCACGAGCCTGCTTTTTTGCTGGCACGCTCTCCTCGGCCCATATTAATCTTCCTTCCAACCCAAACTTTAATTCTATGAGAAAATGTTTATGGGGGGGAATATCTGCTTCCGCCTTCACATGCAATAACATTTGTTTTTCACTAATTGCGGTTGTGTAATGTTCTGAGCCAAGGTCAGATGTTATGAGACTGGCTAATCAGATGCAAGGTGCCACGGTGCTTCCCTGGTCAAAGATGAGACCTTTCTCTCTGACCCTCTCTCCGTCTTTGTCTCTCTATGTGCCTGCATCACCAGACAATGACGAGACTCATTTCCAGACTCCCTCCCTCACTACTAACAGGGCCACACAAACAAGGTCATTCAGACTGCTGTAAGAGGAAGATGTATCATTTACTAGAAGATGGATGACATGATGTCTCCACAAAAAGCTTTTATTTTGACCAGAAGTATTACTGCAACCCTCCAGCTGTCTTTCCCCCTCCCTCTAATTGAACAAGGAGGCAAACGACAACTGCCACTTGTGCTGCAAAGGAAATTGCCTCTTCAGTACCGCGAAAAATACACAAATCATTGTTGAAAATGGGTGTGTTTGTTCAACAACCTGCTGTTAGAGGGCTGGAGACAGATTGGAGATGGGCATCCTTGATTACTTATCTGGCCAGTGGTGCAAAGGGCAGTGAACCTCCTCCATTATCTGCCATGAAGTTCCTATTTAGCTCTATCATACTTCACATGTATTTTAACAGACTCCAAAAGGTTGTTCGCAGACCTGACAGCACAGAGTGAAATATATTGTCTTTTTATTGTGGATGTATGGTTTTCTTGATATTCTTCCAGCACAAGCAATGTGACCTCTTTGGTCAGGACTGAAATATCTCAACAACTGTTGGATGTTCATATTGTTAGTTCGGAAATATAGTGATTTTATGGGAATTACACTCTTTTTTTGGAGTCAAAACCATTAGGACAGATTTTTGTAATGTTTTTGGTGTAGTCTGAAGTTACAGTATGTCAAAGAGCAATATTAGACTGTTGGCTCAACTGTTGAGGTTTAATTGGATCAAAATACAAATGTATGGTTCTATAAGAACCCAGGAATTGAGAAATAGTAAGCGAGATAATTCCAAAGAACAACATTATGATAATTATTAGATACACCTTATATAACTGCCCATACAACTGTGATAAACATGTCACAGATACAGGTGTGCTATTATATGTCTGGCTGTAATAGAAGCAAGTACATAAAACAAGTGCATTTAAAGATGTTTGTGATGTGATGCGATATTAGTAAAAAGTAGATTCTGAGAGCCAGTGCAGAGCAACACAGAACAGTACAGTACAGCGTTGTGTGTGGTATTGTAAGTAGCTTTGGATAAAAGCGTCAGCTAAATGCAATGTAATGTAATGTAATGTATGACTTTCAGGTGTACATCAGTGCAGCTGAGGTATAAAGAGCAGTGATGTAGCGGGGCAGACTGACAGCTCCTGCAGAGCTCCCGTGGGTCCAACACCTGCCAGATGCAGCGGGATGTGAGCGGGTGACGGCAGGGTATCAGAACCCTCATCCCACCCTCAGCCATCCCAGACAGAAAGACCTCACCAGGGCAGGCAGAGAGACAGCTACCACTGGGACTTTCACCTCACTGCCTAGCAATAATGCAACCTACTTGATGGGTGCCCAGCTGCATTACCTTGACATTTGCTTGTGCACGTCATGTCAGTTGGCAGAGGATATAATCATATGAACAACGTGTTGGGAAAATACTGAATGTACTCTTCCAATATCAGAGAAGCACATGATAAGGCCCAACTGTAGCTGCGTATATGACAGGATGTATGATTAACCAGAAGAGCGTCAGGACACACTGTTGTAGGTATTTGATAGCGATGTGACAGCGGTTAACATGATTCAGCCTCTATGGAGATAGATATATGACAAGCATGATCATTTCTGACGTGGGTCTTAGCTAATCTAAACTAAACATTGAATACTGCTTTGAACCGGTATTCCTCCATCTTGTGACTGTGTAACTCCCTCTCTTGTATACAGTATAAGCATGTGAAGGACACTGTTCAGGAACTACTGTAGTTGTACCATATGCTCTGTATATGATGACTACTTTCATTCTTGCAAGGATAATACAATTCATTATCCTTGCAAGAATGAAAGTAGTCATCACATACAGTTGTAAGATGTTTAAAAGTTAATTAAACATAATATATATTTAAATGCATTTCAAAGAAGTTGTGTTGCGTTGTGTTGGAGTTTGTGTTGTTCTACATTTTGACACCAAGATTTTCTGATTTTACTGCAAATGTATATCGGTTCCAAATACCGGTTATCGGTCTCCTTGATTACTAATAATCGGTATCGGTCTTGAAAAAGCCATATCGGTCGATCCCTATAATAAATACATGTATCCTGATATTGAAGCTCAAGCCAGTGACGAGTGATATTTTTCTAACATAATACCATCACAATAGGCTTTCAATAGGCTATACATTTTTTTTCTTTAAAAATCACATTATCTTTTCATCACAGAGATAATGAGTTTTTAATTAGCCATAGAATTATCTGCATCGTGAGCGGTGACCTTGAGAGGGCAGAGGCTGATAACAGAGTTGAAAAATGAAGTTGGGTTAAGAACGGAATGGAGGAGCAGAAAGTAAACACTGCTTAACAATGTATGCAATGTTCAGAACAGCCTATTATTATCTAAATCTACATCAATGGAGACATCAAAGCGTATGTCTAAGAAAAAAGAAGTCCAGACTCCGGGATATGAACTTACAAAGCTCCCACGAGTCCTGTTCTAACGTCAAGTCCACTCAGTCCCATTAGCAAACTGCAGGTTTTGCTAATGTCTGAAGCTATCCAGGCAGGTAGCAGTCCCCAGTTATGATAATGGTTTCATCCAACTCTTTGAAGCCACACTGTCCGTAATGGCATCTGAAGAGAGCGATTGTGGGGTACAACCCTCCGGGGGCTCATTAGCGAGGAGCTATTTTAAGAAAGGCCGTGTATGGGAGAATGCAAGGAGAAATAGCGTGCTTTTTTTGGTTTTCGCTGACATGTTTTCTCTTATTTCTGTTTTCCTGTCCAAATACACAAGAGTGTTGGGCTGTAAATGGGCATTCTGGGACAAACTGGTGGACTGCGCTTTTTGTGGGCAGCAGTAGTTGGCAGGGATGCCGGAGAGCTGAAGTAGCACCATGAGCCACAGGAGGGAAGCCTGGATAGAACGAATGTGATGTGTTGGCAGGGCGCAAAGGAGACACAAAGAGAGAGAGAGAGAGAGAGAGATATAGAGAGAGGGAGAGAGAGATATAGAGAGGGAAGGGGGATAGCCATAGGAAGCCTTCTCTGAGCTCGACCAGAAGCGCACTGCAGGATTCTGAGCAGGGGGCCATCAGGGATGTGCTGGGATGGCACATGCTGACAAGTACATCAGCCTTTGACTACTGCTACGTCAATCTGATGTGTGATGACACTGTAACCATGACAGGGGGCTGCTGCCTGCCCGCAAAGGACAAATACATTTTGAAATATCTTCCAGTTTTCGAATGCACCTCAACAAATTAGATAAGAGAACCTTTAGAGCTCAGAAACATTGGTTTATCCTCACATGTAGCGGAAACATGGTCAATTTACCTCACATCATGTGGAGCATGCTATAACTGGAGGGAAACCCCATACAATTCTATTCCGCCCATAATTGGCACCATTGTGCACAATGTCTAACAAAGAAATGACCAAATATAAAAATAGCATTTGAATTACTGTTCAAACAGCAGGAATATAGTTCAGTCAAATATCACTCAATGCAATTTTGATACCGTTTTTTGCCAGATATGTGTCAAAATATTTCATCAACTTCAATTGACCCAAATCCATACTAAAAGAGATTCATGAATCCATTCTTCATCTCCATTTTGTCACATAGGAAGTGAAAATAAAGGAAAGTCAGCAGCGCAGAAAGCACCAGAGTGTGAGGTGTCCGTTAACTGGAAGATCTCTTCCTCTAAAAAGACCCCCAGCATTTACATTCCCCTAAACCCCTGCCTTTCAAGCCAAGCCTGCTTTCAATATCAAAGCTGCTTTTGAGAGCCTCTGGTGGAATGATAACAGAGAGAAGGGGACTTTAGCGAAAGAATGTAAGATCTTGAAAAGAGAGAGAGATGAGGAGAAAAGAGGAAGAGAGACAGAGGGGGAGGGTGGGAGCCGGGAAGACAGCATATCAATCGCCCATCAATCAAGTATTCTGAAGTGAGGTGTTTTTTTGTTCTCCTTCGTTTTTTTAAAGAAGCAGGGAAATGTGAACATGATGCCAGGAACGTGATAAAACATCATTAGGCATCCGTGAAAGATGCTGAGAGTTTGTGGTGACAACAGGATCCATCTGTCAGATATGGTGAGGATTACACACACAGCAGCAGTATGAAATGACTTGTTAAAGGAAGACGGAGGCCTCTCTTTTCTTTTTCCGTCTCCTGGATGACATGTGTGTGGGCTTGCATGTGTACAAGTGTGTGTTTGAACATCACTGCGCTGATATGTGTCGTGCGTGTTGCAGGAACGCGTGCCAGCGAGTGCACCTGGAAGCGGTTGGAGATAAACTGAGGCTGTTGGGGATTACTTGGGACAGTGCAACATGCATGCCAATCTGTGTACACATGTAGGCATTTGTGTGTGAGTGTTTGAGTGAAAGTGTGTGGTCTGCACACCTTCGTTTATATGTGCATCTGTTGAGGTATTAAAATACACATGTAAAGAATACAAAATAGGCACATAACGTTCACCAGAACACAGAGTAATTGCAGGCTGTTAATAACATAAAGCACTGACAGCATTCCAGTGAAGACTTGTTATTTTTGATGGGGCCAGACGTTAAAAAAAAGTATGGAAATAATGTTAACCACCTCTATTGATGAAAGGGAATTTAGCTCTGCATCATATTAGAAAGGTAACGTAATTATTCAGCCATTTGGTGCCCTTTCTCTCTGTTTCCTCTGACTCGGATGCAGACCAGGCGACGGCTGCTAAACAAAAGCCACGATGCAACCATGTGGCTTTGTTTTGTAATTTTGGTTCTGGTTTGTTCTAATCCACTTTGTTCTACTCGGTCCTGTCCAATCTGATCATGTTTTGCTTCAATCCAGCATACGTCTCTGCTGGAACACTTCAAATCATCTTTGTATTTACAGCCCAAAATCTCTGTGGACTTTACAGAACAAGAAAACAGCTTGGACCCAAATGAAAAAAGAAAACTAAACATGATCAAGACAGAGGAAGCGAACAGACTCATATTATTACACTTTAGTTGTAACTGTGATAACAATAACAACATGGAGTGACATTTTGAACGTTTTTAGCATATCATTTACACATCCAGCTGATATACGTTTCATTAGCATTACTTTTCCGGTTTCTGGCTGAGGGAATCAAGTACAAAAACCTAAACATAAGTACATAAGTGAAACCATCTTAGTAGTATGTGTGTGTTTTCTGCGGTGTGACCTCTGTTGCACTCTTGGCATCAGGGGGCAGAAGGGAGGAAATGTGTCCGCTCTCCCCGTCTCCCCCCATTCTTCTCATCATCACTCACTCCCATGTTGTAAGCATCACCCAGGTTGCACCATCAGTCTGGGGAGACCATTTTCAACATGTTGGGAGGGTGCAGACCTTCATCATGGCTATGGGGTCCATTTCCCCAGACAGTTGTTCTAATGACTAAGGTGTGTGTTCATGAGCTTTAAGTAATAATGCTGGAAGCTACAAAGGGGAGTTGTTGTTCCCATTAGGGACCAACCTTTCCAGATATATATTGCAAATTCCTCACCTCACAATGTCAGCAAATGTTAAACATCAAATGTGTATTTGCCTGCTGATTCTGAAATGATACAAAAGGTCTTCCTTGGCCCATGGTACAGCCTTTCGCCAAGTTTCGTGAAAATCGAGCCAGAATTCTTTCAGTAATCATGCCGACAGAATAACAAGGGGCAAACAAAAGAAATCCTAAACGGAGATAACAATAGGGCATGCCTAAACACAACAAGAGTAGACAGAAGAACAATTATGAATAGATATAAATGTCATGTGTCAGCAGTTTGCCTTTGTCTTTTATACCCAAAATGTAGCCCACTGCTTTTAAAACCATCCTCTCCCCCTGGAGAGTTCTAGATGAGACCACCACACAGATAATGACTTCTCCTGCCTCTCTGTTTCTTTCTACACTCTGTTATAACAGTTCCTGTTCCACCAAAGGTGGGTTGACCCCAGCGTGGTCCCTGGCTTCCTGGATACTTCCTGGAAAGCCCTGGATAACCAGACAGGTCTGAAGTGCTCCCTTGCGGGGGGGGGGCATAGCACACCATGTAGGGCTTGTCTTACACCCAGCTCTTTGAGATGCTTTCTGGAGCATTTTGGAGGCAAACCTGTACAAAAAGCCTTCCTCTACACTTGAAAAGGACTTATTGTCTCTTTCACTTCCTTAAAAACGTTCTGTAATTTTCTTTCTACCCCTCTGTTTTGCTTTTTTTCGCCCTGACCTTGAGACATGTTGATGCGTACTCTAATGCTGCAGGGACTTAACATCTGACTTTAAGCTCAGACTACTTCAACTTCTGTTTTTCTCCACCTAACATCTACTGCTCCCCCTGCACACACACACACACACACACACACACACACACACACACACACACACACACACACACACACACACACACACACACACACACACACACACACACACACACACACACACACACACACACACACACACACACACACACACACACACACACACACACACACACACACACACACACACACACACACACACACACACACACACACACACACACACACACTGTCAGCAGACAAGGAGGGAAAACCACTTGAAGTCTGTCAATTTTCTGCAAAAAACACAAACAACAAACAGAGTAACAGAAGCAGACACAGCTCCTCCTGAAGCAAAGCAATGGCAATTTTCTTCTTTTGTGTTTCTGACAGGCTGTATACCCAGGAGGGGAGAACATGGAGCTTTTCCTTTGGGAGAGAGTTAACTACATGGTGATGGCTTTTCAAATGGAGGGGAGGCTTGGCATGTGCCACTGTAAACAAGCTGAAATGCTGGGAAGTTCAGAGAGTGAGCTGCGCCCTGAGTAAAGTTGCTCCAAAATGACACACTGCTTTTGATGTGCTGGCCAAGTTTGTATTTTCAACCATTACAACACTTACCCAGTCAGTGGTACGCAAGCTCACTCACCCACGCAAGAAAACACAGGCACACAGTATCTAAAATGAACAGATGCATGACGTGAAGTCACACTTGCGCAACTGGTGCTGGATGACTTACATTACACATGGTATAGTAAATAAATAAAACGTAGCCCTGCATCACGGTATGGTTTCTGCTTTACCTTTAGTCTGATCAATCAACACTATTCGCAGTCTCGATGTTTGGCCACCACTGGTCTGACATCTTAACTGAGTGTTTTTCCATGGTGACACCAATTCAGGCTGCACTTTTTCCATCTGAGAATGGATGGTAGAGTGTTATAATAGTGACACATTCCATATTACAGCACTGTGTCGAATATTACAAAGTTGGAGTTAAAAACTTTAAGAAAGTAATCAGAAACACAACAAATAATGCTATTGGATCATTGTCCTGATGGAGAAATTCAGCATATATATCACCATGGCAGGTAGCAACCACTCTGGGATTTGCCCAAACTAAACAAGGGGGCTAAGAAAACTGCTGGGGGTTGCATTTAATACGTTTTCTCCACCATCTCCACCATCTCCTTCCATCCACATCCAATTCGCCTCCCCTCTGGCAGTGGGTATATAGAAAACTTGCCTCGACCAAAACATGATGAGCCTACAAATCTCCTGCGGCTGACAGAGGGAGATGTCTGGTGTCCCGTGTAGGAGGAGACCAAGATTTGATTACACTCCGTCACAGAGCTCTTGGATGGAAAACACAGACTTCTGCAAGAGCCAAAATGGCATCTGGGCTGAGAGAACAGGCCTCACACTGTGACTTGGAGCGCAATCCAAAGCATTTCGTGATGGAGAAACCAAGGAACCTTTGGTGCCCTTCAAAGACAGCCCAAAGTGAAACAAACTAAAGAACTGTATATCTCTTTAGCTGGCGGTTTGTAGCCTTATCAGCTCGTGTTTTAATTTGTTAAAGCTTCAAAGCAATGGTTAGGTTTAAGCAATGCATGTGAAATGTTCTATAAAGTCTTACTTTAAGGGCGCTGTGAACGGCAGAGGTGTTTTTTGGTTTTATATCAATCAACAAGTATGAGCCAGAGATACTGAAGCAAAATGAAACCAATAAGAAATGTAAAGTATTACAATAGGTAAATAATCTAACATGGTTATGCAATAAACATGAAGGTTTAGATGTCTTGCACACTGGCTTTAACCACACTTACCTGCCACATTATGGTCTTGCTTAGGACTTAGCCATTCATGTCAAATGAAGATCCCTGCACGCATCACAGGTTCTGATGCATCTGCTTATGGTGCGGCAAGGCGCATTTATTGCATTGAAAAGTATTATTGCATACAATAGCAGCTGTGTGTATTACAGACTATCACCCTGCATTACATAGGACATACCACATTCTCCCTGATAATATGTTTAAAAACACAGAGATTAGCTTGCAAATACCCGTTTTGCAAGCGGAGAAAATTCCTGTTTTGAGAACACGTAATTGATGAAATTAAATATCCACCTAACTTTTGGCACAGATGACTCTTGAGCCACACATTCCTATCTCCTGACATCAGCCCAAAACATATCAGAGAGACATTTAGATCATTGCTGCCTGCTTGTACAGATCTATTCTGGCTGCCACGGGCAGAGCTAAGAGCAGTGGCCATCTGGTTTCCCTGTGTTTACTTCTCTCTGGGTTCAGTTTAAGTAGTGCAGCCAGATTTCACTGGGAGGCACCACAAACAGGCCGGCTTTAAATCTCCACATCCGAGCCTGTCATGGACACATGTGTGCGTGTGTTAGTGTCCATCTGTATGTATTTAGATCACAAGATCCAGTTAGGGACCACGTTTAGCTTTTAGGACAACATAGCCTGTTCTCCTCTGCATGGTTCATTGTCCTGTTAAATTATAACAATTTATTATAACAATTCTGCATTTGCACAAACACATGCATACACAAGTAAATCGTTATTTTCAGCATTGGATTAAGATTGTGGGTTTAAAATCATTCTGGTAATTAAATAGAGTGTTTCCACAGCCAGCCATGTTAGCTGGATTAGCTGGGCTATAGTGTGGATGCCAGGAAGTGAGGGACAAGGTCATCCGGCCAGCCTGACATGTGATGTGATGCCTCTGTCTGACAGTGGATGATACACACACCGAGCTGCCACACTGGGGCAGGTGGGATTAAGATGCAGAGGGATGGAGGAACAGAAGAAAGGGAAAATAATTAAAGATTGAACAAGAAAAATGGCATGTATGGAGGGTTAAAAGAAAATGGTTGATGAACGAATGACACACAATGAGGAAGATTAAGGTTTTGAGGGGTGGGTGGTAGACATTTTCCTAAATGTATAAATAGATAATTAATTAACTATATCGTACAGCCTGAACTCACAGGAGGTAAATACAGCAACAGTGCTGCTTCAGGGGGGTAGGTGCAGCGATATGGTGTAGCAGACTTGGCCCTATGACAAGGTCAGGCATGATAAGAACCTTGACATAATAGAGTGAGGGAAACATCTGATGAATGAACAAATCACAATGCATGACCCTATTGTATAAATGTGTAGAACCCTAGGAGAGCACAACGCTCAATCGTAATGTCAATACTTGTTAAGGCTTATTCACATGCTAGATGTCAATGAGAAAAACATAATACAATACTTTCTGAGTAAAATGGGCTTCTACTAAGAGGTACACTGTGTTCAAATGTTTTGTTTGCGTGCTGCCTGAAGTGTATCTTGTGAGGGGAATGCAAAGCATACAGCCAATCTTGTATCTGTTGAATTTGAATCGAAAGTCTTCATTTTTACGAATACAAGATTATTTCAAAGACAAGAAAAACCTGCCACTTGTCTTCGCTTTAGTCATTATTATTGAGACTGATGGCATACAAATACACGGTTTCCTTGTATTCAGGGGTTTTCTAGGGTGTTAAATCTTTTTTCAACTTTGGGAAAGCACACGGTAAAACATTTTTTTATGAAAATAGCAAGTGACATGGCGCACACAGTGTACTGACAGGAAGACGGTTAACAGAAAAAAAGAGTTTGAGCCACCACAGCAGTACCAGAGGGCCTGGTAAGATGGCATTGGCCACGGAGGCATCATAATTGTTTGGGCATGACGAGTGGAGAACCTGCCAGCCGGCGGATGATGAGGTCATGGGACTGTGGAGCTAGTGGGCAGCCAGTTAGTCATGATGTTGGCTCATCCATCAAAGTTGTTAGGAGAATAAATCTTAACTGACAGCCGTCATAGCACAGCTTGAGCAGTGTGGGGCTGGCCATTACAGTTCAGGCTGTAAGGTGTGTGAGGATTAATGTTTTAAAGCTTTCTGAGCTGCGAGAGTCAGCCTGCTCAGGGATGGTACTATTTTATATGGATAAGTAATTCCAGCTAACAGCAACCATTAAGACTCAGTTTATTTACGGAGAAAAATTAAGATAAGATTAAGAGGCTGCAGCTCCCTCTTTTATAGGACTTTACCATCTGTCTCCTTCTATATCAGTGTCTGTGACACGGTTAATTTTCTTTTCCTCCCAATCTCCCGTTGCCTTTTTGTTGCATGGACGAGCCGTAGGGGCTGCCTCTCTCATATCACCAAACTAATGTTGCTGCCCAGACTTCTAAAACACAGAAAAACGTCAAGACTTAATCGTTTTAAAACTCCACTGTGTGCGGTCCTCTAGTGAGGAGTTCATCAGCTTCTGAGCATTCGAGTGGAGAAAGTATCATTTATAGATGGTGCTTAGGAGACGTCTAAGTCTCCCAAGGCCGTTAAAAGTCTAAACAAAGAAGATGAGGTGCCGATATCCCAAAGGACATTCAGCGCCGGGGCCCTTTTGCACCAGTATGTCATCCTTGCGCAGAGAGTTGTCTGAAAAGGTTGAAAGCTCTAACAGCTCAGACCGGGCTTAGGGAATTGAACTCTCAACCCTTCTGGTAAATGTGTGAAGTATGCAGCACAATGACTGCGGTGTGTTGCCGACCAAAAATGTCACCCTGCCCTTTCCTCTTGTCAGAAGGAGGCTGTCAAGAGGCCTGGGGGCACTTACTAATTACTGTTCCCCGAGCTGGATAGGGGACGTGAAAGGCAACGGTATGCCCTCGTGTGGGAGTATGATGTCTCTTGAATGTTTTTGGGTAAGACTGTGTGTGTGCACTTTTAAATGACAAAGCACTTCTGTAAGGTCAGGCTCAATTGTGTGCCAGCTCCTTTGTGAGATAACAAGCAGATGTGCAACAAACAAGTTAGGCAACAAACCCTCACTGTCTATTACAGAGAGAAGGGAGGTAAGTGGAAGCTAACTAGGTGTTGCGAGATGAGAAAGACTGGAACACACCTGCACAAACTGGCAATTAATTGCCACCCTCAGGCTTAATAAACTCACATTTCACTCGGGTGATTTAATATCGCTTATTCTGTTATCGTAAATTCTTAAATATTTTGGGCCTGAAGGAAATGTTTCCTATATTATTTTATTCAATTTCCCTATTTACCAGCTTAAATGTAGGAACAATCCTTACACTTTTTTAATTTTCAAACTATAGACTCAAAAGGTCTATAAACCCTATAGCTCCCATAACCACAGGGCTTTCGTTGACATTGCGTTTGTCTCTTAAATCTCTAAAATCAAGGTGGTTGCTAAAAAAGAATCTTATGCAGAAGTATGAGATTAACACCAGGCTTGAACAAACGGTTAACTGAATTAAATTGATCTTTCTCTCAACAAATGAAATGATTTGCTGTCTTTGAAAAAAAAGTAGAAAAGTATGAGCGGTAGATGAAATAGTTCTCACAGAGAAAACTGTAAAAATAACATTTATGGGGGGAATTATAAGGATTGGCTGGTGCAGGTTTTAGTCATCCGTCCCAATATTAGGGGCAAAAGCAAATAAACACCTTCAGCTAATAATACACCGACACCACGGGCTACACCTGCTTCAGTATTCACACCGTGCTTCAGACCTCTCTGGCAGAAGTATCGAGTCATCAGCAAGTTATCAGCCTATGTGGACAGAGAGCTTCATTAGCACAAACATTGCACGCCAGCTAACGCAGCATAATTTTACACCCCCGCTCAACCCCTGTGTGTGTGTGCTCCTGTGAATGAGTGTGTGTCATGTGTCTCTAAATGTGTGTGAGTGTGTATGCAGGAATAACATGGATGGATCTGATCTCATCCACTTTTTCATATGTGAAATTATTTTAACCTGGAATAAATATTTAAATATTGAATAAAGGACACTATGTGATACCAGAAAGGATAGGACTTTGGTGGGACACTTTTAGGATATATTTATTTTTGTTTTCATTGTTGGCTGATTACTTAGTCTCAATTAATTCAGAGAGAAATGTTGAAATATGACTGAGTTTGTGTGTGAAAAGCTATGTGGCGCTGAAGTTGGCAGGCCATGTGATTTAGGAGTGTTTGTGTTGTGTGTGTGTGTGTGTGTGTGTGTGTGTGTGTGTGTGTGTGTGTGTGTGTGTGTGTGTGTGTGTGTGTGTGTGTGTGTGTGTGTTAGAGGAGGCCTACTAGTCAGCAGAACAGGGCTGAGGCTCAGTGTTTGTCCCCGCAATGTGTTTAATGGGCCCTCCACACATCACACTTCCCTGGTGAGAATGATGCTAATTACCGTACAGCACCTTGCCACACACTCCTGCTGCCCCCTCACACACACACACACACACACACACACACACACACACACACACACACACACACACACACACACACACACACACACACACACACACACACACACACACACACACACACACACACACACACACACACACACACACACACACACACACACACACACACACACATTTACATTCAAAGTGATGCACACAAACTGCGAGGGAGCCTGCAAAGATCCATGCGAGTAAGCAGGCAGAATGGGAATGCAACCACAAGCAAATAAGCTCACACTGAACTGGACAGATTTAAAACACATGCACACACGCAAAATACACAAATAACAAAAAAGCCTGACACAATAATCAGCACATTTCTGCCCTCAGCGTCTATTCCATTGCTCTCTCATCTTCCTTCACAGTGAGCTTCTTTTTCCTCTATAACCTCTATTTTTCCTTCACTCTCCCCCTTAATTCTCCTATTCCGCTCCCAGACACGTTTGCTCATTCTCTCATGTTTCCCACCCGGTATCCAACATTTGAACTCCTACCTCTTTCCCAGCGTTTGCCTCCTGAAATTAACTCTTTGACTGATGATGTGAAAAGCACCTCATCACCCTGACCTCTGACACTGTTTCCAGGATTATCACAGTTCAAGGGGTCGAGCCCGAGTATTGATCGAGAGGAAGCGGATCAACCAATCTCTAGTCATGTTAGCTCGGCTTCTCCAGAATGACTTGGCCTTGAAGTCGAAGCGAGCAACCATTAAAAAGCTTCTTATTCAAATGGGTGCAGTGAGGCGGACTATGTGGGTTGGTCTGTATACTGTATGTGTGTGTGTGTGTACTGTGACTGTATGAGCAACTGTGCCTGTGTGTGTGTGTGTGTGTGTGTGTGTGTGTGTGTGTGTGTGTGTGTGTGTGTGTGTGTGTGTGTGTGTGTGTGTGTGTGTGTGTGTGTGTGTGTGTGTGTGTGTGTGTGTGTGTGTGTGTGTGTGTGTGTGTGTGTGTGTGTGTGTGCGTGCATATCATATCTAAATGTTTGGTAGTGTGTGGGTTGGAGACACACTAATAAGATGCAGAAAGTGGTACGGGCCTTTAAGAGAGGGTATGGGTGAGTGTGCGCTGTCCATGACTGCAATCAATTACAAAGCGTTGGGGCTGCATGTTCTAATCAGAGGCATAAATGTCAGCTCCTTTCCCCCTGCACACGCCTCCATTTGCATCCATTAATGCAGCGGGGGAAAGTAGGAGCGTGAGAGCAAGTGAGAGAGAGAAAGAGAGAGAGAGAGAGAGAGAGAGAGAGAGAGAGAGAGAGAGAGAGAGAGAGAGAGAGAGAGAGAGAGAGAGAGAGAGAGAGAGAAGCTGCCTTTCATATGGAGGAGGTGGATGGTGAATAACACGGCAGGAAAATATACAGTTAATCAGCAGAACCAGTGATAAAATGGGGGGGGGACTTTATACGAACAGCAGTCTGTAAATACCCCGTGACACAATGCAAGGCTTCATAAAGTAATGGTTTTCCCACTTTCATGTAGAATATCGGTTGAGGATAGTGCTATACAAATGCATGCAAAAAGCAAACATGTCTGATTCTGGGATCATGACTGCTCATGCCGGGGTCGTGAGTATGGCATTTGCTTTGACAGTAGAGTTATTGATCCAATGTTGCGTATCATAACTTGCAAATTAGAAATATTGTGAAACGGCGCCATTTCATCGCCCAACATCAGCGTCCCACCTCATTGATGCTCTTTTGGCTGAATGGAAGCAAATCTCAGATGTTAAAATTCCTCCCAATTATTATTTTTTTTTATCGGTAATTGGGTAGAGCAAACTCGTTCAATTCTAGTAAAGCACTTTAAGCATGGGTGATAAGAAGACTCTTTACCGCAAACAACATCTACGGGGTGGGAAGAAGGAGGAATCATTTGAATAGGAAAGGCTTCAAAATAGAGAAAATAATTTGTAAAAAGCACGGTAATGTTTGAGGTCCATTACTATGGCCTCTCTCCTTACTACAGAGTATGAGTCGAGCGAAGGGGAAGCCAGTGCTAAACCCAGACAGGGACGATGGAGCAGCAGCTGTGTTAGCAATTAGACCCTTATGTATTAAACATACCTTTGTGGAGAGGAAAGAGAGGAGAGAGAAGAGGAAGAGAGGGACGTGGAGGAAAGGACTAGTAGCCAGCGGAGCATCTGAATAATCTCTTCCTCTCGCTCCCCTCCCCTGACTCCCTAAACGGTGAAAGCTATTCCCCGTACTGCTGTACAGCATCTCAAAAGGTTCTAAAAGTGATTAAAAGTCTGACAGAGACGACTTGTATACATCCGCACAGTGTGTAAACAGATAACTCTCCCTTGTGGTGGCGATTGCATTGACTTCTCTCTTCCCAAGCCTATGCCCGGAGAAAAAAAGCAGTGGGTTCACATGAACGCAGTGCAGCTCCTCTCAATTATTTTGAAGACTAATCGACCCTTCACTTGAGCTTAATTGATGCTGCATCGGTGAGCACTGGCTCTTGGATTATTCAGTCAAACATGTTTAACTGGTTCCCAGGCTACAGGAGGGGAACACATCCGGACTGAATTATATTGCAGCTGAGGATATGCATACACTTTGTTATTATACAAACATAAAGCCACTTAACATGCAGTAGTCCTCTGTTTGTAATGAAAAAGACTCACATCGAAGTCTTGGCAATACAGATGTGTTGATGTGAATAATAAAGTTAATCATATACTAGCTCTTTTCGTTTTATTTGCTTTTTATTAGTTGTTCAATGCAGTTTCTGCCACAAAACATGACTAGCATCAATTAAAAAGTGAAATCTTGTAATCAAAGTCGGAACAATACTGATGAATTTGACTGCTGAGACAATAAAGCCGTCGATATCCGAGGTTACACACAAGCATCGCCGCGATGAGCTTCTTGGAGTGACACCTTAATTCACACGTGCCGCTTGTTTGCAGCATGCTTGATGGAAGGGCCATATGTTCCATGAGATGAGGTTATTCATAGGTTGTTGTGTTAACCAGGAACATTGTTGAACCTGTCACTTCCTCTTGAGCTGACAAGCTTTATTAGGGAACGGGAGGACGCTCTTGTTTATTCGTCCTCGGTCTACGGCACGCGGCGTGTGTCAAACTAGATCCACCATGCATACGCTTGTTACATTTGTTCAACTGGTGCTGTGTTGGTTGAGCCTTTTTTTATGAACGCCTGACTGTCACCCACTAATACGCATATGGCTGAAACGAGAACAAGTGTAGCAGTCCCAGATAGACACACACAGAGAAACAGACACACATCGAAACCCCGTTCTGTTTGGCTGTTGTTTTGGTCAGTTTACGACTTAAAGCCCCATTGTTGAATTAAGCGCGGTGAGAGGTGGGTGGCTGGAGTCACAGTGCCAGGACTACGCTGGCCTGGAAGAAGAAAAAGCCCCAACACAAACTAGCTCTTGGCAGGGGATGGGGAGGCAGTGTTTTTCTAAAAACTGATTACCTTCCCTCCCCCAGTGATCCCTCTCTCCCCTCTCTCACTCTATCCGAGACAAGCTGTTCCCTTGGCAGCTGTTTCGACATTGCAGATCCCAAAGCGGAGGGGGGGGAGCATGGGGTGTATATGCCTGTGTAGATGTATGGGTTGTTGTGAGGGGGGTCACTAATTCAGGAACCCTCCACATGCAAATCAGCTCAGAAACATGCCAGGATTTCTTTTCTCCAAGGCCCCGAGATGCTGAAACTGAGCACGATTAGCACTCAACACTAGTTTCAGATGCTGAGCTTTCTGGGGGCCTGGCCTTTTGTTCCTCCCCCCCTTCCGTTCAATGGCTGGCCCCATAGCCCTGTTTTTCCAGGTGTAAGCTCTCCTGGCAAGCTGCTTTTCACCCCCTCCTTGTTGGCCTCAGAGATTTCATAGTGAACCCGCCCCCCTATATCCGGCTCAGTCAAGGACTACCTCCATGCAAATGCGGCATTAAATCAATATGCAATCTTGTTATATACATACCTTGTGTGTAAAAATAAAACGCTATTAGAAGTCAAAATAACAATGTGACTTTAACTAGGCTATCCTGGCAGGACTCATTAGAGGATGGATGATACTTCCCTACCTAAAACATGAGTCAGATGTGGCCAGGGAGCCCATAGGCAGGAAATAAACACATCATAATCCTGCTCTGTAATTGGGCAAATGAGATGTTGCCATTGGACAAAGTCAGTGAAACAGATGGCAACAGAGAGGCTTTGTAAACCTCCCGGTACCCCTAGCTTTCTTTTCTTAACAGTATTTCTCCAAAATGTAGAGAGGCAGGCATCATGTCAACAACCCCAGTGTTACACACACAAACACACACACTTTCACCAGAAGCAAATCCCTCTTGTCTCCCATCAAAGCCCCCTTTCCTCCAAGACCCCCCACTGAACATGCTCGCTAAGAGCCCTCCTTTGAGCCCCTAATGCACGCGCAATCAGATTAGGGCCGTCGATGTAGGCCTTGAATTACTCACCTTATGACTTGATTGGCCAATAATTTGATTGGAGTCACATCTCTACTTCCCTTGGTTCTTCAGATCCCTTCTTCTCTCTCTCTCTCTCTCTCGTCTCTCTCTCTCTCTCTCTCTCTCTCTCTCTCTCTCTCTCTCTCTCTCTCTCTCTCTCTCTCTCTCTCTCTCTCTCTCCCCTCCATCTTATTCTCACTTGAGGCAACAACAACAACTCTAGCTGTCAGCTTTTGAAACAGCATGTGACCGTTTCCATGGGGATCACAAAACTGACTTATCAGTAGAAAATAAGTCTTCAGGCTGTAAGTCAGATGCAACGATTTAAACCATGAAACAAAAACATGTCATTTTTGGTTTATTGTTTTTTGACTGCATGGCACTGAAAAACATTTGTAATACTACATAAAGGGTACTCAATATGTAGTGGACAGCCCAAACAATGACACTTTGTTCTGCCATAGTTACAATATAAAGTTGAGTCATACTTGCTATTCGCTTTTGTATGGATTATGGATTTTCACTGGCATCCCTGGAAAAAATACAATAGCCATCTCACAATCATGACAAAAGAAAAAAGACAATGGACCCAATCATAATGCGTAATTGTATGTTACAGTTAGACCACACAGAGATTAAAACCATTACAGATGGTAGCAGCTAATTTGCGTTTGAGTTCACAGTCATACAGTAAAATGTGGACATATGAATTAATGTAACAGACTAACAACGGGTGGGATAAAGGTACACAAAGTGGTAGAGCTGTTGAAATCAGGTAAATGAACTCAATTATATTAGACATTGCACAACGCATACATATGAAGGTTTTTCAGTTAATCAGTATAAACGTATAGGGCATGTCTCACAAATAGCCGGAAGATCTGTCTGAGCACCACTTTGGGAGAGGAACATTGAACAGGTAACACTAAAACTTTTATTGCAAGAATATAATCATTTGGGGCATAATGTCAGAAATGTGTTTCCCTAATGAACCAAACGGTACAATAACACATTCTAACCCTTTCTACAGATGAAATGAGTTATCCAGAACAACTATTTGATTATATGACATTCCTCACCCTAATTATTTCTTGGAATAACCATATCCAAGAGTTGAAGTTCTTGGAAAGGAAGTTTCTTGCTCTATAAAAAAGGAAAACCATACTTCCTCTTGAGTTTGGGCTGTATCCGAACACAGTTGGTTCAAATCAAGTAGCATTCAGTCCGGATAGGGAGCGATGTGAGTTAGTGAACAAAAGCATGGCTATATGTTAACCTAATCTCTCAGAGGGGCCTCAGAGAGACTGCTCATTATTCAACATGACAGTGCCTCCCCACCAGCTAGCTTGACAGTTATGAGGTGTATATTCCGTAATAATAAGGGACGACTGGCTGTGGCTGCTATAGTTCGGGTCATATCACTGCTATTAAAACATATGGCATACAAATCTCCTGTAGCAGAGACTGAGGAGGCCGTAAGGTCTTATATTAGATATCCGGTAAAGGAAGTGTATAAAGCACCAGAGGAAGATGTAAACTTCACCGTCAATAAGAAGCAGCACATTTGGAGCAAAAGGGAAGGAAGGGAAGCATTAGCTGATCGACTGATGTGCAAACAGCCTGGAGTACATATTTAAGGGGTCTCAACTCTTATTTCACTACATGGAGGCAAAAGAGCAGATTCTGTTTGATTGCTTACTTCAAAATGAATCTGTGAGGAGTGTGTGTACGGCTATACAATTTAGCCTGGGAGACATTTTGTATCTATGTCACATAGCGAGCAGAGAAGGATGCGGATGGATGCTCCCTCCACTGAGAGGAAGGTTTGATGGTAATCACATCACTGGTTTTTCCTCCCTTACCCATCCTCAGTTTAAACTTTCTTCAGCTGTCATAGTCCTCAGGAAAAAGGCAGCCATCTGCTTTGAATCATACCATGCTCTGTATCAAATGTAACAACACAGACTCGCAGTGGTGTAAACACAGGCAAATGATGGTATCAGACGAAACGTGGTCGCTGGCAGAAACAAAGACATCCCTTAGAGCTAAACATGTCTGAACTCATATGGAAATGTACACAACCAAGAGAAAGCTATGAAGCATACACGCAGGATAAAAAAGCAAGTACAATCTAATATTTTGACATCCAGCATCCACAAAAATGAGTCGATACGATAGAATCCAAAAATTCATAATAATTATCCTTGACAGTCAGAGAAACCTAAAAGGAACGGCCAAGACATCCCTGGGAGCATTTTAAGACGTTTTAGAGAGAAAGGTCACCACCTTGATGGTGGCATTTGATAACACGGGGACAACAGCGCTGAGATAACCCAAGAGATAATGCAAAGATAAAACCAGAGATGGCAGCAAGATAACCCTCACACAACACTAAGATGGCATGAAGAATACGGAGATACAAGTGAAAACAATGCTGTGATATCACAAGGAAAGCACAACTAAAACAGCACTTGGGCCAAACATCAAGCATACAGCAAGTGAAGCAGACAGAATAACAGCGTTCTCAGGCTGGAGTGGAGGAATGAGAATCCGCGACAGATATAACAAAGACAAATGGAGATAACAGGGCCATCAGAAAATAAGAGAGACGACAACAAGACAGCACAACGCACGCAGACAAAAATATTGATACTGTGTAGAGACAAAAAGAGAGTCTGTATAAATAAATAAGAAGAAAAAGAAATAAAATGGATGACAGACTCTTTCGAAAACAAAATTCTCAAATAAACTGCTTTATTATTGAGACCCCCAAGCTGTGCAAAGCAACAGTGACAACTTAAGTAAGAGAGTCTTTTTTAGGAAGGTGCTGATGTTTTGTTTTTGATGTAAATCACTTTAAGGAGAGGCAATGATCTGAAATCACCTCAGAGGGTGCCAAGACACTTTTGTGCCATACATCTACCCGTCCAATTGAAATGTCTCCCCCTGAACTGCTGACCATCTCTTAGTCCATCTGGACCCCGTAGCAGGTAAATCCTCTTTTTTACGTACTTGCAATATACGTGTTTCCACAGGGCCTGAGATCCTGAGGGCTAGACCCCTTCAGAGTAAAAACAAAACTAGGCTGGCCTCGACTTTTGAGATCTCTAATACAAGGCCGAGAATCCTCCTATGTTTCTCAGCAGAGCAAGGAGATCATCATAGCGTTTTCTTCTTCTAATTATCTCTTTGACATACAATACAAGTTGTAGACTTAATCCGATTAAAGCCTAAAAAATGTACATCACACAAAATACAACTTCGCACAATCTAGACTGTTTGATATTTTGATGTGAGATTTTCTCATCTCCCTTTCCAGCCTTTATCTTTAGCACGGCCGTGTCCACAGACTCACACATAGAGACTAGTGGGAGCATTGTCAGGGAGATAAAAAGGATGGAAAGGGACCCGATACTCTGGCTTTGCTCTTCCTCATTAGGCAGAATGAGGGACTGTGTTGGTGTCAGAGAGCTGGTTCATCAACCCTAAGCAGGACACAGCCCTGATCTACCCTGCTCTGCTGCCTCTTCCTGCAGACCGCTCACATATGATTGAAGCCACTGGAAATGGAAACAGTCAGTATAATTTAACATGGCTTGGCCGTAGAGTTTGTTAAATAGGTTGATATGGTGCATAGAGAAAGTAAAGTGATCATAGAGGTAAAGAGACAGGAGTCATAATAAGGGCAGTTGTAGTTAATGATATGAGTTCGGCTGGTTAAAATAAAGGGAAGAGGCATGTCTGATAGTATGCCGATAAAGATGGCTATTAGTGAATACAAAGTAAACTATCTATAATAAAAGCTAGGAATTGCTTTTACCACCTTGTTTTTTCTGCTAGAACACACATTTGTTATAGCTATACTGGTGAGGCACTTACAAATAAATGACTTACAATGTCCTTTCGTCTACAAACAGTAATACATATAAAGTGTCAATCCACAATATAGTGAGTGGGTGCTAGCTGTTACGGATGTGCCTGCTTCCAGAAGTAATAGTCCCATTTATTTGTTCCCGTAGACAATGTTTAAATCATTAGTTAAAAAGATTAAAAGCTCTGTCATAAAATATCTGGTGCTTTGATAAAAACTCAAAAGGTACACAGACGTTGTGCTTTAAAGCTTTTAAAGGTGGGGTAGGTAAGTTTCAGAAACCGGCTCGAGATACACTTTTTGTTTTATTCCATGGAATGCTCTTAACATCCCGATAGCAATGAATATCTTAAGTGCTTTGACAACAAATCCATAAAAAAAGGTCATCTGTGGAAGCCGTAGTAATGGCCTACCTGCCTGTCAGCCTTCCATCTGTGCACAAACTTATCTCGTGCTCTCATTGGTCATGTGCGCGTTCGTGTGTGTTGGAGGAGGGGCTCTGTAAGGAAGTGGCAGATTTTTTCCGGTTGTGTATTTTCAAATTCTAGCGCACTCGAGCTGGTTTCTCCAAAATTACCTACCCCACCTTTAAGTAGACCCCAACGGTCACCTTAACATTATTGGGAAAATTGAAAACAAAATCTGAATCGTAAATCATCAGTGGGTCCTTGAGTATTTTATCCTCTACTAGAGTTTTTAAATTCACTTCCTCTGACTGGCCTCTTCTCCAAAGAGTATGAATGGCAGCCGAGGCTTGTGGGTAAAGTCAGCCATGCCAAATTCCCAGAAAACACATCATTTTGCAGAAGTAGAAATAATTTTTACTTGTGACCACAACAAAAATCCAAACAGTTGTTACATCATCTAAGAGAGTTATTTTTTAAGTAATATTATGCTTGTTTTAATGTATATGGATACCTTGGAAGTAAATAATTGAGGTTGGGACACAGTAGAACATCAGCATCGGCCACTTTGCACCATAACACCGTTGAAGTGCAGCTATATCTGTAACGTGAGCACTGATACAGGCTCTGGTCTGACTGTGCCGCATCACCCAGTTCTAACATTAAACATGATCTATGTAGAGTGACTCTCAGTGCAATGGAATATGCGTGCAACCAGTCGTACTTAACACAGTAGCTTAAAGTTGGCATGCAGACTTATGGCACTGCAGTAGAAAGTTTGCATTAATCAAGTTAGCTTTTCTGGTGAGTTAAATATGAATTTATGATTTAATATAGTCACTTTGAGTGTGATGGTAGCAATACTGACTTCACACAATTACACAGTGGCTTACAAGCGTGTAACAATGTTATGAGAATAGAGGATCTGTATGTCTTTGGCCAAAGCTAAGGCTCTTAGAGAGACAAAATAAATATTTTACTGTTTGCTACAATTGGACACTTTGAGCCCCCATATGAATTGATTCTGCGGCATATGCACTCTGTTACTACATTTCTACCTGTCGAATCAAATCTGGCAATATACATGTACTGCAGATGCTGTCAATCTTGCAGTTTATTATGAGTAAAATGAATACATGAATGAATAAGTAAAAATGCATGGTGGCCCCAGTGTTGCATAGTGGATCATACAAAATATGCAAACACATATGCTGATTGTCAATTCTGTGTGAAAGCTTGCATCAAGAGTAGTCAAAATATGCATTACTGCGGCATTTGTATTAACTTTAACTCATGCAATGCAAATACTGAACGCAGCGCATAGTTTGTGATACTAAATCTTTGCATATGATCTAATGATTTTCTTTTCTTTTTGGAAACGCTCTTCGTGTGTGTGTGTGTGTGTGTGCGTGTGTGCGTGTGTCTGTCTTGAATTTGTCATTTTAAAGCCGATCTGACACTAGCTATACACCTGGTGCAATCCAGTAACTCGTGGATTACCAGGTGTGTTTTTTACGCATTAAGGAGGAAAAGGCAGTGCTTTATATTGCAGAGGCCAGATATAAGCAGTGAAAATAGAAGTGACAGAAACTGACTGTGAAGAAGAAGCCTTCATCACAGTTGGCATAGGGGCATGGTAAAAGACACACTGAGGGAAACACATTAATAACTTAGCTGGACATTGATAAAATAAAACCCAAAACAGATTTATTGGAAGTCATATACAAGTAACCTGCTTACCCTCTCCTTCAAGGTTGTGAAGGCCAAACAGAGCAACAGAAAGAAGCAGCCTTAAAGGTGGGGTAGGTAAGTTTGAGAAACCGGCTCGAGATCGCTAGAATTTGAAAATACACAACCGGAGAAAAATCTGCCACTTCCTTATAGAGCCCCTCCTCCAACACACACGAACGTGCACATGACCAATGAGGGCACGAGATAAGTTTGTGCCCCGATGGAAGGCTGACAGGTAGGTAGGTTGTACTTTTTACAGTATTACGGCTTCTACAGATGACATTTTTTATGGATTTTTTGTCAAAGCACTTGAGATATTCATTGCTATCGGGATGTTAAGAGCATTCCATGGAATATAACAAAAAGTGTATCTCGAGCCGGTTTCTGACACTTACCTACCCCACCTTTAAGTAGAGGCTTAAGTAGAGGCTCAATCAGTGAAAACACCTGTGCTCAATTGGACTATACCATGTAGTGCATGGGCGGCAATTTTCTTGCAAGTATAACAATGTTATTGTTTTAAAGCTTCTGTGGTCAGAAAGATAGAATATGTTGACCTATTTGATCTGTTGTGTTTGGGTAATTTGCCTTGCATTGTGAATGTGTTTGTAGATAAGAATGACATTGGTTAGGGGTATAAATAGTGGATTGTCCTATGGGGAGGGGCTTAACATGTATAACCCCTGGCCACAGTGTTTTTAGGAGGGAGTCTGACTGTGGCAGGAGAGCAGAGAGGTACCAGTCCTATGTCCACGAGCTGTATATATATATATATATATATATATATATATAGAGGTTTTGTTTTCTTTATGTAAATCCTTGTTACTTTGTGTTTTCAGCATTGTTGGCTGTTAATAAAAGCACCTAAGGACCATTTTTTGTGACTCTAGCCAGCTTAATTAATCCCTAGTTTTTTCCATCAACCTTTTGTAACACTGACAGAAAAAATAGGGTTCATGAGTACCACTCAAAGTAAAATTACAGTTCTTCAGAGGATAGAAGCTAAGTAGCCTTGAAGAAGCATTTCCGACACATAAAATGCAATGACAGAAAGGTGCCTGGTGCTCTCTCTTTATGTACATCAACAGACGCCTGCTCAAAGCAGAATGCCAAGAAGCGCTGTGTTGAGTCTGAACAGCACTGAATAGCATAGATAAGTAAGCATGGATGGATAAATGAAAAGATGGTGAGATACAGAAAGGACTGTGGATGTCTGGCATTGATAAATCTAATCCCTGAGTTAATTGGTATGACTGATGAAGACAAATTGAAATGGGTCAGCTGAATCAGGGAAGAGAGGGCTCATTGTGTACGGGGCAAACCCAGTTTAACACAAACAGGAGCAGACCAACAATGTAGATAGTTAGAGTGAAAAACGTGTACTAGTTAAAAGAACGCACCAATCATCTCGGTAAAAAGCCTTTCCTTTTACACATTGATTTTCCATATGCTCATATGCGCAGGTGGTCTTCTCAGGCAGTAACTGAATGCAAAGCATTTCACCTGGTCTATGTGTGTCAATGTGGAGTGTGGAAAGCGGGGTCCTTTGACGCTGTCTCTGCGGACCCGCTAATTGAGCCAGATCAATTCACAGAGACGGCGAGCAGGTTGGCACAGTTGCCACATCAAAGAGATTCTAATAACTGCACACTGTGGCCATTACCAAGCCTGAAAAAGCCATATTTATGTTTGCTTCAAAGCAAACATGGCAGAAATGCACATTGCAGGCCTTCACTGTTCTAGTTTCCAGCCTACAATGCAGACACAAGGCCATTTGGACTAATTTGGGAACAGAATAGAGGCTATTCACATACATAAATACAACCGCTCCAAATAATTTGATCCATTTATTTGCTGCTATAATAGAAACCAATAAAACACTTGCAAAAAAGAGCCTAATGACAGGCTGTAACTGTTAAGACGACATTGTAATAATACTCAAATGATTCCTCTGTATCCATTTCACACAGCAGCGAGTCTCCTCTGCGTCTTCAGCAGGATGAGTTATGCTGATTGCCAGTTATCCCTTTCCTTCTTTTTCTCCTTGGGGCCCTGTCTCTGCCTGATAAGTGATAAGTTTGTGCCTTTACTCTTAGTGCTGGCCTGTCCTCCTGCTGTAAAGTCTGTCTGAGGCGACGTTATGGCTGGCAGGCCTCTCAGTCTCTTCTCCTCTCTTTCCACAGCATTTCCCACTTCTTGTCTCCTTCTCAACTCTATTTTTCTCACACTCTTTCCTACGTTCTTTGCTTAATTTTTATTTGTTCTACCCCAGCTCTCACTGATTTCTACTTAGGCCTCAGTTTCTCACTCTCTCTCATGCTCGCAGCCTCGGCATGTCATCCGCAGTGCTCGGTGAAATAATTTACCGCACGCAGCGCTCCCGCGGATGATTGAAGCGCAATTAGACGGCAGAGACAGTGGAAGCCAACGGAGGTGCTTGGAATCCGGTGCTCGTCAGATGGTCCGTCTCTCCCTGGCTTTGCCCTTCAAAACTATCACTTCTGCAGGACGAGCAGGGAGGGGACGATGTGCTCAGCGCCGGCGAAGCTAACTACACTGCACAAAATGTCACCTAAGCAAGTGATAGTATCTAGTTTTTAAAAGTGAGATTATCTCACTGCCAGTGCAGATGTTTCTTGGGAATCAATCTATTTGTTAATTAATATGTATGTCTCTCATGGTAGACAGGACAACAAGATATCATCTTAAGCCTGTTGAATTAACTCTGAAAGATGGAACTGAGTATCTGAAATTCCAACATTTAAGGTGATTATATTTAAAGGAATATCAACGTAAAGAAGCTCAATTGAATTCAACATACACTCTGTGTCTACTGTCACCACTGCAGATTGTATAAAGCTGCAAGTGCTTGTTAAAATAATCCATGAGTGAAGGTAGTTCACTGTAGATACCCGACATGCTTATGTGCCAAACTAGCATCATTCAGTTTAAATGTGGAGGCATGGTAGATACAAATATGGAGGGAAATGAGATGCTGTGAGTGACTACAATCCTAAGGATGCTCTTGTCGATGGCAGCTTCAGGGGAAAGTGCTGATCACCAGCCTGTGTTGTGACACCATATGCTTCGCGAACAAACACTGCGGTGGATGTCAGAGGGGAAATGCCGTGGCATTCAAGGTGGCAAACATCGAACGGAGAGGTGAGCGTTGCTGCTGAGTGTGCACCTGTATCCCCAAAGTATGTCCAATTATCCCGCTGAATACAAGATACGATGCATTTCCCCCACATATATTCTCTCCAGACTTAACCCATGCTTGGGGAGGGAAGGCAGGTTCACTAGGCTAGCAGTTGTCAGCAACAGCACTGTCAGCCGTCCTTTGATTATCACCCAGAGGTCATCCTGCGTTGAGCCCAACCGCGGGTCCAATGGAGCTAAGACGTCAGAGGAGTCACCTTTAAAGGATAATAAGAATACTGCTGACTGACTGCAGACCACCCAGAGGGGGAATCCGTGCTTTTCATATGATATAAATGTAATATTGACAGGACATCTTCCCCAGGAGAGAGGAAGAAAAAGACAGCAGAAGAGAAGGAGGTAAGGGAAAAAAGAGAGGGAATAAATGAGAGGGGGCAGAAGAGGACTGAACACTCCGGTTCGTTCCACACCGTTAAACCATCCGTTGATGGGCCGAGCACTCTGTAATCATAAACATTTGGGATTCACTTCATGGAGGAACTTTAATGATGCTTTTAGTATAATTTCCACACTGTAATGTGAAGTGAAGGGCAAGCAGCGCCTTTCTGTCTGCCTGTAGCTCCTGTGAACCTTATACATATTGGTTATTGGTACGAGGGTAGGGATGGAGGCCCACTGCCCCACATGCTTCAACCCTGCTGCTTAAATCTGGTTATTGGAAGAAACTGTTCAAAATCAATATCATTGAAGAATTTGATACCTAGAGACAGTTTATTGTAAGACGTTGAGGGGTGATGGTAGTTATGGCTGGGCAACATATAGATAATAATCAATACTGGATGTGAGACTAGATAGTCGATTTTGGATATCGTAAATATGGTATGAATGTTGTCTTTTTATGGTTTTAAATGCTCCGTTAACCTAAAGTAATGTTATTTTCTTAACTTACCAAACGGTCTCAACCGGTATATTGGTTAATAAGTCATCATTATATCCCAAAAAACTGATGAATATTATAAAATCTTACTTTGTAAATATATTTGTACGAATATTCAACCACACAATATACTTGCAATATTAATTAAGGTATTTAATCAGAATGAATGTGGTGTTTCCTTTTGTCTATATCGTCCAGCCCTAATTGTAGTTCGACAGTTGTTTATTAAAAACTAAACTTATTTTCAAATAATATTCCAGTGGAAGAATTAACATGTTGTCTATGCCAGGATAAAAAAAATAGAAACCAGGAAGTAATTTTATCTTTGAAGGATGCTCTTTATGTTCTTCCTTTATCTTTATGTTCATCATAGGATTTCTGATCAGATCCAAATAAAACTATTTCTTTTTTATATTGGCCCAAAGCATGTATAATATCAAAGCAGCCGTACAATGTAAGAATATATAGCATGTTAGAATTGTTTTACAAATTCTAGGCTGTCAACCATGTGAGGAGAGTAAAAACAGCTTTGTTTTCATTCGGGCTGTTATCGGCAGAAGCCGACTGCAGCGAGAATAGGAGGGGTGATTTCCATAAAGACTGGCTGTTGTCTGAAAGCAAGCAGCTGTCAGGTGGAATTACCTCTCCATCACAGACCCACAATCGAGGGCGGCCCTTCCCATAATTCAGTCTGATTGGCTCAAGGGGAAAATAGCAGCCTGCGGAGAGTGAGGGCGAGCCCTGGTTGACAGGTTTGCATCTTGCGAAGCTCGACGGCAGCGTTTACCTGTTATCATTCTGTCTGCTCAACGTGGCAGTTTTCCACAGTTCGGAAAGCTACCTGACAAAGTGACATGGAGAATGGAGTGCACAGTGTGAGGAGGCAAATGCGCGCACACACACCCCAACACACCCACCCACCCACACACCCACCACACACACACACACACACACACACACACACACACACACACACCACACACACACACACACACACCACACACCACACACACACACACCACACAACACACACACAACACACACACACACACACACACACACACACCACACACACACCCACACACACACACACACACACACACACGTTTCATTTTTGTTAAATGCGCTTATTTTCCTTTTTGCCAAAGTTAGATCAGAACATCAATACCACTCTAATGTCTTGGCTCTAGTTTGGTGCTAAATCTGAGAAGGGATTATATTAGTTTAGCATAAGGACTAGAAAGAGCTAATTTGCTAAACAGGGCTAATCACCTCCTAGAAAAGAGAGTGGCATCAATCTTCTCATCAAATCCTTTCTAACACAATGAATAAACAAACAAAAGCCACTTACAAAAGCTCCAATCAATTATTCATCATTTCTAACAAGAATACAAATGTGTCATATTAATAACACAATGTGGTTATACTGTCACAATACCGTCCCGCAAAATTATGCGAACACACAAACAGATACAACAAAGGTGTGGATAAAGTACAAACACCATTCCCAACATTTGTACTTTTGTATTCGTTCACATTAACACATGCATGTATATAAAATATATACGTATTCACACACATACACAATCAAACTCACACAGATGTACACTGGAATACACACACATACTCTACACTTGAGCTAAGTGCTCTTATCTGTGACATGGGTAGAGGTGAGTGACAGAAGGAAGGCGCAGGGGGGGAAGTGTCCTTAGGTATCTTAATTATGGCTCCTCTCCTCCCCTCTCGCTGTCACCATCCCCGGGGGAGGGCAAGACAAAAGGAAGGCAATGTTTCATCTCTGCTGCCTTGGTATTTCCAAATTCCAAGGGGAGTAAGAGGAGAGAGACAGCAGGGTGTTACATTGGAGGAAGAAGAGAAAATCAAGTGACGCTTCGCATTTCCCTCTGTTTCTGTCTTCTTTCCAGCTGTGTTTAAAATAAGGCAACTTAATAAAAGCGTTTTAATGGCGTCAAGGCAAGAAATTACTGTGGCGTTTCATGTAATGAGCTCAAAGCCTCTTGCTCTTTATTTATGACTTTGTTTTGAGGAGATACATGTGACAAAATGTAGCGGAGGGAGTGAGGGAATGAGGCTAGTCTCATTGCGGTGTTAGCAATCGTCTTTGCGATTCACACCTTCCTCAATGCGCACCAGGGTTGTCCGTCCACCCCCACAAGGGGAATGCTGCTCCGCCATCAGAGGGAGGGGGGTGTCAGAGACACCTTGGCAGGTAGACACAGGCAGCCTGCTGTTAATTATTGATGGGAATAAATTGCACTCATTGGATGTTTGGCAGGGAACACATGGTGGAGGCGAATACAAATGTGTTTATGAATGTGGTTGCACCGAGATGACAAGAGAAAATGGCATCAAGCTAAAGAGAAGGAGGATGGAGAGGAGGAGGAGGAGGAGGAGGAGGAGGAGGAGGAGGAGGAGCCGATAGAAGGATGGGAGTGATACCTGGTAAAGACACATGAGAGAGATGCAGTCTATAAAAGCCAACGACTCCTAAATGTCTCTCGCAAGTCGCAAGTGTGATAAAAGTACAGAACTGCGGCACAGAATGCTGGCCTTTTACATTTGTGTGAACAGAACAAGGGGACATTTAAAACTATTATACACAGATGCTAATCGAAAATGATTTTGTGAATGTGCCAGCACGCACTCCTATGCAAACAACATACCTAAAAAGGTCAGCTCTTTTGTTTTGGGAGGCAAAACCTCTCTCGTGAAAATATTGACTGAGAAAAGGGGAGCAATGCAAAGTGGGGTCTTAAAATTAGATGGGCAAATATCACCGCTTCTTATCTGTATTCTGAGAGCCTGCCCTCTTATAAATATTGGAAGAAGGACACTAGTGGGGAGAGGAAATGGCCAAATGGTGCATTTAAGAAATGGCACACCTGAGCACCGCGCGAATATCATCTCCTCCTGTCAGATCTCATCCCATTTGATCAAAATAATTGCCACCTTCATCGTTATCATCAATTCTGTCATCCTTACTGGCGCCATCACAGTTCTCCATCTCATCAGGGCTTCTTTGGCTTAAAGGGGGGATTTCTGGATCAAATCAAATGTGGACCATCTCGTCTGAGAAAATCACTCATAGTGTACCCTCATAGTCATCACCATATTCATTGCTCTAATGCTACTGACATTTTGCTCACCTATTTAAATATTCTGACACCAGCAAATCTTCGGCGGGTACAAAAATAGCCTGGTTTAGCTACGCCGGCTCGTCCTTCATAGCTGTCCGGAGAGATGGCCCTGCTGTGCTTTTTGTCTACAGTGATTCTCCTTTCAGTCAGCAAGAAAATGAAACATTTAAAAAGTTAAATTAGATAAAGGACAGCTGCCAGCTGCTAGTCGGCATATATTTAACAATATAACTGATGTTCTAGGACCACAGCTCTTCAGGGGTATTGCTAAAAAGCCCAGTTAGTCAGTTTACAATACTACAACTGACAGATAGCGGAATATGCCGGAATCACACACACAATACAAGATGTTAAGGTTACAATGTGAAATAAGCACATATCCTGTCAGCGTGTTTTTGCTTTAATTTGGTGACTCATCTGCTTCCACTTTAGAAGGCTAATGATCAGAACAACACAGGACAAGTGGCCGGTCAAACCTTACAGAGAAAAAGGCCAGCTAACATGCTGAGAGGGAGTTTGCCGTGGAATAACGCCACACACACACACACACACACACACACACACACACACACACACACACACACACACACACACACACACACACACACACACACACACACACACACACACACACACACACACACACACACACACACACACACACACACACACACACACACACACACACACACACACACACACACACACACATCACTAAGTCCAGGTAACCACTTGAATCAGGCAACCACATGTAAAAACATAGTCGCTGTGTGAGACTACAGTGCGAGTGTCAGTAAAATAAAACAGACCTGCATGCACTCCAGTGGCCCTCCCATATAGTCAACCATACGCAGTTACAAGCCCACATGAAAGAGTCCTCTTATATTAGAGCGAACAAGTTAGTCATTAAACAGCAAAGCACTGTGGAAAATTACTTTCTATAAAACCGTGTTTATGGGTAAACCAAGTTTTGCAGAGCTTTCAGATCCATCAATGTCTATTAAGTGTGTAAGGTGTACAATATTAAATCCCTGGACGGAGCTGAACACGCAGCAAAGTGCTCATGATAATGCAGGAGGAAGTGGGGATGCTAACTTGTTTTTAAACACTTCTTACCTTGGCCATTTGGGCCTGCACCCCGGTGGCTTTGAGAGACGACACGGCCTTCTGTGCTGCACCTGGGCTGTCAAAATCCACAAAGCCATAGCCTGCAGAGAGAAAAGAAGAAAGGGAGAGGCAGACAGAAGAAGAAAAGACAGGCATTAGTAAAAAAAAAAAAATAGGCAGATGACTAACAAGGAGAATGAAAGGCACTTGGTAATTGTAGCAGTAATAGGTTGGTAACATGACTACGGAGGCTGCCAGTTCTCATATCTAGTGAGCACTACATTGTTTGATAATTAGCGACAGTGACGTTCATAGGGGGAAGCTATGCATCTTAATTAGTAGCATGGATGAGCGATTTTGTAATAACAAACCCCGGCACCCTGCCCACCTCTAACTCCACGCATACACTGACACACATATGCAAACGCCAACACAGATAAACACACTTCTGCACAAACAAGAAACACACATGCACCGGGCGCATTGACAAACAGAACATCACTGGTGTAATTCCATTGAGAAGACAGATTCATAAACATATCATTAAAGTCCATCATTTATATTTCATGTTTAATGAAATATTACACACGTGTAAACACTCAATTAATTCTTCAGAGAGTTTTCTCTTGTTCAGCCTTTTGATTTTCAGAGACTGCCCACCTCGTGTTCCCCAACACCCGGCGCATTAACACAGCCCCATTTCACATCCGTTATAATCCTCTCCCCGGTGACAAATCTCTCAAAGGTTGACGGCACAACAGAAATGCTGCCATTTCTCTTTGTCTCTCTCAAATCCATTTCTCCTACAAATAAACACTCACTCTGTCCACCTTCCCTCTGTCTCCAATACAGTCACAATGTCTCTCTCCCTCATATGTTCCCTGACATTAACAAGCACCAGCCCCCATCTGGAAATTCATCACCCGAGGAAAGCGGAGGGAATGAAATATGTGGCGGTGATTTATGAGTTATTGTGATCCCGACGTTCTCCGGGATGTATCGGAGACGGGGGTCACGTCTGTGTTAATTAAAATTTGGTGGCGGATTAAAAGCAGTCAATGGTGCCCTATGATCCACTGTTTCAGAGGGAAAGTGTAATTAGAAAAGGATAATGGGTGTGAGGTGGGGGCAGACTCGACGTCGTGGTTTCCCCCATTATGTTAGGAGCGTTTATGTCTTAACACCCGTATGAGCATTCACACAACCGTGTAACACCTTGCGGGCTCACCATGCGTTTCTCTCATACCAACATCTCACTTTCCGAGATATTTGAGGTGTGTGTCTGTGTGGTGGAGGGGGGTTGTGGTCATTTTCCTGTCGGGCGGCGGTGAAGCAGTGTGGAGTAATGTGAAAATCATAACCTGTGGCGGAGGAGAAATCGAGTGCGAGGACTAATTAATGGCCAGCTTTTAGAGTGGGGCTGGGAGGGGTGGGTCTTTAATTGTGGAAATATGAAGAGTCAAAATACAGGCGATAGTCAGAGAAATGTAGCCTTGGTTTACAAATTAATGATTTCTTAAAGCAGACAAAAAGTAGACTGTATTGATTGATTGATCATTTTTCTTACAAGGTTACATTTTGCTACTGTAGATGTTATTTGATAACTTAAACAAAAGAAAAACTTGATTCACCATTTTTTTTTTTAAACAAAGCATACTTTTTCCCCTTGTGTGGTATCTAGCCAGGAAATATTTTAGTGGATTTCTTTGGCCAGCTTTTAAGCTACTGGTGAGATGTCTGCCTTCACGATAATACAAAGAATGTCAATTGCATTTTGGTGCGGTGAAATAAAAGCAGTGTGTCTTTTCCGAGACAGTCTCCATGTACCTGTGGCTAATTCACCGACCACACTATGAACCATTTCCTGAGACTACAGGTTGGTGACAAACTACCAACATCAATTGTATTTGTAAGATGTGGGGCCTCCAGAACTACTGTAACAACTTTAATATGCCTTGGTAGTTAATGTTAAGTTGGTGGAACTCTACCGAAGGTAAAAAGCTAAATTAATTGTATGTATTTAATAATTGATATGATGCTGGAGTGCTGTATAAAAGACAATCCATATGTAAAGATTTTATTTGGTGTTGTCTTCAAAAAATGTCTATAAGACTTGAGTAAGGCCACATGTTAAGCTTTACTAAACAATTGCCTTATATTAAATATATTAAAAATCATTGCTGTTATTTTCCATAAACTCCTCTTTGAGCCAATTTCTGACTGTAGCAGACAAGGACAGTTAGGTTTGAAGATGCGGTCATCTCATGTCCTGTACCCCTTTCCTCCAAAACCTCCCATAGGTTATAGTTAGGTTGGGATGGTGAAGCCTATAGCGTATGATTCACACCATGTTTTAATGCTAAGTGGCACCTTTTAGAGAACTCATTTTATATCCAGGATGTTCTCTTTATTTCTTCTCCGCTGTTCACAGGCGGAGTTGGACAGGCCTACTGTTTTTCGGAAGACACGTTGCTGTTGAATCTTTCAAGACCGTTTTAAAGTGAGCCACAAACAAAATCCCATTTTCCTGAGCTGCTCTGAGATGGAAGTAGACAACTCAGAGATGGATCTTTCCAAAATGTATAAAAGAAAACTCCCTGCTTGGCTATTTACCACCAGAGGTAAATGCTTTTTTTAAATGTGGGTAATCTAACCCTTTTTAAACACAATTAAGACAGCTAAAGCATTATCTTTAGATTTAAGAACATATTAAAAGCACATTAAGAGAACCATAGAGATTTTTACCAAGTCCCTCTGAGCAATGGCTGCTTCTCTTTAATAATCAGAATATTCTAATGGTAGATACCTGGGACTCCAAATTACAAATTTAATATTCACCCCGCTCCCACCTGGAGTGCACTCATAAAACTTTCAAAAGGATAAGGATTTTAGAGAATGCTGACCTATATTCAGACAGCTCTGAATGGAGAAAGAGTAGAGGGGGTGGCAGAGAGGAAGAGAGCGGGAGAAAGGGCAAATATAAAAAGGAAATGCTGAGAGAGGAAGGGGGCTATTTGGGCTCAGCAGACTGCATTGGAAATCGTCAGCTGCCTGCAGAACAGATCCAGTTGGCTCCTCCCCTGTGCAGTTATTAGAGCCGATACATGCATAATGATCCTATAATGTTGATGCGGATCTGTAGCCAAAGGGTAAAACTATTAAAGGCTTGTTTTGTTGGGAAAAAAATAACCAAGGGACAAGGAGACAGCGTGAGTGTGTATGTGCTGATCAGGCAGAATGCTTGTGGAGGTTATTGGAAAGTCAGAATATTTTTATGAGATATGAATGCTTTTGATAATGATGGTACATACAGTATTGCACTTTTTCTTTTTTTATGTAAATGGCCAGGAATAGAGTCGGTTTTGTCTAAATGTATTTATGCTGCTTTTTTATATATGTATTGATGTACAGCACTTTGGTGAACTCTGTTGTTTTTAAATGGGCTATATATATATAAAGTTAGATTGGATTGGATTTGGCAATTCTTCTTAGGAGAGACACTTATTTGGTGTTATTGTATAAATAAAGATAATACTACCTGGCCAAGTAAGCATATATGAATATCTGTGGTGAGAGTGAGAACATGTTTTTTTATAATTATAGTTTTCTGCAGAAGAAAACATTTATTTTGTTTTGTAGAAGTAACAGGGTTGAGACAACATCGCATCTCACCCTTTTAAACAACACACACACACAACTACACACAGGAGACTGTGTTTCTGAAGCAGAGTACACGCTGTACTCTTACAAAGCAGGTACTCTAGAGTTACCATCTCAAGTGGGATGCAGAGGGCAAGGTGTTGCTTTGAAGCCTCTGCAACAACACCAACATCCAATCGATAGCTGTCACTTAAAAGCAGCTCAAAGTGACTGACTGCACACGCGGTTGCTGATAATACTGTGTAGCTGCACACTAATGTGTACACACACACACACACACACACACACACACACACACACACACACACACACACACACACACACACACACACACACACACACACACACACACACACACACACACACACACACACACACACACACACACACACACACACACACACACACACGAGGGATAAAAAGAACATGAGCTGCCATATCATCTTTCCTGGTCTGGCTATAACATGGAGCGTGTCAAGATAAAAGGACAATTTTCAATCAGTTACTACTGTACAGGATGATGCTATGCTACCTCTGCTTCTACTCTCCTGAAGCCCCATCGACTGGTTTGCATGAATGTGTGTGTGATGCAGGATGTTCCCTTCAGAGGTGTAGAACTACAGTAGATGCCACCTCGGGCTACGCTCTACACAAAAGTATTCAGTGAAGAGTGGAGATAAGGGACTCATTACAGTACGTGCATCGACGTATCAATCATCCATGCATCATTCATGCGCTGTCAAATTATGCTAATCCTAATTACTTCTAGGGAAATTACCATTCTTTATCTGCTAATAGTCTGGATTGTTTGGGGTTTCCTACCCACTATATCCACCACCGTTTCCCCCCAATATTTTCAATTTTTCACATTCTAATATTCGGCGCTAATGATCCCATTTTGCACAGCATACAATGGAATAATAATGCCTTAAGTATGAATAATGAATCAACGACAAGTCACGGAGCATTACAATAGCGGACGGGGCAAACAGTGTAAATGTTTACGTCCTTGTGAGTCATCAAGAGGAGGTCTGAAGCTGCTGTTGCACATGGGTGATTAATCATTGCGATTACACGTATGTTAATAATTCATACTTTGCATGTATAAAAGTAATTATGGTTAATGGAGGATATAGATGCGCCACACCATGGACAAATATGCATAACAATGCCTGTAATATCATTCTTATGATGCATGGTACAGCCATACAACTGCAGCATGTTCCCTCCCACAGTACGTGTTGTTCTGACCTCGTCCTGCCTTACGACTAAAGATGTGTGTAAGAAAAACATATTTGTAATTATTTGTATGTTTAAACTTATACTGCATGTACTATGGTATCTGCTGACATCCTTGGTCAAGGAATACATTTGTGTATACATTGTACATTATCTGATAAATGTGTTGTGAACAAACTTACTGTGTGTGTTTCAAGGAAAAAGAAAGCCAAATATTCACGGCTACTTCTTAAATGTTAAGCCTAGGGCTGTAGCTTAAAATTCATTTGTGGATCATTTTATGAGAATTACGTCCTAAAGCAGTCAGAAAAAAAGAGCACAGGGTGATTGGAATTGATTTGTTTGTAAAAATCGACAGAACAAAAGCCAAAGATTTTAGGTTTACATTTAATTTACGGAGAGGAAAAAGCATTTTCACATTCTCAAACTTGTACCAGCAAATAGGATATTGTTTCCCCTGTGATAAATACATAAAACAATTACTTGATAAATAAAATGGTTGTTATTTTATATTGCATCAATCAATTTATTGTTTCAGAACTACAGTAGTATATCCTAAAGCGCCGTTTCCTCTCTTTTATATATCACTGTATATTGAAGATCGTTGGGTTTAATTGGACTAAAACAATGTGATCCAGTCACCTAGGGGCCCTGGAATATTGGAGTCATTTTCTCCATTTACTGAAATGGATAATATGAATACATAAATAGTAAAAAAAAAAAAAAGCTTAGTTTGTAACATGTCCTCACAGAATCCAAAAAAACAACAACCTAAAGACAAGAATGAATTATTTCTTGCACATTTATGGATGTCTTTGGGCAATTTGGGGGTTTGACCAGGCCTCCTGCCCTGCAGAGAGGGTGGGTGGTGGGTGTGGGAGGCTGCGGTGAGCTATGTTAACATTAAGGGGGGGTTTTAAATAGTGAGATGGCATCCATGACTAACTGCAGCCAAGTCAAGACCGCCTTGGTCACACTCCAAACCCAGAGGAAAGCATCCTCAGTGGGACTGCATTCCTCAGTCCTCCACCAGCAGCTGACTGATGATACATGGTGTGGCTTCACTCCACTAAACCATGCAGTGCTGTGTGAGTCAATGTGTGCCTGTGTGTGTGTAAAATGGGTGTGTATGATTGCTTGTGTGTGACCTTCAACTATCTTATTTGTGCATGTGCACATGAGGGTAAACGGGAGAATCATAAATCTATCCGTCACTCGAAAGATCCCGCAGAGAAACATGGACGTGGAGCGTTGCTGGCTTTGCTCGCTTCAAAAGTTGAGCAATGTTCAACTTTTGGCGCCTCGGCAGAAGCGTCGGCCAATGAAATCCCGTTTATGCAAATCTGCCAGTACAAGCGCTAGCCAATCAAACTGTGTGTATGCTGGGAGAGACTACGCAGGTCATTTCCTCATATTCCAAAAAATTGAGGGAAAATTCATTATAGCGGTAGTGAATCACCCGGTGCTGTATGATCAGTCTCTGTTCATCTACCGGGATACAAACCGGAGCAGCGAGGCATGGAGGGAGGTGGCAGAGACAGTGGGTGAAACTGGTAGGTTTTCGCCTGTTTGGGGATTTTATATCCAGTTTATTTCGTTTTAACATTGCTATTGCTTTGTATGTCGGGGGCGGAAGATTCATGTGATTGGTTGTTGGTCGCAAAAAATCCCCAAGCTTCAGACACGCCCACCGCCAAGCGTCAACGCACGCTGCTGTGTGGACGCTCTGTAACACATATGATCCTTGAGAGAAGACACTATGATGAGGTCAAATTAGCAGAAACACATGACAAGCACATACTGCAGCTCTTATGAAGGAAATACAGATCCCTCATTTACTCGTCCAGTGTAACTAACCTGGCTGCTAGGAGACACTCCCCATTAGTTGTAAAATAACTCTCAGAGAGGTCTGTCCTAAGCATATGAGACACAGGCGAGGAGATAGTGGTACAGGCAATTAACTTATCAACCCTGCAACATGGATTTATAGCAAAGACATTCGTCTCGACCTGAGGCAGCCAGCCTATTGGCCGTATTGTATTTATTGTCATCTTCTCTCGCAGGTGTAGGAGTGTCCTTGTCAGAGAGCTGCAGTCGGGATCTGCAGAGGGCAAAGAGCCAGGGCTTGGGGCCAAGAAGGGCCACTGGCAGCTCATTGTGCCCGAGACAAACTGAGCAGGAGGTGGAGAAATCGAATTCCTCATCCAATATCTGTGCAAATGTTACAGAGGAGCTGTGCACTGCAGCGATCGCACGCAGAGGATTGATGCATAGTTGCAAAAAGATTGGACGCTTACAATTCATGCAACCCTGATGCTAGCAACACATTTGCTCCTTTTCTGTAATTGTTACCAGTAAAACTAATATTATATTGACTACCAAATCCCACTATGGAGCTATTCCGGTAACACTGAAGCGTGGGTAAAATGTGAAATACTATGTTATATTGACATTGTCACAGGTAGAATATTAACAATTTCAACATATGGGTTCACAATAATGATTTCCTCTCCATCTCAGCATTTTTTTCCTTCGTTTTACTCATCATTTTTCTTGCTTGTCTTCCTTCTTTCCTTTGTTCTTTAATTAATTCATATCTATTCACACTCATTAGTTTTAGCACAGCACCATATGGCTTTCAGCTATAAATTCAGCATGACAGCTGAGGCACTATTTAAAATGTGAGTGTGTTAAAAGAGGTTTAGAGTGCAGTTATGTTGAAATCCACATTGTGATGTTGAAAAGGATAACTTGAAAGATTGATTCTGGTTTCAGAAGACCAACTTATCTCCTATTTCTTTAGAAATTCAAGATTTAGCTCAAAGACATCAAAAGAGGCATTCAAAAATGGCATTTACACATTTAAAAAGTATCTACTCACATTCCATGATTTAAAGTAGCAGAACATAAAAACACTTCACCTGCAGAGAGATGGCCTTCATTCAGATCTGTATATGAAATCACTGCTCAGCGCTGGTAGCTCCATCAGCGTGCTAGCTTAATAGCAAAACCCGACGTGTTTGGTACAACGTGTGAAGAGCCCTCATAAAAGGTTTGAGACCTGAATGGTGTTAATTACTTGTCAAGAGGTTGTTAAAACGAGACCCGTGGCAAAAACACTGAGTGGCTTTACAGAATCCCCACACAGATACCTTAAAGAGAACACACACACAGACATGCGGACACACACATGGACACAGACACGCACGCACATCTCAGGCTAGAAAGTCAAACAACCTTGAATAGCTGCTCATTACGGCACCTGTTGATGTGCAAAAGCCACAAGCCATACTGTATAAAGACCTTTACACAAAGAGCAGGTGCAGTCCTTTCAAACTTATTTTTCCCTTCACCTATAGAGTATCTATAAATACCTCCACTTCCATCATTCCAACTTAACATGCATACATTTGGTATTCATGCAGGGGGCCATATTTTGGCCCACCATGTCGTCCCCATTTGAGCGGCAGATTGTAATAAGTAATGTGATCATGTCAGGTTCTAGTCCCGAAGGCGCCACCATCGAGGCAAGGCTAAATATTTGAACAATGCTGGATCGATGGAAACCAAGCACCCTCAAAACATGGAGAAAATCTCCAGGTACAGTAGGGACAAGGATTTAAATCTGGACAAAGACAAAGCATCCCATTCCCCTAAAGAACTATGCGGCGTATTTCGTTTCTCTTGCATGTGTTAGTCATTCATGAGGAACGGCCTGGCCGCCCCCAGCTAGCCTTCCTCTTCATTGCAGTTATGATTTATGCCTTCCTTAAATAATCAAGGGTAAGATCATTAGTCAGGGGATGTGTGCAGGGGACCAGGGTCTTGGCAGGTCGGTGGATTGGATGGCCGTTTCTCTCGCCTTGGTTCCCCTGCCCTCCACAAGGATAAGAGATGACTGGAGGAACGCCCCTTCACCTTCCACCAATGGCCTCTGATGCATTTGTCAACAAACAAGACAAGGAAGGGAGATTTGGGATGTGATTGAGCCAATGACAAGAGAAGAAAGCCACTGTGGTGACAAACATCTGCAACAGATATTCCAAAGAGTCTGTTTGTACTTTGTTGAAGTGCATTGCAGATGTTTCTTTGTTCAGATCCAGAAGACAGACAGTCTACAATAATACTTCAGAAATTAACCAATCTCTTAAATTAGCAATGAATCTGAGTGCAAAAAAAGCTCATGGGAAACCTTGTTCTATTTTAGCTTTGTGATTCTGTGGTCTCTGGGTTTCACCTCTCCATGACCTCCAACGCACACACACACCAGATCATTACAAATACACACACATATACAGATGACGACCACACTGCATGCAAAAACAGCACAGGAAGTGGAAGGGGTACAAAAGGTCAGAGCTCAAGGAATGCAGCGCTGATGGCCTCGCTGCTTCTATTTACGACATACTTGGCCAATCGGATGCCTACTTGGGGAATGGCCAACATGGAACTTAGTGGAATGGAGAAAAGAGGGGCAGGGGAGGCGAGGGGGGAGGTAAAGTAGAGAAGAGGGATTCTTGTGTGCATGTGATTGGGGGTGTGCTGACAAAGGCTGTGGGTGTTATCCAATGAGGTTCTGCATGCTGAATCTGTCCAAATCAATGTGATTATCCCTCAGCTATTGCTAATTAGAGTCATTAATACGCAATGCAAGCAGGAAACGGCACACACTTTCTCTCCCTCGCGCCTCCAGATGATATCGCCTCTTTCTGGAATGGCTTTTAGGGGAATGAGGCATTTGGAAAAGGTCCGCTGTTGGCCACATTTCAGTCGAGATTCTCATCTGCACATAATTCACTTTCAAAGGGCAGAGGGGGCGGCAAAGTGAATCCTTAATTGCGCCAGCACCGTGTACAACATAGACAAATGTTTATATCTCAGCCCTCTAATGAGAAACCAATAACGGATGCAGAAAGCACTCTCTGCTCTCTCTCTCTCTCCCCTCCCCCCATCCATCCCAACTCAAATACACAGATACACACGCACATGACAATGACAAACAGGCCTTTTTGGAGAGCGTCACCTCATTCATCATTACGGTACGTCCACACAGCAGCTTTTCAAAAATCTTGAAAATCTTGGAGCTGGGCGTGTCTGAAAGCTTGGGGATTTTTTGTGAGCAACGCGACCAACAACCAATCTCATGAATCTCCCGCCCCCGACATACAAAGCAAAAAAACCCGGGGATTTTATGCGAGCAATATATATATATATATATAAACTTCCCAAACAGGCAAAAACCTACCAGTTTCACCCACTGTCTGCCACCTCCCTCCATGCCTGGTTCCTCCGGTTTGTATCCCGTTAATAGTTCTGGTCGTAAAGAACCGGGTGATTTGCTACCGTAATTTCTCGTTTGGAATATGAGGAAATGAACTGCGGTCTGGTTCTCCCTGCTTACACGCGGTTTGATTGGCTAGCGCTTCTACTGTCAGATTTGCATAAACGTGTTTGATTGGCTGACGCTTCCAGCTCAGCTTCAAAAGTTGAACATTGCTCAACTTTTGAATCTTGGAAATCCTGGAAATCTTCGCTTCGCTCCCCCACAATGCAGTTTGGCGAAAAGCGAGGCAAAGTGACGTCATCCCCATTCAAAGTCAATGGGCAGAGAAGCGTTGGAAGCGGTGGAAGATTCGTCTAAAGCTGCTGTGTGGACGTACCGTTAGCCCTTATGCTAGAAGTCATGCAATACTGCTCTCAGGCACTGATGCAGCAATACATCCGTTTTTATACAATCTAACATTGCCTATATTTCTCCATTAGGCTGATCTTGTGGTAAGGGCATGGGCTGCTTCAGATTGCATTGGTCAAGCTCCTGACAGGCTTTTAAATTGCACCACACAGAGGATACATATGCAGCCCAGCTATGCAAAATGTATTTAGTATACAAAAGGCAAGGAGTATCACATTTCAAGAACATGCAAGGACATTGCAGCAAATTCATTGGAGCTACTAATGTCCCCCAGATGGGTATTCAATCAAAAATATACATTGCTTTAATTGTAACAATACAATGTTTGTAGTACTTCAAACATGATTCGAATTTGTTGGGACAAAACAGGAAGTGAGCCTGTTTTACATCAAGTCACCCACGTGATTAAAAGAGACAGTAATTCTTTCAAGATGCGAGTTTATGTAATGCACTTGTGAGTTTCTTAACATCCTCATACAAAATGGATGGCAAGTTACAGTGCAAAGAAATAAGCAACAATAAACACAAAGCCACCAGAGACTATCTTCTCATCTCATCCATCCCCCAGCAGTCAGAGCGGTGGTCCGGCGCGGCAGGGCGCCAGTCAGGCCGGTGAATCTCAACGCAGCCTTATCTCCCAGCGGTGGAGGAGGAAACGGAGGTCCTTTAAAGGGCTGAGGTCATTTCCTCTGCCTCCGGGCTCTGGCAGGAACAAATAAAATGTCTCCATTCGGTCAGCCCTGCTTTATTTCAAATGCAGCCGCTGCCTTTTAAGAGGCCTTTGTGGGCACGGATGGCAAATGAGCGGTTTTGGGTTTCTGCAATCTATTCCCTTTCTCTGCCATTCTCAATCCCTCACTGTGACTGTGATGCAGACCCCAACTCTCTGCTGTATTTTTGCGGTAAATGTGAAAGTCCACAGACAGATATATAGATAGTAGATGAGATCGAGTGAGAAAAAGGGAAAGAGAAGCGGTGTGAGAGTGCGGAGGAGCATGAGAGCAAAAGAAAGAAAGATGAAGAGCCTCCTCTTACCAACAGAGCTCAATAGTCCTAAAGCCCTCTCACAACTTCCTGTTCAATTCTCTCTGAAGTTCTAAAGCATTTTTCAGTATTTATCGGCATGCACAGTTTGTATGTGACTGTTTGTGTGCCCTTGCAAGAGCACAAAGAGTGTGTGTGTAGCTGGAAGGCTGTATGAGTGTGTCATAGAGTAAGGTAGGGAGCGAAGGAGTGAGTTAGCGCTGGCAAGATGGAGAGGCTCATTGAAAGGCCTGCGTGGTGCGGAGGTGGAGGAGAGCAGCCAGAAAAGGCAGACGGGCAGGCACACATGCTGTGATGTTAGGAAGAGGATTGATAGATCTGTTGCATGGCCACTGCTGCAGCCAGAGCCTCACACACCTCAGGCAGATGGATGAGGAGTGTGTGCGGGGGTACGATTAGTGTGTGTGACCTTTGTGTTGGAGTGCGTGGGAGAGGTGTATTACATGGTCTTGGTGTGTAGTTTTTGTGATGTGGTACTTCAAACAGGGCTTTGCAGCACTTATACACACTCGTGCATTGAATAGTATAGATAGAAGTATGGCAGTGAAAGTGATTGTGTCTGTGTTTGTGCGTAGGCGCCGCACCTGTGTTTTTGTTTTGTTTAACATGCACAATAAAATACGCATTTCTCCAACACCTGACCTCTAAGTACAGGAATAAGCGTCATCACTGTGTTTCTGCTTTTCCACATCAGGGAGCCGACACTCCCACGCTCACTATCGCAGCTCACATATCCACAGTGATCCAGCTTTCTATCATCCTTCTCATTTTCAATCAATTCTGTCTTTTCAGAGGTCTTTGATCGACACAGCAAATAAAACACCTCTGATATAAAAAGGTAGTACACCACAACAAACATTTTCCTTTTAAAGCATTAAGGATTTCTAGATTAAGTGTATTGGTACAGAGGGAATGCAAGTGTAAATGAATATGTTCATTTACATCCCTACAGTAGCCCCATACAGTGTTATTTGTACTGTAGGCTAAGACGCCATCTAAACGTACTTGTACAGCTTACTGCTCCATGCTGAACCAGATTGATTTTGTAACATAAACCCATTCTTTATGGGATGTGGTCTAAAAAACCTTAACAACTATCTTAAATAGATAAGAAAGATACATTACATTTTTCTTTAATTTATAATACTATAAGAAATAATTTGACAATTCTGGCACTTGCCAGGTAGTTCACCATTTACAAATAAATCTGCCAGCTATGTCAGATTGGCTGATAAGGCACATGGTCAGCTGACATCATGTTGCAAGTGAAACATTTTTTTGCAGGACAACTTTGCATCGTTTTGTATTTGTGAACCCACTGTGTCCCCACAATGGACATATTCAAATGAATAAGGGGGCTGTTCTGTTCTATGTAATTATATGAAAATGCTTAAAGGTCACATGTCATGGCCATTTCCACTGATCATAATTCCATTGTTGTGGTCTACTGGAATAGATTTATACTGTGCAATTTTCCAAACTCACATTGGTTTCGCATACAGCATCTCTGTAAAGTATGCGTATTCACTCTCTCCACTAAACGGCTCGTTGCAGCTCTTGCCCCCCCCTTCCCTGTGAGCACAGTGTGCTCCGATTGGTCGGGACCAGTCGGGACGTTGTGAATCGCGCTGAGCTCCGTGGAGGTGTGATTTCCTTGTTTAGCGAAACACAGCCAAACTCACCCTGAGCACACACAAAGTCACAGCCGAAGTAAAAACAATAAGTGTGGCTTGATATTGAGTAAGAAAAAGGTTGATAAACGCTGTGAGAATGGGTCTGCAGAGAGAATTTCGCCAGGATCCCAACTGTCTGTCATCAGCCTGCAGCCAGGGAGGAGAGATCAGCAGAGCTGCCTGCACTGAGTGTGTGAGGAAGTCCGTGGATTGGTCAATTTGGACCAAGCAGCGGGGGCTTAACGTAACGACTCCGCGGACGTAACGTAACGGCTCCACGGATTGGTCCATTTCTTTCCGGGGACGACATGACATCATGATGTGCCCGGAAGAATCAAATGGACAGTGACGTATCTCCAACGAGGCGTTTTGGGGAGGTATTTTCTGTTTTAGAGTTTTACTCCCTACATGGTGTACTTTGAGGGTTTTGACTCTGCAGACCGTTTACATGCATAAAAACCTTCATAACACACAAGGGGACGGGCAATAACCGGAAAAGCATGACATGTCACCTTTAACACAGTGTCCGGTAGATTTGTCGTGAATTTTAAATGCCCTTATCGGCAGAATAAATCCTACCGGTAATCTAATTCAAGGATGTATTTTACCAACACATCATATTTACACCATGAGAAGAGTCTTTACTTTATATAAAGTGTTGTATCATTAAAATGAAACCGAGGGGACATCAGGGTAAATAAGTTAGTCAGCGTCAGCAGGTACACTCTCTGTTCCCCTCTGATGGATTTCCCCAGTCTGATTGTCAATCTTTCTCCCTGGCAGAACTGACCGGTCCTGACCTCTACTCATCATTTTTCTCACGTTGTTTTTTGCCATGTGCTCACTGAGCTGAACTAAACACAAATAACAGGAGGGGGAGGAGAGGAGGTGGAGAATAGAGCGATGCTCGCCGTGTGATGGCGGCAAAGCAGTGATAAGCTGCTGCTTTGACATTTAAACAAGTGTCAGGGTCGGGGGGTCAGATGACAGGAAACAATGCTAGATCATGTGGCGATTCCTCTTTGTCACGGGGGGTGCAGACGCACGCCAGCCCATCAGGCTTCCATACACCTGCTTGGCTCATTTATGCTTTGATAACGGCTCACCTCTCGAGAGATACGGATGCCGAGTGGTAGCAGCAGAAATGATGTTATTGTGCTGCTTCTCTCCTCCTTAACTTGTCTTTCAAACATAAAATACATGTAATGTTCTCTTCAAGGTTACCAAGTCATTCTCCTCACACTCTTACTTCCCCTCTGTCCATCTCCCTCTCTCTTTCTCTCTCTCAGTGGGACCAGCCTTTCCACTCATAAAATACGTCTGCTTATATTTGCCTTTTGGCATCTCTGCAGCGCTGCATTCCAGGAGGATGACTTATGGGAAACATTGTCTCCCACACAACATAGTGCTAAGCTGAGCTGATTTTGTGTGTGTGCGCTGTGCATAACTCAGTGAGTAAAAAACCTTTGATCATTGCCAGAGTATTTCTTTCAGAAATTGAAAGAGTTTCACCTTTTCTCTCTCTCTTTTAAACAGCCCCCCCCCCCCCCAACACCTCTTTAATCCACCCTGTGCTTTGTCCTGGACCTGTAGATGCCTCCTTCCAGCCAACATGCATCCAGTCTTGTCTTTAATGGCCTGTAGGACTTAGAAAAAGGACCTGTCGAGATAATCAAGCCGTGTTTTCCCCCTCCCATCTAACAGGCAGAGGTTATTTGCCTCAACATGTTGACCCTGAGCATGCCTTGCAGGATCAACTCAGGAGTGGAGCAGGGTTAAGAAGGCAGCTTCACCTTGGAAGGCCACACTTCAGAGCCCGGGAAACCACAAAAAGCAATTAAAAGTATTGATGGAACTTCAATACCTCTTAAACAGTGCTGCCAGACACCTCGGGGCAAATCTTTTTTTCTCTCGTCGCTCCATTCACTCCATCTCTCTCTCTTTCTTTACTGTATAGACTAAGCTCTTTTTGATCATTACCGACTGATTGTATGAAAAATAAATGTGTGAGATGTATTCACAGCCGTGTGAGGCAGCTGGCTGAAGTAAAGATAGACGCCAAGACGCCACGAAGATGAGCGTGACAATGATAGAAAATAGTTAATCAAATCCCGACAACCTTGTTAGCCCTCGAGTGTGTGCGTATGTTCAAGCAAGCGTGTGTAGTCAAGAAACAACTTCAAAATGAGCCACTAATGTCATCGCTGCATTTACTGTGCAGACACTAATGGACCTTTTACAGAAACACAGCAAAAGAGTGTCTACCATATTACAAAACAGGAAATGGAAGAGGAGACAGGGAGGGGCTGCTTATCCTCCTCTGAAGCAGGGCAGCGACATCACAGAGCAGGTTGTTTACCCCGAGCCTTCCTGCAGTGTTAAGCCAGCTACTCGCTAAATCACTGATTTACGGTACAAGGCTTCCTCGGCTGATGTCTACATTTACGGCTTGTAGTGCTGTTAACCGTGACAAGACATAGACTAAAGAGTGATAGCTGCTGCACTTAAACAAGGTGGGTGTACAAGACACTCAAGTAATGACTTACCTTTGCACTGGTTGGTGTTCTTGTCCAGAATGGCCTTGGTTGACACTATTTTCCCATACCTGTAAGACAGAGAAATTAAATTGAGTGTTTTTGATCTACAGTTTTGACACAGTTCACTAAATGTGTCATCCCATGGTAAACGTAGATGTCCCATTATTGTCATTTCTGCCATGTAGTTGCAACTAGCAATTTGCAAAGTCACACAAATGTCAAAAGTTATTGGAACAAGCAATCACTTGAGGTTAATAACATTATGTCTACGGCTGACTTCAGAGGAATGTGCAGCCCTCTGACATTTGAGCGACTCACCGAACATTTGGAAAAGGTCTAAAAGCATACAGGCACAGTGAACAATTTCAAAAGTAAAGCTGTTTTAATAGTATGCAGTACAAACTATCAATTTCTGAGTAATTTATTTCCCTTCTGTAAAATAGAGAAAACCAGTCTCTTCTAGTGAAGCGACTATTAATCAGCTCCCATAGAGTGAATAGATTCATGTTTACATTCATTTTATTATGAATAAAACCGACAGCAAGTATGGAATTTACAATTAAGTCAATATCGTATTTGTTTACTCCTTGAATACTGTATTTTCTATAGTATTTACATCTGTTTGATTTATATGGAGGAATTCCTTTGAATGTAAGAATATTGTCTTTTGATATTTGTATACATATTATTCTTGTTTATAGCTGGAGTAGCTCAGTATAAGGGTTTGTTTACAATTAATAGATCTTATTGACCTTATTTTGTATGAATGCTGGGTTGGTCTGTACAATACATTTTGAATTTGATACGTTAAACAATATGGATTGGTGCAATATTCAAATAAAGATCTGCTCAAAAATACACAACATGGCTAATATGTATAATGAAAATAAGGATATTTACATTTGGAATCATATCGCAGCTGTAGGTCAGTCAATAAAAGCGTAATAATTGGTGCTTTGTATTTCATGTACTGTTTGCTTACAGTTGACATGTTTTGCCTGATGGAGGTCTGATGACCAAAATGACATAAAGTTAATACAACATGTATTAATTTTCATACGTGGAACCTAACACAAAGGGAACATTGTTCACAAAAGCCTAATGTGCTAATGTCAGTGCTGTATAGTTCCTGAGAACTGAAAGGCATTATATTTCCTTTTTGCCATGTCTTCATGCACAGTGGGTTGCTATGAATTGTTTAAATTGAAAGATTGACCTTACAGTCTGACTGACAGTGAGTTATTCTATCTGCTTGTCTCAGCTAAAACGGCAACATTCTGCATTGTGTGCACACTGAGGAGCGCTGTACGTGCCAATCTGCATGCATCTGTGTGAGCAGCTGCAACCCTGCATGTGCATTTACACTTGTGTATGTGATGCATGCATGTGTATAGATCCATAAGTGAGAACTGTTCTCTGTGTGTTGAACACACACACACACACACACACACACACACACACACACACACACACACACACACACACACACACACACACACACACACACACACACACACACACACACACACACACACACACACACACACACACACACACACACACACACACACACACACACACACACACACACACACACACACACACACACACACACACACACAAAAGCAGTGGTGCATCCAGGCCCATATATCACCAGCAGGGGATAATTGTGCCATTTCTCAACGAGTGGCGGAGACTCTATTTACTGCATGCTGCGGTGGGGTGGGTGGTGGATATGAACTGATGAGCTCCGAGAGGAAAACTACCAGCGCAAACACACAAACACTGTGCAAGTACCAACACACAACACACACACACACACACACACACACACACACACACACACACACACACACACACACACACACACACACACACACACACACACACACACACACACACACACACACACACACACACACACACACACACACACACACACACACACACACACACACACACACACACACACACACACACACACACACACACAACACACTCACACAAAATATGCTCACACAGAGACAGCACTCACCAATCAGTGGATTGTCTATTTTCAGCAGATAAACAGGCCATTTCAGCTATAGGGATCATAATCTAGTGCAGCAGAACAGGACTTACGTGCACCATCTGATCATATTGAGACACTCAAGAATAAGATGAATATGGAACAGTGAGCGCTCATTTGATGAAGCACATGCAGAGCTGGTGAGCATCTGCAGTACTTGAGAAACAAAATAGCACCCTTTATAGCACAAGAAAGATGAATAAAGAGATTTAGTTAAGATATAGAAATGATTTATGGATACAGTAACCATAAGGGAATTAACAATGGCATAAATGGGGATATTTTTTGAAAATATTTAAACTATCAGGAAACTCTTAAATATTTTACATGAGCCAGAACACTCAAATGGTAGTATGAAAGAAAATATGTGGTTAACGACTGGAAACGCCATGGGTTTATGTCAATAATATGAAAAGCAGATCACATAGATAACGATATATATATCATATTAATTTATTGCCCAGCTCTACATGCGAGCCACTGAGCTAACTACTCTTTTTGTCCTTGTACTGTATGCCAGAGATGGGGACTCGAGTCTGCGACTCGGACTCGAGTCGCACTTAAGTCGCACACACAGAGACTTCAGACTTGACTTGGACTCGTGACCAAAAGACTTCAGACTCGACTTGGACTCGTGTGTTGGGACTCGTGAACAATCATTGTGTTTTCTATTTTTGGCGTATTAAAGGTGGGGTAGGTCAATTTGAGAGAAACCGGCTCGAGATCGCTAGAATTTGAAAATACACAACCGGAGATAATCTGCTAGAGGCTGTTACTTCCTTATAGAGCCCGCCTCCTCCAACACACACGAACGCGCACATGACCAATGAGGGCACGAGATAAATGTGTGCCCAGATGGAAGGCTGACAGGCAGGTAGGCCATCCAGTTATTTTAGCCGGGCTCATTACGCAGACGTGCGCGCCTCTGTTACTACCTCGTAGTAACACAATGGCGACCGGCGGCACACCTGCGGCTGTACCGCTTGTAATAATTAGGTTCAACTACAAAGACTTCGAACAAAACGCCGGCGGCACCAACAAAAGGAGCGCACACTGCAAAGTCTGCAATATCAAAATCAAGGATGCTGGCGCAACAACGTCGAATTTCATCAGGCACTTGAAAACTCACCCGGAGAGGTCAGTCACATTAACGCATATGGACGGTTAGCAAACATGTTTAGCTCAGCATCAGCTATGTAATGTTCACTTAGCTTGCTGCTAGCTTTGTAACTGAATATTTGAAAAGATTAGTGAATTGCTTGTCACACTTGTTTGAGTTGAGTGGCGTTGACATCCAACTCTTGACATGACATAAAAAAGGTCGGTAACGTTAATCATTACCCGCTTTTAAGTACTTTTAACAGTTTCCCTGCGGGGGATTAATAAAGTATTTGTGATACTGATTTCTGATTCTGAAGTGTTTTGCTTATAAGTTGTTTGCATTTAGCTAAAGTGTGATGTTTTTCCTTATATTGCATTGCAATAGCCTGTTTAAAGTGATCATATAACAAACAACTAATCAGTACTGATACTGTATGCTAATAGATATAGGAGTGATAATAACACAGTAAATGCTTTGAATTTCTTAGATATAGCTGTGCAGTATTCTTAACAGACTGGATAGCAGCAGACAATAGAAGGCTTATTACAACCAGAAGAGACATGAGACTTTTATTTTTTTAGAGACTTGAGACTTGACTTGGACTCGTGACCAAAGACTTGATCAAGTCTCACCCCACAAAGACTTGAGACTTGACTTGGACTCGTGACCAAAGACTTGAGACTTGACTTGGACTTGCAAAAAAAGACTTGTGAACATCTCTGCTGTATGCATATTAGTTTATTTGCACACAGGTGTGTGTCCCGCTTCAGAAAAATGTTATATGCTTTCAGTCTGGGAAGCAGTGAAAAAGCTCAGTGATTTTGGCACAAATTGGGGGAAAGTTCTCATTAAAACTTTGTTTGGACTCTGGGGAAGCAGGAGACAGTAGCTTTCCAATGCCAACTCATCACTGCTTGCCTCATTAAATGATAAAGATGGCTCATCAATGCATCCGATCCGTGCTCCAAATGCACAGACACCACAAAGACACTGCAGCCAAATCAAAAGGTGGATGCAAGGGTGAAGGAGCCGGCTTCCTGCCCATAATGGAGGCATATTGGAGACGGATGGTGAATGTGATCAGCGTGTGTGTGCATGTGTGTGTGTGTGTGTGTGTGTGTGTGTGTGTGTGTGTGTGTGTGTGTGTGTGTGTGTGTGTGTGTGTGTGTGTGTGTGTGCGTGCGTGTGTGTGTGACCCTGCTGGTGACTCCTTCGCCTCTCTGCCAGGCAGGCCTGGGAAGCTTTGATGTGACAGAGGCAGTGCCTGTGAAGCACAGGTTTAACACTGATGCTGTGGCCGGGGGATGCAGAGCCTGTCTCCACTAATCCTATTTCAATCACTCTCGCAGCCTCTTATCTCTGACTCTGCTGGCCCTCAGCCCCCCCCGCCTCCTCCTCACAAATCTTCTCCTCTCTCTTGCCCCCTCTTTGCCTCTCTAGATGTCTCTTTACCAACCTCTCCATTCCTGCTCTGTATCATTAATGTCTCCCTTTTTTTGTTACTCTCTTCCTCCTCATATAAGGAATCCCATGGCAATCATTCTGATGCAACATCGGATCAACCCTAAGAAATGAAGACGCCAGAAATTAAATGGCCAGTAAAAAAATAAAGGCTTTATGAGCTATTTTAGGCTGATGAAAATGTACAAATTGTGGCGGATATAAAACATGTCATTCGTTTGACAGCTGTCTGGGCAGTGCACTGAAATGCGATAAAATTGCAGAAGAGAGTTTTAAGAGGGCAGCTGCATGCACATGAGTGACATCCCAGCGCTGCATTTCTATCTTTTCTCGCTCTCTTGCTGGATGAAACGATCCAGGCGTATTACATTTCCGTCGTCAGAGCAAGTGAAGTGGCTCTCTGCTGTATGTGGGCTGAGAAAGGACTGGCTGGACCACAGCACGTCACTATGGTGCTGCTGGTACACAGGAAAGCACACGGCTGGGAAAAAAAGAATAAACCAACCAAGTGTCGTGCTGAGACCTTGCGCTCAACCTTTGGAAACCTCCACTAGTATCAAAGACAACTTTCTCCCATCTTTGATGTCTGAGATTCTTTGCATATATGTCTTGGCAAATGTATGTATGCATATGGCTATCCATCTGTTCCTGCAGATGAACACTTAAATATTATATATACAGCTCCGGAAAAAAATAAGAGACCACTCCAATTTCTTCTTAAATCTCAATCTCTACATGTATGGCAGCCATCCCATTCTAGTGTCTGTTGAACTCCAACACAGAGAAATGTTGTCAGTAGTTTAAAAAAAAACAATTACAACATTTTACTTAAACACATACCTATAAATAGTAAAACCGGAGAAACTGATAATGCTGCAGTGGTCCCTTATTTTTTCCCAGAGCTGTATGTATATATGTATACATACATACACATCATTTGAGTTCAGCTGCTAAGGCAGAATACTCCACTACAGGCCTGTTCAGCACCTTTGAGGCACCTGTACAGAGAAAGAAGGGGCAGGTGCAAAAGGCACACCACGGAGAACAATAACTTGAATTGATCACCTCTTATGCGAAATGATTAGCGGAATCTAGATACCGAAGCTGAAAAAGAAAAGCTGCTGCTCTAAGAGTTCTACTCATGCAGGAGCAGGTGCAGCAGACACTCACCATCCAGATGTACCATTTGCTTTGTGCAGCTAGTCTTATCCAGAGGGGTATCGTAGGTCGTAAGAAGTACATTGTTACATTGAAAACATGTAATGGTTATACTAGTGCCTTTTTCAGTGGCACCAAAATGAATTGAAAGACATTATGTATGCAAATTAGTCAGAGAAGTGACAACGTTTAAACCAATTTAAGCTGAAATGTGAACAAATGCTTGGATAGCTTTAGTAACCTTATTTTAAGTCATCACTGTTTTCTAGCCATTTGTAAGTATTGTGTTTACTCCAATCATCAGTACAAGTATGTGCACATATAGTGAGAAATCTTCCTAGTCTGCTAACACTCAAGACAATCTACAATTGTATTGGATTTGATTTTGTAAAGTCTTTGATGCTAATGCAAGAGACAGGTGTCACTGTGACAGACGCACAGGAGGACAGAGCACAGGGATACAAAGATGGTAAAGAAACATGATGTCTTTGTACTTTTATTTCAAAGATAAAGGAGAATAAACAGGCGGTAAGAATGAACAACATAAACAAATGAATGCCAGATAAAAATGGAAAACCAGAGACAGACAGCACACAAACATGCAGGGGTTCACACAGTCAAGTAAGAAAAAGAAAGAGAAGACAAGTATGTTGTGTGTACTGTAAGTTTGCATTTGTGCTAGGTTCTTTATTGTCAAACTAACATAGCTACAGAGTAATTATGTCGTTGAAAATCTTAGGTCACAGGCTTCTATATACTATGCAGGTGTGTGTCCAGTTACTGAGAATCAGGAGGAATCATCTTGTTGAATAAAAGCAGTGTGTGTCAAGTGCCCTTGAAAGTCATCCTTGATCTCAAAGCAGCTCACATATTACACATGAGGCTCAAACAGAGGGCTTGCATCCTTTATACTCTACATATGTGCCAGATTTGCCCCAGTTTGTGACTCTTACAACCTCAGATCCAGTGCCTGGATACGGTTCCAGGTTCCTGCTGTGCGGACTGAGGCTGGAAAAAGGAGTCTTTTTTATTATGGTCCTTGGTCTTGGAATGACCTTCAATCACGCCTCAAACTGAGGGCACTTGTCTCAATAGCATGTTTTAAATTGAAGTTGTCTAAAGTCCTTACCACCAGCTGCTCTTGCAGTAATAAGTAGTGTACCTTTCTTACTCTCCTAATGTGCACAATGTAGTGACTGCTTTTTCGTCTTTTGTTTTCTTAGTTATGTTCTCTGCATTTTGTGTTTTGTGTAACATTGCTGCCTTCTTGGCCAGGTCAGCATTGAAAATGATATTTTATCTGGTTAAATAAAGGTTAAATAAATAATACCAGGCATAGATTTTGATAGAAATATTTAACATTTTTGTGAAATGTTGTTGTGTCGCAATGCAACTACTAAAAAGGTGTGTGGATGCAGACAGAGGTCCACTGTGTAGTAGTTAAAGGTGGGGTAGGTAATTTTGGAGAAACCAGCTCGAGTGCGCTAGAATTTGAAAATACACAACCGGAAAAAATCTGCCACTTCCTTACAGAGCCCCTCCTCCAGCACACACATGACCAATGAGGGCACGAGATAAGTTTGTGCACAGATGGAAGGCTGACAGGCAGGTAGGCCATCCAGTTATTTTGGCCAGACGGTCGTGCTTTTTACAGCACTACGGCTTCCACAGATGACATTTTTTAATGGATTTTTTGTTAAAGCACTTAAGATATTCATTGCTATCGGGATGTTAAGAGCATTCCATGGTGCGATCACCTGAAACTACGAATCGTTGTGTTTTTGTTTCCTACGAAAAAGCCATTCATATTTACATAGGGGAGGGCCCTATTCCACTGATTACACTATGTTGCACCGTCATGTTTCTACAGTAGCTCAGAACGGACAACGATAGGGGTCTTTACCTATTTCTTCTTAAAGGTTTCTGACGGGCTTGTAAAACTGCAGCAACACAAAGTTTAGCCAGAATGTAATCGCTTTTAAAGTAGTATAACTGAGAGGATGGCCTCTAATCGAGGTTGAAGGTACATAGAGATACCATTACGTAACCACCGTCTTACTTTCCGCGCCTTGTTACCAAAGTGTTGTACAGGGAGAGGTAAGCGCCAGTTGGTTGTGATCTGCAACAGCAAAGCTAGATCAGGCTAACTGTCCAATTAAGCTTCAAAAAGCTTATTTTTAATTCTAACTGAAATGAAAGCAGGGACATATATGAGCAAGATGGCTGTTTGATTTTCCATTCTCCTAGTGAAATTACTGCATTTATTTTAACAGTTTACCAAGAACTTTTAACATTTTAAAATCTCTAGCACAGAATCTGTAGGAAGGACAAACTGCAGGTCAAGCAGCAGAAGATACTAAGCATTTATAGACAAGAAACACTCTTGGAAAATGGTTAAATAAGAAGACTGGTGGCTTTAACATTAAACAAGAAGTTACAAAGAAGAAAAGGCAGAAAATTAGAAAGAGACAAAGTGACAGACAGATGAATAAATCAACGCAGCGGGAGGAATAAACAAGAAGGCCCAGCTACCCTGATGGACACCAGGGAGCAGAGCAGCTGTTCAGTCCACAAACTCTGAGTTGATACAGTGATTTCTTCTCATGACCTCTGAGCCTCTGAGCTGACAGTTTGGTGGTAATGGCCTTTATCTTTATCCCAGCATGGAGACTATGACACGTTCTGGCAAAGTGAGTCCAAAGTCTTGAATTAAGCACAAATAAAAGCCATAGGCAGCCTGGACTGGACAACAGAGTATAACTAATACTTTTGTTAAAGTGTCTGCATTATGAAAGGAGAACAGTAGAAATGTCAAAACATTGCGTTGGCAAGCATGAGCATCAATAAATCAAAGAGGTTCCACAAATTGGATAATTAATTTTTTGGCTTTGGCACTCTATATCTTTTTTCTTGACTGAATTTCATCTTGTTTTTTTTAGGTGCTGGGATTCCCCCGTGTTTTGTTGGCGGGTTTGCGGTGAACTGCCACATGTTTACTTTCAAACCTTTTACGTCTCTAAATGTGGGAGGCATGGAACAGAAAGGTAATCCGGCCTGAAGTGGTTGCTTTCTTTTCTTATTTCCTCTACATCAACAAATGCTTAAAGCCCCTGTCACACTGTCCCGAAATGTACACCCGATGGACACACAAATATGGAATTGTGAATTTCGCACGAAGATGGCCCCGAACCACACACGAAGGCAACATTTACATTACATTTAAGACATACAACTGCAATGAAAGTACCAAAAACAATTATGTTACAGTACTATGATACAGTACTGATATCTTCAGACTTTGTTCTTTACTTTATCCGTCTTTATATGTAGAAAATATTACGTTTTCTCCGTAATGTTGTTTCCATAGCAACAACAACTTCCTGTCAACTCTCCTTCAAAATAATATATTATATCCTTTTTAGTTTCACAGAACACAAATTGGGTTATTTACATAATATGTTTACATGATTTTGTTGTGCAATAAAACAACCAGATGGACACACGATAAAGGAAATGTTCAAATTCGGCTCTGATCGTAGCAACATCGGGCCATTCGTGAGGGCATCTTAAGCCATCGTATGATCGCTGGTGGAGTTTCTCAGGCTCCGGCAGCAACTTCGTGAGCGGTGGCAAAATCTTTGGCATGCCAAAAAATAGCCAAAGGACCTTGAGAAGGTTCATTTTCGTGTTGAATTCGTGTGTCAATTTTGCCCTTCGTAAGGCCATCGTGAGGGCATCTTGTTATCATCGGTGCCATCGGGCATTCGCCCCGATCAGAGTGAGGGTGAATGCACCGATGATAACACGAAGATGACACGACTTGACAAGATGCCCTCACGAGTGCCTTACGAAGTTGCCGCTCACGAAGTTGCTGCCGGAGCCTGAGAAACTCCTCCGGCTTAGATGCCCTCACGAATGGCTAGATTTTGCTACGATCAGAGCCAAATTTGAACATTTCCTTTATCGTGTGTCCATCGGGTGTCAATTTCGGGACAGTGTGACAGGGGCTTTAGTCATGGGGATAAGAAACACATTGACAGCACCGGAGAACATCTAGTATACTTTGGCGTCATATATATAGTAAATATAATTCCCATCAGCAAAAACACGTGGGTTTGCTATCCTGGCTCCAAAATGGTGGAATGAGCTCCCCATTGACATCAGGACAGCAGAAAGCTTACACATCTTCCGGTGCAGACTGAAAACTCATCTCTTTCGACTCCACCTCGAGCGATAGAATGACTAACAAAGAACTGCTAACAGAGCACTTATATACTAATAAAGGACTGGCTTATCTAAAGCCAGTTGAGTAGCACTTGAAATGCTTGGCTCTATGAAACCTGATGTACTTATATGATTCTGTTTTCTTCAAGGTTGTGTCTTCCTGGTCGAATGTACTTATTGTAAGTCGCTTTGGATAAAAGCGTCAGCTAAATGCAATGTAATGTAATATAATCTGCTAGAGTAAAGAAACAACTAAAATAAAAGCTTGAGGTCCATTCATTTCCTCAGAGCGGTGCATTACTTGTTTCATCACACACATCTGTTGGAGTTGGCCATGGTCTCTATGTGGTCATTAGTTGTCATCAACTCTTCTGATTTCAACTTTTCCTTATTTCCCCACTGATGCGATTTCTTTTCATGAACATTCATTTTACCTGGCAAGTGTGAAATAGATGACAAGTTGATTAGAACCATTCAAACTGTTCAACCTCCCTATATAATAGGAATAGATTTCAGCTGCAAGCAGAAACATGGCTACCGGGCTCCAGACAGGCAATTTATTTAATTCATATTTGCCTATAAATAGTCAAAGAAACGCCCATTCATTCATTCATTTTGACTGACTTTATGAAGAAGATAGCAGGAAATGACGACAGAACAGCTAAAAAAGACATCTCACACCGTGTCAGATTTTGGTTATTTTGGGGAGGTCGAGATAAATCATATTGTTTGGTGGATGCAGTTTGAACCAGCATGGAGGTCGGATCGTCACCAAAATAAATAAATAAGTGGTCCGAAAAAGGTTAATGAAAAAGAAAATACACTTCCTCAGGCAGTGTGTGTACCGGGGACAGGAGACCCCCCCTTGATGAGAAACTGTAAGAAATGATCGGCGAATCCCTCCGGAGTGGAGTCATGACGACTGGATCTGAATTATTTGTTTGTATTTGGTGGTTTGTGTCCCAGCTGTCGATCAGCTGTGCGCAGCGTCTCCGCTGCAGCCTGTGCATCCCCCCACCCCCGCAGCAACCCTATATCCACCAGTTAAAGGAAATACAACTAATGTGTTGCGTTATATTAGCTGTACAATTGACCACATATGGTGTTCTTCCATACCTCCTGTTTTACGAGCGACTTATCAAGTCTTGGCAAATGGCATAAAACACGATTAAACATGACAGTATATAAAACCATGCTCGTATCTACAACCTACTGTATAGAAATGCAAAACGGCGTCAGTGTAGACGTAATTCTGTCCTCCTGCTTACCGCATCATTTATGAGAAAACATTTCATAACATTAACACAACATATTCGAGGTGGTTTTAAATAGCATATCCTATTTATTTATTTCTCCAAGTTATGTTTTTGTGTGCACTGAGGAGTCTCAAACAGGCGTTTTGTTTAATCATTTTAAGATTGGCTTTAATCATTGTTTGAAAATTAATTATTCATATATGATAAATGAGAGGTAACATTTTATTTATGGTATTATTTCCACATATTTCTCTCCATTCTTCCTTCTGCCAACGGTGTCGCAGTTTCTCGTCTCTCCCGTTTTTGTGCTTAGTTCGTACGCATGGGTTAGATTTTGCGTGGAGGACCGCACATTTTTCCGTCAAGTTAGTATTTTATAAATCGCATATATCCCTTTATAAATGAGGCCCCTGATCACAACGTTCACACTCTGTGGTCACGAAGTACTCCACTAGCCCCCCCCCCCCCCTCAACTTTCCTGAAGTACTCCCCCGTTGATAGAAATCAACACGTAATGAATTAAGACCCCACGGTTTGATGATTGATAGGTGTGTGGGCTGTCTTTCATTTTGACACGCAGAAACATGTTATAATAAACATAGATACTGTATGTTAAATGGATATATCCGCCTTCTTTCATTTATCTTTCCATTCCCACAACAATATACATAAAGAAATGGCCTATTCTTGACAGTTCGAATGGTGATTAATCATGATTAATTAATTTTTAAACTGTGATTAATCTGATTGAAATTGTAATCGTTTGACAGCCCTAATAATAACCATTCCTTTTTTATTATTAAATCGATACAAAATGTATCTGTCGGTCACCTTCATGGTGCCCTGCCCTGGAGACGTAAAGGGAATGTTGTGTCATGTTTGCTCTACCCTTTAACCTAAATGGACTCTAATGTGATCACAGAGGATGTCCATGCCAACCAAGAATCGTAATAATGTCTTTGTTCATTTACTATGTTCATATGTCTTGGTATTATGGTTTTATATTGTTACTTTTATGCTTGAAACTTGATTTTATGCTAAAGGTGTTAAAAGGCAATTTCTTCTGTGTGATCAGATATACAGTAGGGACATTGGATTGTTTTAATCGGATGGGCAGTTTAGACCAGACAGTTGAAGCAGGAACAAAGTTGACCACAAAGACATGATGCCCTCAGACTAAGCCTGGAGAAGTGAACTTGAGAATACTGTGTGCTCACTGAGGGTGTGTTTCAAGAAAAATACAAGATAAGTGAACAGGACGCATTAGCCTGTTGCTCTTAGTATAGCTAATAAGGGGACTTAAACTCCCACTGTACATTTTATTCATATTCTATTTAATATTGAATAATCCTTTCTTGCACAGAAATATCCTGCATTATATTTGTTACTGGAAATTTGTATTTCCACATGTATATTTTCCATTTTCCACTTTCTATTACATTACATTACATTGCATTTAGCTGACGCTTTTATCCAAAGCGACTTACAATAAGTACATTCGACCAGGAAGACACAACCTTGAAGAAAACAGAATCATATAAGTACATCAGGTTTCATAGAGCCAAAAATGTCAAGTGCTACTCAACTGGCTATAGATAAGCCAGTCCTGTATTAGTATATAAGTGCTCTGTTAGCAGAAGACCGCTATATTGCAGCGACAACTAGATTGGTTGCTATGGTTTAGGGTCTTACTCCTGAAAGCAAATTGAAGCGAAAAGCAGTCCAGAGAACTTAAAGGACTTTGCATGTATAATATGTTGTGTGGAACAAAGCTCTAAAGTCATTAACAGAATCGGCTTTAATTCAAAGTGTATGTTTTCTCCTGCCTTTAAATATTCAAAATGTCTACATGTCATGTGAACGGTAATGGGGGGGTATAAATAATTCAAATAACTAGCCTAAGGCCAAATCAGTCTCTTTTTTCGCCCTTGCGCTGAAATCGATGTTTTGGGAGGAAATAGGCGTTGCATTTAAGTCAGTTTGGCCCGGCAAGTGAACTGACTATGTCATTTCTGCTGGAGAAGAGAAGTGGGGAGATTAACAAAGTGAAGAGATGTAAGGGAGCAGATGAGACTGAGGGAGAAAGAAAACATGGAGAGAGAGCACAGCAGATGATAACAATGAGAAAGAAGAGTGAAACAGAAAGGGCGCAGTGAGAGAGCAAGAAAGGCATTCACACTTGGAAAAAGAGGGTATTCAGACTTGTGGCGCCAGGAACAGCAGATGCTTCTACTCAGCATGAAGCTGTAGGAGTAGTTTCGTTTTGGAATTCCTGTGGCTGTCTCACTATTTTTCAGAGGTTAAGCATGCTATCTCCTTATGCCCTCATTGACGCACAACTTGACATCATGGTTGAAAGACTAGGGTGCGTGGGGGTTGGGAGGGAGCAGAACATAGATTGCTGATAGACAGGTGAAGATGCATATACTACCGGATTCAGAAATGAACTAAACAAAAACTACGCTGTTTGGATAACGACAAATATAGTTCCTCTAAACATCTGCAAACACTGTATGTGTAGATATATTATTTTGTAACAAAACACATTGGTCGGTAAGTCAAGAAAATCAATAGTTCTGTAGATCCCAGAATTGTAAAACATGTGATGGTCCTCGTTTTCAGCAGTTAGGGTCTGTAGATACCAGTGGCAAACCGTGTCTATCACAACTGGACTTTCTGAAGACACACACACCCACCGCCCCTCCCCCCACCCCCTCCGCGGCATTATAATGTCCGTCTTTTCACTGAATTGTCATCTTGAAAAGGGTATTCACAACAATTCCGCAACAACTTCATCTTCACCTGTTGCACTTGTCATTTCAACGTTTTGATGAGTGAGGGCCAAATTAGGTACCCAATATTGGATTGAGGGCCGCCCAAGAAAAAACGGAACACAAAATAATTCCAAAACAAATCCTTTTTTTATTGTACCAACCAAATACCGCAACTCGCGAGATGCCATGCAACCAGTAGTCTAGCAAACTTTCCACAAGCTGTCATTCATAATTTAGGAATGACAACCCAGGGGGCGCAGTTTTACCATTCTTAAATTCCATTCTAATTCTTACTAGATACAACCATGGAGGATTCAAATATAACGCATGCATTTCAGAGTGTCACATTAACTATCGCGGGCCGCCAGAAACATTTCCGAGGGCCGCCATTGGCCCGCGGGCCGCACTTTGAGAACCCCTGATCTAGATCCTCTGTCTTGAGCCAGTTAACTAGCGGGCCTTCTAGAATACCCTGGAACCGAGGGAAACTCTGAAAGAATACGCCCATTGGCTACAAATCAATATATGATTGGTTGATCAAACTGTCAGTCCAAACGTACGCTCTCATCCAGTGCAACGGCCAGGGCATTTGATCAAGGATGTAGAATACCTTGGTTGAAGGATATTCTACCCAGAGACCCAGAACAAGATCTGATTGGTTGCTTTCTTTTCTAACACAAAACCACTGAAATGCGTAGTGCATGGTCCGAGAAGGACAAACAAATCAACGTAACACTGTAATATTACAGATCAACAACACAGATACGATTCTCATTTATTCATTTTATATACATTTTATTAGATTTTATTTATATAATTAAATCGATTTTTTGTTTGTTTTATCTGAGTGTTGCAGGGTATTCTCTGAATACCTTGAAGGCCCTGACGGTTCGCCACTGGTAGATACTGGGGGCTTGAGACTAATGCCTTCCTGCTGACGCATTCAAATCTGAAATTTGAATTTAGAATTTCAATTCTGCTTTTCGGTTTTGCACAATTTACTCGGTATGGTTGTATCAAATTGGTTTTCAAGACTGTGGAGTTGTACTGGTAGTGTTATCGACTACTTAATTTTTCAGTTTTGTAACATCGCTACGCATAAAGAATCCTAGGAAAAAAAATGTAAAATGTAACTCCAGGCTTTCAAAGGAGTGTCTGATTGTTTCACTTTTATCCGGGAGAAATCAGTGGTGACTGACACACTGCAGAGTTAATACAATAACCAGTGAAACAAAAAATGTAAAAAGGTACCGTGACCAAAACATGTTCTGAGTGCTAAAAACTCAACATGTTTGTGACTTGCTCAAATTGTTAAATAATACTTGCTCGTTTATATCTCTTGTGAGGTTCTACTGGTGGAAGGGGTGATGGAAAATGTGGGTCTCTGATGCTGGACTGGAGCGTTTCTGCTAATAATTCTTCTTAGTGCTGTCAGTTTTTGAAACAGAGCCTTGGGACAGGTTGGCTCTGATAGCTTGGCGGCTAACGTCAACACTGGACCTCAGAGAGTCATTATGTATAATGTGGTGCTGCTGAGTGCCTCTGCTCCATAAAAACAGGTGGTCCCAGGGTCACCTCTCCCTTCTCTTCCCTTCACCTCCTCTACTTAGCATACCTTATGGCTCTTTCTCTCCTCTCCAGCTCCCCTTCCACCATTCCCTCAGCACACACGGGAAAGGTTATTTGGACAATTGGTGGTGATGAGCTCTTGATTTGGCTCACACTTTTCGTTTGATCAAACCGTGGCATGGAAGCAAAAGCCAGGGCAACTGAGGGGCGCAGCTGTGGCCCGGCCATGACAGGAATTGCTTGAGGAAAACCAGAAGAAGAAGGCGGAGGGGAAAGGAGGAATCATAAGAGGAGGTAGGGTTGAAGAGTTAGAAGAGGAGGAGCGAGGGTTTGAGGATCTCTAGGGTCCTTTGCTTTCTTGGCAGTTTGAGTTATGCATGTGTGCTGCTGGCAGAGAAAATGTGCACTTCTTTGTCCCTGTTATCCCAGGTGTTGGTCCTCGTAAAGACTAAAAAGAAATCCCTCTCATTCTTCCTTTCAACCGTCCATCCAACAACCTGCTTCCGTCCTCTCTATGCCTCTCCTGGGTGGTGGATTGCTAACAGGAAAAAATGTGGGTGCTGCTTTAAAGCTTGTTAGACAATCAGGATATGAAGTCTGCTCTGCCCTAAAGTGTTTGAAGGCTTTGTTGGCTGCGTTGGAAGAGCTGGCTGCCATGATCTTTGGGTTGGATGGGGTTTGAGTTGGGCTTAGGGTTGGCTCAGTGCCTCAACCTGGCTGGTTAGGCCAAGGATTTTTTTCTCACAGTAACGGCTGTTCTATCCATCCATCCATCCACCCAGTCATACAGCCCGCCAGGCAAGTGGGAAGGCCTCTCACTATCTGGGTGTTTAGCCAACAAATCCCCACTCCTTTGGCCTGTTCTCTACACCCATATATCAGGCTGACGGCTGTGGAGAACCCAACATCCAGCCAGCTGAATAAAAAAGAGATTAAGCACCCACCCGAATCCATTTAATTACTCGTTCAACAGCTCACGGCATGGAACTCCAACCACTGTGAGAACTTTGGTGTTCTTCAGCCTTTACCGTTTCTCCCAGTGACCGCAGGGAGGTTGAAGGAGGAAGCTTGTAACAAAGAAATGTTGGCCATGGCAACTCAAACAAACGCATATTCACTTGTTAACTGCATGTTTGCGTGTCTGCAATTTAAGGTATTCCTACCAGGTTGTGTAAGTCTGTAGATGGAAGCCAGTTGAAAAGTCTGTTTTAAAAATGTCATCACATCACATCTGCAGGCGTCATGCAAGAGTCAGCATCATGAGGTTTTTTTATTTTATTTGTTTAGAGTATTTGTACCCATCATTAGGAATGGGGATTAATATATAGACATTTTTATTTATTGGGATAAATCCCTTGAGATGCACCATCTCGTTTTCAAGGGGATCCCGACAATAGCAACAACTTACAGACATACATAAACAAAAAGACAAAATGCAAAACATGACACACAAGACAAACCACATACAGTATGTTAAGTAAAAATCAAGCAATGCTTACAATCATTACAATTTGAGACAGTCAAGCAAATCAGTTTCATCAATATCAGTTTCATTAATAACAAGTACAGACCAGTTGAAAGTGAGATGATAATGCATGTTTAAACATACCCAATGATGAAAAAGATCTAATAGCAGCAGGTAAAGTATTCCAGTCAGTTGGGGCTTTGAACATGAACGCTCTTCTTTAAAGCTATCAACTTTATGCAGAGAAGTGCCATCCGTACATGTTATTACTACATTAGGTTTGGATTTGAGCTTCTGCCTGGTACCAAAGACCATGGTATAAGATTTTGTTTTGTTAAGCAGTAGTTTATTGTGTGATAGCCAGTCCTGTAAGATATTAAAATCCGATTGAAGAGAGATCTGAATTTGTGAAAAATCTGATTTGGATGTATATATGACAGTGTCATCAGCATAAAGGTGAGTACAACAATTAATGAGACAAGAAGATAAATCATTTCTGTAAATAGAGAACAGAAGTGGGCCCAGAGTTGATCTTTGGGGTACACCCTTTTGTTGGATCAACAGGTCAGACTGTTTTCCATTCACAACCACACATTGCTTTCAACTGTGAAGGTACGAGTTAAACCATAACACTGTATTATTAGAAAGGCCAATGCCGTGAAGTTTATCCAAGAGCAGATATCGATCAACGAAATCAAAGGCTTTTGTCAAGTCAATAAAAATGGCACCTGTGAGTTCACCATCATCTGCAAGGCAAGGCAAGGCAAGGCAAGTTTATTTATAGAGCACTTTTCAATGCAAGGCAATTCAAAGTGCTTTACAAAAAAAAAAAAAAATGAAAGACATTAAGCATTAAAAAAGAAAAGCTAATCAAATAAACATTAAGAAAAAAATACATGGATAAAAGTTACAGTGCAGTCTAAAATATAAATAGTTCAATTAAACATTACAAGAAAAAGTACATGGATAAAAGTTACAGTGCAGTTTAAGATATGAATAGTTCAAATAAAAGCAGCGACAAAAAGAAAAGTCTTCAGCCTGGATTTAAAAGTAGTAAGAGTTGCAGCGGACCTGCAGGTTTCTGGGAGTTTGTTCCAGATATTTGGAGCATAATAACTGAACGCTGCTTTACCATGTTTAGTTCTGACTCTGGGGACAGAAAGTTGACCAGTCCCTGAAGACCTGAGAGATCTGGATGGTTCATAGTTTAGCAGGAGGTCAGTAATGTATTTTGGGCCTAAACCATTCAGTGCTTTATAAACCAGCAGCAGTATTTTGAAATATATTCTTTGACACACAGGAAGCCAGTGTAAAGACTTCAGAACAGGAGTGATGTGATCCACTTTCTTAGTGTTAGTGAGGACTCGAGCAGCGGCGTTCTGAATCAGCTGCAGCTTTCTAATAGATTTTTTAGTGAGACCTGTGAAGACACCATTGCAGTAGTCGAGTCTACTGAAGATAAAGGCATGGACAAGTTTTTCCAAATCCTGCTGTGACATTAGTCTTTTAATCCTAGATATGTTCTTTAGGTGATAGTAGGCTGATTTAGTAACTGTTTTAATGTGACTGTTGAAACTCAGGTCAGAGTCCATGACTACACCTAGATTTCTGGCTTTATCTGTTGGTTTGAACATTGCACACTGAAGCTCAGCGCTAACTTTTAAACGTTCTGCCTTGGCTCCAAAGACCATTACCTCAGTTTTATCTTTGTTTAATTGGAGAAAGTTCTGACACATCCAGTCATTGATTTGTTCAATGCACTTACTCAGTGTTTGAATTGGAGCATAGTCTCCTGGTGAAATTGTTACGTAAATTTGTGTGTCATCTGCATAGCTATGGTAACTTATTTTGTTGTTCTTCATTATCTGAGCCAGTGGTAGCATGTAGATGTTAAAGAGAAGAGGCCCCAAGATGGAGCCTTGAGGAACCCCACATGTCATATTTGTCAACTCAGATGTGTATTTACCGATAGAAACAAAGTTGTTTCTGTCCTTTAAGTAGGATTTAAACCAATTTAGAACTGTTTCCGAAAGTCCCACCCAGTTTTCCAGTCGGTCCAGTAATATGCTGTGGTCAACAGTGTCAAACGCAGCACTGAGATCTAATAATACTAACACTGAAGTTCTGCCACTGTCTGTGTTTAAGTGGATGTCGTTAAAGACCTTTACAAGAGCAGTCTCAGTGCTGTGGTTTGGACGAAAGCCTGACTGGAACACATCGAAACAACTATTTAAATGCAAGAAATTACTCAACTGTTGAAAAACAACTTTTTCAATGATCTTACCTAGAAATGGCAGGTTTGATATGGGCCTGTAATTGTTCATTACTGAAGCATCTAGATTATTCTTTTTTAAGAGCGGTTTAATGACTGCAGTTTTCAGGGCCTGTGGAAAAATACCTGAGTGAAGAGATTTGTTTACTATATGAAGTAGTTCTGAGGCCATGCAAGGCAAAACATCTTTGAAAAATCCTGTTGGAATAATATCAAGGCAGCAGGAGGAGGATTTCAGAAGTTGTATAATGTCCTCCAGGTTTTTATCATTAATCTGATGGAATTGTGTCATGATGTCTGAATTGATGTTAAGTGGACACAGAGACAACACATTTGCTGTTCCTGATGCAGAGGCACTGACTGCTTGTCTGATTTTCTGAATTTTGTCAGTGAAAAAGGAGGCAAAATCATTGCACGCCCTGGTGGATAGAAATTCAGAGGCTACTGACACTGGGGGGTTAGTTAGTCTGTCGACGGTAGCAAACAAGGCACGTGCGTTGTTTTTGTTTTTGGTAATGATGTCAGAGAAGAATGATTGTCGTGCGTTTTCAATTCCAAATTATAAAGGCCAAGTCTCTCTTTATAAATTTCAAAGTGAACCTGGAGATTTGTTTTTCGCCACCTGCGTTCAGCTTTTCGACATTCTCTTTTTTCTGTTTTAACGGTCATGGCCTTTCTCCATGGAGATATTTTCTTCCCAGTCACTTCCTTTACCTTAATTGGAGCAATGGCATCTATAACATTTTTAATTTTTGAATTAAAATGATCTACTAGCTCATTTACTGAGGTGTTAGCAGGGGCAAGTGTGGAAGAAAAATTCTGAGTAAACATTTCCCTAGTATTTTCAGTTAAACATCGCTTTGTGGTTACCTCTTTTTGAACACTTGTGTGAACAGAAATAGAGCTCTCAAAGAAAACACAGGAATGGTCAGACAGTGCAACATCAGTCACCACAACCTTAGAGATATTCAGACCCTTTGAGATAATTAAGTCCAGAGTGTGCCCCTTATTGTGCGTGGGCTCCGTCACATGCTGAGTCAGTCCATAGCTATCAAGAACACAAAACAGTTCTTTAGCCCCTCTGTCCTGGGGGTTGTCAACATGGATGTTAAAATCACCAACAATGACTAGACGGTCAAAGTCAATACACACTATAGACAGCAGTTCAGTAAGGTCATCAAAAAAGCTTGCACAGTATTTGGGTGGCCTATAGATATTTAGGAACAGAGCTCGAGAGGAGCATTTCAGCTGAAGGGCCACATATTCAAAAGAATCAAAGTTTCCATACGATGTCTTCCTGCATTGAATGGAATCATTGAACAGAATAGCAACTCCACCCCCTTTCTTATGCATTCTTTCCTGACTCATAAAACTAAAGTTGGGAGGGGTTGATTCGATAAGAACAGCTGCACTGTTATTTTGTTCAATCCAAGTTTCTGTTAAAAACATAAAATCAAGATTGTGCTCAGTGATAAAATCATTGATTAAAAATGTTTTTCCTGCCAAAGACCTGACATTTAATAAAGCTAGTTTAAGTTCGTTAAACACACTATCAGTCATGTTTTTTGTAACAAGCTGTGGCTGACATGGAATCACTGCTAAATTAGATAAACTCACACAAACGTTTGAGTGCTTCCTGTATCTAAGATCATTCACCGCTCTTAATCTATTACCTATCAACACAGATATCGGCAAAGCTACTGGCAGGCAGGGCCCGGGCATGTCCTGGAAAGAGTTGAGAGTGCCATAAGCCCTTGAGCCTGGACCCAGCAGATATCTGCAGCAGAGTACAAGTCATTCGTAAATGTAAGTAGGGCAGTTGTTGTGGAGTGATTAGGCCTGAAACCAGATTGAACTGGAGATAAAATATTATAAGTATTGAGATAATATGACAGTTGATTATTAATTATTTTCTCCAAAACTTTGGAAATAGAGCAGAGTATAGAGATTGGTCTATAATTATTTGTATCAAGTAAATCACCACCTTTATGCAGTGGAATGATGCGTGCACATTTCCAAATAGTCGGCAACTCACAGGTGGACAAAGACAGGTTGAACAAATCAGCAAGTGGGTACATGAGAATATGGGACGCCAGTTTTATGAACGTGTTTTCTATACCATCGAATCCTGCACTGCCATCCACTTTTAATTCTGTGATAGCATTATGAACTTCGTGTGGTGTGCAACATTTCTTTTTCTTAAAAGAAAAAGAAATGTTGCAGTATGAGTTACTATTAGAAATACCAGTCGTCAAATAGGAGTCAGATAGTAGTGTAAATATGTCATCACATCACATCTGCAGGCGTCATGCAAAAGTCAGCATCATGAGGTTTTTTTATTTTATTTGTTTAGAGTATTTGTACCCATCATTAGGAATGGGGATTAATAAGACTGTATCAATACATATTCCTTCAACGATTCCTCTTATCAATCAAATTGTGTGATAGCTTCCCCTGTTAATACCTGATACATTGTTGGGTGGGTACAAATAGTTACAAACCATACAAGTAAAGTTTTTTAATTAAATGCTCACGTTTACGTCATTTATATTGGATTTGCATAGAAAAATAAAAAGACAAACATAATATTCAAAAAACAATAGTTACTTTGTTTATTAAAAAAATCTTGGCATTAGTAGTTTAAGTGTATTCAAGTGTATTACCAACAGAGATGGGGTCGTTACTAAAAAAAAGTAATATATTACATATTACTTTAAAAAAAAGTAATATATTACACTACTTCGTTACTATCTACATACAGTAATTTGTTACTTTACTCGCAGGGCCGGCCCGCCCCTCCCTACAGGCAGATCACGCAGACTGCTAAAGTTTCAAATGTTCTCTTTAGTTCAGTTTCCATTGTCGCATAAGACTGATCCAGATAGCTCCTGAATGTTTTCCTATCTGACCATGGCTGTCCTCTGTCTCCTGCTATCTGACCGTGGCTGTCCTCTGTCTCCTGCTATCTGACCGTGGCTGTCCTCTGTCTCCTGCTATCTGACCGTGGCTGTCCTCTGTCTCCTGCTATCTGTATATTTTGCGCAGTCTATCTCTGCTCACGCTGTTGCGTCAGCGTGTTCTCCTGCGTGTTGGCCATGTGTTGCACTGGAGCCAGACTTCAGCCGAGCACGTACGAACTGCGCAATGCGTGAGTGGCAATAACTCTCCTTACCAGCAGGCAGCGGTAGTGTGTATTCGTCATTCAAAACAAGCAACAACCGGAAAACAGAGAAGAAGAACTACGTGTGTGTGATATAAATAAACAACAGCTATGTGCGTTAGCTTCACCTTAGCATGTGTTCTTTGCAGGTGTTTGTTGAGGTTTGATTATGACTGATTTTAGAAAGTAACAAAGTAACGCGTGTCGGGGCAATGTTAGTAACTGTAGTGTGATTACTGGATTATAAAAGTAGCGCGTTACACTACTCCGTTACCGACAAAGTAATATTATTACAGTAACGCGTTACAAAGTAACGCGTTACACCCAACTCTGATTACCAATGACTAAGACTATTTAAAACACAACATTAATAGCGTTATAATTTATCTCCAACCAATACTAATTAAGACTTAATAGAGCTTGAATGTGTAATAATGGGTAATAGGGTTTGTCCCCTGTTTTTTCTAAGTGAAACATTAAACAGAGTGTGTATGCTTTGTCATTGTGCATGCACAACTAGAACAAATACAACGTAGAATAGGAAGTGGTTGTTGATTAACAACTTTAAATGTCTTCAATGGTAGAGATCTTTTGAAGTTGATAATCACTACTTCATATCAACACTGATAAAAATGAGCAAATGCTTAATAAACTGATTTGATGTATTTGTTTTAACCAAAACATTTAAACTTCTGTGTTTTAAGTGAACTGTGACCTTTGACGGGGGTTACTGAAATTGTGACAGGATTGAGGCAATGAAATATTATAGTTCAAAAGGATAGGGTTTCAGCCACAGTAGACAGCATTTATTTTCTTGGCACTTCTCAGGCGGTGTGCAACAACCTCCAATCAGCAGCTATGATATGGCCCGTTGTCAAAAATGCATCAGTTGCACAGCAGCATTTGAGATAGTGGTGAACCAGGACGATACATGCTGCTTCTCTGTCCCATCAGGGAGGAGCTGAGTGCTGGGGGAGGACTGGCCATCGAGGGAGAAACCTAGGGGGGACCCAGGATGCAGCAGACTGCAGAAAAGTCGCATGACCTTTTTTGGAACTCTGCCATCCGCCTGCCACTGAAACACAGTCTGGCTAATTAAAGTTTCAGTGGCATTGGATTTTCACTGGCACAGCACCTCGGGCAACCTTGGAGGCTCTTAAGCAGGCGATACACACAGAGGGAAGGCGGGGAGATATAAGTAGAGAGGCGAGTATTGGAAACGGTTGAACAAGAGGACAGCCACTAGAGGACAGCAAGGCAGATTCCAGCAATAACAGTCAAAGTCAGTGGCTTTCCATAACACAGGAGAAAAGCCGTATATTAGAATGCAAATCTACAGTCACAAACATGCACACTACCGGGGTGCTTTACATAAGCTTCGACAAGGTTTGCCCTTCCGAATGGTTATGCTCAAAATATTCAAGATCATATGGAATTAGAAATGAAATTGAAACTGTCCAACTATGTACAACTGGGTGAACGCAAGAGCTAAGCGAGAGATATGCGATGTCAAAATGCTGAGTGCTTTTCCAAATCTTATCGGGCCGCCTCTCAGGCTAATGGAATTTTGATGGGTCAATATCAAGAATAAATGCATGACTTATGACACGGGCTACCGGGAGTATTACCAAATATACCGGACAGCTTGTTCCCGTCTCCAAAGGATCATTGAATAATTGGCTGCGTTTGACCAGGACATTTCTGGAAATATGGCCAAGAAAAGGTTATGCAACCAGACAGACTCGCTCATGGCCTGCATTTCACAATCTACTGGCCTTGTCTCCATTAATGATCTTGACCCCCTTTTTACCATTTTAGAAGTGGAAGGGCCTAATGGAGCCGAACAAAGCTGCTTGTGTGCGTGCGTGCGTGCGTGCGTGTGTGTGTATGTGTGTGTGTAAGAGAGACTGAGACACTTAGATTAAGAAAGCCCCCTATGACTGTGTTACAGCTTGATGAGGTCTTGGTCTGTGATTCCTGGGGGAGGTGGTTCAATCTTAGCGTTATTAGGCCTTATTGAGCTGTGTGTAGGCAGGTGTGTGTTTTTTGTATCAAGAACATTTGGCAGAGCTTCATGAGCACCTTTGTGATTGTCCCTAAAATACACTCTATTGGTAGCAGTTTAATGGGGTGTGCAAGGTATTGTACATGGCTCTTCTTACATGCCTGTCATTTTCTCCTCAAAGGTAAACGTTGTAGTTTGATCAGATTGGCATTGAAAAGCTTTAATGTGTTATTTGTGTTTACATACAAGGGCCTGTTTACAAAAACAACATAAGTAGTTTAAGTCTAAGTATGCTGCAGCCATGTCCACATTGACCTATGTCATATATAATTTGAGTTGAACTTACACTATCACACATTTTCCAACATTTTTCTTAAGTTTCATTTTGGTGGCTTGCATAGAATAATGGTCTTTTAGCGGCGTCCTTTCCCATTAGGACATTTGACTTGGTTGTTAGCTTTATAGTTTTCTGTACTTTAATCAAAGCTACACTTAAACGCTCCAAACGAAAATTGGTTTTCCATCTTGTCCAAGTACAACTACCTCCAGACAATGTATTTTGAGTCCGGTCTGGCAGCTATTAATTCATCTAATTACTGAAATCTGATCGTGTCCGGGTAAGCTCCCCATTTGACTCATTGGGACTCTGGGACAAGCACTTAAAAGTTTTCCCTCCACGTGAAACATCTTTATCATTTTTAGCCTGAGAAATTGCCTCTATTACAGTAAATGCTCTTAAAGAGGGCATATTAAATTAGTACCTCTATATATATATAAAAAAGATGTAACTGTTGTACTTGATCATTATATGCAATATTAAGTTTCCAGCAGAGGAAAATGCCGGAACGATTCTCCATTTCATTAACATAGAATATATGTAGGGATTAATATGGAAACACAATGTTTTGACACTGATTAAATAGAAATGGATGACATGTATTATAAGTAGGGAGTTGGAGTATTATAAAGAGGAATACTGTACACTTGGTGAAACACATACAGCCACGAGCAGTACATCATGGCCATTACACCCCTCAGTGTGAAGAGAACATCTGTATTTCAGTGTACTCACGGTTGGCAGAGTTTGATGAGGTCCTGGTCGGTGGTCCCAGGTGGCAGGCCTCGGATGTACAGGTTGGTCTTACTCAGCTGCTCCGCCCCTCCCTGGCTGCAGCTGTTGGTGCTGGGGCTGGGAGGAGCCATCGGATGAGGGGGAGGAGCATAGGGCTGCTAAGAAAAGAGAAGCAAAGAGAGGAAAGATTTAACTTAAACTGATGCAAAATAGATTTCATCTTGGGATGATAGGTTAAAGATTGAAAAACACAGAGGTAGGTTGGGAAACATATTACATAAGACAGGAGATGAAAGTGTGATAAGGAATGGAAAATATATTTTGAAGAAACAGCAGGCACTTCCAGTTCATTGTCATTGAAATTGTGAGGTTAGACATTTAAGGGCGGCTGCGAGGCTAAGAGGAAATGATCACTAAGAGGTGAACTGAGCAGCAGATAATATTCTAAGAAAAATAAACTCTAACCTCAACCCTAAATAACACATTAAGGGCAAACCATTCTCATGTGAAGAAGGTCTGCACAATGACATTTGAGATGACACTTTTACTTTCAATTATTGTCACCTTTGTACATATATTGCAATGAATTGCATCTGAAATTCAGTGAGAGAGCAGGTATTTTTCTTGACAAAAGCCGGAGTCAAGAGTGGACACATTTCTACATTTTTTATTTTAATTAAACATTTCACCAAGGAGATTCTCTGAAATTAGGGTTCATAAGGCCTCCAGCAGCTTAGAACTGATTTAAATGATGGCAACTTCCTGCTAACTATTCATACCCTCCTCAATACCAATTCCATTACACTGTAAAACAATTGATACCTCCAAGGGTGTGGTATCTTCACGCAGTAATCCTCTCCAGCCTATTTCATAAACATCTTTATATCAACCTCTTTTTTTCCAGCATAATTTCAATCTACTGAAATGTATTCAAATTGTTCAGATGTGTGATTCCCTTTATTTGTTCTTCTCTCTTTCCCCTCCTCTGCTCTCCTCGTGTGCTGTTGTGCCGTTAGTGTAGATTTATGGTGTAGGTGTCAGGGCCCCCTGCTCACACTCCATTTATATCTCTATTGTGGGGACACTGCATATAGTGACAGGAAGAGAGAAGGAGGACCCTGTGGGCATGAGCGGAAAGAGAGAGAGGGGGGGGGAGAAAGACTAGTAGAGAAAAAGAGGTGATGCACACTGAGTGAGTGATGGATGAAACGGTCAAATAAAAAAAAAGATGGTCAGGCAGAGAGGGGAGCATGACTAAATATCACCACCAGCTCCAGTTAACCAACTTAACCCCTTATCCTCCCCAGAGAGAACCTAAAGACCCCATACCATGCTGTAGAAACACACACACACACACACACACACCATTAGCCCTCCAATCTGCCCCACACGTTAGCAGCGGCTGCTGAAGCATGGTTGATTTGATGCGCTATTTTAAGCGTGTGTGCCATGCCAGCGTGTTGCCTCCCACTCCCCAGACAAAGAGCCGGGTCCCTGGAGCGTGAAGAGGGAGCCACGTCCATCAATGGATGGCCAATTACCACGCTGAGCTAAGTGGAACTGATGGGCAGCCACTCACTGTGCCGGACGCACACTACTGTACACACATCTGTGTTTGTGCACTCACACGCATACACGCCACGTGATGACACAGAAACACCTTTTCCACACGGAAGCCAACAACAGTCACACACACCATCGCCAGAGCTTTGAAATCCTTAAGGGCAACTTCCACTGAACTTTCAAGTAATCTGTGAAAGATCTCAAGTGGAGTCCTAGACTGCAGGCCATGTCAGGTCACAGGTGGTCATTAGACAAGTCATGAGGAAAGTCTGTGAGCAATGATGAAAATGCCTTGACATTTAACTATTTTGTTTTCTATTGTGATTTACTTACACATCTCAGACGGTTTTTAACTCTTTCCTTTCGAATAAGACTAATCATTTAATGTTGTGTAAGGCGTGCTATTTACCAGCGTCACTCCTGTATCAGGAAATATCACAAAGAATACTTTACCAGGTGTCCGTATGTCCGTCCGTGTGTGTTTCTTTTCACAGCAATTGCTTGGCAAACCGTGCAAGATGCAGTTGAGAAACTTTACAGATGTGCGTGTGAGTGTGACACAAATAAAGTTAAAAGAACTCAAATTTCGACAAAGTATGCACACACAATGCCTAGTTCAGATCTGGCCAGAATATGTTGCCTCTCTTTATGCACGGTTTACTGTTTGCTCTCCACTTTTGATTTTTAATTAACATACATTTTTCATCAATCACCTTCTCAAGTTACTTCATTACAACAAGAGAAAACTTCAAGCCTGAACATTTGACTTGAAGTCTGACTCAAGTCTGGGTTCCAGTCTTTAACTTTCATCGCCAAACACAGACACACACACTCCTTATGCAGATTGTGCCTCCCACTGCTTAACACACTGCTCACACTTGGTTCACAGACTGAATTGAAAACGCAGCATTAGTCTCCAGTCACTCACGTTTCCGTGCAGTGCCAATAGAACAGAAGAATCTTAATCTCTTGAGTGCTCAATGAGAGTTATTTTCTCCCACTCAAAGTCATAGGAATGTGCACAGCTGCAGTTCAAAACTCGTCTTTGAGGCTTTCACATCAGGTCCCCCTCCCCTCCTTGTTGTATTTTCCCCTTGTCCACTGTATAGCTGACATTACAAACAGTACTTAACATACCATGCGACACGTACAATTTCACCAGCACAAGAACGAGACGCTACACAAAGTTGCTGTCAGCGCTGAAGGTTAAAGGTGGGGTAGGTACATTTGAGAAACCGGCTCGAGATCGCTAGAATTTGAAAATACACAACCAGAGAAAATCTGCCACTTCCTTACAGAGCCCCTCCTCCAACACACACGAACGCGCACATGACCAATGAGGGCACGAGATAAGTTTGTGCCCCGATGGAAGGCTGACAGGCAGGTAGGCCATCTAATCCGTTTAGCCGGGCCGGCTAAACGGATTGGATGTACTTTTTACAGTATTACGGCTTCTACAGATGACATTTGTGACATTTGTGTATCTCGAGCCGGTTTCTGAAACTTACCTACCCCACCTTTAATTGAAAACCCCTCTCTTTTTCTTTCTTTCTTTGTTTTAGCTCTTCAGTAATACAAACAGCCCTCCTCCTCTTTCTTCTCCTCCCTGGGCTCCAGGCTTGGCTAGCATCCTGGGCTTTGGAATTCATGTGTCCCGCCCTATCGATTTGCTTTCATTTTTTAAGGTCAGAAGCTGAAATCTTACACAATGAGGCATGGAGGGTCAAAACTAGCCTATTACCTACAGTGTTGGGCGAGAAGACGTGAGAGTGAGGTTATCCAAGGGGAAAAGAAAAGACCGGAAGAGAGCCCCGGGACAGAGAATGGAATGGGTGCCGAAGATCAACTGGGAAAGGCGACGGATAGTGGGATGGGCTGAGTGGGATAGGGTAAGGGTTGTGTTTGGACTCACAGATTTATCTTTGATTTTGTGTTTTTGTTGTAATATTGGAAACATTTATAAAGAGTTCTACTTTTGCAGACTCAAGGGATGCAAAAGCTGGATAGGCAAAATACATAACTGCCAAAAGAGCCGGCATTTAAAATGCTTCTGTGAGTCTACATGTGTAATGTATGTATTGTATACATGTGTAATGTATGTATACATGTGTAATGTATGTATACATGCGTCGGGGGCAGGTTGTGAACTTTTACAAGCGTGGGAGTGAAATGAGAATGCACACATTGGCTGTTGCTTCAACCCACAAGCACAAACACGCATTCCCAGCAAAACTGTTTCCGTGATTTTTTTGTTTAAAATCGAATTCTCTCCTGGCTTCCTCCGGTCGCCCCACTTGAGGTTAATAACCAAGCTTGTTTCGCGTTCCGGATGCTTCCGTGACTGCTGTTTACCCTCTGCCTGTCAGACTGTAAAAATCCAGCTTCTCAAATATATAATAAATACAGGCCTTGTGTGTCAAAATGATGAGGATTGAATACAGCACTTGACAAAGGGTATTTCAGCCAGAGAGGGGAGGGATTGGATGATTGGGGGAATGGCAGGGAGAGCAGTGGCGGAGCTGGGGGGTGGCTGGGAGTGGCCACGGCCACCCCCAGCTGAATCCTGGCCACCCTATTGGCCACCCAAAACACCCTCACCACGGGGGCCCAAACTATTTTAGAACATTAAAAAAAAAATGTTTAAGTAACCTTTCATCATTCATCAAGAATTAACATTAATAGGATGTTATATTGATAATGTACTCACTAAACTTACAATTCATTTAACTTATTTTCTTCCAAAAGTTAATTATCCAAAGCCTCTGTACACCCCCTTCTATTTACATGTAATGGTTTGGTCCTGCCTCCAAACGCGGTGCAGCACCGCCGGCACTTTCTAGCAGAGAGTGAGAGCATGTTAGGAGCAGGGATGCTAGTACTTACGTGTGTGCCATGTCTCAACGACTAACAAAGTCAGGCTTTCAAAATAGAAAAGAAAGACAAGAGAGAAAGAGAGAGGGACTGAAGGGCGACAGCATGTCACCCAGTTTTTCAAAGAAAAGGTGGGTGTGGTCTATGAGTGGTGGAAATGTGTCTGTTAGCTAAGCGTAGTCCATTGTAAATAATAATTGTTATGTTTTTTTTTAGTAAGCTGACATTAAGTACTGTTAATATCTATACAGGTTTTTCATTTCACTCCTCTTTTAGCTGACATTTAGTAAATGCAGGTACATTTTTAGCAGCTATTCATACTAAATCAGTTGTCCCTCCCCCTGGTGCCAGGACCAACAGATCCATCTCTAGACTTAGCAGCCCTGTCCCCCCATAAGTGTTATATTTTCACAACTCAGTGTCAGTAAATATTGTGCGGTTAGTATTGGACTACAAGATAGATGCAAGCCTGTACAGGTAGAGTTATTTAAAGCATAAATGAGTGGGTTGGGTTCTGGAGGTGTGGTTACAGCAAATGTGCTTGGTTGGCGTGGCCTGGGCCTGGTGGCCCAATGTCATATCTTGCCCAAAATCCCTGGCGTGTATGGCCAGAGGGCAGGACCTATAAACACATGTACTACCCAATAGCATTGTGAGGCTGAACAAAAGGACCTTTTGACTATGTAAATGTAGTTTAAAAAAAACAAAAAACATTTACTGACTTTTTTAGGATAGCTTAAAGTAATGTTGTAAAATTACAACCGGGGACATGACATTACATTACATTACATTGCATTTAGCTGAGGCTTTTATCCAAAGCGACTTACAATAAGTGCGTTCGACCAACAAAATACAAACTTGAAGAAAACAGAATCATATACATCAGGCTTCATAGAGCAAAAACATTTCAAGTGCTACTCAACTGGCTTTAGATAAGCCAGTCCTTCATTAGTATATAAGTGCTTTGTTAATACAGTAGTTATATCGCTCGAAGTGGAGTCGAAAGAGTGAGTTTTCAGTCTGCAACAGAAGGTGTGTAAGCTATCTGCTGTCCTGATGTGAATGGGGAGCTCATTCCACCATTTTGGAGCCAGGATAGCAAACCCACGTGTTTTTGCTGATGGGAACTTGGGTCCCCTTCGCAGCGAGGGTGCAGCAAGCCGTTTGGTTGATGCAGAGCGGAGTGCATGTGCTGGGGTGTACGGTTTAACCATGTCCTGGATGTAGGAAGGGCCAGATCCATTCGCAGCATGGTACGCAAGTACCAGTGTCTTGAAGTGAATTCTAGCAGTTACCGGAAGCCAGTGAAGGGAGCGGAGTGGTGTGGGAGAATTTAGGAAGGTTGAAGACCAGACGAGCCGCTGCATTCTGGATGAGCTGCAGAGGTCGGATGGCACATGCAGGTAGACCAGCCAGGAGGGAGTTGCATTAGTCTATGCGTGAGCTTAGACTACTGCTATTGTTTATTGTTATTCACTTTAAAAGATGTTTATTCTTAACCTATCATTTAATTTAAAAACTCTTATTTAAATGATGTGTGTGTGTCTCTGTATTCCTGATGATACACTGAGAGAATGAGCTCATCATAAGCTAAACAGTCTGTATATTGCACTACATTTATATAATGTAAGCTTCGTTGATACTTTGCCTGCGGGAATACGAAAAAAATAGTTAGATATACTGAATATTATTTGATCTATTCCACCACTTAAAGGTAGGGTATGTAAGTTGGAGAAACCGGCTCGAGATCGCGAGAATTTGAAAATACACCGCCGGAGAAAATCTGCCACTTCCTTACAGAGCCCCTCCTCCAACACACACGAACGCGCACATGACCAATGAGGGCACGAGATAAGTTTGTGCACAGATGGAAGGCTGACAGGCAGGTAGGCCATCCAGTTACTTTAGCTAAAATGATTGGTCGTGCTTTTTACAGTACTACGGCTTCCACAGATGACGTTTTTTTATGGATTTTTTGTCAAAGCACTTAAGATATTCATTGCTATCGGGATGTTAAGAGCATTCCATGGAATATAACAAAAAGTGTATCTCGAGCCGGTTTCTCAAACTTACCTACCCCACCTTTAATCCCAAATAATGTAGAGGTGTGTTGTAGGTGCCTTAAATAACCCTTTATTTTCTAGTGAGATGTATTTTTATGTTCATATAATAGTGATTTCAATGCCACCCCAAAATGATCACTGGTTCCATCCTGGCTCCGCCAATGAGGGAGAGACAAAGGGAAAAAGAGCAGGAGTTAAAGAGAGGAATAGAAGAGAGTCGTGGAGAATAGCTGGTTATGACACTTCAAAAACCTCCAGGTGGTAAATGAGAAACACCTCCATTCTCCCTACCCAGCTGTGACATGCCGCTACAGAGGCTTACTGGGGATTTCAATTTGCCGCACTGTATATTAGATGGGCAGAATGGTTTACACAGGCCCAATTTACCAAGCCACCCGTGCGGGGGGAGGGGGGGGAGTTACCTAGCTTCTGTGACATGCCAGCGAATGTTTATGAGTGAATTAAGTGCGGATGATAAATCTTACGTGCGTTGCTTAGGCTGAGGGCACACAGCGCTCTACTGTATATTCACACACATTTTTTATACAGCTGGCTCTCCCTGTCACTGAGATGAATATGTAAACCTGAACCTACGTGTTTAATGTTTCTTTCATGTCCAGGTACTTTAAATACAGCATCTTTACTATGCGATGACCGTGTGTTCTTTTTAAACCATATTTATAGTGATGATCACTCTTTATATTGTGTCTAAAGACCTTCAATAGTGGTTATTGTCAGAGTTTATAGATTGTTATCTCCAATGTCTACTGTATATTTTCTACTTTTAATGCTGTTTTAATTCTATTTTGAGATGTTTAATTTCTAGTATTGTTTATTTCTACTCTTTAATTTCTACTCATGTGCAATGCCTTGTTTTGGTTTGTATTTGGGATGAATAAAGTACCTTTTATCTTATGTAATTTATCTCAAATATCAACATTTTCAGCAGCCCATTTGATTTGGATTATACAATTAACAACATTTCATCTTTTTGATTAAAGGGAAAGTAAAGGACAGGAAAATTAAAGCAGAAAATGTAAAATTAAAAAAATTAAATTTGATTAAGTGCTTATGATATGGAATGTCTTTATCGTAAGCACTTGCAATTTTGGTTTACCCTTCTTTCCCAAGTTGCCTATATCTTTAGATAAGGTCGCTCCCAACAGTTTTAAACATACGATGAGAGTAGACAATGTTTGCCAAACAGAGAGGAGGACTAATTGGAATGAAGGCAGGGCTGTGGCTCTCCTGGCTTCTCTCTGCCTGCCTGCACTCTGCAGGGCAGGGCTGCGACGGGAGGAGAGGCGGCTGTGCACCACCGTGGTAATTGGCCCTGATTTATAGGAGGCCATAGCAGCCAGCAAGAGCTAGCTCAACACTGGCAGGAGGCCAGACAAGGCCACGCTGTCAATATCAGTAAGCCGACCCAACCCAGCCCAAAGCCCCACGGCCAGGACCAGATCAGCTGTCACCGTGCAGGAGGGTGCACATGTGTTGTCTGCGCGCATGCTTATTTCCTGTTCTGTGTTCAAGAGTCACACGAGTCAGATGTACACAAAAAAACTGCCAGAAAAAAATACAAGCAGTCTCCTTAAATTGAAGAAAAAAAGCCTCTCAGCTCATCCTCCATTAATTCATGCTGGCAAAGTCTCTGCAAAGACTCTTAAAGACAAGCATAGTCCTAGAGGCATCCCTTCCAAACTGCCAGAACTAACAGCTAGCTCTGCGGTCGGCCACACTCACATCAGCCTCGAAGCACAGAAGGAACAGAAATCCCCCCATCCATTCTTGATAGCTGCTTCCAAACCTTTAGCCCCAAAACATGTATTCCTAGAGTGAAGGGAGGGATGCGGAAAGACAAAAGGCTCGCCTGCTGTTTGGTTGTTCTCTCTCCGTCGATGCTCGTCAAGGTGAAGCCCAGATGAGTGAACGGCAAAACATCCCTGACTCACATGGGGATTCAACGGCGATGATTCTACAGCCAAATGTATCCTGATAGGGAAGACTGAGAGCTTTCTGTATGCAGGTGGGTGGAGAGAGTGCAGAATGAGAGAAGGGGGGTGATAGGAATAAAAGAAGGAGAGATGCACTTACGGATATGAAGGAGTTGGAGCATTTAAAAAAAAAAGCTAAACCAGGAGAAAGGGAAATAACATTTATGAGAAAAAGACGGATTAGAGCAAAGAGTCATTTGGACTGTGGGATCCTCTCTGGCCTCCTGCAGGCCTTCCTCCTCAGTGTAAACAGAACAGCCCTGGGATCTGGGGCAGTGGTTAGCCAATGATGCTGCTATGGACAATGACGCAGGGGGCTAATTTTAAACTTGCTGATTGGTCCATCTCCAGTATCTCTCAAAACAGAGCTCTCTCTCTCTCTGTATTTCCCCTCTCCCCTACAGGCTCTCTTTCTCTCTTACTTCCCTTTGGGGCAGATAAGGGCAGGATGTTTTTCAGGACCCTCGGTCGACACAGCCTCAGAGTTAAAATAGAGGCCATATCTTTCCCAGGGGGGGATATAGGATACATACATATTATCTGACAGAGAGGACAAGAGCTATGGAGGTAAACAAGGCGTGCTTTATGTAGTTTTAAATCAGTCATCTGTCTCATCTACAAGGGGGCGAAAACATGGCAAAATGCGTCTTAAATGCATCATTTCAATAAAATAAATGGTGCATTTTTGTTAGAAAGAGATATGATGTGATTGCTGTGTTCTAAAGTATACTGTAAATATGGTACTTTTTTTGGTTTCATTTATTTACACTTCCTTCTGAGGATTTCATTGGTACTCTTATCCAGAGAAGCACTTTGGGATCAATAATTAGTCATGGACCTCCACTGTTTAGAAAACTAAAAATAAACACGTTCAAGGAACAATGCAAATGTATGAGCTAGAAAAGAGTGTTTTTTGTTTTCAAAAGGCTTTTATCAGGAGAGAAGCATTTTAGAAGGAAAAAAGTTAAAAGTAGAATTTGTCCTACAATAATAAACCCATGCTTTATGATATTATTACAATGATATGAGAGCTCTTAGAGCTTAAGGACCGGTCAAGTGTTTCCATTTATTTAATGTGACCATGTGGTTCCTCCAAATAAGATTTAAAAACATTTTGTTCTCAGAAAAACGTTATTATTTCTAACCAGTCAAATAGAGAAGCTGACTTTTGAAACACTTATGTCTCAATTGACACATCTAATGTTACTCATCAGACCTAGACTGTGCAGATTCAAGCCTTACAATAATAACTAACCAATCAACAATCTTAGGGAATATGTAGGGGTTAATATTTGCACTGATGTTGACCTTGGTCAAGAGGTTTGATGTGCATAAAATGCATTTATTTCATCAATGTATTATTATTATTATTATTTAATAATGGTGGCAATATTAGCAATCCCTGGTCTTATGTTACTTTGTTTGAAAATAATAAATAAAAAGAGCAAAAAAAAGCACAATTCATAATTTCCCGCTAGAGGATACCAAGAACCGTGCATTTACAGAACAGAGGAGGCCCCGGGCCCAAACAAAACACCTACACAAGCACATCATCAGCTTCTATGTTTATCCGCTCCTCTGTCAACCGTAAACTTGGTTCTCTGCGGACATTAAAGGTCACCCGATGTTTAGGTGACATAACTGGGAATAAAGTGTGTTTGTGGAGAGCGATTACTGCAGTTTGGCTACATTGAGGTGACCGCTGCGGTGGGATCCGTAGAAAAAAAGAGCAGAGAGCGAGCCGTGGGCAGCGCCTAAGTGAAACTCGATGGACATAAATATTTGGGCTGATTTGTCATCATTACGGCCAGCTGGGTCTGTTTGCAGGCTAGTCGGTGTGGGAGTGGAGGGACTGCAGTATGGATGGAGCAGGGGAGTGGGAGGAAAGAGGCACGCTTCAAAGAGACCAAGAAAAGGACAGATGATGATAGAGAGTATGGAAAAAGAGAGAAAGGGAGTGATCTACACTATGAGTCACAAATGGAACCTGAGCTGGCACCGCGTCTCAGAACTAATCCACTGATACACTGTGGGTATGATCCATAGACAAATAATGGATACAGATTGGTCGCCAGGTCACTTATTTAACCAAACCCCTCGATTGTCAGCTGACAGATGTGGCTAATGGATGTTCCTTTATTAAAGCATGAATCATTTGGTGTATAACATGTCTGAAAGGAGTGAACATCTAATAGGATGATGTCTTCAGATTAATGATACAAAACAAATAATTGTCTTTTAATCAACTAATAAATAAATCATCATTGAAGCACACATGTGGTCTGGACCTGCTGCAGCAGACCAATACAGAGTATTGTTTTTGTAATTTAGAAGGAAAAATAAAAACCAACGTCTGATATATGTGAATAAATGTATTCTCTTGCATCATTCGACTGAGGCTTGCTCTTGTATTCCAATACATTTCATGTTTTTTGAACATTATGCGGCCTGGCAAGCCCTCCCGTCACCAGAGCTCTGCACCCAGAGGACCCTCAGACGTAAAGCTTCATGTCTGTGTTATACAACACCAGATATTAGAAAGAGGGCAACAGCCGCAGTGAGGGAAGACACCCCCCCCCAGTCTCTCTCACTCTCCATCTCTAAGTGGGCACATTCTTCAGGAGTCAGTTGTGTTTTTCACAGGAAGTGTAAACACAAACAGTGAGTGGAAGATTGAGAGAAAGCGGTCCTAGATCTGTTTCAGCGTGACCCGTCTCTCACTGAGACAAATGTCTACCACTCAAGTCACGCACATGGAATGGCTTCCTGGCCTCCAATGTGCTCATACGCTGCATAAAGATAGAGACAGTGGGAGAGAGAGTGTATAACAAGCAACTGTGAGTCTCTTGACTTAAAAAATACATCTTAAAGTCTGGTCTCAGCAACATAACATATGCTACATGTTAGTTCTAGGTCCACTGATCTTTGTCTGGCAGTCCAGAAAGACCAACTTGCCGCCTGCTGTTTCTGACTGACTGACTAGATAGCCGGCCAGTTGATGAGAGTTATTGCTCAAGTGTGGATGCCAAGGGGAGACACGGAACAGATTGATATAGCCGAAGCTTAAGCCGTCCCAGATTGCCTCTGTTACGCAGTTCTTCAGACAAACAAATTTACGTCTCCTCTCCCAGAAGGTCAACTGTGCTCAACTTCATAAATAAGGCTGTAATTGGTGCAGCAGCGCCAATGAGCCTCAAAGGTCCCCAACAGCCCACTGCATGAGTTAATGCATGACACTGACTTCACTGTGTGTTTGACTGCGTGCCCACAGCAATATGTTTAAAGTACTACGTAATGTTGGCTAAACTGAGTAATGGTATCATTGCTTTTACAAATAGCAGACTCAGACATAGTATTTATACACTGGTTTTGCTTGGTAAGTGCTAGAATTCACTCAAAGCAGACATTATACAGTGTGTAAGTACACATGTGATGCTGTGTGTATAAAAAGAAAAGGCTAAACACTGAGGTTATAAGTCTGTTTGATTCCTGACCATCATTAGGCCAGTTTAAGATATGTAACGTCTTTGCTCACCAAATACAAGCTTCCAAATTATTTGATTAACATTTTTTTTTTTCATTGAGACAAAGTATTTCCATAATCCATAGAAAGCAAAAGAAAATAGGTATAGAAAAAAAGAACATTTAGCAATTCAATACTTACTAAAAGGGCAACAAGATCAATCACTTTTAAGGAAAGAGTAAAGTAGTTTTTGTTTTAAATCATTTACTAATTCCTATTGATTCGGACGTATATTGTTTGCTTGATTTTAATGTTGCTTTTCATTAACTATTGAGGTGCTTAATGTTGCAGGTGATTACAAGTTCACACTGACTGAGTTTAAAAATAAGCTGTTGTTTCATACTGTGAAATGATGCCAGACACAGATCCAGTTGACACATATCTCAGATAAAGTCAGTGCTGAATGCGGGTGGTAATTTAACCCATTTGTTCACATTTTATTAATGCTATTTACAATAATATCACCATTATTCTGCACCTTGATGTGTGAACATACTGTATGTTACTATTATATGCTTGTGGAGTAAGTCACACTCATACTATACAGTACATGTGTGATACACAGGAAACACACACATAGGTGGATTAACTGTTGAAAAACAAAAATGTAATCATAAGCAACTGGCACAATGGAAACACAATGATAGCACAACGTAAACGCAACTGTACAAAGATGAAAAGAAATGTACAGATTTATGCAGAGCCAAGGACACGCAGCCACTTCACTTTGAATATTCATTTTTCTTTCACATGCAAAGTAGTTGCACTGGGTCTGGAATGTCACTTTTGGCCCCTAAGGAATATACTCAGTGAAGCGTCTGACAATTTCCAGACTAAATACTGGCACTAAACACCAGCCGCTGCTGTGTGTGCAGGAAGCTTCAGACACGGCTCGAACAAATCAGCTAGGGAAATGGGAAATGGTCGGTTTGTATAGGGTTATTTTATGATCTACATCTGAAAAACGTATCGAGGGCTTTCGCACAGGGATCCTAACCAACCTGGCCAAAGACACAAAATCAGGTGTACAAGCAGTAGCAGGAGGAAGGTGGTGGCACTGATGTTGAAGCGCTTACAAATGTACAGACCGCAGTTTGAAAACAGAATATTTCAAGGTCGATTTAGCACTTTTTGATTAAAGACTCAAAAAGAGGCATATTGTAATTCAGGTATCCAGTTCTTTCTCTATATGATAATTGGCACACAAAAAAACGGGAATATTCTTGTGTGAAAAACAAAATGACTTTGAAATGGTACATTATCCAGCAATCCTGGAATTGCGAGGCGAGCTGTAAATGAGATTTTGATGGATGTGAACTTCTGGATGTGTTTAAGAAAAGGTCATGCAGCAGCAGGCAATCAAACTAACAAGAATGTTGTTGTTTTTTAAATGAGAGGGAAAAGGGGCAAGATGAAAATATCAATCTCAGATGTTCTGCATGTAATTTCCAAATATTTGCAAAACAAATGCTAGACTTTACACTGAGAAGAGTCCTATTTTCCAACTTGAGGGCAAATGCCCGATTTCCTTTTTTCAGACTTTGTATCTTGGCTTCAGACTTCACCGCACTGTGAGGGCGGAACCACTGACCTCTGTGGTTTGCCCTTCAGAGGCTCCAACCTTGACACTTCTGACAAATGCATTCCGACCTGAAGGCCTGTTGTCCATTAGTCACTTATTGTTGCTGTAGATGAGATATGATTTGTCACTATTTGCAGCAAGTGTATTCTTTGTAGAGGACTGATAGTGTACTAAAACATCATCTTTACTTTAAGATCACTTTGTCACAATCTTATCTCACAAGATATTCCCATTTGCTTGTTTTTAAGTATGCACTGCGTTTAGACAATGGATAAAAGATTCCTCACAGCCCAAGTAGCTTGTTGTATCCATATGTTGACCTGTCTTTACTGTAAACACCCATCTTGCTTTCCCTGCTTTCCTCCCTGTAGCCCTCAATAACTGAATCTATCCCTGCTATTGCTCCATCCATCCTCTCTTCACCCTCAGCAATCCCTGCAGTCAGCTCTCATCTATCCCTAAATCCATCCCAATCCCCATCTGGCTGCTAGTCCTCCATTCTCCTCCCCCCCCTCCTCTCGTCTTTCTTTTTACGAGTCTCTCTCCTCCTTCTCTCCACCCTCTTTCTCCTCCCTCTCTAGCAGCCATTGGGGATTTTTAACATAGTGTTGAGTGGAGTTTAGTAGGCCAAAGACGGCTTGCCAGATTCTGCAAAGATTCCCCCTTGAAGGAATATCAGCATTACTCAACACAAAAAAAAAGGCCTGTATCCGCCTCCTCTGGGTTAAGCTCATACTCTGCAGGGCTGCAGACGGCGGAGATATGCAGGGGATTGTTTTACTTCAAAGTGAGAACAATGCTGCATTGTAACATCCTTGGAATCACTGCCTCTGTGCACCTGGGTATGTCATACCAAGAAATGTGTGACGGGAAGGTTTTCACATCAAAGGCAAAGCTCAAATGTAAGCCCCAATTTTTGTTTTATGGGATTTTTCCAATCTATCAGATTAACTCCTCAACAAAGGCACTTTCAGTATTTCTGTTGGTTTGGCATATTGACATGACCGCTGAATTAGGGACCGTTCAGAAGCGCTCTCAAGAATGATTTAAAGGAAGAGAGTCAGCCACTTCTGGGCAGACCATCCCGAGCTGTCAATCCCGTGACTTACTGGAAACCAAAGGGGAATGATCTGTGCCTCCCAGCTCTCACACGCAGAGTTCAATCAGTGCGGGTGCAGAGCTTTATCCAAAAGTGTCACAATTGTGTGATAAATAAAGTGAGCACTGTCGAGCACCGTGCTACAGCAAGAGGTGTGAGACACAAGGCAGTAGGGGAGGAAGGAAGGGAGGAAGCATAGAGACGTAGAAAAAAGAGAAAGATAGATAGGGATGCAGACATGTGCCAAAGGAGAGGTGCAGTGTCTGATGCGTCCAGACCTAGGTCGTGTGATTTATTCATGAGATAAGTCACCATGGCTGTGGAACAGGTGAGTGTAATGGTGTAATGTTTCCCCCTAGCCTGACTGCCTGCCTCAGTGACTCTGAACTGCTCGCATCGGGCTGCTGGAAGACTTTAATGCAGGCAACGCTTGGACACGGTTAAGGACCATAGCCAGCAAAGATAAACACAGGCCATTTGGGTTCAAAGCCGTTTGAACAAACTCAAACAGTGATGCTATCAGTCCTTTGATATCTTCAAAGGTAACAAGTTATTCATTCTTTCTTCCAAGTTAGGGTTTACAGTTCATTCAAAACATTTTCATTCATTTCTATTGAAGCCAACAAAAAAAATAGTGATTCTCTCAACTGCGCTTTGTTCACCATTCAGTCTTTTCTTAAGTACTGTATATTCATAAAGCTTCTCAGAGGCCTAATTTAGCTTCACAGTGAAGGCTGAATATGTGCAATTGTTCCAAATCAACCATCCCGGTTGCAAGCCACTTTGTGAATCAAAGGCGGGATTATGGTTCTTCACTCTGACAATTGCTGGAGGATCCCTTGCTGAGATACTCAGCCACACAAACAACTTTCTGAAAAGCACTAATGGATTTCTTTTTGCTTTTCAACAACTCAAAAGGGATTCTATGTCACTAATTCACATAGTTAATAGTTACTGGAACATGGAGCTTATACTGGTGAATCCTCTTTCAGCTAATGAATCTAACAATTGGGTTTTATTTTATTGAAAATTAAAATCTTGCATGACCAAAATGATCCTAGTTTATTTCCTTCAGCCCCAAAAATCTCTTTCAGCTCTCCTTCAAAGTAAAGCATCATTGAGTTTCTTCTTTCCTTTCAGCATTATGTTTTTCCAGCCCGACATTATATATTAATAGGGCAGGGCAAATTGTCAAGAGACATCAAAGATGAAAATCAGCGGTGGTCTAGCCTATTGTACTTGCTAAAAGGTTTCTAAACTATTTATTTACCCTCCAATGGAGACTTTTCATGAGATGATAGCGGTGGACTGTTATTGTTGTGGTGTGTGGCCCTCCATTCTCCGGCTGAATGTGGGGGGCCAGGCTCTGAGAGAACAGCGCCCGCTCCATTGTACCGCGGCGCAGATTAGCACATGAACAGGAAGCTCCTCGGCTCAGTCTTCCACCAGCAGCGGCAGACCACCTCTTAAATACCCAAGACAGCAGAGTCATTGTGGGGCTGAATATGAAGGGGGTCTGCCAACAACCATGGATGGACCATTACCATGACAATGATCCTCACGCTGTTTTTTCTTCCTCTTTTAATAATTTCAGAGACTCAGCGGATGACAAGGAGGTGAGGCTTGCCACACACAGAAAGCAGGCGACGGGCCAGGGTGGCATTCCTTCATTTCTGCTTAAGAAAGAATGTGCTTGCATAATTAATTAGATACAGGCTGCTTCACGTCCCACAAGAGACCCAACTTATCTGCGAACAATTAGCCCCATTTTCTCAGACTCATCTCGAGGCGCATCGATCAGTTAATGTTTCCCCGAAGTAGAACAACGGTAATCTAAAGGATACACGGTTACACATTTGTTAGTTGAGGGCACAGGGGGGAGTTATTTAAAGTAAACATTGAGAAAAGCAGACGAAACCAAAGGCTGTCAATTAGAAGATAATGATACGTTTGTAGTGAAGGATACAGCTGGAAGCCAGGTGTGGAAAGGACGGAAGATAATGGGGCTGAGTCACACATTGGAAGAGTAAACAACTGACAAGGAAACAGCACACAGGTCCCTTCAGTTCAAGACGGGTCCCAGTTCTGGTCAGCTTTTTGCAGATTCAGCATTGTTTTTGAGATATTGTCACAGCGTCTCAAAAAATCTGATGTGGTTTGGGTGGCAGCACAGTGCGACTAAAAGACTACACAAATCCATTCGAAGACACAGTAATGAAAACTCTGCAGCAGCTGTCTCTGACACCGAGGGGTCTGAATCTTTAGACTCCAGCTCTTCTAAGTGAGTCTATTTTTGCTTCCCACAACTACATTTAGAGGACACTTTTAACCAAAATGTTGATTACTGACAGAAGACAAGACAGTCTTATTTAACTTTTAACTTTGTTTTCGGGAACTGTACTCGGAATTGGGAAACAACTCTGACCCTAATGTAATGTCCAAATCTCCACTGAATTCAAACAATACAGACATTCAAAAGAGCTTCCCCACCTGCCCATGTTATAAGAATGGCTCTTCATTAATAACTGTGCAATATATATATAATAACCTGGCTGCTACATCTTCAAAACTGTGAGAGGAGGTGTAATTGTACATTGAGTAATTTCTTCTTTTTTTTGTGTCTTTAATATGTGTTTTATGCATGCTTCTTATCATGTAATATTAAGCTGTCTTTGGCTCTTATATTGCTGTAACACATGTACATTTCCCCTCTGTAGAACGAATAAAGGTATTCGGATTCTGAAAACATATTAGAATGAATACCAAGATTAATGGATTAAGGTAAATCTATATTTGAAAAATTTCTCGAACCAATATCTAGCGGATAAATAGCTCTTCAATTATCACTCCATCAATTCTGGGAAACGGTTTCTATTATATTTTGGTTTTGTCGTCTTAACTCAAATACACATTAATTTTCGGAAATTGCTGGTTTATCAAAGCCAAAAGGGAGAAATTGAATGTTTAAGGGAAAAAACAAAGGAGGCAACAGCAAGAGAGAAAGATGACAAACTGAAGGACTTCATTCCTGTGCGATGTCTGGATTCTAGTCGAGCTTGGTATTGCGTGTTATTGTATGTGTGTGTTTCAGACGGGGGGTGCACTGATAAATGAAAAACCATTGCTCTTGTAGGGGCATTAAACTATTTCTGCCCGATGGTTTTTCAGAAACAAGGGAGCAACGGAGAAGTGAACACTGAATCTAATGTCATCTAAAGGGCACTTAAGCTATTCCGGTGACAAACAGGACAGCGGCTAATGTATATTACCAAACAGAGATTGAACCAGCCATTCCAGAACAAACAAGCGGGCTAGTAGGCAGTCAGGATCTCTATTAAAAGACATCTGAGAGACCAGCATTCTCTTCTTGCCTCTTTCCCTGCAGCAAAACAATAAATAGCTAAATCACAACACACTTAAAAGCCCCGCCGTGCCACAACATCCACATATATCCTTCTCTCCACAGTCCCACTCCTCTCCTAACCGCTCTAAATTATTTCAATTCTGCAAGAGAGAAAAAAAAAAATCATTCACATAAAGTAATCGGTCTTGGCTCACTCTTCTCTCTGCGACAGCCTTATTTGACAACTGTGCTACATTAAACAGCCCACTGGTGAAAAGAGAAATGGAAAAAAACGGAATGCATCCAATTATTCATGCATAATGATAGCTCTGTTATCCAGTAAGGTGGGGGGCTCCCACACAAAGCAGTTCCCAATCTCCGTCTGATACGTCTCAAGGACTGACAATCGGCAGGAGTCACATTTGACAGCACCTACATTTGCCGCGTTTTTCTTCATTCCTCATGAGTTACGGCCCATTGGCGCATTCCCAAAGACTACCAGTATTTATTATGATGAGGTGATGCTACCCCGCCAAACTTTAACTTGGTGTTCCCTTAGAAAGCTTAGAAAGCCCTATTGTGGGGTCACGTTTCAGGCACTAGAGCTCTGAATGGAGAGTTAACAAGTAGGATCCCCCCCCTCCCAAATATATGGCCGGGAAGACCTTGCCTCAGCTACTACCAGGCTATAAATTCTACAGCAGGAATGAATTGGTTGACCTTGAGGGTAGCCGGTGTTGCAAGTTGCAATCTTATACCATACATTATCCCGTCTGTCTCTACTTCTTTTCCCTTATTCATTTGTGTTGAATAAAAACGATATTTATCCAATTTGTAAATAGATAAGCAAATTAACGTCAACATCCAAACAGAGCTCAGTGTTGTAAGATGCTATTTGTAGCTACATTGTAGCAGCGTTGGTGCAGTATACAAATGCAGCTGTGGAGCTCAGGTGGCTTGGCCCTTTTTCTTGCCCTCACTCACTGCTCCTAGTCGATGGGATGCTCTTAATAATTCATGTGCTGTAAGAATCGGCATGCCCTAATTGGTGGGCAGGCTTAATACTCTCAGCACTGCTGGGACCAAAAAACAAAAGCAGCTAGCATGTTTTTCTCCCAGGCACACCGAGAAGAAATTGACTTGCCTCTCTAACTTCAAGTTAAAAGGCCCCTCCTGAAATCCAAGAAGAACCTTGAAGCACACCAGCTCAGGTGTACGGGAGCAAACTGTGCAAGCAGTGGAATCAGGCTACCTTTTACATGCTTTGAGAGTGAAGTGTGGCAGGATGCATTCACCCTTCAAACCCGAGCCGCTCTCCGTCTGCTTCTCAGAGCAGGATGAAGTGTTCCTGGGTGCCGGGGTAAAAAGGACACCTTAAAAAGCGGTGACGATGATGCCACTGCATTATACATTGACTTCTGTTCGGCAGTCAGCAATCACTGGGTGAGGCTTGAGGGAATACATTTTGCATTGTATGTATTATGTAAATGTGTTATACATTTATTTATTAGTACAAGATGGTGTAGTTTCCTAAAAAAACTAAACAGAAATGACAAGTAGGCCCAGTATAATACTGAAAGTTAAGAAGAGTCACAGAGCTGACTAAATACAGACTAGAAAGATGAAACAAAAAGTGACATAAAGGGAATCTTATGGGGAGTTTTTTAAGTCACTACCTTAACATTAAGTTGTTTTGCGTCATAATACACAATGAAATTCAAGAAATGTGTCAACCACTCTGCTATGTAGTTACTCAACATTTTGCAAAAACAATTAGAAACACGTCTGTTTGGCAACAGTGGCTTTACAGCATCGTCCAAAAAAAAGACATTCCATCTGATTATGATATCCACAGCCAGCTGCTCAACTGCATGGCTGGGAAATTAACTACATTAGGATATATTTTATGTTATGTCTTATTATAAAATATATCCAAAAACATCCATATCAAGGCAAGTTTATTTATATAGCATTTATATATCAGTCTTCTCTTTGATATAATGTAATATATGTAATGTCCTAACATGTGACATTCATAAACATACATCCGTCTATAGTTTCTATGACATATACACTAATTATTTTGGTTTTATTGCTCATGTAAATATTACAATTTTTTTCCTCTAAATTGCTTCTCTATTGGACTCAATTTATTTTGAATTCTCAAGATGCCAGTCATCATGGAGTAGGCAGCAGAGTTAACTATCTGCTCTTAGAATGAGACTGAACACACTCAGCAGGTCACTGATGTCTGATTGTAATCTGCAATATCTCTCTTCCGGAGATACAAACCATTTTCTAACTTGCTAATGATTTCATCGTATGTGTGTTAAAAAACGCTCTCTTTGATGTTCGTCCTCTTCTAAAAAAGATCACTTAGTGCTGTGTATTCAGGAGTTCAAGTGCATGATCAATGTCTATAGTGGCTGTTCAGGCTCAAGCAAAGAGGTATGTGTCAGATACTAAAGCTCATGATGTATCGTGTAAGGAATAAGGTAAATGGTGATAGTAAAAGCTTTAGCGAACGCTTTTGACCTTGAAAGGCTGCAGAAGATCCACTCACAAGTTGCCTGCCTTTCACCCCCCCCCCCTTTCTTTCCCTCCCTGCATTCACTTTTATCAAATTACAGTGGTGCAGTCCCACCCTGCGCCACGTTTCAAACGGCTCTAATGCATCTCAGCTTGAGGTAGGGTTGCTTTGTCATAGCCGGTGTGTTGCAGACAATTACCAACAACGAGCACGGCAAAAGGCCCGAATGGAGAGGAAACAAATAGGTGTGGACTCCCTCAGATGACTCATTAAACAACCGGGCCATCACACTCGCTGTGATTTCAGTTTGCCTCAAAATGCCTTAACGATGTCACTTGTCTGTAGCCATCGATTCCGCCCTCTCAGGCTTGTAATTGGAAGAAGAGTAAGTGTAATCTGAAACTACTAGAAGAGGGCAGACATTTTTAGGAGATAAAAACATCCCTCTCCAAAGGTGCTAAAGCTGAAATTATAATTTAAACATTATATAGTCCTATTGATTTAAATGTAATTCAGTGATTGAGGGTAGCAAATATTGCTATTGATTATGTGTCACTGCAATCCCCTCATTGACCCCCGAAGAAAATCTACAGAACATGTATATATATATATTTTAAAGATATACATTTGAATGGTCCCATCACCACATTCGGAGCATCAAGAGAGCACCAAGGGTCTAATGAGATTAAACAAATATGTCACTGGCGCCTTTGAGAACGAAAATAAAAAAAACCTTAGTCATCACAGGTGAAAACAAACCATGTTTTATTGGAGGAATGATAGACATTTCGGAGGAGGCGGGAGGGCAAAGATTTCAAAGCCGACCGCTAAAACATGCACCATATCCCGGCAAGGAGATTGGATTCCAACTGCAGGCTCAGGGCACAGCGGAGGGTCACTCCACAATCTGCAGGGGTCAGAGCCAAGGCAGCGCTACAAGCTGGTTTGACGTTCTCCATTAACTCACCCTCTCTAACCCACAACACAAACCTGTGCTACTAAACAGAGAGGGAGAAAGGGGGAGAGAGCTACAAAAGAAACTTGACAAAATCAAATTGAATTTCTTTGTGTGAGGAAGAAATAAGTTAAATACATGGTTGCAAAGTAATCTCTAAAGTGCGTCTTTTGAAACTGAAATACCCACAATTGTAATTAACAGAGAAGCATAAATAAATGTAGCCTGCGTATTTTATTGCCAGTAAACGATGAGCTTTAAATCATTTAAATGATGATTGTATGCATAAAACGACACATTTGTGAAAAAACTGCACAGTTAAAACTGTCTCAGAAAAAGTGAATAAACACTATTAAGTCAAAGTCTTTACGGATACTGACAGCTGCTGTTTTCCCTCTCTCATTCTGTGGTTTCAGCTTCATATTTACCCAGCTTAAGCGTCTACATGTGGGCACTGGACCTGATGGGAAGCCTCCAGACTGCCAAGTGTTTGGAAACATGATCGCAGAGAGAGCTTGTTTGGCTGAGGCTGTGCCCAGGCAGCATATACAAAAGCATATAGAATCAGCTAGCTGCCACAAGCCACAGCTTTATTTAAAACTTCACCCAACCTCAAATGACTTGTGGAAGTCAGGTCCTGAAGGAAGGTTATTCAGGGTAGTTGAGCGCTCTAAACAACTGAAACAGCATTACAGCCTACGGAAATGTCATGCTTACAAGCAGGAACAAAAAGGCCGATACATGCAAGTCATTCTGGTATTGACTGGCTCGGCTTTGTGACAAGTGGGAAACAGAAAAGTGAACGTTAAACACTGGTGCCACTGTTAATGTCTCACCAGAGGGTTATTGGCAGCTGCAATGTCATTACAGTGTTTTAGTTTAGTCCTTAGAATGATGATGCTTGTGTTCTGGCGTTAGTACAGGTGTAGCTGTCTCGAAGGCCCAGACTTATTCACTTCCTTTAACCCATTTTACCACAGGGGCCCTGTAGTTACACTATAAAGACTTATATTAAAAATTTACTTAGCACTAACAACTGCTCTCTCTACAATACAAGTCCTCTGAGATTTACCTAAGCCTTGAAGTTATTCATTTTTAACATTATCTCAAAACCATATGACCTACTGTAATTATATAATTACTCAAATGTCATTCTCCCCCCCCCCCCCGTCTACAAGTCTGAACACTCCATCTTGACAATGGGACCTCAGAGAAGCAGCATATTTGCGAGCGCTGCGATATAGATTTGCGGTGCCTGCAACAATGATCGCCTCTGTCGGAGAATTCATGGGGGCTGTTGATAACCGCCAACAAAAACAACAAACCACGCCAGCGCAATTATGCATGTCCATTTCAACATAATATGGGAAGAACATGAGATACGTGGGAGCAGGGGATGACTGTTGTGTCCGTGTGTGTGTGTGTGTGTGTGTGTGTGTGTGTGTGTGTGTGTGTGTGTGTGTGTGTGTGTGTGTGTGTGTGTGTGTGTGTGTGTGTGTGTGTGTGTGTGTGTGTGTGTGTGTGTGTGTGTGTGTGTGTGTGTGTGTGTGTGTGTGTGTGTGTGTGTGTGTGTGTTGGCTGATTGAATGCGGGTGTCCGTGCTGCATGCTTGTGTGACAAGAGAACAGGAGCCGGGATCTAAAGGACGTCATGTTTAGGGTCTCTTTGAGACCACTGCTTTGACTTGACAGTATTGTTTGGGTTTGGGTGGGTATTTCAAAGGGCTGCTGGGGATAAAAGGCAAGTCTCTAGAGCTTTCGGCTGCTGCACATTTTCCATTTTAAGATTCCAACCTTTCATAGCCATCAACTTTGAGAGATTGCAGAGTGTATTGTTTTTCACATCAGAGAACGGGCTAACTATACGGCAGATACTTTGCGCCATGTACAGACTCTCAGAGAAGTATTTCATATTGTTGTGGTAAAGTTTGAAATTAGTTTGAGATTTTCTTTTGACATGTTTGAGATGTATTACTCTTTGTTTTGTTATTTTCCTGGAAAACATTCTCCAATGTCCTTCCCTGTTTTTGGTTAAAATAGAAAAGGCATGGCTGTTGCATGACAAATCACTACACTAAGAAGTGTGTCATTTTGGCTGGAAATGAAATAATCCCAGTTCATTCATTGTTCCTGTTTTATAGTTTTGGCTATCATTTATGATAATATTGTTTTCAACAAACAAACCACATAATCACACGGCAAAGTGTTGATAATAATCCCTTATTGCACATTAAACCTGTTAAGCACATCAATAGCAAGCACACTATAACAATGTTTAGAGTAAATAAACTGTTAACAAGTGACTGTTTGGGTTATTAGTTTACCGTTTGCTTTCTCTTCCAAATAAGCTTCTTTTAAAACTGTGCAATGGTTTGATTTCTTGACACATCGGACGTCTTCTTAGGGACATCGCCATGTCCCCACACCTCAGCGTTAACTTACAATGACCAATGGCCAATACTGTAAAAAGAATAAGACCCAAGTTGCAATAAACTAGAGTTTAATTTAATAGACAAATGGTCGTTTTTAAAACCTAACGATCCTTAAGGGTACATAAAATACTTTTTTGTAGTTCCAGAGGAGCAGGAAAATCTCTTAAGTCCTGCAGTTGATTTCTCAGCGATACAAGGTTTTAATCTGATGGCAGTGGAGGGATGGAGGGAGGCGGGCTGGCAGCATCAGTCAGGGTGACCTCATGTGTCTGGCACAGGGAAAGCCTATCAGGTTTCCCTCGCAGATTCCAGCTTGCTCACTCCACAACAGCCCCATGACTGAACCCCCGGAGGCATGTGTGTATGTGTGTGAAATGGGGGTGGGGGGTAATTGCATGTCTGTGTGTATGAGAGAGTGAATGAGATAGAGGTAGAGAGATAAATTATATGAGATAAATTATTTAGAGGGAAAGAGAGAGAGAGACTGCAGGAGGGTGAGCTGAGTGTCAGTCCCTCTAGTAAACTCAGTGAACTCGGCAGGGCTCCCACCCTTCCTTACATACATACAGAGCCAGCCCCCCCCCCCCCCCCCCAGCGTCCTTCCTCAACGATAAACGTGCTGCCCTCTCCTCTCATGTTTCCTCTCAGGCTGTTTTGTATGCACATGATAATGTGGATCATTGTGTATTTTGGGGTTTTTAACAGTGTGTGAAACTTCTCTGGCATGCCCTGAGAGTACGGGGAGGTGTTATGCTTTATGAATATGTAAAGGAGAAAGGAGCTTTACTTGAATCCCGATGAGATCTATTAGGTAAAAAATAACCAAAGACTGTTTAAATAATAAAACATTCTCTCTAATGCTTAGCTGGAACATTAGGAAATGCTATGTAGGGGTTGAAGTTCAATAGTTTTTAACACAGTTTGAAATAATCAGTTAATATAAATAGAGTCCATGCCAAAAAAACGTTTTTTTACCGGTTCCCCACCTTAGGGTTAAAGCAGTTACTCTCCAGTAACCTCGTCTGACCCGCTGTTAAACAATGGGCTAGGTAAGCAAACACTATTGGCAACTATTGCTATGGTAACAATACAGCACACTCCAGGCGATGCTACTAATAAAGCCTCGACAGGCTCAGAGACAGCGTCCCATTTTACAAATCACTGTGGCAACTGCCACGCGGGCGCACTGGCAGAGAGATGAACATCACCAAACACACACACATGGGTTAAACAGATGCGACATGCTGGTTAATGCTGCCACACATCAGCCATGAGCGTCCTCCATAACCCTTGAGTGGGGATTGGGAATGATGGAGCTGGGGCTGCATGCTGCAGCTCCAGTTGGCTGTTAAACTGCTATCTGTAACTAAACAGATCATCCTGCGCTCGACATGAAGTCTACATAACTGGGGCACAGAGTTTCTAAACATTTAAGAAGGAGCGAGAGTGTCAACACCGGTCTTAACGACTACACCGGGTCTGTGGCGGGAAACGTTGGCTCACCATTGCCGGAGTGTTTATCCAACATTCTCAGGAAGGCGGGGTAATGTCAGCTTAGTGATTCATTGCAGGCCCAAAGTGCTGAGGACACAGAATCTGCTCTGAATGGCGCCGACTGCAGCTCCTACAAGGGTTTATTGCTTTATCGGCTGAATCCTAATGTGACCCTCTTCCCACCACTCCCTCGGTTTGTTCCACTGGTGCATCCGGAAACATTCGGCAAGGTGCCTATGTGGTTTATTGCCCAATGTAGTCGAAGTTCTTAATGTGGAGTAAAGTTTCTACTATATTTCCTTGTAAAAAAAAGGCATTTAGGAAATACTCCAAGTGGCGCATGTCTGCATGGGGGTTGATACAGATCTCTATGGGTTGATATAAAGCTCCCTGTACAGCATGATTCCCCCCAATATGTTGGGAGAAGCAAAACATATGGCGGTTACACAAGCATGCAGCTGTTGTTTTTTGGGGGCTAGAGATAAATAATGGATACAAGTCTTCGACTGGGTGCTCAAGACTGCTAATGAGAGAAAGAAAGCAGACAGGGAATTAGGAACTAACTGTTTTTCAAAGCCACCGTTTTCTAAAATATTCTAAAAGTGCCCGAAGACAAAAAAATAAATGCGGAAAAAAACATCACTTTATGTTTATCATCTTTAAAAAGTACCCAAATGCTAACATTTGCATTTATTAAAACAATTCTGAAACTTGAATACAGATAGAATTGTCAAACTGGAATGCACATGAAAGCGTTTATTCCTGCGTGCATTTCCCTTTCTCGGTCCTCCTCTTCTTCTCTCGAATGTGGGTGACCTTAATAATTTAGGAGCGAAAGGGGAGAGAAAGGAGATTGCATTTGCTTCAATGCAGATTGTACAGGAGTAAACTACTGTTCTGCATCAAACCCTCCCAATATTGTTTTCCTTTTCAGGCAATAATCTGCTACAAACCCTCATTCTCTCTGCGTGTGCAGAAAGGGTGTCCATGATGCGGGTCGTCTCCCTTTTGAATAGTTTATCATGTTAACTATTGAAAAGGCAGACAACCAGCCTCTCACATGGAGACAACATATCATAATGACACTATTTAATACGGCTACCAAAGGCTGTTTATGTGCTTCTAATTACTGGTGAAGATTAATAATATCTCTCTTTTAATTGAACTCCATAACGCTGAGGGCTTTCTCTTTTATTCTTCTTTTCATCCACAGTATCTATACTCGGTGGCTCGGCTTGCTCCCTGCATCGGTGTCTTTGCAATGTGATTCACGCGCCTACCTGTATCCCAATCTGTGTTTTTCCATACTCTGACTAATGCATACACATCGTGCCCCTAAGCAGCGGCTGAAGCAGTGAAAGGGTCTGCTAGAAAAACCATTCAGGCAAAATCTAAGAGGGTGGCTTGAGTCATTTAACTCAAATAAAGCAGGGAGAAAGGCCTGTTTGCTCTTGGTAATCCCCCACTTGCCCGACAAGGCTTCGCAAGGTTCATCTGCTGCGCTAAATTGGTGCACGTATCCCTATTTGTATAGGAGCTCATTGTGGCTGGGTGAGAGGGGAATCTGACAGGACTGGCAGCTATTCAAGCCCTCATGCCTATTTGCTTATCCTCTTTCATGGCAGAATTGGCTTTTTCCAGGAGCCATTTTTCAAGCTATGCGTGACATGGTATTTTCATTGAGCCTGCCACTACTAATGCAGCTGTGTAGAGTAAATAGTGCAGGAAAGCCGGTATATGTGTTTAGGAGCAGGGCCTCCTACACTAATCACAGTGGTGAGGCTACACTACCATTTGCATGTCTGTGGCCGGAGTCTTCTCTGGTTTCCCTGTCTGGATGTCTGCAGGTGAAAGACACCAGGTCATCCGTTTGTGCAGCCACAATGGAAATTAAATGCAAATTCAATCAAAGTGAGATCTACACGGGCAAAAGTTTCCTTACAAAAAATAAAATATGGTGAAAAATTAGAATGCCGATTCTTCAGTATGTCTCTTTTGAGGGTTTTGCAGATTCTTGGCAAAAGACAAAAATATAAAGCTTGAAACTATACAATGTAGTACACTGCACATAAAAACATGAAACTTCCTTTTACCGGACATTACAGGAAGACACAATATTGCCTTCATAGCAGGCTGTTTTGATTATGAGCTCATTGCTATTAGGCGCTGTCAGTTCGCCAAAATGTGTCTAGTAATGAATGAGGTAGACCACCGACAAGGACTCAATAACAAGATGAAAGCAGTTCACTGTTGTGGAGAGTACCATCAGAATAGGTATACAATAATTGTCTTTCCAGCACAGATACAAGGGCTTCATCTGATTAACACATTCACATAATAACCACCACTCATCACGATGAAGAGACATTTATTTCCGATTAGGCGTGAAGGTATAAAGCAGGCCTCAGCTTCCCTCTGATGCCCTCATTCAGGAAGGTGAAAAGTCAATTATGCTGCAGTGGGAGCCATGCGGCGATCCTTCTGGTGCCCTGCTCCTCAAAGTGTACGCAGCAGCCATTCGTTAAAAATGCAGGAGCAATTACCCCGGCTGAGGCTGAGTCAGTGAACGCTACCAAGCTGAGCTGCTGCCTCCTCCCATTGGCTGCCGCTGTCGCTACACCAGCAACCTGAGCATTCTTCCCTTGAATCGGCATGCCAAAAGGTAGGGCAGCAGACGCAGCAGACACCGAAAGCTTCAGTTACACAAGAACAAAAAAAAACCTCCCCTGCCGGTCTGTCTCTCACGAGGTGCAGTTACCTCCCCCTCCCTTATAGCACGTGACCTCACCCTGACATCCTTCACCACCGGCTCAGTCTCATCATGACCCCACTCCTCTTCTGCCCTTCATGCTCTCCACTATCTTCCCCTCAAATGGAGCAAGAAAAATGACTATCCGCCTCCCTCTGAATTTCAGCTATGTGGCTCACATAAACAAAGGAGCTTGAGTTTATCAGTCACTGTTGGGGTATTTAATTCTGCATCGCTCTTTACTTTGGGATAAACAGGGGCTAATAATTCATTCAAACATGCTGTGAAACAGCAAAAGCTAAAATTGCAATCAAGAAATTATAATATTAATGGAAACAAACAGACTTAACTTTCAGAACTACATTCAATTGTTCGCATAATACAGGTAGTGATTGCCTTTGTAGAGTGCTATTCTCAGGATAGAACAAAAATATTGAACCACACACTGATCCGATTCTTTATTATACACCTTTCTGTAGACATTATTCAGTATGTATTGAGCAGCAACAGGAACGAACAGTTTCACAAAGTTTGTAATCCCTTTATCTATTTTTCAACAAAGTTGATAATCCCTGACTAAATATAGTCACTCAACGTATTCCCTTCAGTTGGAAAATATTGAACATAATATAGGCAAAGTTAAGACTCTGTCCTACCGATAGGGAATTTATATTAACCATACTCACAGAACAATTCGATTCACTGGAATATGGTAAGAGGGTTTTAGGTATGTTTAACGGTTACCACATCCCATATGTTTCTCTGCATGTAAATATGGGGTGGATGTATTAAAGGGGTCTACAGGAGGTGTCTCTCCAGCCACTCATGTCATCCTGCACAGATGGCAGGACACCATGCCCAGCAGACAGCAGGGGCTCCCGGAAATAGAGGAAGCGGCACGCAAATCCGATGGAGGATGGGAAAGAGAGTTTAAAGATGAAGCAAGACTTGGCAAAAAAAATATGAGCAAGGAAGAGTGGTCAGAGCAAAACTGAGGTGGATACATAAATAGGAAAAGAGGAAAAAATACAAAATTGTGACTGTACCCCACCATCCTCAGAGGCAAAGGGGGAGACAGATAATGCCAGACAGACCTCTGCCAGAGCGACAGAAGAGTGAAACAGTGGGCCAGAGGAGAAATCTCCAGGCAGATACTACGTTACAGAAAGAAGTGCAAGTGAAAACAAGAAAGAGGAAAAAAGCAGGTGTATTTGAGTCCTGCCGTGCTGGTTGGTTTGAAGGGCACGTCATGTGTCTCCTTTCATCTGGCTCTAAAACTAAAGCAACATCTTCCCCGTCTCTCTCCGTCTTGCTGCATGTTGACTCTGCATGCCTATTTCTCTTTGAAAGAATACTTCGAAATAACATAGAACATGTGTTTAATTTCAGTTCCCCACAAGGAAGAGCACCACATCCTGGGATAAATATCTCTAATGCACTTAGAAATGTTTGTAAATGCAAGGCTTGCCTATTACGCACAGATACTAAAGACCACCTGTGGTTGAAAATTCACATACGCAATTTAGTTGAAGCCTAAATGATCCCATTACGGTTGTATTTGTGTTAATGTGTGTGCTCCTCTTGTCACAGCGGTAGTTTAGAAGCTGGTGGGGACTGGTTTTCCGGTTAAAGTAAACTCGCCCTGCTCAATCCGCCACCTTCCTCCCCATACAGTATTCCCCATTTCACCAAACAGGTTGGAGTCCCTTTCTCCCGCAGCACTGTATAAGTCGGCTGTTATCTCCAGATGGCCCGCGAAGGAGGGTTCAGAGACGAGATTCCCTGGGGCAAGAGATCCACCACCAAGCACATTATTTTATATTTTAGGCATTTATCTGCAATGCTCTTTTTCACAGCAACCTCCAGTGAGTGGGGAGGTGCATTGTTCTGGGTCTTGCTGAAGGACGCTACAGTAAAGCATGAGTTTATTGCGGAGAAGATAAATGTGACCGGGTTTTAAGACCTTCACTTTAAGCACTAGGCCACTTACCTCTCATGTACAGTCCAAAACCAGTGACTTCCTAAAGTACAAACTTATTGATGGACTTCTTTATCACACATTTCCACACAGATGCTCGTACACCATCTGTTCTCGTAAAACGTGCTATTTAAGCACACATATAAAACATTGCTGCTACATTTTGAATCCCGTGTCAAGTACTCCTAACTTAATACAGAACAGGTTCCTCCTCCCATCAGGAGATGCAACCTATCGAAAACACAATAAATCTTGCCATTTCATTTTCATGCTCCTTTGTTTGCCCCTCCGTTGCTCATCTGACAAAATGGATATCAGTGTTGAGGGAGCAGCTGTAATGAGATGTGGACGGCAGCATGCTGAGGGCCAGGTCTCAGCGCCCGGCTTATGAGAGGCTGCGGGAAGCAATAATACATACACAATCTTAATGTATGGGTGTGCAGATAGGGCTGAGCTGTCAGTTGATAGATGAGAAGAGTTAAGAGTACCCCCTGCTGCAGAGTGTGTATGTGCAGGTTCGTGCATTTACACACAGGCCATACAGCAAATAAATGGAGTTGTCTGCCCCTTTGACTGGCAGTTACACATGGAGGGATTGTGCTGCTGGATAAAGCTGTAACCATAGACAGATAAAGACTCCGGGTATTAGTTGATTAATGATCAAAAAGGCCGCCTTTCATGATTTGACCGTGTGAGGTGAAGGATTGGGAAAATGTGAGGGGAAAAGCAGGAAACCAAGATAGAGCGCTTGCTGGAAAAGCCTGCCAGATTGAGCTAGCTAAGCGAGAACACATGATGGGTTAAGATTTACAGCGAACCAGGGACAGTATTTTGTTTCGGGCAATCGGTCGTGAGGCATGTAACAAGAATTACAAGTGAGGGAAATGAGTTATACTACCCCTGTCTTTGTACTAATCAGAACATATTGTCCCGGGCTCAAAGTAGGGCTAGCCTTAAGTAAATGTAATTTAAGAAGTGTATTTTTTCCAGCCCTAGAAGCCCCTTGATAAACTCTTCAAAGCAGATCCACATCAGCGGAGACAGAGGAGACTAAGCTATAACTGAGAGTTGCGTCACTGATAACTGATTTAATGAAAGACTTTGGAAAGTGGACCTTTTTTCTCTGCCTTTGATTTTGCTTGCTCTCCGTCCATGTATATCTGTCTCTCCCTTGTTGTCTCAGTGCTTCTCTTTCTCCTCTATCTAGGCATTAAAGGAGGATTTATACGGCTCTGTTGTTATTTCTGTAGCACAATGGATCACCCGGTGTAATGTAACCAAACCTTTTTCTTTTAACTGGCCGCTCCCTCCCTCCCTATTGCATACACCCCTCGGCTCTCTGTCTTTCTTTCTCTCACGCACATACACCCTTTTCCTCCATCTCAGATTCTGAAGAATTAGACATTATAAATGGGGCCAATGGCAGTATTGGACACTCCCATCAAGGGGTCTAGTGACTGCTGTTTACTCTAGGCCAGGGACATTAGCATCTGATAAATCTACCTCACTCTGCCCCTCTCTGCTTCTCAGGTTCTGCATGTTCTAGTCCGACTGTATCACAGATGCCGCTTCCAGATGACAGCCCCAGCACCAGTGCATCCCTGCGTGTCTGTGTGTGTGATATCGCTGACATTAGGCATGTAATGACCTAGCCTATCTGTGGTGTAACAGCACAAGGGTAGGGCAGTGTCAGGTACCTTGGGTGTATGCAGTAATAGCAGTAGCAGGGACAACATTTCACAACAGAGGCTTCATGTAGTGCAGGTTTTCAAGGCAAATGATCCTTATTTTGAGAGTTCCTATTGAGAGTGTTTGTCAAATTAAAACAGAGAACCTTAAATGCTTGTCAGTGAGAGAGAATTAGATAAAAATGCACACCAGGGACAACCGGCACTTAGTGTACACATTTAGCTTAATGCATGTTCTTTCCAAAACACTATCATGAAATAACAATAATTGATCTGTGTAATTGTTATCCTGGGCGAGAGGAGGGGCCGGGTCACAGCGAGGCATTTACAGTAATTTTCTCATTTATGATGCACATCTATTGCCTATGATTACATTTGAATGAACAGCAAGCTTCAAATCAAATTCACAAAGAAACACACAGGCTGAATAAATGCCCAATTTCAGCAAATGTCTACATGGACTGATCAGCTGGGACAGATCCTCTCTTCAAAGCAGCATCCTGCCAGCTCCGCCCAGCCATAACCTCATATAAAAGACACACACACACACACACACACACACACACACACACACACACACACACACACACACACACACACACACACACACACACACACACACACACACACACACACACACACACACACACACACACACACACACACACACACACACACACACACACACACACACACTTTCAGGAATCAATAATTCAGCTAAAGAGAAGCACATGCTACGCCCCAATGCACTAATCAATAGAAAGCCAAATGTTATCTTTTCATCTCATTCTCTGACTTTCACATTCTAATCGGGGCTGACTAGCTCATGCTGGACAGCATCAGAGAACTCCATTACATTTGAATATAATACAGACATACAGAGGATAAAAGGACCCCCAATTCAAAATGGGCCTCAGTTTTTCTTGACAATCCTGGCTCCTTTTTTAACAAAAGGGTCCTTAGCTGTAACAGAGTGCAGATGTTCTATACATTTTCTATGCATAGAATCACAAATACGTGTCATAAAATGGAGGCGAGAAAAGGTGGATGGCAACACTTGAGCATGAATTACGCCCCACTCCCCCTCCCTATCCAAGATATTTATGCCCCCCTGCTCACATCCCTTGGAAGAATGAGGCCATACCTTGGGAATGCAGCAGTGAAGATGAAGAGAAAGACCTGTGTGATTTGAGACTGATGACTAAATCGGAGCGGTAGTGTACGTGTGAAGCAAAAGGGGGGACCTGTAGTGAGTTTGTGTGTGCGTGTGTGAGTGTGTGTGTGTGCACATGCGAGGCCAAAGTGACTACCGTGTGATATTGTCGACTGTCGGACTGAAGCTGCCAGCCATGGCCCTTCTCCCCTCTCTGTAATCGAGCTATCAATGACCATTAATGAGAGTGTGAGATAGCTCTCGACAGCCCTCTGGGTTACATTGCCCAACACTCTGGCCTCTCTCCCCACCTCCCCTTTCCCCAATGACCCTGTCTATTGCCCAATAACATCCACCTACGAGGCCATCGGCTCACTAACTAAACACGCATATGAATGTCGGCTTCTGATTAATAAACAGAATGATATGCTCTCCCCGCCTCACCACGCCCCCACTGTGGTTCTCGTTTGCATGACACAGGACCCTAGCGGCTGGCTCAAGGATACCTCAATCGCTGACGGTGGCAAGATCGGATCTGTGCTGACCTTGGCAGTGAACTGCAGCAGAGGCGGAGGAGGCAGGGGGCCCTGTTGCAACAGAGCGGGCTGGCTGAGAGCGAGGGGAGGGAGGAAGAGGGGGGGAAATAAATGGAAGGGAGGGAGGGGAGAATGGAGGGGCATGCCCTGATTGAGAGGCCTCCGAGATGAGCAACTCTGAGATATTAGAAGGGGGAAGGGGGATGATGGAAGGAGTAGTGGAGGGGTGGGTGGGAGGTAGAGGGAAGCCATATGGCAGCAGCACAAATGTATTAAACTATAAATCAGGGTGAGAGCGAGTGGACTGCCAGGTGGGGCTGCAGGCAGGTCGTCGCCGCTGGAAACGCACTGCTTCGCCATCCAGCTCCACACGAGAGAGCACGAAAACATCTTGCCAGTATACTTCACTGTCCTTTTATCACTTTTATGTATTCATTCATTGCATTAACTCCTTTTCTTTATGCCTGATGCCCTTTGTATTGACACAGTGGATTTGCTACAATTTAGCGTTCATTTCTAGGGCTGGGTGTTTACAAATGTTCTACACTAATGCTAATAGAACAGCTATTTGCTTAATTAATTGTATTTGTTCAATGTTTCAGGGTTGAAAAAACTAGTAAGATGTCTTTCTCTTAATAAGATAAAGAAATATTTTGGTTTATGTCAAAAAAATATTTAATTTAATGCCAATTTCCAAACTTGACACGTTGGAAAATGTTGCTCAGGAAATATTTGGTTCCCTGTATTGAAGTTTGTTAAGCTGCCCTACAGTATATAGTCTGCTATCAATGAAATGGAAAATTGTAATATCACAATATAAAAAAAGGATTTGAGACATAACTACTGCACAAGTCAAGTTCAACTGCACACCTTTAGCATCCGATAATGGTCAGAAATTAGTGTTACACATGTGCTAGAAAAACAAATGGAGTAAAACCCAAAAGGCTTCCATTTTAATCCCTTGATGATGTCTGGGTAGTGTGCCTATCCAGTGTCCTGGCAGCCGTCGGGGCCCAGCCTGGGCTTCCATCCCAGAGGCACTGATGCATACTACAGCTAGAGCAAACACGGGCAGCCTCCCTCATGCCTGCTCTCTGTCAGAACATAACGACCATCACCGTAAAAAAAGATGGGTTCATAACCTGTATGTCCCTCTTTGTGAAGCACAACAATAAGCCATTTGTGCTGGTTAGTGAATAAGCAGCTTCATAATTAAACGTTGTATTCGCCTCAATCAGAAAAGTGGCATTGAAGCACTCAAACAAAGGCCTACATTCAGCTTTCAAATACTTCATTAGGGAATTAAATGTGGGTCCCGATCCTCTCATCTGTTTAAAAAATAGCTGCTGTCACTTATTTATAAATAACAAAAGCCTCTGAATCTTTGATATGTTATTTAACACATCACACTTGATGCCATTGCACTGTATCACATCAAGATCTCATCAGTTTGCAGGTGAGGGATGGATGGATGTTACTGGACAGCTCCCAGTAACGGTCTGGTACGCTGGGCTAACTGGCCTTGATCCCTGATCCTGCACTCAGAGAGACACACACACACACACACACACACACACACACACACACACACACACACACACACACACACACACACACACACACACACACACACACACACACACACACACACACACACACACACACACACACACACACACACACACACACACACACACACACACACACACACACACACACACACACACACACACATAGACATCCAAACTCCCAACGAGGTACCTGCCATCTGAAACCATCACAGCCAAGGCCGGCTATCCATCAAATCCCATCTCCACTCAGGGATGAGAGGGGGATGAAGAGAGGGCGGTGGAAGAGAGGAGGTGGGGGAGGAAGGGAAGGAGGGAGGCAGGACACAGAAGTGTAGGAGTAGATGCTTGAGGAATGCAAGAAGAGGAGAAGAACCGTACCTTGGTCTGGAGATAGTGGGGGTAGTAGTAGGTGTACTGAGGGTACATTGGCTGCTGCTCCAATCGCTTGCCCATGTAGCTGGAATCCTTAGCACTGAGGCAGGGAATGGTGACACGGGGGCGGAAGCTGCCAAGTAGCTAGCAATGGGATAGAGGCAGCGGAGGGGCAGTGCGATTCTTTTCTGTGTCGCTAGCCGGTCCTCCGGGGAGAAGACGGGGTCTGCGTGTCGGACAGCAGCTGGGAGAGGGTCTGCCTCTGATTGGGGGGGGCTCTGTGCCTCACCGGTCCTGAGCCTCAGTGTCTGGTAGATGCTCGCTCACTCAGTCTCTTACTGCCCGATCAATGGAAATATTTCCACAAGTGCTAGAACCAAGAGCGCTGTGTCTGTCAGTGGCTGGTATCGGATGGTAACGTGCGATAAGGGTGAGGAAGTGGAGTGGAGAGAAGAGGTGCAGGTGGCAGTAGCTCTGGCAGTCCTGTGAATGTTGGAAAATGGGAGAAGGAAGAAGAGGAGGAGAGGAGGAGGAGGAAAGGGATGGCAAGGAAACCGGGAAAGGACGTATAGGTTCACTTCTCTATTTGAGCTGTTTCACTCCAGTCTTTTGCCTGGGCTTTAATCTGCCTCTCTCTCAGACACACTGTGGATCTGACTCTCTCTCACTGCCCCTCTCTCTCTCTGTGTCCCTCTAACATACACAAAGTATCTCTCTCTCTCTCTCTCTCTCTCTCTCTCTCTCTCTGTGGTCTGATCCGACGGTGGCTGCGTGCTGTCCTGTTTGACAGAGGGGAGATATCCTCAGCACCGGTAGCCGACGAAATGCACTTTATGCAGGGAGCAGAATCACAACACGAGAGCCGAGCGCACGCACAGAAAGCAATCTCAGCCTAGAGCGAAGGAGCCAGCAAGAGGACAGAGAAATGATCCCAGTTTTCTAAACGATGTGTATTTTTAAAAATCCACCGGTTGGTAAGTCAATCCTCTGGTTTCCAGATAGAAGACGAGTAGTTGGAAAAAACCACAGTGAGTGAGTCCCAGGTGCCGAGTAGAGAAGGAGTCCCTCGTCTGCGATCCTCCCTCTTCCTGCACTTGTAAAATGTGTTCCTTATTTTGTCCTTGGCTCTCTCACTCCTCTAAGCAGCCTGCCTCGTTCTCTTTCCCTCTGTCACACAGTTGCTCTCGCTCTCTCTCTCTCTCTCTCTCTCACACTCTCTCACTCTCGCGTGCGCTTTCTCTATCAGTCAGCCTCTCTCTCTTCTCCACACTGACAGGGCGGTAAAGGGGGCTCGTCCGAGGCTACAAGCAGAGCAGAGCACCTCCTCCTTCTCCAGCCCAGCCAGGAGGGTCTTTAGCAGATCTGTGCGAGAGAGGGATCCAGACACAGACCAGCGGGCTGCAGCGTTTCCACAACCTGGGAGAACGCAGGGGAGAGGAGTGGAGGCGAGAGGGGGGGAAGGCGTCAGCGCGAGCAGTCGATTCCCCCTACTGGCTGCACACGGAGCTACAGACTGAGTCCTCAACACTTTACAGAGTCTCAAAACCAGAACAGTTGGATAAATCACTTCCAATGTTCAACCTTACTCCTCAACTGCAAGAATTGAAAGGCAATACGTCATTTCTGTATAATATATAATAACTGTTGCCCGTGGACAAATATCTTAGCATTTATGAGAATAGGTTGTATTACCAAGTAGGTTCACACAGAGGATGCTGCTGGTGTAGATGGTGCATACGAACACATAGAATGAAGAATACGCTTTTTTTTTAAAAGAAAGCTTCTTTTTTTTTATAAATAGTGCCAATACAAAAACTATTTTAAAAAACGATTGTAACAAATAGTAAACAAAGACACGATAAACACATCATATATTTTTTTTAAACGGAAAATGGTTTCAATGTTTTTTTGCCTCTTCTGCTGTTACCGTAAAATTGCAAAGTAAATCATATAACTTGATTTAGAACTTGTAAATATATTTTTCACTGCAGTGCAGGGTCAACACAATGTGCAGTACGACTTCACTTTTATGAGCTATAAACACAAACACTACATGGAAAGGCAGTAAACAACTATCTCTATGGCACTGGCTGAGGAAGTCAAAGGAAGCCACTTCCTGTGCAACATCAAAGGATCACAATGGATGAATCGTCCTTTGAGTGACCATAGCTGTGACCAAAAACATCTCAAAAATGTCCCATATGTAAGTGTTTGCCTGAACACAAGCGACCTCAGCTACACCCATACTTCTGCGAAGATCAAAAACATGCGTGCAGAAACATAATGCTCAGAATGTCCCACTTTTTTCCACACATACACAAAGTATTTTGTGACGTAACAAGTTCAGGAGTCTTCCATTTAAAACCTCTTGATTTTAGTCCTGCAGGAAAAAGAAAGCCACAAACTAAACCAGGAAATTATTTGACAGATATAATGATGTTTTCGAGTCCAACAATGAACTATCCAAAATGAATATTGTATGAATAAATTGATCAATTGCAAGAACATTTGTCAATAAAAACGTGATTTCTTTGCAATACAGATTATTTTCAACTATGAGGAGTTTGTTTTAAGACATAATGTATTGAAAAATTACATATTTTTAGGAGAGCGATGTGTACACATGTGCATGTGGACAGATGCAATCAATAGCAGAAGAAGAATCCCAGGGACCAAAACAAAGCAGGGAGGGGAAGGGCAGCCTTTTACAGAAATAGAGAGCAAAATATAATTATCAGATAGGCCACTTCTATCTAGAGATGGGGCTGATATCGATTGTGGATTACCAGATGAACAGCCTGTGGATCAACTAGACACACAAACTCTCAGCATTTGGGCAAAAAGGCAGAAAGTAGAGAACAAAGACAGGAAGACAGAAAAGGCCAATGGAGAGAGTAATAGAAAGAGATATGGAGAGAACATAAGATAAGACGCAGTGGGAGACAGAACCTGGAGGAGGCAGAGAAGATTCATATGTCGTATGTATGTCGTCTCTGTATTTCATTGATAAGGCTCGTCCTTTTCTGTTCTCACTTAAGAATACTGAGATGAAAAGGAGTAGAACTGAGTAATATGTCAGATTAAAGTGATTATTAGCCAGATTTTGTCCATGTCCACGAACAATAGAGAGTGAGCACAAATATGGAGAAAAAAAATGCAAATTGAGCGATCAAAGTAATACAATAAAAAGTGTGCTTGCAATGTACTGTGTGAATAAGTGTAATTATCACCCAGATTTAAAAAATGTTTATTTTTCTTTAGTGTGAGAATGTATTTGCATATCATGTAGTTACTTAAATATCTCTGTGTTTTAGTCTGCTGGAAAAAACATTTGCTATCTGTCGGTATCACCTTTGGCTCTGGGAAATTGTAACAAGTCTGTTTACCATTTCATTTAATGTTCATGACAATAGATACATGCAGTAATAGAGAATGACAATCAGTAGTTTGAGCTACAGTTTTAGAAATGTACTTGTTTACAGCCATATTCCAAACTCAAATCCATAAGAAAATAAATCCCACATATTTTGAAATGTAGGATTATTAGCGACTCGAAGATTTTTCTAATGTTTATTCTAATTAGTCGACAGAGAATGGAACACAGGGGAGTAACATTACACAGACATTGGTCGGCTGAAAACAATTAATATTCATTGACCCAACCATTAAGAATTAAGAGTCGAGAATTGAGACTTGACTCTTGAAATTAAAGAAGTTGACCTGTGGCCCTTACAGACAACATGAGAAACCACCCTGAGGTGAACTCTCAGCCAAGAGTTGGCAAAGGTTACTTCTATTATTGAGGCATTTTCAAGCATTGTCACTGGAGAGCAATAATGAACGGTGCGTGTAAATAAATGTCGGCACCGTGTTTCATTCTGTGGAAGCAGACCTTGAAGATAAGACGTGTGCTTTGCTCTGATGGTGATGCAAGCGCTCTGGTGTGAATCAGTGAGATTGACGTCACACACAGGTGATTTGCAGCCAAATATTTCAGGAAAACGGAGAGTGAGTATCTCTCTGTTTTGTATCATTCCTTATGCAACACCATGTGCTTTAGAGTCATCGCCATGTGGTGGTTGGGGCATGCTAATCTAGAACAAAAATTGATAATTGTTTCAATTTTTCAACAAAATATAAAGACTTGTTGAAGGAGAAGATATGTTTGAAGTGATTTCCCTACATATTTGTATTTAAGCTTATTTGTACACTGGGGCTTGCCACCCAGAACAGCATATTTTGTGCTGGATTATTTCAAAATGCATTCAATGTTTTTTTTCCCAGTGAAAACTGATCAGATTTACTAGCCGATTTGTCAAGATGGAACTCAAACTGTGCCTCTCTGCTGTTTTAAATATTTAAAATCTTACACAAAGAAATATCTGGTAATACTTTGCAGACGAGGCCTGTCAAACATTTTTCGAAGAACAAAAAACCCAGGCATCTATTTGGAGGTCTTTCTTTGATGCACTTTCTAAATTAAGATCATGGGTGAGTCATTTACAGGTCTTTAGAATAGAAGAATTGGAAGACAGCCGAGTGTATCAGGCCCCGCCCCTGAAGGTGTTGAGTAGATGCAATCCCTGTCCAAAGAGTAAGACAAGTCTAGAAAAGAAATCCAAAGCATGAGGTCAGACTATTTCAACAGAGATTGTCAAGTTGTTTTTTTTAGCATTTAAAGAATGAGGTCATTCAAATTCTTACTCGGCAAACGGTAGAAGCCATATTTGTTTTTGTTAGATTTTTCAATTAAATTAGCATCCATGGAGATATTAGTGTCCTGAAGAGCAGCCCTTTTGTTCATCGACTGCTCTGACAACAACTGTTAAACTGCTAATGTCTTCAATCTCTATTTAAAAAGAGGGACATACTGTATTTGTAAGAAGAGGGATGAAGGCAAGGTTTACATGTACTAACATATGAACTATAACTGAATAATATCTTGTTTACTTACCACAAAAACAGAAGTAAAAAATGATCCGAGCCAAAATGATTTCCTAGAAAGCACATAACGACTTTGCCCTACTGCCCGACCCTTTCCCCAATGGGACTACTGGACTCCTTCAAGCCGGTGCAGAAACCATGAGGCTTTGCTTCCTGTGGTTAGGGTTAGGGTCAGTCCTGTCACGGGTGTTTCCCAGAATGGACCATATGCATGGAATTTGAGGAAAGGCTGGCCCAGTGTCAAGGGAAGGGTGGGGGAGGAGGAGGGATACAATAATTGAGGCAAGGGGGAGAGGAGGGAAGTGGATTTGAGGAACATCGGGGTCTGGTATTCCTGGAAAAGCCTTTGGCGTGGGTTCTACTGGGAGATACCCAAGCACTATGAGATCATCTTACATGTTTTATGCAAACGGACTGATGTAGCTTGACTAACCAACGTCCCCCAGTGCCTTTTATTCAAGTGAAAGATGAAATAATCTTAACAGTCTAAGTATGATCTTAAGACTATGTTTGTGTTTTGGATTAAAGCAGAGATGCTCTGATTAAAGTTTAAAATAATCTCAAAAAACACGACTGAATGTTGATGAACGCTCCAATCATGAACAGGCGGATAAACAGATGTTTGAAGGCTGCTGTTCGTCATACAACAGAAGATGACTAAGTACAGATGATTAAGTTTATATGAAACTGTAGTACCACTATAAAAAGTTTTCCCTTAAAAATAAATATAATTTAGTTAAATGTGAAGGCATGCTAAGAGAAATTAATGCCAGATTTGAGATCAAGTGTATAAAAAAGAAAGATAATTTAATAACTTCAAATATCGAGGGGTCTAAAGAAAACCACAAATGTTGGCAGATTTACTCAAATTGAAAAAAAAGAAGCGTAAACCACAGAAAGAAAAAAGTATGGCTAACCTCTGAAGTGGTTCTGAGCGCTGAATATGTTTCAATTTATCTTCATGCCGTTTCCTGAAGCTCATACCCATGGTGCGACATAATTTGATTAGGTGATTTAAAACATCACATCAGAAATCAAGAAGCCAATTAGATTACAACTGATTTTCACATAATCACAAAGACAAATTACTTATGCGAAAATAGAAGTCTGTTGAATCTCATCGTGCAAGTCTCCAAACATGAACATAATCTAAAACTATAGGTTTATTTTGGTTGGAAAATACTCCAGCAGAAGAACTAGTCTAACACTGAATGATGTACGCGTTTAAACACGCCCCGACCACCCCGTTCCCAAACTCTGTGAAGACGTGTTAACATTATGAGTGTAAGTTCACCACATCTCTAACACATGCAATTCCTTAATACATTCTTATCAGTGCACTTACGGATGACAGCCTGAGGTAATTCAACACATTCCCCCTGTGAGAGTATCATTTTCCACAGTGCTAGAGCAGAATGATATAGCTAAGATATGATTGCAGAAAGCTTCACTTTATTTGTATTTCTTATGATGATCTTGTCACCTGGATTGGCTATTTATTTAATACTACCATTCAGTCTTTCTCACAGTGCTGGATGAGGAACACCCACACTCCTTAGCAGCTATAGCGTGCTAGGTCCGACAATCCAGCTTTATTCTAACAAAATACAGCCATACTAGCTAGGCTCTTTATATGCATGCTTATACATTATTTAGGGAGTAGGGTCTCTGAGACTGGAAGCGTTGCATTAAGAATAGGGCTGCCCCCGACTAAAGATGTTTCTAGTCGACCAATAGTCGTCAATTAAGGCGATTAGTCGCACGTTTATGATATATAATTTAATTCTTTTTTTTTCTCCAAAATGGTTTCAGTTTCAAAGGCTGATGAAGAGCGTTATTATAACAGCATGGTACGTTGTGCTTCACATAAAATAAAACTGTAATAATGAATCTTTGAAATATCAATTAAATGTAGAGAGTGCATTAGAGTCACAGCGCACCGAACAGACACAGCGGTATAAACAGCAGAAGCTCCGGTAAGGATTCTTATTGTGTGTGTGAACAAGCAGCGAGGACACACACAAAACATTTAGTTCTAGCTTCCATATCTAAATATAACAACCCAATAAATACAACCGAGGAAACACTGAAAATATGAGCGTCGGCAAAAATCCCTCGGCGCATTACGCCCTCATCATGAAATGAGAGCTTTATCGTTTTCTGAGGTCAGAATGATGATATATTATAGGAATATATGTTGATACAAAGATAGGCTACTGCCTGACTCACTGCTGCTGTTTTCCTGCTGTCGGGATAATTAAGCTCCGTGTTTTGTTAAGAAACCAGCATTCAGGAAGCTGCGCTCTAACGTATCGTCCACACAGTTCCGTCGCGTTGAAGCTTGCCGGTGGGCGTGTCTGTCGCGCGACCAACAACCAATCATATTAATCTCCCGCTCCGGACACACAAGCACGCGGTTTTATTGGCTAGCGCTTGTATTGGCATTTGATTGGCTGGCGCTTCCGTCGACGCTTGAAAAGTTTAATTTAGGCAAAGCAACGCGACGGAACCACAATGCAGTTCGGCAAAGCGTGACGTCACCCCATTCAAAGTGAATGGGAAGCGTCTGCGTTGAAGCACGCGACGGAACCGTGTGGACGATACGTTATGGTGTGGATATGGAGGAGACTTTTTGCCTTCGTAGTTTGCTTGTCCTTTACTCGCTCAGAAAGATCCACACTTTGGATTTCCTGCCCGACCAAATTAACTGAATGACCAGGCACAGCTCCGAATGAAGTCGCAGGGTTTCCGGGTGACGTGTCATAGCACATGCAGCGCACGGAGCTTCTTTTTTGCCTTTCTTTGACTAATGGAAAATTTGTCGACAAATACTTTTTTCGCCGACTAACGTTTAGTCGACTAATTGGGGGCAGCCCTAGTTAAGAACATATATACTTGACTTGAAAGGATCCGTTTTGGACACATATGTGCAACATTTGTCATGAAAGTAAATATTCTTGAACTCCGTAGTGATTAAATTCAGGATTTTGCCATCAGCTTTATCTGCAGGATAAGCCGACCACAAACCTACCATGCGCACATGATGTTTTCATTGTAGAACCGGGACAAAACCAATTGCTAATTTTAAAAAGTAACAAAACAAAACAGAATATCAACATGTGGCAGTCAATGTTACATTTGCCGACACAAATGGCCAGTGTATTGGAAACACTGCTACTTCATTAAATGTGAAAATTACAGACTGATTTCAGACCACCGGCCCTACACCGAGACATTTGATAAACACCAGGCAGAGTTCCAGTGAGTCATTAGCTTCCATCACAACACAGAGGAGAGCAATGCAAGCCTAATGGGGAGGAAATATGAGACCAGACGTGCATGAGTAGAAGTGACTCACAGCAACCCCTTACTACACCCGACGAGGGACGGGCAACAGACCTCAAAGAGTCAATTGCGTACACTTAATAGATCTCTATTCCAAATGTGTATCGTATTATACAAGTCACGTCGACCGACTCATTTCCTGATTAATGTGATTCTGAGAAAAGATCAGAGTTGTTACAAATTATTTCGTACAGGGAAAAGAGGCCCACTACCTTTGTTTAAGAGTTTGTGAATTTAAGTCAGGTGGTCTACAGCTGTGGCGGTTCAATGTGTGTGAGGTGGGTCTGTTTTTCTCTGTGAGAAGAAAGTAAAGCTTCTCTGAGGAAACTCGGAGATCACAGGAGGGTCAAGGTTACTCTGACAGCAAAGGTGAAAACACTTCAGTAGAGCACAGAGATCAGACTTCCTGTGTGGCTTCAATGCTAACCCTAATATAACATACACAATGCAACTGAGAGGCAGTCATGTCCTTCTGTGAACCAGCCAGACTCCCACTGCCAGGGCCAGCAGAGCCACATCCCTGCAGATGAAGAAGAGATGACGCCAAGAAAATCTCTGCATAATAAGGAATTAAGTGATGCAAAGGCAGAGAGAGTGGGATTTTAAACAATAGATCTTTCTCGATTGTGATATGCAAAGCCAAAACATTCAAAATCCACATTGTTAAAATATGAAGAGGGGAGAAGACCGCACAGAAAAAGGAAAAAAGACTCGCATTGCATACAAAATTGGAATGAGACCTTTAAAAGCTTCATCCCAGCAGTCAAAGTGTATCATCTGCATTTTGTTGTATTCATTGTGCTAATGCCCTATATTCATTCATTCTTGTCAAAGCTACTGTGTGTTATTTCTTTGTCTTTTTAAGAAAGCTGAAGCGCAGGAAAATAAGATCTGCAAGTGTTTGAACGTTTTATAAGGGAGTAATCCTTGAGATAAAACAAACATAAGCCAGAACATGCTGAATACTTGATGGTTTATGTGTATGTAACTGGTTCATAGCATGTCAGAGGCACATAGGTTGAAGAGAAACATGGTGGAGTAACACAGGGGGGTTCTGTGCCCTCAGCAGACAGAGATTGGAGGTTGAGAAGAGAGTTATCGCTTCCAGGAACAGATCTGTATGGGCCAATAGAGCTCGATGCTGCCTGCAATTGAGCCGGATACGATGGGAGGACAGCAGCAATGCTTTAAAGCACTGCTAAGCCATCCTGGAATGAAGTGAAATGACCACATGTCACACAGAGATGAGAAGTGAGAGGAAGGGGACGGGCCGGGTGAGAAACAGTGCAGAGAGTAAGGAGAGAGAGAAAACAGAGTGTGTCGTTCTAAGAGGAATATTTCAGGGTGGTAAATGGAGCAGAACTCCATTCCAGCTCCTCTCTTAACCTCCCCCGGTGTCTCATCCTCTGCATGCAAAGCATGAAGCCCAGGAGACAAGGAAAACAGAGAGAAAGAGCTGAAGAGACAAGCTTCAGGACAAAATAACACAGAACTTATCGACAATACATTTTGCTCATGCATTTGTTTTAACATAACAAACACACACAGGTTTAGAACAGCGAGGGGGATGTTAGCCATTCTGACCCAGTAATAAGAGGAGAACAAATTCAGAGCTAAAAGTAGCTTGATTAACTATATGGACTTGTATTCATTAGGTGGTGAGAAAATATATAAAAAATACAGTGAAATGTCGATCTACAGTATATCTGCTAAATGTATAAAATGCGAGATTTTTCACCAACAAATTACCACTATTAACTTCAAAAGTATGCCAGTGTTGCATTACAGTTTGTTGCAATTGCTATCTACTTTTATTTCAGGTTTAAGTAATGCCATCGGTTTTTGATGATATACAATATTTTTGAATTTGGATTAACATCCTGGGAGTGGCTCACACTAAAAATGCACATTTGGACAAAAGGCAGAAGGTCTGGATTAGTTTGATGAGTGACAGGCTGAAACACCTCTGAACTATCATACACACCAAAACCAAGCATCGTTATGCCTTGAAGGGGACATATGAGTGCCTATCATCCCAAACACTGTGAAATAAGTCAACCCACTTTTTATGGGATGACGATCAGAGCAAACGGGTCTGACACAGGCTGGAGCACAAATACAGGTATGTTCAGAAAGTTTGAGGAAATTGATGTTTTTGACACAAACGCATTCAAAGATGATCTTTTGGAAACCCAACATATAAGAATTAACCAGAAAATGTGTATAATATGTTCCCTCTGATAATTAGTTGTGGAAACCTTCTCCAAATTGTTAGAAGTGAAATGAGGTAATTAGGGCTAAGTAAAAGACTTCCATTTAAATGGTAAGGAGTATGCATTATTAAAGACTGTTGCACAATTCATGGGCACGGTAATGTATGCTATACATGTCTGCATGAGCTAGGTAACTTTAACCATGCTCGGCATACATCACGATGCACCTCGCAGTGGGTACTGGGTAGCATATCTCTGACATGGAGTACTTTTTTTGAACATTATCCTGGGATTAGTGTGTTGCAATACTTCCAGATGGAGCTACGATTCTAGAAAGCCTATAGTCGATTAACACCGTTCACTTTATGGTGCAACTCCACTGGGTAACATTTAGATATCAGTGTGTTAGACTTCCAGGGTGATGCACTTTGAGATTGCCTCCTTGGCGGCGCCTGTATAATTAGTAGTACTGAAGTCATCAAAGTGCACCAACTAAATCGTGCAAAGCGGCTCTGACAAACCTTTCACCTTTCATAAACCAAGGCTGGCTGCTGGGAGAGGACGGATGGAGGGAGAATATCACACAGGATTGTTTACCATTAGAAGAAAAGTGATACAAAGTGTGTATCTTTGCATCATCATCATCAGTAGGTTTTCCGGTAACACTTTAGATTACGGTACACATATTCACCATCAACTAGTTGTTCATTAACATATTAGAGTCAAACTACTAGCTTATTTGTTATGAACAAGACTTCACTTAAATAAATAATAAATAAAATGGGGAACATATTCTGAGTTAGAAATACCACATTTTGAGTTATTTTGACACATTAACACTTGTAGTTTCATGTCTTGTTACATAAAAATAGATCATATTTGTTTGGTGTTATTATGGAAGAATTACTATTCTTGTGGTACTCCTACCTTATTAGGCCCATATTGAGCATATTAAGACCCAAAATCATGTAAAACAATAGAGGCTTCTCAATACTCAAATTGCCCCTCCTCGACTCCTCGGTCCTCCGGTAGTGACCCAGAAATGAATTTCAGCGCGCCATTTTGAAGGACGTCTCATTTCTCTAAATGCACACCGAGGACCGAGGATCGAGCGTCGAGGAGGCTCTCTGGAGGAGCTCTAACCGAGGATACACTGATGGTTCCTCCATGGCTCCTCCGCGGATGCATTTCCGGGAACGGTGGAGGCGTGACGCACGGCCGGACTTATCTCAGCCAATGACAGCTCTGCATGCATCCCTTGGATATTATTTTAGAAACTGCTTTCATCGCGTCGTGATATTTCCAGAGAGAACAGCTGTGAGGTCCGTGCAGAAAGCAGAGCAGTGTGTAGAATGTATATCACTCAGTATAACAGGCCAACTCTCTTCATTTGCTTTAGTTTAGTAGATATCTACAAACAGTTTCTGACCATTGCATGTATGATATATGTGTAATGTGTGTATATGTAAAGCGCTTTGAGTCATTGTAAAAGCGCTATAATAAATGTAAGGAATTATTATTATTATTAAAGAGTCAATATTTTTCTAAAACCATTTAGTGCTTCACATAATAAAATACACAACGGCTGTAGCCTGATTATATGCTTTAGGAGCTGTACATGTAGGTGTGTGTGGTACAGTGTGTAGGTGTGTGTGTGGTACAGTGTGTGCGTACTGCGTAGATGCGGCGGATAGAAGAGTCTCAGTTGGTTTGGTGTCCTTACTTTTAATACTTGTAAATACAACTTTTGGCCCGTAATTTCAATTCCCCATTTCAGCGACCAGAGAGAGGGGGGGATATATCCAGTCTCTGATTGTGTTACGTTATTATGAGAGTGCTCTCATACTTTAAATTGTATATATTTATATACATATATTTGTGTGTGTGTGTCCGCATATGTAGCCTGGTATTGTCTCATTATACCGCACTCTCAATGAATTCAAAGTAAATATGTGGGGGAACAATGTTCAGCTGATCTAACAGAGATTATAAAATACAGCGCTATGACAAAACACTCAACAGCTGATGCAGCTGTTGCCACGTAATAATGAACGGACGTCGCTTTAATATGACCGCTCAGAGGAGAGGAGTTCTCATTTCTTTAAACGTCTGCTGCTTCCCCTCCTCGGTCCTCTGCTCGCATCCCCTGTGGGAGGGACTAAGTCTTGAGGAGGGGAGTCGAGGAGGGGAGTCTAGGAGGGGACATTTAAGAATTGAGAAGCCTCTAATGTCCTTACTTACAATAAGCACTAATTAGAGGGTTATTAAGGACAAACTCTTAACTAATGGTTTAGTACTTGTAGAATATGGTCATGTAGAATAAGGCATTAATATGTGTTTTATAAAGACTAATAAAGAGCCAATAAACTGCCAATCTGCATGTTAATTAACAACTAGTTGATGGCGAATATCTGTACCTTAATATAAAGTGTTAGCAGTTTTCCTATACCGAAACAGGTGATGGAAATGCTGACAAATCTCCACACTTCAAGCTTCAAGGTCAACACTGTGGCCCAGATGCATTGTGGTCCTTGTCGTATCAAACTGCACTATTGGATAGCAGTAACAAAGTGTGCAATGCCTTTGCATTATGTGGCTTGATAGAGCCGACCCAGAAGTGAACCATCAAGCTCTTTCCTCAACTAAGACTTGTTCACGTGCTGCATTGTTCGGCCAAAACAACAGAGCTGTTAAATAAATCAAATAATGAAGTGTCTCAGGGACACAACGACATGCTGACTGCAGTGGGGTTTGAACCTGTGCTCCCCTGATCCGAACACCAACGCACAATTCCACTGCGCCACACGCCTCCGCCATTACTATACGATACAGTATTTATTATCATTATAGTATTACTATTTCGGCAATTAGATAAAATATTAATTATATTTGATGCAACTTTAGTTACATTTCCATGACTTTTCCAAAACTTTGGGAAAAATATTGTTTTCCAAAACTTTTCCAGGGCCTGGAATTAGCATTTTGAATTTCCATGACTTTTCCAGGTTTTTAATGACCATAAGAACCCTGAAAAATTGGGCAACAACTTGTATAATTGTATCCATGCACTTGCGACAGAAAGTGATTTCATTTGAACACAATCGGGAAAAAAACACCTTTCATTCCCTGAAGGAATAACAGTCTTCAACATTGCTCTGACTAAGTCCCAACGAAAACTGAACATAGATTGACAAAGAAGGATATGATAGAAGGCTGTAATGTTACATTGTATTATCTTGTTATTTCTAGTTTTGTATATTTCAATATACTGTAACAATTTGACTTTATAGTATTTATTGTTTGACTTACTTTACCACCAGAAGCCCTTACCATTTCCTCATGGGGCTTTCTACAATCTGTACATCTGCTTGGAACTTGCATGTTGAAATTGTATTTCCACAAAAATAAATAATGAACTAAATAAAGCTCAGGAGGTCACTGTTGTGGTACCACAGCCACTTCATTTTGAGTTCATTTTCTCTGCATACTTTCAATGAAAAAAAAGAAAATCAGCATAAGGAATGCTTTTTTTATACATAGACAATGTTATGGCTGCATACACTTACTCTCAAGTCTCCAGGGTGCATTGTAGGCTGAGTTGACTAATATGGTTAGCCGCATTACAAGAATTGTTCTCCTCGTTAAACTTCTGCTGCAACTTTATATGCTTTGAAATAAGCATTTGGTGTGATTCTGTTTATTAATATTTACCCAACAATAAAGTACAAAGTTATATCAAAGTCTTTCAAAAAGCTTGAGTGAAAACTAGCTTTCAAAGACATGTAATCTACAAGTGTAGATCTTTGGGAGAATCTTTAAAGGGCTACATAATTAATGTTGAGTCTTCACCATTATAAAAATGAATGTGTTCGGGTGTGTTGATGTGTGCCTGTAGCCATGGGCCGCATGCCTTCATGTGAATAGCTCAGGCTTCATCTCATGTCTTCCCCATACGGTTCATGTTCACCCATTGCTCATACCCGCATTGCATGATTGCACTGAAGCACCAGTATAATCAACCATAATGCTTTACAGATGTTAGGGGTGTTTTTAAAGCCAATGCTACAGCCCCAGGCAGCCGTATATATGAGAACCCATCTGTACATGGATGTCAGTGTGTAAACGTGTGCGTGTCTGTATGTGTAGCTGAAAAACCAGGGCATGATCAGACTGAAACATTATGAATTAAGGTCACATTTACCGCTCAGGATGGTTGATTTATGTTCCTCTGGCTTGCCCTGTCATTGACTAATCACCTCAACAGAAAGTAACAGGTGCAAACTGATTTTCTAAAGAACGATTTCACAGATGAGACGCTCTGAATGTGCTGTTAAACATGGCCAAGAAACAGCACTAAGCAAGCAATGACATATAAATATGACAGTCAGTAGGATTTGAACAAGAAAAGGCACCCATTTAAATTCATGCAAGATCTGCCAGCATCCTTCCTAATCCACCCTCTAACATCTCCCATTGTGTCCAACATCTAATATCAACCACGAACCGCTGCTAAATGAAGACGGGTGGCATACCGCAGCCAAGAATTTGCATGGACCGCCCGCTCTTGTGAAATAGGAAATGAAACATGCGGGGGCTTGGAAGCTTTGTCAGATTCTGGATATTCCTGTGGTCTGGCTCTGAGGATCGTGTGGCCCGGGCCTTTAATTCCTAATGTTCGAGAAAGCCAAGCTCTGGTCACGACAGGAAATGCCTGTTAGGTGAAACATACACCCAAAAAGCATTTACTCAGAAGTGTCAAACACAGAGTTTTCCTATGTTGTGAATGGGTGCACTTTCAAATAAAGTGCTTTGTCATTATGACAGTGAGCATTTTGTTAAGATCCTGTCAGCTGCATTAGTAATTAAAGGGGAAGTGGTTTTACAATGTGGAGTGGACTTGATTCTATGTAGGGAATTATTTGAAAAAAAAAACACTCTAAAAGCTGGAAAATACACCTGTTAGAAAAGTGTGATATTATCAGCTTATAATGTTGATATTAGGGCTGTCAGTCGATTAAAATAGTTAATCGCGATTAATCGCACATTTTTTATCTGTTCTAAATGTACCTTAGAGGAATATTTTTCAAGTTTGTAATACTCTTATCAACATATGAGTGGACAAATATGCTTTATGCAAATGTTTATTATCATTTGAACAATGACAAATATTCTCATGAATATTAAACACAACAACCTCTGAACATTACACATATTCGCCTCAATTCAACCTGGAACCTCTCATACAATAATACAATACAAAGTGTGCGTGTGTGTGTGTGCGTGCATGTGTGTGTGTGTTCGTTGGAGCTATGTGCAACTCAAGGCATATGCTCGAACGGGAGCTACCTGGACGCTGCAATCATGTTGCGCACTATCCGTGCTGAGTGTGCTGACTTTTCGTACAATGTCCCACTGTCTGTCTGTCAAGTGCTCGGCGCAGATGTCGGCGAAATGTCGCTCCTCTGTTTTCATTTAAACAGCTCCTTATATCCGTTAGCGCAGCTAGCTAGCACCAGATGCTAACAACAACAATACACGTAAGGTCTCTCTCTCGCTCGAGCCACACATACACACACCCTCCCGGTCCTCCCGATGGCCAGTCTGTGCCTGCCGGTGAGCATGGAAGTGTGGTCTGCCGCAAGCGGGCGGCAGGAGCGGGGCTGTCAGCATCAGCTTGTAGATGGTATTTTAAACTCGATGCGCTCTGAAACTACGGGGCGGCCGAGGAAATTACTGTTGTTTACATTATGCTCCTAACAATTTACAGAAAAATAATGATTCAGAAACTATAGGTTACTTACGTAACCCCAGGCTCAGAGTAACATGAAGTGAGATGTCTCACTATGGGATGCGCCTCATCGCGGAGCAAACAGAAGCATCAATCTCATTACGCCAATCCTGATTGGCTGGTGATCTTGACGTCAACGTCAGGGGAAATCACCCCCTATAAGTAGCCTGCGCCACGACGCATGCGTCATTCAAAATAAGCACCTCTTCTCGCTTCACCATAGCAAGGAGGGCCGTCTGGTGAGACATCTCACTTCATGTTACTCTGAGTACTGGGGTTACGTAAGTAACCTATAGTTCTCATTCATAACACTCCGTTCGATGTCTCACTATGGGATATTGTAGCTCCCGTATTGCCAGACGAGCTTATCTCGAAGATCACCGATCAACCAGAATTTAACAGGTGGAGTCCCGACTCAACAAGGTGCCCAGCACTGCTCGGGCCACGCTTGGAGCGGAGACGTCTAGCCTGTAAAAGCGGACAAAAGTGAGTGGCGAAGACCAGCTTGCCGCTGCACAGATATCCTGGATGGAAACACCCTTGAACAAAGCCCAGGATGTAGCCAGGCCCCGAGTCGAGTGAGCCCGCAGACCCGAAGGTGCTTGCAGATTCTGACTCGTATAGGCCAAAGCAATCGCCTCCACGATCCAGTGGGATAGTCGTTGCTTAGTAACAGGCTTACCCTTGTGAGGTTTAGCCCAGGACACGAAGAGTTGGTCATTAAGACGAAGCTCTTTTGATCTGTCCATATATGTGTGTAAAGCCCGGACTGGACACAACAGATCCTGCTGCTGCTCCCCGGAGGAAACCAGCTGCGGAGGAAATGCCTCAATGTCAATCGGGGTACACGAACCAACCACCTTTGGTGTAAAGGCAGGGTTGGGTTTCAACAACACTCTCGTTTGCCCTGGGGCGAACTGAGTGCAGGAGGGATGTACAGACAGTGCATGGATATCACTGACCCGTTTAGCGGATGCCAGGGCCAGTAACAGCACTGTCTTGAGTGACAGATGTTTCATGTCAGCTCCTTCCAGGGGTTCAAATGGGGTCATTTTGAGCCCATTTAAAACCACTGCCAAGTCCCATAAGGGCACCAGCGACCTGGAGACAGGGAGGAGCCTGCGCGCTCCCTTCATAAAACGGCAAACCAAAGGATGTTGGCTAGCCGTTTTACCCTCAAAGCCCACATGGCATGCAGCAATAGCAGCCAGGTACACCTTGATCGTGGAGAAAGCTCTGTGTTTATCGATCAAGTCCTGTAGGAATGATAAAATCACCCCGACAGGACATTGAAAAGAGATGTGCCCTTCTTGAAGGCACCACTCCTCAAACACCCTCCACTTACAGTCGTAGAGAGACCTGGTGGAGGAAGCTCTCGCACTCTGAATAGTGTTTATCACCTTCTGAGGGAGTCCCACTGTATTCAGATTGTACCACTCACGGGTCAGGCACATAGTGCCCCGCGCTCTGGGCGTGGGTGAAGGATCGCCCTCCCCGCCTGAGACAATCTGTCCCTGCGTGGTGGGGGCTGCCACGGCTGCCCGCACAACAGCTGATATATCTCCGCCAGCTCGTATATTGCGGGCTAGGGTGGAAACATCAGAGTAAGTGTGTGGCGTTGCTCTTTCACTCTGGCCGGAGTTAAGGGTAACAGAACCAGGGGTGGGAACGTGTACAGAGGACCCGGAGGTCAATCGTGTACGAGTGCGTCCCCGCCTAACGGTGCGTTTAAATCGTGCATTAAAGAGAACAGCTGTCATTGAGCATTTTCTCCCTTTGCGAACAGACTTAACGCTGCTCCGCCGTAACGCACCCACAGCGGACTCCTGATCCTTGGATGAGGAGTCCAGTCTGCATAGAGTGGTGCACCCTCTGACAGTAATTCTGTCCCTAGGTGCATAACTCCCGGTACCTGTGTCGTTCTCAGAGAGAGGAGACGTCTGCCGCTCCAAGGGATCAGTTTGTGTGCCAGTGTGTGTGACTGGAGACAACGCAACCTCCCCTGGCGGTTCATACACGATATCGTGTTGTCTGTCCTCACGGGGACATGAAGTCCTCCGAGAGAAGGCAGGAAGCATGTTTGGGTGGGGAACACCGCTAAAAGCTCCGGGTAGTTTACGCGTGCCCGCTGGAAGTCTCTGTTCTAGAGACCTCTCACCGGGCGACTTTCGTAAGTCCCCTGTCAGCCCGTCTGACCTGCGTCCGTGGTGACCACCTTCCGTGAAAGGACTGCACCCGTAGGCACGCCCCGCACTGGAAAAGTCGGGTGTAGTGCCACTACGCATTTCATAATCACCAAAACTCTCCGTAAGCCGTGGCGTTCGGGGTTTAGTTTTATTATGAGGCCCATGTTGAGCGGGTGCTTTACGAGGACATTTTCCTCCGTAATCTGACTCCGCTCTGTGGGCTTTATAGATAAAACCCTTCTATATGGGTTGACTCTCACTGGGTTTGTGAAAACTGTTTTGAGAAGCCCAGGCAGACATTGTGAGTATCTCCTGCTGTATGCTCCTTAGAGCCAGCTGGGATGTCACTCTTACGGCTCCAACCGGCACTGCGCATGTGCGTGACGGAGGTGCCTTTACAGCTCCAGCCGGTACTGCGCATGTGTGTGCCGGTGGTGCCCTCACGGCTCCAGTCGGCACTGCGCCTGCGCGTGCCGGTGGCTTCACGGACCCGTCACTAATCCGTCCTTTGAGAGGTGCCGTAGCTGCTCTCAAAAGGGGAAGAATTGGCGGGCTGTCCATTACAGCTCTGGCCGGCACTGCGCATGTGCGTGACGGTAGTGCCCTTAAAGCCCCAACCGGCACTGCGCATGCGTGTGGCGGTGGTGCCCTTAAAGCCCCAACCGGCACTGCGCATGCATGTGGCGGTGGTGCCCTTAAAGCCCCAACCGGCACTGCGCATGCGCGTGGCGGTGGTGCCTTCACAGACCCGTTTATTATCCGCCTTTTGAGAGAGGCCGTAGCTGCTCTCAGAAGGGGATTTATAGTTAACGGACTGTTTATTGTCTTTCTTTTCATTTTTTTGAGCTGCGCCCTTGGCCGGAGCCTGGATGCGTCAGCGGAAAATGGTTTATTCAGACAATAAAGATGTGACATGTGTTTTGTGCGGACTTGAGGATGACTGTGACGGGGTTCTATTTGTCCGTTGGAAACATAGGCTTAGTCGGTTGTTTAAGCTTTCCAAAACTTTATTTATAACAGCAACAAAAGAATATATACTGTTTGATAAAAATGAAACAGTATAACTTAAATAAACAAAATCAAAGTTACCAAATTTGGTTGTCTATTACTCCTGGAGTAAACACATTCTAACTGTTGCCTTCACTGCAACAATCTCCCAAATGATTCTTCCAGGGCCAACACCGTCCCTTTTGTACCCATAGCCCCTCCCCACAGGCTTACCGGCAACGGGTTACACAATTATCTCCAAACCACATTGTCAACATAAATGTAATTTCCTCAAACATGAGGAAACCAAACATACACAGGTTAACTACGTCTTAACAGTCATTCCCCATAATTAATAAACACAAAATAAATAATAAATTACATCTTATTTTCCACCTTCCCTTTGCTGGGGAGACGGCGGTGAAACTCCGCCCGCCGCTCCCCACGTAAGTATGGTGTAATATAGTTAAATGTATGTTGAAATAATTGTAGACTCACAAGCGTGCACTTGTGGTCACGCTACAAAAAGGAAGGGGGAAAAGGTGGACGTTTTAGTGATGATTTAACCTGATTTATTGACGAAAGGAAGAGAGCAGGAAATGTTTGGTATGTGTGTGTGTGTGTCGCCGCTACGGCTGTCAGTGGCGGAGTCAGTCACTCTGTGATCCGCTCCGTCACAATGACGTTGAGGCATCTCTCGAGGCGGCGGGGACACATTTAGAGCCGGGGAAGGAACTTCTAGCTCCGTCACGGAGGGGAGAAGGAGGGGCTGTCAGGCCGCTCGCTTCTTCTTCCTCATCTGCTGGCCGAAATTCTGGGTTGGCTGTGCCTGGGCTGCAGCCGGAACCGGAGATTTTCTAGACCAACTCGCCCTCGTCTCCTGCCTGGGCTGGGGACTCGGGGCGGGCTGCGACCTCTGCTGTCCTGGTACTTTGAACCCAGCAGAGCGCGGTGCAGCTTGGGCGAAGGGCCGCCGTTGCAAAGGCCGCGGATGGACCCTTCGAGGGAGACAGAGGTGGAGGGCCTCGTCTTCCTTCTTTTTCGACTCGCACTTCCTCTGCATGGAAGCGAGAGCGGAGCCGAAAATCCTCTCGGGAACGATGGGCATGTCAAGCACATCTTCCTTTTCCCGGTCTGGGAGGTTGGTGAGGTTGAGCCATCTAGCTCTTTCCTGCACCACCATGATCCCCATTATTTTGCCCGTGGCCTGGACGGCGCAGCGTTGGACACAGAGACAAATGTCTGTGACCGCGGCTATCTCGTCCAGAGTGGCCGGTCCAGGATTGCTCGACATATCCTCACAGAGCTCCGCTTGGTATGCGGTTAGCATCGAGGAAACGTTCAGAGCCCTGGCGGACAATGCTGCGGCTCTGTAGGCCCGTTCCGTCATGGTAGACTGGAATCGGTCCGTCTTTGCTGGCAGCGTGGGGTTCCTGCTTGGCGGTTGGCCCATCCTCGGTAGGAGGTGGGCTGCTACCAGCGGTTCCATAGGTGGTATGTGGAGCAGGCCGAGCCTCTCCATACCGTCACAGTCAAGGGAGTGGGCACCCTGGATTGGGGCCTTGTTGCTAAAGGGCCGGTCTCTCCACGAGACCGACACCTCATCCAACATCTCCGGGAAGACCGGGAGGAGTTGCCTCTTTGCCCTCGTTGTTTGGGAAAAAAGTTTTCCCTCGTAACGGGACCTGGAGGTCTCCTTGGCCACTTCGGGCCATGGGATGTCTAGTTTGGCCGCAGCGCGCTGACACGCGGCTTGTAGGTCCATACTGAGACAGGGCGAAGCTGGTGTGCTGTCTCCCGGGGGAGCAGCCATCGCTCCCGGCTTTGCAGCCTGTGCCGATGACATGAAGATGTCGTCTTCCTGCTCATCCGAGTCAGACAGGAGGAACTCAGAGGTGTACTCTTCGTCCTCCATGTAGTCTAACTCCAGGACATCTTCCGCGGGTGAAACCATGGTGAGGTCCAGTCGGGAGCCCCAGCTTGGTATAGCGTGGGGCCCCGTTCCCGCGTTTCTTGCCGCCACCGGATCTCGGCCTGATATGGCGCGGGATTCCGGTTCTGCGGGTGCCGCTGTCGGTGAGCCCCAGACCGCAGTGAGGGGCTCCATCTCTGCGGCAGACGCCCCCGTGTCTTGATTGCCGGTCGGCAGATCAGTGGACATGAGGGGGTCCCGTCCCGACAGGCTAGCTTGTGACGGGTACGTTCGAGAAAAAAGTGTTTACCGATCTGTCTTTAATCCGGGGGAAAAAAGGACAGCGTGGGTCTTTTTCTCTCAAGGATATTACCTGGTATGGTAATATTCCTGTAATCCTTTTCTCCTCCGTGGAAGAGAGAAGAAAAAAGTGTCCTCGCTACCGTGGTGTCGGCAGTGAGGGGAAAAAACACAAGTTAGCGACTGGTGTGTTGCTAACTTGAAGTCAAAACGTTACCTTACTCCAGAGGAAGAACGGCGAGGTTGACTATAATACTCTTCTGTGAGAGAATCGGGTAGCCGGCTAACGCCCGTCGACCGAAATTAGCTTTGGTTCAGTCTGTGGACTGTTAAGCTAGCCCGGCTACTATTAGAGATGTGCTCTGAAGCGAGAAGAGGTGTTTGAATGACGCATGCGTCGTGGCGCAGGCTACTTATAGGGGGTGATTTCCCCTGACGTTGACGTCAAGATCACCAGCCAATCAGGATTGGCGTAATGAGATTGATGCTTCTGTTTGCTCCGCGATGAGGCGCATCCCATAGTGAGACATCGAACGGAGTGTTATGAATGAGAACTACATTAGTGTTGGCAGGAGTTTTAATGGTCTGAAGAATATGGCTTAATAAACACAAAGTCTACTGTTACAGCCGCTGCTACCTTGTGCCCTTAACTCTGTTTGTGTGTGGGTGTATGCAAATGAGCTGTGCAGTTCCTATGCTGTCTGTGGCCGTCTCGACCTCGCAACATCCGCGGGGATTGGACGGACGTCACCCAATCCCCGCCCGCTTCTGCCACGTCATCCGGGGGAGGAGCATAAAGGCTGGGCACGATACCATTCGGGAGGCCCTGTATTGTGTGACAGACGCCTCAAGCCTCTCCTTGTGATACTGCCTTCGTTCTGTGACTTCTGAGACTGTTTAGCAGTGTGTATTCTGTGTTAGCTACACTGATTAGCAGTGCATTCAGTAGGGTTCTGGTCGAGCACACTGATTAGCAGCGTGTCGTCGGGTTCTGTGTTAGTATAGGGTTTGTGTGTGTATATTGCGTAGATCCAGGTGATTAGCACCTGTGGACCCGCACCAGCTGTGTTTTCCCACAGCCTCGTTTTGATTGTTGTTTTGTTTCCAAGTGAGGTATTTCCTTTCCTTTTGTATAGTACTGGGCAACTCTCTTTTGGAGACCCTTTTGTGAGATAGTGACAGCTTGACCCGTTGTTGGGCCAAGCTGTTTGTGTACATCATTTTACTCAGTTGCCGTTACAAATAAACCACCGATAACATATACCAAATCCAATCTGGTCGTGTCGTTTCCCTTTTGTATCCCTAGCCAAGAGGGAACGTACCATCTACACTATACGGTAATACTGTAATACCAGAAGAGAAATGGAGGCAGATATATTGCGGCGACTTGATGGTGTTGATACTATCAACCTGTGAGTGTGTGTAAAAGTTACTGTGGAGGCGGGTTTTCTCCGCAGGGTGGCTGGTGTCTCCCTTAGGGATAAGGTGAGAAGTTCGGTCATCAGGGAGGGACTCGGAGTTGAGCCGCTCCTCCTTCGCGTCGAAAGGAGCCAGTTGAGGTGGTTCGGGCACCTAGTTAGGATGCCACCTGGGCGCCTCCCTAGGGAGGTGTTCCAGGCACGTCCAGCTGGGAAGAGACCAAGGGGTAGACCTAGGACCAGGTGGAGGGATTATATCTCTTCGCTGGCCTGGGAGCGCCTTGGGATCCCCCAGTCAGAGCTGGTTGATGTGGCCAGGGAAAAGAAAGTTTGGGGCTCTCTGCTGGAACTGCTACCCCCGCGACCCGACCACGGATAAACGGGAGAAGATGGATGGATGGATGAGGGGCCGTACAGGCCGTAATTCATACTGGTCCTCTCACGCACATACATTCTCCTTTTACATACATACATTTTCACTCTTACACACATATTCTCCTTTTACATACATACATTTTCACTCACACACACGTATATATTTACACTCACACATTCATACATTTTGCTCTCATATTAACATATTTCAATGCACACATTCATATATTGTCACTCACACATTCATGCATTTTGTTCTCATATTCATATATTTTAATGCTCATATTTATACATTTTGCTCTTATGCACATTCATTCAATGTTTACATTTAATATTATAAATAATATATGCATGTATGAAGACAATGTATATATGCAAGAGAAGAATGTATGTATGTATGAAGACAATGTATGTATGCAAGAGAAGAATGTATGTATGTATGAAGACAATATATGTATGTGTGAGAGAAAGTATAGTGGAAACGGAAGGAGTATGGTTGAAACGGAAGGCAGGTCATTATCGCGCTGTGATTGGCTCAGAAGGTCGAGCGGGGCTGGCTCATGTTCAGAACTTCGGATTCAAATCAACATGATGGAGGGAGATGAATCCGTGTATCTAAGGACCATTTGTTTTTATTTATTAAACAAGTAAACGGAAGAGCGTCTGAGAGGCGTTTTTGCCCTTTTGCTTTTTACCTTACTAAATGGTCATTGGAGCGAGGGGGGAGGGGGCACCGCGAAACTCGCGGAAGTGATTTCAAAACAAAAAAACACTCGTTTGCTTGGAACGGTGATATGAAAGCTTTAGCGCAAGTTCAATAAGGAAGACCTAACACGAGTCACTTACACGTCACTCTATTGCTCCCTTTCCCCCTCATTAAATACGAGGGTGTCACCCCTCAGCAGCCAATTGCTGCACAGGCTAAATTCCTTAAATACCTGCTCTTCCTCCCTGTCAGTTGTCATTTCAGGTGACCACACGCAACCCGCCTCCACCCCTCTCGCCTCCCGTCTCCTCCAGGACAAAGCTAAACTTCCTTCTTCAGACCGGTCCCACCTACTTATCACCACCACTAGTGTCTAGACCCCGGGGATTTCATCGGAGCGGTTCTTTCCATCCTGAATGATTATCCTGCAAACCGGGGCCTAATCGCCAAACACCATTCCATTCTCCTTTTGTATTATCATGGCAATCATTTCATTCATATGACGTGTAAACAATAAATATGTGTTCCTTACATCACGTCTCTCCGGTTTGAAATTATAAACAAGGGGAAACTAGGGGAATTTAGCGATCCCAACGAAAACGGCCAAGACACACATTGAGCCCAGAAAATGAATGTTATTAAGGGCTGTAAATATAATCAGCCTGTGTCTAAAATGGACAACATTGTTAGGAGATTTAAACTATACAGCGGTTCTGCACTGCGGTCACTCAGCCGTCTCTAGAGTTTTTTTTCAAATCAGCAGCTCTTTCCCTGCTATAGTTGATGATCGATACAAATATTTGTTACCACAAGTTCTTAATAAAAGTGACACTGTTGGACTCGGTACTAGTTTGACTTCTACCAGAAATAAAATGAATTACTTTTACTGTGTACTTTATGAGTAGCCTAATCCTCTGTCAAAGTCCCCTCCATAGTAGCCTACATAATGCATGTTTTCTGCTATCTTTTATGAATGATAAAAAGACAATTTTACCATTAGTTCTTAATGATATTGACTGCGGTCAACTCAGCCGTCTCTCGCATTTGTTTGGTCAAAAGAGCAGCTCTTCATTTTTGAGTGCGCGATTAATAGCGTCTTTACGGTAATCGCAGAGAAGCGGCGCTGACGGTAGTACAAGAGCTTATGCTATATTTGATGAGGGATCAAATGATTTTTAGCCATAAGTTCTTAATAAAATTGGTACCGTTGGACTCAGTACTTGTTAAACTACCACAAATACAATGAAGTACTTTTACTGTGTACTATTTGAGTAATACTCTGTCAAACTCCCCTCCAGAGTACAATAATGCATGTTTTCTGCCCTCTTTGATGAGAGATAAAATGATTTTTTGTACTCATGGGTGGAGTTTGACAAAGGATTACTCAAAAAAAAGTACACAGTAAAAGTAGGCTACTTGATTGTACTTGTGGTAGTAGTCCAAGTAGTACCGAGTCCAACAGTGTCACTTTTATTGAGAACTTGTGGTAACAAATATTTGTATCGATCATCAAATATAGCGGGGGAAAAAAGAGCTGCTGATTTAAAAAAAAAAAAACTCGAGAGACGGAACCGCTGTATAACATTCATTCAAATAACATTCATTTTCTGGGCTCAATGTGTGTCTTGGCCGTTTTCGTTGTGATCGCTAAATTCCCCTAGTTACCCCTTGTTTATAATATCACCGTTTCAAGCAAACGAGTGCTTTTTGTTTTGAAATCACTTCCGCAAATGTCCCCCCTCCCCCCACTGTCCATTAGACCATTTAGTAAGGTAAAAAGCAAAAGGGCAAAAACGGCTCTCAGACGCTCTTCCGTTTACTTTTTTAATAAATAAAGACAAATGGTCCGTAGATACACGGATTCATCTCCCTCCGTCATGTTGATTTGAATCCGAAGTTCTGAACATGAGCCAGCCCCGCTCGACCTTCTGAGCCAATCACAGCGCGATAATGACCTGCCTTCCATTTCAACCATACTCCTTCCGTTTCCACTATACTTTCTCTCACACATACATATATTGTCTTCATACATATATACATACATTCTTCTCTTGCATACATACATTGTCTTCATACATACATACATTCTTCTCTTGCATATATACATTGTCTTCATACATGCATATATTATTTATAATATTAAATGTAAACATTGAATGAATGTGCATGAGAGCAAAATGTATAAATATGAGCATTAAAATATATGAATATGAGAACAAAATGCATGAATGTGTGAGTGACAATATATGAATGTGTGCATTGAAATATGATAATATGAGAGCAAAATGTATGAATGTGTGAGTGTAAATATATACGTGTGTGAGAGTGAAAATGTATGTATGTAAAAGGAGAATGTATGTGTGTAAGAGTGAAAAAGTATGTATGTATAAGGAGATTGTATGTGCGTGAGAGGACCAGTATGAATTACGGCCTGCACGGCCCCTCATACACATTCATACACAGAGATACATTCACTGCACTCAGTCACTCGGCCTTAGTGTGCACTGTTGAGGCAAATTAAGGACGCCTTGGCAGACTTTTAATGGTCTGTCACAGTCTAACAGGTTTAGAGCGCTTACAATGGACCCAGGCACTAAGCCCGATAGCTCACGCTTAATTGTTCAGAACCTGTGTGTGTGTGTGTAAGTGTGTGTACCGTCAGAGCCATTCTGTGCCAGTAACTAAAGTCATTGATTCTCATTATGAGGACTGATAAGATAGACACCTCCTGTCTGTCAGTATTTTAGTCGGACTAGTTCAATGAAATGAGTACTACAGCCAATACCTGCGCTTCCAACCACAGTTATTTTAGAAAAAGTGATACTAAACCAAAGGTATTCATGAACAGTTACATTCTCATTCAGCTGAGGGTAGGACGGTAATTATGGGTCTGTTTCCACAAGGAGGATTCGTGAAATGTCTTCAAATAAACAATCCTCAGACGGAGACAAAGACATGCAGAGCACAAAGCCTTACGTAGATTGAGTTATTGACTCAAGCGACCAATGATAAACAAAACATCAAGTGTCTCAATATTCAAATGGTGCCTGAAGAAATCAACAAAGCAAATAAAACCATTTTTTTTCTATCTGCAACCCACTCTATTAGCAGGCAAAATAGCCCGCGAAGGACGAGGTGGCAGTGCCTAACAATCCCTCCTAAATGGTTAGAGATTTTGAGCAGTGTGACCTAGAATATGTTAGACAATTTTCTTTTAATTAGGCCTTGAAGACACCAGTCATTCCAACTGCTGTCCCGAGAGCTAAATGAATTACTGGGACAAAGCCCATCTAGCTCATGGCAAAGATGAATCATTGCAGTATTTGAGGAATGAGCAATAATCTTCATTCAAGGGCTGATGAAAGAGACTCAGACTCTAAAATGTAAGCTAATGTACTCCATCAGAAAGTCTCACAGCTGCACTGCACATGTACTGTGCACAACGGCATCTGCTACCTCTGCAACCGGGAATTCAGCCTTTCTTCTCTTGGATAAAAAATGTCTTTGAAGAATGCATCAAAAAAGACAAACTGGGATTTTTGATGATTGTAGAACTACATCTTAGTCTTTTGGCCATATCATCTTCCCCAACTCCTTTTCACCCATAAATCACACGTTACTTGCCTCTTCATTCCTTAATAGTCCGACCATTTTTGCTTTCCTGAGGCGATTCACAGATAACAAGCTTCAACTCAACTGCCTTTTGCAGGCCATCAGCCAGCGAACACATCCTCACGCGCTGCCAGCAGGCAGGCCATTCATTCAGCTAAATGACTGTGTCATCTGTCAGCCTGTATAAATGGGTGTTTGTGAGTTATGGCTAATTAATCTAATCACAACACCAAGAATTGTGCCAGAGCGATGGGCCTCACAAAGAGAGATGGATGAAAAGGTGAGTCGGTAGCACCTACATGTGATGAATATGAAAACATTTTTAAATGTGGTGATTTATCATTGAAATCATTGACTGACCTACTCTATAGTTATAAACAAAGATAGTTAAATCCTATTTCTGGTTGCTTGTTAAAACGCAGAGTAGTACTGTGTAATCGGGGGTTTGACAAATATACTGTATGTTATTTCCTATTTCTCTGATTATCACTTATTTTTCAAAAACCTCCCTATCAGTCTCTTCTGAGTCTTCAGACCTTGTGAATCCAGAGATGTGCGAGGAATCCCTACGAGCCGGTTTGTATTGACTGAATGATTGGCCAGTGTGTGCTCGGCAAGTCTAATGAGGTAACAACCCGAGTTTGCCTGGGTGACACCTCCAGATTAAATTGAAGGGTTCACAGGGATGTCCATGTCCTCCGATCAAAGATTGATAACCCACTCAAATATTTTCATTAGGGGAGAAACGTGTCTTGTTATCTATGCCTGATAAGATGAGAATTCCCATATGGAAGGATAACATATGGAAATGGTCGAAGGGCAAACAGTTCTTGCACCACTTCCCCAGTGGAGTATTTGTTATCCTAAAGGAGAGAAGAGAGATTTGTTTTCCTCTGCAGCACGTGTGTAGGTGTGTGTCTCTTTCTGTATGTTATGAAGAAAGATGAACTCTGCAGCAGCACATAGACGCAATGCGGGCTGGCCCTTGAGTTCAGATTTCATTTGCCGTTTTTGTCTCATATATCTTGTCACAACAAGAGCAAATGATCAAGGGACTTCAACTCTGATACTCTCTGACACATAAACACCTGCATGAGCTCTGGTTAACTTGGTTAGAACCACACTACATGGATGCAATTAGCTGGCAATGCAGAGTCTCCCAGTTGTGTACAGTTAAATAAGCTAAATAATGAAACACTCACCAAAATCAGTAATATCTAGACTCCAGGGACCAAAATGATTGAAGCAATGTTGGAAACATCTGGATAAAGCACTTTGGAGATAATCTGTTGAATGAGGAGGCATACCATCAGAAAATGAAACGCCTCAGAGGACAGATACACAAATGTGTTTATAAAAGCATTGAAAGTTGACACGTGCGCTTTTTCAGCAGTGCAGGGTCTCTTAATCTCTTAAAAACGTCTTTAATATGATGTCCCACAATATGAATAATGTTTGTTCTAATGAAGCTGATCGGTCAGTGCATGCCTCTCTTTGCTTTTGGCAAGCGGGAGAGCAAACAGTTTATTGACCACAGTGAAAATGTTGTTTTGAAAGGCATAATGCCAACAAATATGGATAGAAGCAGAATATTTCATCGGATAAACAACATGTGTAATTTTTTCAATACATTTTGACTCTTGTACTTAACCATGCCCTGTAGTTATTGGAAATGTGTTGATTACACGACTCAAAACAATCCTCAACATTTCTCAGAATGTTCTGCTATTTTGAATTCTTGCAAAACATGGCACTATTTTTTCCCCTACTGAAACTCCATAGATATGTTTAAATACTGCTTTCAGTTCCACAAATGGGGCAGTCACAAAAAGTAAGAGGCTTGCATAGGAAAATGTCTCAAAGCGAGATGCCCAATATCAAATATCCCAAGAGCAGCACTCCTGGAGCACAGTGGAAACTCAATTCACACTGTCTACACTTGTACTGATATTGTACATTCACTCCATTATTGCTATCACCCATACATTGGCTCTGTCACACCAATTAGCGTAAAGTACCTACACACAATGTTTCCTTCCTTTGCCATTGCCTTTGTGCTTGTGATCAATTCTCCATAGACCAGAAAATCTATAATGTGCGGCTTAGTCACAGTCAAGGCAATGGCAGTCTTTGCAGACCATGTGGCTCTAAGTAAAGAATCCAATAACACCAAGTGCTATGATTAGTTTGCCATGTTTTATTACACTAAAGTACCTGACGACTGGTCCACTCAACAAAGCTGTTATCTAACCAATAAAGCGGTTTGGTTAATAGTAAAAGTAATAGTGGTGTAAGTGAGGCCTTTCCGTTTCCCCCTTTTTTGTCACTAATGTTTCCTCTGTGTCTCTACTGTGTTTACATGTCTACATTGCCATTGTGATATTTCATGGCAACTAAAAGAAACAACAGGAGAGGTTTAAATGAATGTGATTGGTCCGTGTATGTATTTACAAACTAAAGTATAACCCAAAGATCACACCACCAACCTCCCTTTGTTTAATGTGCAGTGCAAGGATGTCACACTTACAGGAGAACACAATGCAAGCAGCAAAAATGTTTCTATAAAAATGCATTGGCGACGGAAATTCATTGTATAAAGAAGTGTTTTGTAGAAGTAAGCGTTGCATATTCACAGGAAATAATACAATCTCTCATGAACTCTCTTTCTAGTCACAGCTCCTGACTTCTACATGACTTTCTCCACTGCTGTTTTGCCATACCACCTTCCCCCCTGAGGGGTCTTCATCCCACCATATTAAGAGTGGAAATGTATCCGCTTCCATTGTAATTACAAACCCACTGGAGGCAAAGCTTCTTGATCTCTGCTGGATCCTCGCTTGCTTTTCTTTCTCCCTTTATTTACTCACCTCCCTCAGCCGACAGGACAGACACATGCTGAGCTATCAGTTCTGTTTTTCTTCCCTTTCTGTTCGGCATTCGATGCATCTAATATGCCTAACATTACAATAGCATTTAGGGAAGCAATACAAATAATGACAGAGGCTAGATGAGGAGGCTGCTTGAGAGAAAAAGGGAGGGGAGAATGTATTAGTTTGTTTGTGAATTGTGGGGATTGCTGATCCATATACGATTTGTGCGGCACATGAGAAGCTATACAAATGCAGAAGACAGACTCAAAGGCTGGAACTCTGTTGACTGTTACTGTGTGCTTGTGGATTAGCCATCTCCAGGCACTGTGATTCCTCCTCAAAGTGTGGATTTTTAACAGCCCTGGTCGAAGGCTTGATAGTGTGGGAGAAATAGCTTCCTCCTGGGACGAAAATGAAAACTGCTGAAAAGAAAACAAACACCCCACTGTCTCATGAAAACAGGCCAGTTAAAGCCAGCGGAGTCTGCTACGGTCTGAAGCTGGAGGGTCAAGATGCGGGCAAGCGCTTGATGACCCCTTGGTGTTCTGTAACCAAGGCTAGTTAAGCGCGTACTGAGTGAGAAGTGTGGCCCACAAAACAGAAACACAAAAAAAACAGAGAGGAGAGTGAAGGAGAAAAAAGACAAGGAAGGTGTGTGTCTTGAATTTGCGTGAGTGTGTTATCTGTTACAAATCCATTTAGGGAATTTCTTACACTATCTAACTCTTGTCTGCTGGCTGTGTGATACACCCAATGTTTATTTCCTGGAATGTATGACAGAGAAATAAACCGCCATAGTCAAAATGGTGCATTGGATATACATAACATTAGACTGATAAGACCTATCATGTGAGTGTAGGTCTGACTCGAGCTCTTTTCAGTCGTATTATGGTTATTGTTATTAAGGTCAAGGTTCAATGGCAGCCCTATTTAACACAGCTACTGTTTGTCTGGTTAGACGAATACCCAGTACTTTTCTGGTCTAGGGACAGATTATTTTGATACTCAAAAAACCAGACCATGCTTAGTGGCTTTGTGTTAGTTCCGCTTTTGGACAAACCATCCCAGCCAGATGAAAGAGTTCAGACTCTCCTGGGTCCCGTGTGGATGTTGATCAGCGTGATGACTGTATCCCCCAGGGGTGTGGGCAGTTAAGAACAAAAAGGACCAAGATGTTCCCAGAAACAACCACAGCCAAAGCCTTGTTGTCTGTGTTGTGGAATGTTCTCTGTTGTTGCTTCCTGTTACTGCACAACACAACACTGTTTAAAACAACCCTGCTTCACTTAGCAGTAGGTGGTGCTGGTAGACGCAATGTGGCCATGGTGGAGTTTGTAAGTGACGCACAGCACTCAAAGCTAATTGGCTTCCTTTTTTAGAGAAAAAGAGCCTGAATGTCACCTTAATATCAAAGGGATGGATGCAAAGTAGTTCTGTGTGCATCAAGAAGCCAACATACAGGGTTGATTATTCTATTTAAATCCAATTAGATTTCGTCATTGGTTGCATGCGAGCGCTTTAAGGGAGGCTCAACATGTTGGCAGCTGGGAATTGAAGTGGTGCGTATGTCAGATGAGAGAAAATCCCAGTGTCGTAATGGAAATAAAACTGTGAGAGAAAGATTTCAGGTGAAATCTTGTAAATATATTTATTAGAGGAAGAAATACTGAGGACTAAAGAAACAGCCAAATCTTTGTTTCCAGCTCTGTGACTGTGACAGAAACATGACGATAATAACATTCCTTAATTCCACTCGTGCCCAGGTTTCAGTCACACCCCGAACGCTGCATTAAAAAACCAGATCGCACCAATAAAGTCAAATCAAACGGATTGCAGAACAGCAATTAATTCCAAGGATAATGACGAGGGAAGCCGTCCAAAAGTGTCTCTACCTCAATTAGTCTCATTGTAGTGTCGATGCAGAGGATGAAAGAAAAACAAATGAAGTTGCAGGGAAGAGAGAGGGTAAAAGAAAGAGATAGCGCTGGGGAAGAAGGGAGCAAGAAATAGTTAGAGGAAGTGATATACACGAGGAGGACTTGAGAGGGGAGAGTGTGGGAAAAGAGGGAAAGATTAAAGGGAAGGGATAGATAAAGGGAGGGGAGGGAAATGGAGGAAGAGAATCTGCTGTGTGCATAAGAGCTTCCCTGATAGTAACGACCACTAATGGACAGCAGAGAGGGAGTGATTAAATATAAGAAGCAAGACAGAGAGAAGAGGGAAGTATTCAAAGAGATGGGAGGAACAAAGAAACATGAAGTCACACAGAGAAAGAAGAAACCGGCTGTACTCACAGCTGTATGACAGTAGGTGTAGCTTGTGTGCTGGGACTGGTGTTGTTGGTGGGATAGGTAGTTCTGCAGACCTCTCCCCGCAGCACTTGGCTGAAGGGAAGAATAAGAAATGGAGAACAGGAGGTTGGAGAAAAAGAGAAGAGGTTAGTGTGGATGAAAGACAGAGAAGAAGAGAGAAACTGTGAGGGAGCGCAGTGACACATGTTACCGTCGAGAACATCAATATATAACTCCACTCTGCAGCGGGCAAGCACAGACAACTGGCTGCCCGCTCGCTGACCTGTATCGAAAGTGAAAGGCAGGACGTGTTGTTGATCTAAAATCTCCATACCAGAGCATCAAGATTGTTCTCACACTTTATTTTCCCTCATGTTCTCCCTCCCTTTCCTCTCTCTGCTCCGAGCGCCAGATGTTGTGAAACCTCCCTCTGTCACGGTCGAGATGTGTTCTTGCTGGAAAAGTGCTGATTGGTTTGATAAGATGCTTGGATTACAGGCTGGCAATGGGCTTCCCAGTGTGGAATTATGTATTGGGTATCACCAGGGTCCAGGAAACACAGGGCTGAGTCTGCTGACAGGACGGATTATGGCGCTCCGAGATGGGTTACCTGGGCTGTCATGGCCATTAGAGCGATGGAAAAAAATACAGGGCAAACTAATGCCAATCCAGAGCATTTTAAAAAGACCGAGGGCAAATACTATAGTGTTTGCAAACTGTGGTTAGCAGTGCCACTTAAAGAGCTTGTTTCAACCTGTATTAAGTCTCCAAACAGCAGGTGTTACTGCATGAGTAAATTCATACTGTTGCCTTGCTTGTCAATCACAGACAAGTGCTTTGGATAGAAAAAGAACTCAATGCATCTCAAAAATAAACTTTTCACAACAACAGGAGGATTAAAGTGCACCTGCTATTTCTAGGCATATATTATGGGTCTCAGTACAGGTTAGCGCTGAGTGTTAGCGAGGCTTGCTAATGTAGAAAAATACCATATTACGTCCAAAACACGTCAGGCATTGTTTCTGATAGCAACTTTTTTGGTGTGTCCACCATCCGAAATTACGTAATATCGGCAGCAAATCTGTATCCGCTCGTTGTACCCCCGTTTTTAAAAGATGCAGGTACGGAGAAAGTTTTATTTTCGGACGCTGCGTGAGTTCCCCGACACACTGGGGACCATATTTATGTATAAAAGACATCAAAAAGTGCATTTTGCATGATAGGTCCCCTACGCACACCAACAGGGGTAGACTAAGAGCGTACTATCCATCATTATTATGTGTCTATATATACTACAATAGGGGTTCAGCGTACACACAAGTTAAAGTAAATTCTTCATGAACAAATGTCAATTTTGACAGTTCAAATGTCCCCATGTAAGCATTTTAAAGTGAATTTAAAACGTTTAGGTAATAACTGTTGGCTGGCCAAAAGAAGCAGCTTTTATTGCACAAAGATGAGAACTCAAATCTGGCTACGGACATTATTCTGTCCACTTTTTGACATACTGCTGACGAAACAATCACAGGTTGTTAAATAATGAAACTCATGTTCACAGTAAGCGCCCCACAGTGTTTGATACAATTAGTGTGTTGAATAGAGATCTAAAGGAAATCTATAATACATATTTCTTTGACCAATACTAAGTTTTTTTTATTATATATATATTGCTCTGATCTTTCATGATTATATCAAATATGATGCAATCTTGAGACCATTTTTCCATGATTTAATTGACATTTTACATGGTGAGAGCAAAGACAAACCACCTTGAATGAAGCACAGCTGTACATCACGAGTGAGCATTAACAGGCTCTTTTAGCCCCTGTAGGATTTTCACTGAGGTCAGAGGCCATCCCACACAGGGGATAGTGAGGGAGAGCGCTGGCAGCAACATAGACTCACAGCTGTGCTTGGAAAGCTTGCCAGTCTCGTATTCTTCATCACGAAAGAACCGGAGGGGGGAAACGTAAGCCAAAGTTCAGTCTAATACATGCAATATATAAAGACAGGTTTAGGGTTCATGTTAATATGAAACAGGAGGCGGCCGTTTCTCCCAAAGCAGGATAAATGCATTTATACAGTGCAGCACAGAGTGCATGAAAGAGGCCCACTGGTGTAATAAAAGCCGTAGATTCTGGGAAAGAATAGACAAGGTTATGTGAAGAAGAACTGCATTTGAATCACCAGGTTTTGAACAGTGTCAAAAAATGGGGGGGAAAGTGTGTTTCTTCTTCTTTTCTCCAACTCATTGTTATTTTCTCCCAGGCTTCAAATGACAGGTTTAGTCATAGGGTCAACATTTGAAAACAGTGTGTGGGCATGATATATTTTTACCAATGACAAATCAGCATTTAGAGCCTCGCCTCACTGAAGCAAGTTATTGAGTGCTATAGAGACATTCTCACAATATTTGACAGCCAATGTAAAAGCCAGAAGGGAAGGAACAGCCCCAAGTATGGTACATTAAGCTGCATGGCCTTTAGTTTAAGTATTTGCAAGTTCATAGAGTTTAAGTGGAGCCCCAAGCCATGCAACAACCTCCACTGGCCTTATAAATGAGGCATATTCAGCCAAGGCGTTTAGAACAAATGCCTCCATACCCCGGTGCTTTGTTAAAGACCATATCTCAAGGGAGAGATACAATACATGTTTCATATATATATATATATATATATATATATATATACACATGTTTATAAGAGATAACAACCATTGATTAAAATGTGTTTAGGCTGTGATGTTTGCTGCATGAGTGACAAGATATCCACCCTTCAAATCACAGGGATTGGACTGAGTTTCAACATGAGGCTGAGATCTGAGGGTCTTGACATTCCTCGACTGAAATGCATGATTGGTCCCCGGACTCAGATTCATGTCACAGTCTTTCAGCGGCTCGTCACAGAGCAACAATCCGCCCATATTTCTCCATTTTATATAAGGGCCAATCGGATCTGGTTACATAAGGCTTTTCCTCCTCTTAGGGGGAATGTTTTACATGCAGACAAACAGATCTCTCTTCTCATAATATACCACGGGGGATGATGAGGAATAAAATCTGTGTTTTTCAGTGTTCTTTTTTTAAACAAGAGCAAATCATATCTTCTCTCCTTAGCAGGGGGAACATCTTTGGAAAGTGAGGACTTTTTGCCGTTCGAGGGCTACGTTTGAGAGTTGTTGGTAACTCCAATTACTTTCCTTTTCTTATTTTGATTGGGGAAAATCATGCTCTAAGTTTACAAACTAGTTTTGAGCCAACTTTCATGATATTAGGTCTTTGGGGAAAGTAAACGGGAAGTATAATGTTGAAGGGGAGCTAGTTTGTAAGTGGGGGGCAAGCTGAGCTCATCTTTTTAGCCCATATTTAGTTTATAAAACCTCCCATCTAAATTAAGTCAAAGAAACTAGGGCTGGGAACTACACTTCACATTTGAAATATTTCTAAAATAAAGATATCCATGCTTTAAGAGCAATGAGTCATTCTCTATAAATGTATCCTGAAGCCCTAAGGTTGCATTGCTTTGATCCACAGCCGGTTCACATACAAATAATTCTTCCAGTTTGTAACCTTACAGCATAATACACGGAACAAATAGAGGGATGTGTATTTGTTTATGATACAAGATATTAATTTGGGGTTACGGAGAAGAAAAATGTAAGTACTTCAGCAAGCCAGGACGCTATCAGCACCATTTATTACAAAACATGCAAGTCGAGGCGGAATAATGCTTCAACTTCAGCTATGAAAAAGTGAGAGGAGGTTGGGGCTCCATTAATACGCTGAGATAAACCAGAGCTTTGCGCCTCTCCTGAGTCAATTTGTCAGCGGTTAAGTGATTTCCTTCCGTGCCCTCTCTCCCTGGTGACACTGCGTGGTTAAAGGTGTCAGGGGATGAACTTTTCCGAATAACACAACTCTTGTGCGTCCTGCTTCTCACATGGAAATGGTTTCTTTATATAATGTGCAACATCATAATGTATTAAACTGTCAGTAAACTCCAATTCAATTCTGTCAGTTAATCTGGCCAAAATAAAGGAAGAGGACACTGCTCCCTCATGCACTAGAGTCATTTCTCTGTGAACACGGTGTGACCCCATAATGATAATGAAAACTCCCCATGAGTTTCCCTCAAAGGAATAACATGATCATTTCAACAATTTCTTGCTTTTCAAGGTATATTTCCGCCATGAAATCTATAACACAATAGAACAAAAACCAACTCTGGTATGGTGTTCAGGACGCATACTGCTGCGACAGCAGATTGCTTTTGTATTGTACAAAGTTTAAAAGGAATACATCTTTATGGCTCTTTGTGAAATTCTACAGTTGTATGGTTTCAGCTTGGTATATTGACTTTCTTGCAGGATGAATCAAACGCCCTTAGGCAACAGATTTTGTTTTACACTTGTTATTTCTTCCTGACAGGTTATCTAATTTGATCTTAACCTTTATCTAAAGGTGTAATACCAAACATTATGTCTGTGTTTTTTCTCCTTCCTCTATGCCTTTAATAATACTGTACTGGGATTATCTGATCATCCTGAAGGCTTTGTGCCCACAGCTGTTGTTGGCTTCATGGGTAGCGCAAGTCAGAAATGCACAGATCACAGATCGAAATCTGAATGTTTCCTGTTGGCCTAACTGTGCATTATCTTGGCTTGGTCCTTCTTCTTTTTTTCGAAGACACTGGCATGCTGCCAAAAAGTCTCCGTTTCCTCTCTGTGTCATCTCCATCTTCCCATTTCTCACGAAGCAATTGTAGAAAAACAAGCTCCAGTGCATTGCCGCCAAACTTGGTCTTAGTCAAAAACCCATCAAATAAACGGGACAACAAACAACCAAATAACCAAGGCCCAAAGCATATTTGAAATGAAGGTTGAAATGAATGGTTTAGGGGTGGGAGGCATGAACACAAGGACGGGGAAAGTCATCCCAGATGGCATTAGTTAGGGGATATTGTCTTCTAGAGGGCCCTCCACGGCTGCTTGCTCCGTTTGGCCGGCTATGAAAGAGATGCAGCTTTCCTTTGGCATTTCTGATGACTGACTTCCTGGAAGCTGTGTTGCGTGAAATGGCCTCCTCTGTACCAGCAGCTCTCCTTTGCCAATCTTCATCCTCTCACACACAGATTCCCGCCGCCCGACATACTGGGTTAACAGCGGACGGCAGTATGACGTCTCTTACGGACGGTCATCAGAAGTTCCATCTACAATGCTGAACGCCACCTCTGTACATCCTTTCTCTGATACTGGAGGAGCAAGTTCAAGCGTAACCAAGGTAACGCAGTGGCAGGGCATGTGTTGTATTTGGCGTATGGGAAGTCTGGCAGGTTTCAAGGGGCTCCAAGTTTAAGAGGGGAAGAAATAAGCGATTGAGAAGCTAGCCATGGTGTCTCCACGCTCAGTAGCATCGGGGCAGAGAGTGCTGGCGAGGCCGACCTGACATCATCTGTCTTTCTCCCTCTTTTCCTCTCTACATTGTCTTGTAACGCTCTAAGAAATAAACTTCTGCGATGTAAGAGTAAAGTCTGGAGGGACACAGAAGGTGATAACCAATGGCAACTGGGTCAGAGGGTGACATTTTAGCCAAAATGGATGACAGCCACTCATACAAGCAGTACAGTACAGCTGTTCTAGCTTTAGAGTGTGGTGAATAGTGTACAGATGTTTGCATTGACCTCAGTGTAACTGTGAAATGCCTGTACAAACGGTGGTGACCTCATCTGTTTAGAGAATCTGCTTCACTCTCAAGAGATGAACAGGATACACAAAGTACCTTCCTCATGTCATGCACTTTTATTTAAAGGTATCAGGTTGTCAAACACAGTGTGTATATGTATTCTCGCTTAAAAATACAGTGTTTACTATTTTAAGAGACTGGTTTCATACTAAAAAGTGCTCTGAATCTTTTGTGGTGTCGAAAAATGAGAATGAGATATGAAAGGAAGTTGCACACAGACGGAGAAATAAAAAAAAACACAGAGACATTTACAGAGTGAGTTTTTGACCCTTTTTGAAGAACAATATTATGACCCTTCCACCCTTGAAGATCCAAGTAAACCTCACAACTTTCTGTGTCTGTTATCCTTCTCTCCAAATATTTTCCTTGGCCTGACACATGTTTATGCTCTGATGAACCGTGAACCTGGGGGCTGCTGCTGTGAAGCGGATGTAGAGCCTCACATTTGCATCTTGACATCCTATGGGAAGTAAATGGAAAGACATGGGGGGGTGATCGGACGAACAGACAAACTCACTTTATTGAAGTGGCCCGTTCCTGATAACACCTACACCGAGGTACTCCATGCTCTCTTTCCCACCAACTCTCTGACCCCCACTATGCTTTGAACTAACAAGGAGAAGCAGCATCCACTCCCTCAGTGGAGAGGGGACATAAACATTTACACAGGGTGACTTTAAGGGGAGATGAAGGCCGAGTGATGCAACATTCGCAGAGGAAAAGGAAATGAAACTTCTGATCAAATATCATCAAATAAAAGAAATGTATCAAGTTTAGTTTTTGTTTAAGTTATTTGTATAGCAGCAATGACAAACAGTTGCTGCTAACAGCCAACAGGTGTAAACATTTGCTGTTTTTTTTGTGCTTTATACCATTCATTACTTGATAACATTAGGTTGACAAAACAGAGTCATCATAGAACATCCCAAGTTCTAGTAACCAGGAATAAGGATATGTATTGTCACAGATTTTGCCCACTGATGTTAGTTCACCATACTGCTGCCTGTGTCAGTATTCTCTTAATATTTGGGTCTGTTTGATTTGACTTTGATCCATTTTGGACAATGTTTGACTAATATTGGGACACTGTTGGATCAGGAAATGTAATTCATGGAGGTCCGAGGCAGGTAGGTTTTTACCAGGTGTATTTTGGATCAGGTCCAAAATTGTGAACTGGTGAAGTCCTTCAGGGTAATTTGTTAATGTCATATACACTAAAGTGAAAGTTCTCATTCATAACACTCCGTTCGATGTCTCACTATGGGATGCGCCTCATCGCGGAGCAAACAGAAGCATCAATCTCATTACGCCAATCCTGATTGGCTGGTGATCTTGACGTCAGCGTCAGGGGAAATCACCCCCTATACTGTAAGTAGCTTGCGCCACAACGCATGCGTCATTCAAACACCTCTTCTCGCTTCAGAGCACATCTCACAGTAGCCGGGCAAGCTTCACTGTCCACAGACTGAACCCAAAATATCATTTCGGTCGACGGGCGCTAGCCGGCTACTCCTTCTGCTTCGCAGGAAGACGGTAGTACTAATCGACCTCGCCCTTTTCTACGAGAAAATAAGGTAGGTCCGATTTTTTCAAGCTAGCAGCACACCTGTTGCTAGCTCGCTCCCTCTCTACCGACACCACGGTAGCGAGGAAGTTTTTCTTTTCTCTTCCCCACGGAGGGGAAAAGGATTAAAAGAGGAGCATACTGCCACACCAGTCAGTATTCTCCGGGAATAAAAGACCCACACCGTCCTTTTTCTCCGGATTAAGGACAAGGTGGTAATACCTTTTTTCTCATCCCACCTGTCGAGAGCGGGCCCTCTCCACGCCACGAGGCGACAAAGATGGACGCCCCTCTCCCTCACACCAGAGGAGTCAGGGACTCGGTGGCTCGACTCTGCGGCTGCGGGTTGAAGATCACGGGCACAGACACACACCATGTCTGTTCGTCCTGCCTCGGGCTGGAACACACCCGAGGCGCTATCGACAACCCCGGCTCATGCGGACATTGTGTCCGCTTCACAGTCAAGAGCCTCCACCGACGGCTAGCGAGACAAGCTAGCCTGTCGGAACAGGACCCCCCCATGTCCATGGACCCGCCGGCCGGCAGTCAAGACACGGGGGCGTCCGCCACAGAGAGTGAACCCCTCTCCGTGTCAGTCTGGGGCTCAATATCAGCGATGGCCTCAGAACCGGAATCCCGCGCCCTGGCAGGCCGGGACCCGGTGACGACAAGACACGCGGGAAAGGATTCCCGTGCTTTACCAAGCTGGGGCTCCCGGTTAGACCTCACCATGGTCTCACCCGCGGAGGATGTCCTCGAGTTGGATTACGAGGAGGACGATGAGGAGGACGCCCTGGCGTTCCTCCTGTCTGAATCAGATGACCAAGAAGAGGACACCTTCATGTCATCGGCCCAGGCTGCACATGGACCTGCAGGCCGTGTGCAAACGCGCTGCGATCAGACTCAATGTTCCGTGGCCCGAAATGGCCAAGGAGACCTCCAGGTCCCGCTACGAGGGGAAGCATCTTCCCCAAAACAGCAGGCAAAGGGAGGCAACTCCTCCCGGTTTTTCCAGAAATGTTGGATGAGGTGTCGGTCTCGTGGAGAGACCGGCCCTTCAGCAACAAGGTCCCAATCCAGGGTGCCTCCTCTCTGGACTGCGATGGAATGGAGAGGCTCGGCCTGCTCCGCATACCGCCCATGGAACCGCTGGTGGCGGCCCACCTTCTACTGAAGGTGGGCCCCTCACCGAGCAGGAACCCCACGCTGCCAGCGTAACCCCAGTTCTCAGAGTAACATTAAGTGAGATGTCTCACCAGACGGCCCTCCTTGCTATGGTGAAGCGAGAAGAGGTGCTTATTTTGAATGACGCATGCGTTGTGGCGCAAGCTACTTATAGGGGGTGATTTCCCCTGACGCTGACGTCAAGATCACCAGCCAATCAGGATTGGCGTAATGAGATTGATGCTTCTGTTTGCTCCGCGATGAGGCGCATCCCATAGTGAGACATCTCACTTCATGTTACTCTGAGTTCTGGGGTTACGTAAGTAACCTATAGTTATAATAATGAATAAGTTACTACAGCATCAATTATTTATCACTGAATGTGAAATAAAAAAAAACCTTCCACAGACTTCAATATAATACGAGTATATAACCATATGTTTTGTAATCGGAGAATCCAGGATTTAATGCACAGTACTACAACCTGTAAGCAACAGTAAAAAGACTCCTAATGTCTGCAGCTAAACTATGATTACAGCTGTTTACCCACTGGGGCCGCTGAGTGGATCCCACCTCCACACAAATGCTTTCACAATGACATTTCATTCTCTTCCTATGTATGTATTTTATATACCCACTTCTCTCTCTCTTTTTATGTTCACATTGGTCTGTCTCTCAGTCTCTCTCTCTTCCTCCTTGCATCACTCCATAAACTGAGGATGATGGATGCCTCTGATTGCCTGAGGGCTGCGAGTTCCAGCAAACTAAATCCTGAGTGTTTTCTGGAACTCTGTACCATTAAAACAAACACCTACACAATGTAGAAATAGTCACAAATGATCGCTAAGTGAGAGGCGGTCTTTATGGGCATAGTACGCTAGGGCTGAACGATTAATCGATTTTAAATCGAAATCGCGATTTTAAATGATGCGATTATCATATCGCAAAGCCTGTGATTTTTTTGTACAATTTTTGTGTCTCAGTCATCCACACCAATCAGAAGTGCTGTGCTCCACATGTACCAGCCATTGTTAATCAATCAGAAGTAGCCCATGATAGAAGGTGATAGACAGATTGATCCAATCACCTGCCAAGTGCTTCTGAAAGTGCCTGCCCTTTCCAAATGGCTTCCAATGGAGCTTTAGATGGTTTGGTGAAACAAACCATCTGGGTCAGGTTAGTACTGCTCCATCACATGTTTCTATTACAGGGTGAATCTTAAACTGAAGCTTGACTTTAAAGCAAACCAATGTAAGTTTCATGTAAGTTTAGTTTTTTCACTCGTAGCTCGGGCTGCGGGGGTGCTAGAGACGGGAGTACGTTGATACGACCTTCCTAGCCGGAGTTATGGCCGCATTTTACAATAAACTTCCGTTGGGTCGCCTAAAAACAAATATCGCAATTCGAATGGCAATTGAAATATTTGTCAGAAAAATCGCAATTACATTTTTTCCCAAAATCGTGCAGCCCTATAGTACGCTGTGGTACAACGGTGGTTAATACATCTACGATGCTCTTTGTTAACAATCAATCTATAAAAAATCTGCCAGTTAATTAGCAAGAACTAGCAATTGATTTGCCAACTACTTCTTTAGCGAGTCATGTAATGTTTTCTAAGGCCATCTCCTTAGAGCTGTTAGTAGTTTTAGACAATAAACGATGTGGTGATTCTCTTACCTATATTAACTTCTATTGCAAATTACAAAGAACGTATATAAACTGACAATGGCTACAATCAAAGCTGACATCTTAACAGAGGATTAACCAACCAGTCAGCCAAGAGCTATTTTTCTTTAACTGACTAGCTGTTTACCAAGAAAAATACTGTATATATGTATTATCTGCTTTGAAATACACTGAGGTACAAACAAGACTTAAGCTGCATTAGTGATTTGCCCTTTGCTCACCGTGAGGTCTGGCGCAGAGCCTTGCTAGCTTGCGCCGCTACATACATTTGCCAGCCGATTGGTTGCGCATCAAAAGGTCAGCGGTAAACAAGTTTAAAAGAATTTGAACTTTGAGCGCAGCCCTCTATGACAATTCAGTGTTGCTCCATAGAAACACAACAACAACGTCAGTGCAGTTATATGATATTTTATCTTGATATAGATCATATTAGTCAGCCTTTGTTGCCATTATTGTCCGATATTCCTAAAAATAAGCGGTTAAAAATGACAACAAAATGAGTGGTGGTACCATAGAAACCACATGTGTAGCCTACACAGTGTAGCTGCTGGCGGAACAAGGCAGCACTTTGTCTCATTGACGCATCCGTCCCAGTGGACTGAAGTGAGACGACGGGAAAAAGAGAGGGGGAATAAGATGAGAGGAGAAGAGTGAGTCTTTGAGGTGACGTTGAGTCTTCCACGGCAGGCTGTTTATGGCGGATTCCCTCAATGTGTGAAAGAAAGACCTTGCGTTGTATCTTCCTCTCTCCTCTCCTCTCCTGCAGTGTCCTTGGCTCTCTGTTCTCTCCAGATGGGCTCGGGTTGCTGCAGCACCTCTCAGGATGACGTGGACTACAGCTGCCTACTGCTGCTGCTATTTCTAGGCCTGTACCCCCTTCCCACCTCCAGGAAACCTGATACACCTTCAAACGAGCACATCGGTCAGGCATTACGAAACAAAGTAGAGCAGGTACAAACAAAAAAGTGTTGTGAAAGATAAAAGAAATCGGGCAAAAAAAGTCAAATGTTCTGCGTAAATATCGCAATCAGCACCTGTCATACTCCATTTAGAAGGCTGTTGAAAATGAAGCACACTCGAAACAAACCACACACATATACGGGAAAGAAAAGTGACACATTACTCATAAGAAAGACAACCCCCAAAGGGTCAGGGTCAAAAGATGGACGCCATCGTCCTCTACACAGTTACTCTTTTCTCCTCTCAGGCTCAACATTTCTTTTTTGTTTTGTTGTTCCCTGCGGAGGCTGGAAATAAAGAATTAAGACACGAGAAAACAAACCAAGTTGCGAGCAAGTCGGTGAACACTGCAGTCCTCCAAAAACAACACTTCTTGATAAAAGTCTATTTTCTCTGCACACTGTCTCCACATGATGTTATCATTTTTCTTTAAATTCAATAAAGTCTTCTCTCTGCGCACGGATGAAAACTCTATAGTTTTGAGATGAGCACACAGTTTTGAGCAAGTTTCCGATATGAGGCAGCCTCCTGCAATATGACTATGCTGAAATGCTGAGGAGGTGCTGCTGTGAGAAGCAGTTATGAACACAGATCATTATTAAACCTTGGGCTTTGTTTTGATTTCCACTGAAGAAGAACAGACAATTATCCTCCAAGTAAAGGACAGAGTTTTTCCTATGGTTTGGAGTCGGATCAAGCTTTTATCCGGAGGACACATGTAAACACCTTCAGCTTTGCTCTGCAGCCTTGAGTGAAAACGGGTAAGTGACTGTGAGGCAGAGGCAGTGAAAACACTTTAGTCACATTGAACTCAAACATTTGAAAAGGACACGAAAAGCCTTGCCTTGCCTTGAAGCAAGCCGCTTTACTGAAGTGTTTACAGTGCTTTTAGTGAACTTCATTGCCAATTAAAAAGTGTGCACTCGCAATGAACAACTTAAGATTGGAGAATGATTTCACAATGTGTATCTCTCATGATGTATCTCAGATACTACCATTTCTATATCACACTGTGAATTTGTAAAATACAGGCGACAAGGACTGCGGTGAAAAAGGCTAAGTGGAAACATAGTTTGTAGCTGTACCATGTATAGTCATGTATATATGCTAATTTGTTGCCACATTGTTACAGGGATAGTCAGCAGAAGTGTAATTACTCTAAATGGTTATTCATCTGCACATGGTCCAAGCAATCCTTCTCTTCAAAATGTACTGAAGGAGCTGGTGACGTGGTTAAGCTATGTTTGAGACTAGTATTTGAAGACCATAGCTCCGTTTTCATACCCAGGCTGCTTTAATTTGTAAAAATCTAAAATATAGTAACATTTTCAGCATTTTCAAAAAGCAACGGCCGTCGTGGGAATTCAAACTCGACCAACCAATGGTGTAGCTTTATCGCTAACTGCACCAGCTCACTTAGTGACAGACGTTACCATTTTTTAACATTCCAACCAAAAAAAGACTGATCGTGCCACTCTGCACCCCAATGGAGCATAACAGAGAACGCATGTAGAGTCATGAGCACATTCCAGCTCTCCTCTAGACCGCTGACACAGGGACATGTCAGAACAGTGGCTCCTGGCCCTATGGGAGAGCTAGACATCTATACTGTCACTGTTGTGAAAGGACTGTACTGTGATACCGATGCACCACCACCTGTCAGATGATGTTATTTTTCTTTTTTTAATGCTCTTTCGGTTTTCAAGGGGGAAATTCACTTCTGAACATCCTCAGCCATTTAGACTTCCTCTTAGGAATTTGATACTCTGCACAGAGATGCTGAAACTCAGCTGGTCACAGTTCCTTTTTTGTTACACCCTTACCGTTAAAGGCACAATCCAACTTAGCAGTTATGGAAGATGTTATGAAATCACCAAAGCGAGATAATAGTTGGGGTACTTTAACCAGTACATTCAGTAATTAATTTAGTTATTGAAGTGCAAGCACTGTGCCTGCCCTGCAATGATAGAGAAACGTGAATATTTGCTACTCATGGTGTTGGTGATAGCACTCTGTACCAAGAGGCTTTATGCCTCACTCACATGACAACACGTTCCTCTGGCAGCACATGATAGCATGCTGAGCCAATCACTACAGTCACAAAACACCAATTCCAGGGCATGAGTGGGAGGCAAATTATAGCAGATTATAGCAGCCAAAGATAATGCATACACCGTAGTGTCTTGAGATCAGTGGATGGTGCAGCCAAGTCAAGCTTTATCAAGATACATTTGTAGTTCAACAAATGTTTAAATTCTAGGTTCGACTATGATGGGGTGATACCTTTTGCTTGAGATTATTTGGTAAGGCTGGTGCCAATAGCCACTTATAACTGGACATACACTTTTTGGTTATTCATGTTTTAGTCATATGCTGATTTTTGATTAGCACATAGTGCTCAATAGTGCAATTCAGTTGGTAGCTCATCTAAAGAAAACATGTTGTGCAGAGCGTGGAAAATAAATATGTGTCAGCTAATGAAGATCACTTTTAGCTCCTGTCATAATTTCTCAGGGGGAAAATGATTTGGGGCACACTGGAGTGTTCACCAACATTTAACAAATGGCCAAACTAACAATAAATCATAAGCCAGCAGGGACGGTACACCCAGGAACACTGAGTCAGCTCCAGAAACTTCTTGAGTTATGGTCGTCCGAGCCATCAATCTCTGTAATTCTGTCAGGCAAACAGTAATAGCTTCCGAATCCACACCGCAAGTCTTCTTTAAGTTCATATGGGTCTGATCAAACTAGCATTTGAGGGTTTGAGTTTATGTTCCGTGGTCAAAGTTTTAAGTAGCAAGATGCATTTCACTGCACAACACAATTCCTTCTTCTGCAGCATGTGTCCTCTGGGGCTGAGAGAGGCCATGTAGGCAATTGCAGATGGAGGATCACACTTTCCAAATGCTCCACACCCTGTTTTATATAGCCTCTCAAGCTGTGAGAAAGCGGAGAAGACTGCTGCCAGACTTAATTGAATTACTCATAGTACACAAACATAGAAATGACGTCTACTTCTGAATGTATGCACGTGTCTATGCCCTGTGTGAAGAAAGTAACAATAAATATTGTTACAAGTCATTGACCACAAACCTTTCTTGGTATTCTTGTTTTTCCATTTGTCTTATAATTCAGTTCAGACCACAATGCACACTGCTTTTAGTACATCCCATCTCTCAGGCAGATAAATGAGTGATTTCTTTTGACAGCCTGGGTATGAAAACTGAGCTATGGGCTAAAAGAGGTGACATGATATTGACAACAAAGTCAAGTGACGAGTCGTGGAGAAAGCATCGAGCCCCTAAAGTGAGATCCAGAAACAGAATACTTGTTGACGATGTATTAATCTGTCAAAGTATCAAAATAATCTGACGAGACACAAAGAGGCATACAAATAAATCCGAAAAAGATACATGTAAATGCATAGAGCATGCATTTTAGACATGACTAAAGTAACTGGAGCAGCACACGTTGCTTGTGTCAGAGGGACATCACACAGTGTGGTATGTTGCTGAGCAGTCACAGTGATCGTACGTGTAAACAGCCTAAATTCTGTTTTTGGGATTGATTGCTCGACAGGTCAGCAGCAGCAGTTTTTGGACACGAGAGTTCAGATGCACGTCAAACTCTGCATCCGAAAATGCAGTGCATGCTTTCTGTCCTGGAATTTGACCTTTTGCAGCAAAATCCCTTACCTGTTAAACCCCATGCCCCCGGGGGCAAAACACAACGATGTTCACAAAACTGTGTCTCAGGGCTTCTTCACATTTAACAACCTATTAATGTGTCATACCCACTTAACGGGAAGAAACTCAGCTAACTGAAAATATGAACCATTTTTACTGAAACAAAATACAACTCTAACGCCGAGAGTCTGAATTAGCTCTAAGCGAAAGAGTGCTAACACACGGTAGCAATATTTTATACTTCATTGGATCTGCACAAACAAGATATCATATGAAAGCTCAGATTCCAATGGTATAAGTTCCATTACTGTGCGACCAAAACTCACGGCGGCGAAAGCAAGCAAGACAACACACAACTTCACTTTACGGGACAAAAACGGCAAATACGTCTTACCTTTGCTGTTTTCTGATAAAAAAGTTGTGTTCAATGGCATTAAAACACATAAACGCTGCTGAAGGTTAATCCAATGTCTCTGTGTCACTTTGAAATGATAAATCCATCATATTTATGTCAATAAACGTACTTTTCCTATAGAGTATAAGAGAGCTTCCGGTTTTGGGCATGCTGGCTGCGCATTACTCTCATTCACCAATGGTAATGTTTAGATGTATGTAGGAACTTCCCCTCGTTTCTATTGGCTCCAACGGTTCAATAGAGGTGTCAATCACCAAAATCAACCGATGGGTTCCAGAGATATGGCAAATCCACCCAAATGACCCCAGAGGTGGGTTTTTTTTTTTTTTAAACCTCTCTAAAAAAGGTAAAATGTCACTTGTTTTGCATCCATCTTAATGGGTATATACTTATATGTTATAGTTTGGATTCCTAAAGCTTTACCTAAAGTGTTTTTGGACGGACACTATCATTTACATTTGTTTTACTATGTTCAATCCGACTTTACTTTAAAATAAAAACATCTACATTGATTCTGACACTCTAACTCACAGGTTTCTCATTACTTTGAGAAAAAAAGATTATTAATTTACCCCTTTTAGAAGTGAAGATATAGTCATTTGTTCTGGGCATGTCATGTTCGCGCCTGAGACCTGAAAAACAGGCTTGGGGATTAACAGGTTGAACCCATTGCATCCAGAGAGTGAATTGACTTGCACCATAGAAGCACAAATATGATAAGTAACACTTAAATCAACCAAAAATGCAATTTTTCAGACGCACAGAACCTTTCGAGTTGGTAACATGAGCAGGCCCTCACGGTATGGAGCTCACCAAAAAGGGCAAAGATCCAACAGAGCAGGCCAGGCTACTACTCTATCAGGGACTTGGCTAAAGGCTAAGGTCACAATGTGAGGAAACTCCAGAAACCCATCTAAATGTAGGAATCCATGACCTCTACACCACATAAGGAAGCGTTTGAGCAATGAAGAGAGCAGCATAAACATCATGAATCATTTAGGACGATGATCATCAAAGGGCTGGGTCAAGGGAAAGGGCAGCAGATTATTTTTATCACAGATATTGCAGAAAAATCCATACTCACAAGCAAAAATAACTGATTATGATATTTCATAAGGTTTCTATAGTGAACATAGTTGGGACTTCCACAGCAGCTGGGGCACATTAAGCCATGACAGAACCAGTAGGTATAGGCAGGCAGAAGAAGATTTGAGGAAGAGAGCGTGTGTTGTATACGGCCGTGAACATTAGCCTCTCATACCGAATGAAACCTCCTGCTGGTTGAGAGGGATTACTAAGGATGACAGGGATGCCTAATATGACTTTCATTAATGATATGCTACAGGCCGGAGGCTGCAGAAGGCCAAGCACAAATTGAAAAGTGTTGAAGCATAACTGTGTCGGATGCCCAGTTTCCTAGCCCCATAGTCCCACTGATTGAATTCCTGCCTCACCCAGTGAAAGAATTCCTCAGCTTCCCTTATTCCCGTATCAGTGGGTGGACTTGGCTGGTTTACTTTCTAACTAAACTGCTATGAACTGCAACAGTCATATAATATGTTAATAAAAAGACCACAATGAGTAGCAGCTGTTAGAAATATACGTTAATGTTGTTCAAATGTTCCTGAAACTTCAAAGACATCCTGTCTAAACATCAGTCAGGCTTCAGAAAGCAACACAGCACCATCACTGCCACAATGAAAGTGGTGAATGATGTGGCGAGTATTTTAGATAATAAGCAGAGTTGTGCAGCTCTATTTATTGACCTTTCAAAAGCGTTTGACACCGTCGATCATCACATTTTAAAGCAGAGGCTAGCCAGTATAGGCATGTCCAGCCATGCAGTAGGGTGGTTTGTAAACTACCTCTCTGAAAGGTCCCAATGTGTTCACTTTAATGGGCTGTCTTCTGAGTGGTTGAACATTGCTAATGGTGTTCCCCAAGGTTCTGTTTTAGGTCCACTTTTATTCTCTATATATATCAACAGTTTAGGTGAAAATGTGGATGAAGCTACTTTTCATTTGTATGCGGATGATACCGTGATGTACTGTGCAGGTCCCACCATTAAGGAGACTGGTGTTAAATTACAGGCTGTTTTTAACACTATTCAGACTCAGCTCTCTGAACTAAAGCTTCTTTTAAATGTTGAGAAAACCAAGGTAATGATCTTTTCTAAAGCTAAAAAGACACCAGAGCCTGTTTTAGATATTGTAACTACGCAAGGAATAACACTTGAAGTGGTTACCTGTTACAAATACCTTGGTATCTGGCTTGATGATTGTCTCACTTTTAAACTTCATGTCAATAACCTGCTTAAAAAGCTGAGGTTTTTACCTGTGCTGGACTATGGTGATTTGATGTATATGAATGCACCTGCACATTTCCTGGTCAAGTTAGATGCTGCGTATCACAGTGCACTAAGATTTGTGACAAACTGTAAAGCAGTAACCCATCACTGTACCCTGTATGCAAGGGCTGGTTTGCTTTCACTAACTGTACGGAGGCTCAGTCACTGGTACATTTGTATATACAAAGCCATGTTAGGGAAACTTCCATCTTATATCTGCTCCCTGATCTCACGGAAAATTGTAAGTGGCTACTGCCTGAGATCGAATGCTGTGGTTTTATTAAATGTGCCAACTGCTAGGACTGTCTTAGGGAAGACAGCTTTTAGATGCGCAGCTCCTCTGTCTTGGAATAGTCTGCAAATTAAATGGAAACTGAACAATCTGGTGCCACTAAATGTTTTTAAAGCTCGGTTGGATGCTACTCAATCGGAAGCTATTGGTACCTGTTTATGTGGATAATTATGTAAATGATGCTGTATGATGTCCTTTTGTTGTTCTATTTATGTTTTTATGTTTCATGTGGAACTACTTGAGCAGGTCTCCCTTGAAAAAGAGATCAATGATCTCAATGGGATTTTATCTGTATAAATAAAGGTTTGAAATGAAATGACAACAACACATCTCTCATTAGCCCTGTGTAAAACAGACAGTATTTCTTAATTGATTTAATATGGTGATACATTCATTTATAATTCATGCTCACATTTGGTAAGGCATTTTAAATGGGGCACGGTATTTATTTTGTGTTTATTTCCAGATTATAATGCTTTGCTTTTAAATGACAGGAAGTCAGATTGGTCCCTTGCACAAATATATTGGGGAACAAAGACTGGCTGAATAATTGTTTGGGGGGTAAAACGGTTTTTGACCTGGAACAAAGTAAAGTGGATATATTGCTGGCTATTGGGCTGACTGTGGCAGGATAATTTAAACATATAGCTAAACTCTGACAGGAAGTGCAAATTCTTTCAGTATCACGATGTAATCTTTGACAAACTTTAAACATAGTACCAATGACAGCGAATGTCTTGATTGCAGAACTGATTTTGCATTGTGTTTTACAAGTCAACAAGTGGTTATTGTATTTTGAAAGGATATTTATGGTCATGGTGCTTTAAAGAATGAAAATCCAAAAGAGTAAGAACCTGCTGTTTTGTTTGTCTGTTGAGCAAAGTAAATGGTCAGAAAGCCAAGTTATGGTGAGGTATTGCAATGAACACTGAGAAACCAGAAAAACTGTTTGCAAAGATACAATGGGGGGGGGATGATCTGAGGTGTGAGGGTGAAGGTGGAGGACTCTAGCAGCTGAACAGAGGTGGATTCTAAAACAAAAGGCTCTCCTCCAGCATGGCGGGGCCTTGTCAGCTAACAGTTGAACTCGAGTGCTAGCTGAAGGCTTGGCTGGCCGCTGTAGAGCTGTCTTCCTTTGCTGACATCGATAGGGGCTCCACAGGAGGGTGAGGAAACAATGGTGTTGACAAGCAGTATCAGACCTAGGAGCATGAAGGCAGGGCCAAACGATTCCATTTCCCAGCCAATTCCATTATCAGGACACACAGACTTTACCAATGCCTGAAAACAAACAATACACAAGCATCCTTCTAATTAAGCCCTTGAGTAGTGCTACTTAGTGCACCGGCATATCTTTGTTGGATGCATGTGAACAGGCTGATTGGATTCATCAGCACTTTTAATGCGCTCCTGCTTCCTCCCATAGGCCTCGAGAAGACTCCTGGCTGGATTCAATGGCCCATCCAATTATTTTCATGTTTAAAGCCCTGAGCGGCAGATTGGGGTCTCGAGGCTGTCAAGTATGTCTTAAGGAATACAAAACAAGAGCGCATGCTGATGACAATGCAGACTAAGGTTGAACAACCATGTCAAAAATTATTATCTCTGTGTATTGTGATGCTAAATATTGTGATTCGATTTAGCACAATTGTGAGACTCAGTTCAAGTAATGTATAAAGTATTATACTATTTTTTATCTTCTTTTGCAATATTATCATATATACCTTACCTCATTAGTATTTTGCCTTTTGGTTCTAGTTCCGTTTGTGTTCCAACTTGTGTTTTACAAATGAACTAATGGGACATCATATAGACGAGGATTCAACTGCATCCAAATGATATTGCATTCTCAGGAGGTTAAAGATGAGAGCAACAAGTTATCATCCAAGAGAGGCTCTCAGTGTTTCAGAAAGATGAAGATGTTCATGACCAAAGGCAGAGAAAGAGCGTGGGGACTGAGAGAGATTGAAAAAAAGTGAGTGAAATGGCCCAGAAAGGGTCATTTAGTGAAATGCTTGAAAGAGAAGTGGACTCACAATACCCCGAGGTGATTGAAATTAATTAAATGTTGGATGGAAACGCACATTCATACTGCCCGCTCTTTTTGAGAATGAGGCAAATTAATGAGGTGATAACCTAAGAACTCTCCTTGCTTTTACTTTGAAGATGACTGCTCTCTTTAATGCTTCATTGGATGAGACAGAGACGGATATACAGAGCAGAGAGGATTCATATCTGGCTAGATTGTAATTCTTTCCCTCTCGTTTCCTTAATGAATTCTGCAGCCCCAAGGCTCAAGTCTGCTTGAGTGTGTGAGTTAAACAAAAGAAGGGTTGCTCTTCTTGAAGGACATTATTTTATCGGGGCAACAAGTAGGTCTTCATGTGCAAAGATAAACACTGTTACACACAGTATATGGATAAAAGACAGTCATCTAATGCTACCAATCCGTAATAAACATCAGAAAACATCAGACTCGTCTTTGGTAACTGCAGCTTCAGAAGCTTTGAAGAAGTAAAGCATCTTAAGTCCTGTTGACCCCCTATCAAGTAGTTCAACTTCTGTATTTTTTCTGAAGCACACTAAAACAGCCTTCACATTCACAAATGTATTTTCTCAAGGTTTGCCCTCGAGTTCAACGATCCTCTTTAGCGCATCTTTGTAAACAAGGCCATGCAGATGAAGTGTACTGTGAGAATCAACCGGAGAACAGCTAACGTTTAGAGGAAGTATGCACAACTATGAACTGAAAAAAATGTAGCCAGAAAAAAACTTGGCTCTAACCTATACAATGTTTTTGTGTAATAATGTATAGTGCGTTTTGAATAACTGCCCAAAAAAAACATGTGTTGTTGGAACATTGGTGTCTGTAGCATGGTGGTGGAGTCAATTTCTGCTCTTTTATTCCCATCAATGACATACAGAACCAAGGCCCAACACCTAGGAATTGAACCGTCCCCCACTAGGACTTGTGGTTAAATTATAAACAGTGTTTTTTCAGATGGGGGAGCCTGAACCGCTTCCTCCTGCATTTGCTGGAATATACGGAGAAAAATGTGCCGATTTCCTCACTAGAAAAAACGACCTTTTCAATTGATAGAGGTGCCGGCTTCACACCAAATGAAATGCATGGTTAGTTTTAAGTAGGCAACCCTTACTAATCTGTGTCTAAAGTTCAACGTACATATTCAATCCAAATGCACTAATACGTTTTAATAAATCTACTGACTCTCCTCAGGTGCCTTGGACTGCAGGCAGGGAACAATATGGATACGCTTGTGCTGTGTAGGTGAGAGTGATTATGTTAAAGGTCAGGGCCTTTTTGCACGTTGGTGAAGGAGGAATGTGATAACAATACTAATCTCATACAAGCCTGCACTGGTCATACCAAATACTGTGCATTCATTCCACAAACAAGGGAGAACGTGAGAATGTACTGTGTCTGTGGAAGAGCATTACTGGCTGAAAAAAAGAGATCACATCCCATCGGATGAATTGAATCTCTTTTCACATGGTATACAACAGCAGAGAATGCTGTGTGCTGTCAGCTGGTGTTAAAGGTCTCCTCCTCCACATAAACACAACACACTTTATGTGCACATCTCTCTGTCTGAGAACAGCCAGCACAGATCAGGCCGGTCCTTCCTCTTCCTCAACGCACTATGGGAGAGATAGTGTAGATAAAAGAGGGCGTTTAAGCTCTGCCACTTGTGGAGAGGTCTCATCTTCAGCCTCAGGTGGTGTTCCAGCACACATCTAAGATTGAAGGCGAATCACAGACACTGCTCGAGGCCAAGCTGCTTTCTACAGCTGTACTGGTGTTGTACACTTCTATGCATGCAGGCACACAGGGAGGGAGATGGAAAGGAGACTGAGTGGGGGAGGAGGGAGGGGAGGGTAATATCTTTATCCATCATAACAAACAAATGCAGGGGCTTCATGGGATGCCTCCTTAAAGGGTAAGATGCGACACACCGCCTGCGAGCAGCGGAAAGCAGAGCTTCAAAAAGAAACAAGGATGATACAAAACACATAGGCAAAAGGCTAACTCCCTCGCATTCATCAAGAGGTTCAGATTTGATTTCAAGCCAAACACAAGTCTCGATTCCTTCCTTCCTCGCTTGTTTCCTTCCAGGCAGACAGACGCACAGACAGATAGTCTATCTCTTCGTTCCCGGACTCACATCCTGCTGGCCTCTGCTCTCTCTACAAATCCCCAATGAAAAAAAAAAGTGCCAGCAGTAATTCTTTCTCTCATTATTCTTTATTACAGAAGACAAAAGCACCCAGGGCTAGATCATATTTGCCGTTAACTAAAGTTTCGGAGACAATTAGCTCAGGTTGTTAAAATTAATCATTGTTACAGCCATAATCTGAGGCCAGCAGAAGCCCGGGAGTTTATGGTTTGTTTATTTGAGCGCCTCCTGTGGATATCGACCCGGCCCTGTTGTAAACTGTAGGATAAGGCCTTCTGCGATCGTTGGGTGGATTTACTTTCTGCACAGGGATAAGCCTTCCAATTGTGACCTAGATTAGACACACGCAGGCTCTCTCCATTTAGTGATTACAGTAGGTTTATCTGAACAAACTTCTAATTATTTCCGTATTGAATCATATGAACATTTCATCAGTTTTTCCCATGTCTCATATGAATTGTTACCGTCTACATGGGGGAATATAACCTTCAGTAATTCAGTGTTTTCTTTCCGTCTTGAAAACCCTTAGCGCTTCTGTGTTTTTGCTTACTGTTGTCATTCCATCGATGACTGACTGTAAACATCAGAGGCTCATAGGATCTGATGTGCGGCTTTGTTAGGGTTATCCAAGCAGTCTCTTTTTTACAGTCTCACTGAAGCAAGTGGAGTAAAGCGTGCCCCAATTTACAAAAATGGAAATGCTTTCTTAGCATTTATTTTTCCATGTTCTTCCTTCAATACCTTTTATCCAGTAGTGCTTTCTTTGCAAGTACATTCTATTGGGATGTTATTATTTGGCAAACCTCGTTTTAATAGGCCTTGTGGTCTTCGTAGTAACCAGCAACTAATAGCCCTGGTCACGCTGCATGAAAACCATATAAACATCCCTGGCTAGTTTCGAGGAAATGTAGACTTGCATTAGATCTCTTTGTTGTTGTTTTTCTCAACTTTCATCGAATCATGAGATGGACACTCTATTCAAAAGACATGGAACTGCAGTGAAGATCACAATACATATTTATGCTGCTAGGCTTGGCTGTTTATTGTTGGTAATTTGCATGAAACTTTGCCTTTGTTGGGAGACAGGACGCCTGAGGGACATATGGCACTCTGCAGATATAAGCATGCATATCCCACACCTGGAAAAGCATCACACACACACACACACACACACACACACACACACACACACACACACACACACACACACACACACACACACACACACACACACACACACACACACACACACACACACACACACACACACACACACACACACACACACACACACACACACACACACACAAGGACCTGGGTTAGCACTCAGAGGACTTTGGTAATTCTTTATAATACCCAACATCACTTACCGAGAGCATCCGCAGCAGACACACTTGCTTAGAATGGATGCGCTCCGGGCAGCTATAAGGAATTCTATTATTTCCCTCGAAAAAACAAGTATCTATATGGAAATTCTTTCTCATCCTAATATAGGTCCGCTGAATGGTTACATGATAATCCCAGTGTAATTAATGGTTCCTCCAGCAAAGGTCTGATTAATGCACAAGCAGGCAATGAGCGCATATGGATCTTTTAGTGCCAACTATTGGAATATTTATTGGACATGTAGGTAAACACGCCTGTTCTCCCACGGGCATTACATCGACCGCACAAGTGGGACATCATTTTGGCTCAATTTGTAGTCCAAACACCTTCAATCCAAAGCAAGAATAGAACTGCAGGGTGACTAACGGCCCGTCTACACTACAGGCATCAAAAAATCTTGAAGCTGGGCTTGTCTGAGGCTTGGCGATTTCTCGCGCCTAAGGCGACCAACAACCAATCAGTGTTTGTGGTCTGTGTGTGTCTTTGGTGTGTGTGTGTGTGTGTGTGGGGGGGGGGGGGGGGATCTGTGTCTGCGTGGCGTATGACATTTTTTTAAATCATGTATATTACTTTTTTCTCAGGTACCTGGCAACCGGTGACTCATACAGGACCATAGCGTTCAGCTATCGGGTCGGGCATGCAACAGTGGCTGTCATCGTGAAGGAGGTTGCGGGTGCCATCTGGACCGCACTGGTCGAGGAGACCATGCCGGTACCACAGACGGAGGACTGGAGAGCCATCGCTGCTGGGTTCCAGGAGCGCTGGAACTTTCCGAATTGCGTTGGTGCCATTGATGGGAAGCATGTGGTGATCCAGGCTCCGGCTAATTATGGGTCCCTCTACTTCAACTACAAGTCCACCCACTCCTTGGTACTACTGGCTGTAGTGGATGCCCAGTACCTCTTCAGGGTAGTGGATGTCGGAGGTTTTGGAAGGAGCAGCGACGGTGGGAGCCTGAGGAATTCCGCTTTTGGAGAGGGCCTCCGAGATGGCAGTCTGCAGCTACCACCTGACACCGTCATCCCAGGAGCATGTGTTGGTTGGAGATGAGGCTTTTCCGGTGCTGGACAACCTGCTGCGTCCGTTCCCTGGACGTCACCTCACCCGTGAAAGGAGGCTGTTCAATTACCGCCTCAGCCGGGCCAGGTTGGTGGTTGAATGTGTGTTTGGCATCCTCGCATCACAGTGGAGAATGTTCCGGCGTGTCATCACCACCAGCCCGGAGGTAACAGAGTTGTGTGTGAAGGCCACCTGTGTGTTGCACAACTTCCTCCGCAGGAAGACGATAGGAAGGACATCACGCAACCCTGTCGTCGCAGAGTCGAGTGATGAAGCTCCAACCCTGCGCGATGCACCTAGGATGGGCTCAAACAACGCCACACGCCGATCCATCCAACTGCGGGAGACCTTCTGCTCCTATTTGAATGAGGAGGGTGTAGTGTCATGGCAGCATAAAGTAGTGTAGGGTCACCATGGCTCCTCCAAACCAAAAGCTCTTTTAAGAGCTACCCATTTTCTTTAAAGAGCAAATGTTCCAAATGAGCCATTTTAAAATCAAACATTCCTAATAAACATGTTTCTTGAATTGATATTATTATATTATGATATGACTAACAACCTTTTTCTTTCAGCCCTGTTTTTACTGATAAACCACTCATAATTTCAATAGGTTTTCACTGAACATTACAGAAGAAAGCACATTATATATACCGACATACATGAAGCATCTGGTATGTTGCAACTGACAAACCACATGAACAAGTGAAGACACAGTATAGCCATAATAACATACTTTAAATAATGTTTTATTTGGTAATGTTGTGAGTGAAGTGTGTGTGATGAGTAGGGTTGGGTACCGAGAACCGGTTCCAACATTTCGATTCCAACGGCATCATTTAGAAATGTGAATTTCGGTTCCACTTTTCGATGCCTGAGGAAATGTTTCTCGCCGCTCTCCGTAGCCTACTGTATGACTGCGGCGAGGCGGGAAATGTAGCGTTGTACCTACACTTCCTACAGCGTAACCTGAGACCAGGGCCGGCCCGTTGCACTGGCATTATAGATGTTCGCCTAGGGCGCCAGATCTGTGGAGGCGCTGCGCTGACAGCTCTGGGAGGGAAAAACAAATGTTTTGACCGTTGGTGCTCATCCTAATTTTCAGGCCTTGATGCAACAACATTCATAATTAAGTAAATGTAACACCCTTTTCACCCCGGTTACACGTTTCATTCGCCCTGTACGATGGGTGCTGCAAGTGATGAAAATGGGGGATGTTGGCTTATCTGGCACCCGCAGTTCACAGCCAAAGTGCGAGTGAGCGAGGGAGAAAGGGAGGGTGCACTGGAACCGGCGCTGTTGTTAGAAGAAGACCCTGCACAAGAATGCAGGGTTGTTGGTTGTTCCTAGAATCTCTAAAAGTACAATGGGAGCCAGAGCCTTTTCTTATCAAGCTCCACATTTGTGGAATCAGCTTCCAGTTTGTGTTCGGGCGGCAGACACCCTATCCGTTTTTAAGAGTGCGCTTAAGACCTTCCTTTTTGATAAAGCTTATAGTTAGGGCTGATTAGATTCAGCCCCTAGTTTTGCTGATATAGGCTTAGTTTGTCGGGGGACATCTTACTTCTTCCTTCTCTCTGTCTATACCCGTGTACACTCATGTTCCGATTAACCCAGCTTCCCCAAATGTCTTTCTTTTTGGTGTCTATATACGCTGGGATCCGGAGTCATGGATGATCCTGCGGTCCTGTGTCCTGGATCGCGAGCGCTGGATCTTGAGTCGTGGCTGTGGTCCTGGATCATCGGTCCTGGATGGATATCCTCGTGGATTCATCTTCCTATTATACACACATGCATTTCCAAACATTTGGACTACCTATGTTGCAAATGTATTATCTTTTCAATTTACACACGGCATCTATTGCACGTCTGTCCGTCCTGGGAGAGGGATCCCTCCTCTGTTGCTCTCCCTGAGGTTTCTCCCATTTTTCCCTTTAAACTGGGTTTCCTTTGGAAGTTTTTCCTTGTACGATGTGAGGGTCTAAGGACAGAGGGTGTCGTATTGTCATACTGATATTCTGTACACACTGTGAAGACCACTGAGACAAATGTAACATTTGTGATATTGGGCTATATAAATAAACATTGATTGATTGATTGATTATTAGCATCTGGTGCTAGCTGCTCTAACGGAAGAAGAAGATGTTTCTACAATGATGTGGAGGGAGAGTCCTCTCCAGTCAGACTGAGGCTGATAACTACGTGTTTAGATAGTTCACTTTAGTCTAAGTTATCTCAGTGGGTCTCAAACGTTTTGATCACAATTTATGTAAACACATATTTCCAAGGCACTCCTTTATAATTATTGGGATAAAACAGGTTTGAAATCATTCCAATGTATAATATAGGACAGTAAACCAGACATATCGTTTTAAACTGGAGAGATAAAAAAATATGCATAAATAAAATAGTAAAATAAGATATGAATGAACAACAGACATAAAATACGTTACATGTATTTGTTATTGGCTATGGTAGGTTATTGGTTATGCTCACATACTTATTTAATTATTCAAATGTAAACCGATCTTTTTCATATGGGTGTTTATGTACATTGAGTTGAACATTGTTCAACTTTTGATGCCGATAGATGCTCGCGATGCTTACAAAGCCATGCCATGCTCCCCACAATGCAGTTCGGCGAAATTTAAAAATATTCTACGTCACCCCATTCAAATGAATCAGCGAAGCGTTGAAAGCATTTTTTGATGCCTGTAGTGTAGACGGGGCGTAAGGCTCATTTTACAGTACAATGACTTGTGTAGCATGAATACATTAAGCAGTATATTTGCATTTCCATATTTGAATGTTATTGTTTGTTTTAATTGTAAGAGAAGTACACAAACTCAATTTGTAGCCAAAACGATTAATGAACCCACATAGACCAAACAAAACATGCAAAGTTTTGTTTCAAAGCCTTGCATGTCCTGTGTAAATCAATGTTATGTACTATATTCAGGGTATATGCAGGAAGTCAAATGTAATATCTTTTAAGACCTATTTTAAGACCCTTTCCATAAATGTTAAGACCTCATCGCCACTTTGAATTTTAACCGGTTACATTGGCGACACACTTTACCTCACATTTACTATACACAGTATTGATTATCCTTCCTCCTTATCTTCCAACCATTTGGACGCAAACTTAAATGTTCCCCATAACGATGTTTTTTAACAACCGGCGTAAACAGACCTTCGCGCGCTATCAAGCAGTGAGCGTGCGATGTCCTGCTCAGATGACGTCAAATCCAACGGGATGCCATAAATAAACTACACAGAATCACACTACACACCTACGCAATGATTACTTTCAGGCAGACTGTAGAATACAACCTCTTTGGACCATTTATATACTTATTGAAAACAAGCTACAAAATGTAATACCTTGGAAAATGCCTATTAATACTTTTTAATAGCCTTCATTTTCGTTAAATTGATTTATCAACTTGTAATACTTTGTAAGACCCCGCGGACCCCCTGATATTGTTGAACGATGCTATAAAAAGCCATGCTTCTGAGGTAGTTATAGTAAATGTGTCCTCTTGTGCGGGGATACAGTAGCTCAGAATAAGCTTCAAAATAAGGCAGTGTGAGAAAAGAAATATGAATAAGAAAATAAATCAAAATGTGAAAGAAATTATAATATATACATAAAGCAAAAATGTACCGTCGTATAGCTCTTGTTCAGAGAAATACAAATGTCATGAACAGGGACGTGCACAGACATTTGGAGGGCTATTGCTCTAAACTGGAAAAATGGCCTCCCCCCCGAAAACAAGCATAAGACCTTTTGAAAATTGTAACTTGTTTTTAATGTAAAAGAAACCAAACGATTATTACATCAACTAAATTGAACAGTAATTCACATCTCATAACAAAATAAGCTAAGATGACTACTTGCATTCGGTTACTTAATTTTAAAAATGAAAACCAGGGAAATTCTTTGTTTTGCGGTCCATAACTCATTAACATATCTAATGTTAGTAACTATTAAAGACAAAATGGGGACAATTCTATTCTAATGTAGTTTGACCAGACCATTGTACAATGGTTAAACTACATTAGGCTACTGATAAAATAGGGCCTCTAACTTAAATAAACTCACTAATTAATTAAACCAGTTCAATACGCATTATTCTTATCATTCTTTATGAGCGCAGTGACGGTAAGGTATCCAATGACTTATTTATTTAGTATTCCATAACTTAGTAACAGAGATGGTCAAACTAAAGTGGTAGAGACATGGCAGAAATCCTACAATGACGCGGGACATTGAACTGCTCACCCGTGAGAGGGCGATCAAGAAAAGTGAGCGAGCGGCCCCGTTGAGCGAGTTTACAGATGAAAAGACACAGAAAGACAGAAGCACAATAACAACAAATAGGCTATATCTAGGTGTTTTTTTGTAAATAACTGACGGTATCAAGAGGAAGTAAAGTCCCCTGGTTTGTCCCTTATACCCTAACTGCCATGAGAGAACTCAAGTTTCCAAAATCCGACACTGAGGTGGTCTTAACGCACCGGCAGCGCTGACAAAGTGTGTTTCCCGCAGCGAGACGCTACAATACTAATTGTGGGCTTATCATGTTGATTCGGCCACAACAGAAAAAAGACAAACAAACTCTCGCTCTCTCCAGAGGGGCAGGTCAGCCAGAAAGGCCAAACGGGCCGTTGCCCGGGCAACAATAGCCCGTACCTGTGCACGTCCCTGGTCATTAACTATTTTAATTATCAGAGTTAAATGAGTCATCTCAATTCTAAGGTTGATAATACATTTGGTACTAGAGCAATTCCAGTGAACCAAAATAAAGTCTCTACCCACTGCGTTAATCATTTTCAAAAAGCTTTCCACGTGAATGCCTGGTAAGAGTAGAGCTATGCCTCAGAGCATGTGAAGGTATGTGGGAAAACAGCCTTTGCATCTTTATTATTTTTGCTGGAAATCTCACCGTGTGAGTCATTTCTCACCCCCCCCCCCCAGGTCCATTCTCTCCATTTGGCCATCTCACCCTTCATCACTCATCTTTCTCCGTCTGTTATTAGCCGTTCTTTAATAATGAACCCAACGGGCGTCCTCTTCATTAGGCAGGCGGGGGGAGAGAGGCCAGCGAGCCAGGCTGACCCCGCTACACTCCCCTCATCGGGGATCTGGCACAGGAATTTTAATAGGAGAGCAACGCAGGCAGGCAGGTCAGTCTAGGAGACACACTGTGCATGCCAATCTGAGCTGACCAGCCGGCGTGAACACAGCGAGTGTGCTGCGCTGCGAGCTTGACAGTCTGTAACAAGCAAGAGGAAGGGAAGGACGACGGGGATGAGATGAAGGCAAGTGGGAAAGCGGTGGTGAAGGGATCAAGAAGGACAGCTCTGAGCAGCAGGTGAGAGGAGGGGGAGGGCCTGGTGGGTGGCCAATCCTTGTTGTGCTTCTCATACTAATGAAGCAGGTGGGATTCTTTTTGTCATTTCTATTTATGTTTAACCCCAACACTTTATTATGCAGATGCAACACAGGGACCATTGTGAAGCTTGTTAATCGTAATCTGAAACTGCTAGTGGAAATCTCCCTCAGGAAACACAATGAGCTGTATTTCATGTCCTCTAAACCAGCCACATGAGTACAAGCTACATAAAAGGTGTGAGCTTGCAGTGGGCTTTTCGAGCTACTCTGCCAGGCTGGGTAATAAACCATTCACTCTCTTCCTCCATGCTTAAACAGTCCGCCTTTGAGCTACTCTTTACATCACCCGTTTTAAAATGTCCCTGCCCCGAACAGCACAGGTGATTTGTTTTGTATTCACTGCTGGGGCTGGTGGATTTTCTTTTTTAGCTTCTCCCCGCCATGGTAATTGCCACGTCAACCTTGATGCAGATAGGATAAATGAAACATATCCTTTGTCAAGACTCTGCCATTAGTAGCTCCACAGAATTACCTCATTTCCTCTGTGATCTCTGTAAACATTTCTGATTCAGGGCAGCAATGCTTTCCAAGCTCACACCGGCGCCTCATTGCAAAAGATACAGTATGTGTACCGAGCTCAATACCGCAATCCATTTTCACTATAAATTTCACCTATCAAGCTTTCAGCAAAGAGGATAAAAGCTTCTCTTAGAAAATGTGAAGCTGTTTGATAAACCAAAACGCTGTTTTGAATCAGAGAACATATGGGGTGGGTACAAATGCATTTGCAGCTCAAAAAAGTGTTAAAAAAAGAATACACACAAGTTAAGAGAACAACCAACCGCACGCAGAAATACCAGTTAAGCCTGATTTCAAAGCAAAACATTGTTGATACTTTTACTCTGGTTCAGTTGCTAAATACATTGTGTTGAAAGCCAAGAGGGAAAATTACCTGAAGATTCAGGCTATAAAAAAGACCTCCTTCATCCTGTGCTGTTCCAAATACACATTTCAGTTGCCCTTTGTTTTGCCTGTAAACCTTTTCAGCTCTAACCCCCCGTTTGGCAGCCTAGCTTATTTCTGCATATACAAAGAGATTGAGTCTTTACAAGAGTGTAGCCATCTTGGGTATTGGCTGTATGTTTCCCCAATACCAATGAAGAACATTAAGCCAAAAATGATGACTGTAAAAGCATGACCAGCGTCCACATCGTCGGGACATACAGCGATATGGATTCTGTTTTGTTTTTTAATGCAACTAATATTGTTAGGTCAAAATAGGGCTATTCCTTGCACTGGCTCCGTTACTACTGTATGTGGCAAGCTAACTAGCTGGACATGCTAATGACTCCAGCTTAAATGAGAGCAGATGAACGCACCGCACCCTTTTGCTCTTTTGCTCAGTTTTCTTTAATTTATTTTTTTATAAAGGCTTTTGATGTTTTTCAAAACAGGATGCATTTGCACTCTACAAAGGAACCACAAACCACATTTTCACAGCAGTCACATATCTTCCATAGCAGCACACATTTACTTCTTTACATATATTCAGATGAACACAATAAATCTGCACGGGGAACAATAACAATACACAAAACCAGAAAGAGCTAATAAAAATAAATCACCCCTCTATAAACAAATTCTCTTTAACTCTGTTCCATTACTGAGAATCGACTGTGGTTCTCACATCACAATATATACTGAGTCGAGCTCTGGTAATGCGGCTCTATAGGAGGCATTTTTAGCACTGACAGCAGCTATATATTTCAGATTTGATCACACCGAAAATCCATAAATACATCACTTATAATTGTCCACAGCCTGTCAGTGCCACAATCACAATCTGCTTTGTCATGTGTGGAGGACTAAGACCTTAATGAAGAGCACGGCACTCGGCCTTCGTATTGTTCTCATTTCTTGCCCCGTCAGCTTTGCAAATTAAGAATGATGTTCCTATTTGTCTTGCAGTTTATCTGTTGCAAAATTGTTGATTTAGCTTCAACTACCATATGGTGCACAGCGCCTCCCATTAGTCCCAAGGAAGTAAATACTGTATTAGAGCTGTTTTTGAAAGCCCAGAAATGGGAAGTGGGTGGTAGGAATGAAAACGTTTGAAACTGTTTCATTTCCCATGAGATATCTGACTTTTGATCAAAAACGACAACTACCTGTTCTTTCAGAAAGTCTGAAAGCTCACTCAAAGTACTTTTAAAAATGGTATCAAACTTTCAAACAGATGATAGTATTCTTGCATTTTTGGTCTTTTAAGTGCGATGTTATCCTGCAGTTTTGTAATGGCCCTGGCATTGTATGTATCACTAACACTGCGGTGTCTTTGTGCAATCAACAATGTGATCTGGATGACAGACTGTAGTGGTTGGTCATCAGACGCTTTGAAACTGTATTCCCAAAACAAACTTTGATCGTCTTGGCCGGATGGTAGAACTGCAAATTACCCGTTACAAAATGATGATGACCTCATGGCGTCGCCAGCAGCACAATGAGAACATTTTGCATTTGAATGATGGCAGAAGTCTCTGACGTTGAGACAGATGGGAGATGTGGGAAGCCAAAAACAGAAGTTTCTTATAGCATATACAATCGTTACCCTCGTTGAAACAACACAAAGCACAAAACTTCTGGCATAAAAACACTAAATATAATTGTACCTTTACCATTGTGTACCCAGTGAACCGTGATTTGGGGAATGTTGACTTTCACAAGTGTATCACAACAAAGTAGCTCTAAAATTAGCTCTACCCTGCAAATACGGATAGTTTCCATCCTTTATGCATTTCTCAAGCTTTTCTTTAACCATTCATTTCTGATGAATGCCGCAGTGTGCCATTTAGCAAGCTGCTCTGTATATCAATGATTCATAACACTGTATTAGCATTAAGAAGCCAAAAAGAGACAGAGTCATTTCTTTGATGACATACTTTCCCCCAAAGTGAAAGAAGCGAAACTCGTCACTGTGCGTGCGCGAGAGACACCAACAATGGTATAGAAATATGCGAGCGCATGCATGTTCAGGCACGGGTGTGTGTCAGTGCATGTATTGTCCAAGTGTCACTTCCAAGTCTCATATCGGTTGTGATGCATCAGATTACCCCATCAGAGCCAGCGCGTCCAGCGGGGCCATCAGGCCGACACTAATCCTACTTTGATGAGCCTAGCTTCACAGGAAAAGCACTGACATTTCGCACTAAGGCCTTCTCTCTTTCCTCCTGCCACGCACGGACGGACCTCGGCTCCGGTGAGATGCCCTTTCATCCCGACCTTGGTGAGATGAGGGTCTGGATTCAGATGACTGGAGGATTAGATGGCAGCTCAAAGGAGACTGAGAGACTGATGTCTGAGAGAAAGACTCAGGAGACACGTCCTCGAGAGTGGAGCGAGACACAGCTCAGGTCCGGGTCAGGGTTAGTTAGACAACTCAGAATAACTTTTGGTAAAAAAGAAACTTGCTAGGTAAATGGTGTGAGTCTCCAACTATTAGTCATATGTTCTGTGAGTTTAACTAAGAAATATCCAAAACAAGGAAAGCAACACACTGTAAACATATATTTCGATCCATGTTTCAAATGTTACTCGAAAAAGAGAGTGTCGCAGGGAGCAGTGCTGCTGACATGCTGCTTCACTTATGGTGTGCAGAAGAAAGGTTTACTGAAATATATTATATAAACTGAGAGATACAGATATAATATGCCCAGATTATATGGACAATAACTTACAATAAAAATACATTTATTATGGAAAAGTAGAAGAAACAGTTAGTTCTTAAACAAAATAATTAAAACAAGCCTTTCATAATTATCTAGTGGGTTAGCTTTGCTATTTAAAACTCATTAGAGAAACACTTAACATCAACGTGCATGGCACATCTAATTATCAAATGGAGTTCAGTCAACCTCAGTGTTAACCAACAATCGCTGCTGTGTTATAACACTGAGAGAGCAGTTGTTAAAGTCAGTAATGCACAATCTTTTTTGTAGGTCTAATTCATGTCAGAATAAACGTTAATATGCCACTGTATGATACAAAAGCAGCTTGCATGGTTTGAACACCCATCTTTAAAAATGAACCTTGCTTATAAACACAATTGAAAACAAAGATTGCTTACAGAAACATTTACTGGAAAAAAGTGAAAAATGCTATGAAATCAAGTCCTAGCCATTTTCAATGATTGTAATTATTAATGCAACTTAGGGATGTAAAATAGTCCAATCTGTGATCAACTACTCACTCTTATTAGAGCAAAGAGAATAAGACTAAGGCTAGATTTTAAACTAAAACGGAGTAAGAGTGTCACAAATGTCTAGGTGTTTCTTCATATGTTTGTTTAAACTGCTCAACTTGCTGTAGTGTCCATTAAACATAGTTTATTAAAAGGTATTACAACTGTTGCCTTAAGAAACCAAATATGCTTAGCTGATCGTGCTGCATTGGAATAAATGAGCTGGTTGGATGCCAATGCTCCTCATTTTATTTTCAGTTCTACGGACAAATCAGCCTCCTTCCAGATTCTTTAAACTATAGATGCCAACATGCTATGTTAACATTATGTTGTGTATAGTGCTGTGTGATATTGCCAAAACACAAGTGGAAAAATAAGAAATAAATGTCAATAAATGTCAAAATAAAGGGAGGGAGAATGGAGCATTACACTCAGCCTCAGACTGTATGTGTAACAGACATCTCCTGCTGTATTCCCCCTAAGTATAACCAGGTAGTCCCACTGTGCTAACTGCATTACACAATAGCACCGCTGTGGTGGATCTGTAATACAAAATGAAAACCTCTCGCTTCCAGAGCACAGGATCAATATCTTCATATACAGGTTTCAGAGGCATGTTAGTTTTATGAACTAAAAGCTTGACTGTTGCTTCTGCCTCCGCTCTGCCAACTTTGCACTGCAGACTTGACTGATTTAAGAAATAATAAAAACCTAACAGCTGGACGGGTATTGATTTCCCTCAGCATGAGAAAGATCAAGAGGTACATTTATGATCAGACAGGGTGTACCAAATGGTACCGTAGCAAACACCAGTATTGATTGGACGGAAAGGTGTGAGCTGAAAAGTTGACCAGTGTCTATAATCTGGAAATGGTGGTGACAAGAGGAGGACGGAAACGTCAAGAGGCGCCTGGACAGTATTTCAGGGGAAATGGAACCAAAGTTAGAACCAGGCTACATGGCTTACATGCAACGGGATTACTTCATTAAGATACATACAAAAACGTTTACTATTACCTAAAAAAAGACTAGCGAGATTCAATCATCCTGCCATTAATCAGAATGAGGGCTCATCCATCTATTAGACTTATTGCTCCAATCACTACAAGTCAATAACTCTAGATTTCTACTGGCTCTACTGATAATTTCCATAAGAAAATAGCGTAGGGAAATTGGAAATAAAGCTTGTTGGGATGTGATAAATACATTTAATAAACTGAATTAATATAAATGTACACTGTCTGTGACATGCAGGGACAGGTTGAAGCTCACACGGCAGGGAATTATTATAGGGAATATCACACAAAAACACCGCAATGTAGCATCAGGTCTAATAGAGGCAATCGGCAACAAAAAACTGCCCCCAATTTCGAGCCATGTGCCTATATAAATATGTAATGTAATATAAATATATATAATATTGTGACTTCAATACTTCATGAATCACAACCTGCGATAGACAAATTATATTTTTCCTCAAGCAACTGAAACTCCAACATGATACACAAAGTGATGTTGTGCATTAAACAAGATTGAATTGTTTGGTTCATTAAGCAAGTGAACAGGTGAATAAGTGATTAATTGAATAAACAAATGACTTGGTTTTGTGGAGAGCATGCCTCCGACACCTCCTGCCTCAGCAAGGTGCGTCACTGCCTCTCTCTGGTGCTGCAGAGAAGCACACAGCTCACTGAGGAGCACAGCGCCTCCACCTCGGCTCTTTAAAGTCCGCTTTCACAGCTTTACGGGGCTCTGTTGTGCCTTCAATTGCAACAAAAGCATGATTAAGAATTTCTGTTTTTGCAAATCAGCTGCAGGTTTTCACCAGTAGAGGTCAGAGCATGAGACCGATGCCATGCAGCAGGTAGACTCTGAGCCCCGCTGAGACTTCATGGGGACTGGAGGGATGCAGTCTGTTGTTCTCCTTACATTTAAGGAGTGCTCAGTTAATTTAGAACTGGAAAAGATAGTTCAGTTATCCGTCAGATAAGTAAGCTCAAGCATTGTATGGTGAGAGGAGAAAATGATTGGAGATCAACTTACTAGCCGTAACTGAGGCTTCTGATTAGTGATAATGTGGTGAAAGGATCAATTTGTACAATACATGGGAACAAGGCGTGATGACGTCAATCTGATAACAGACGCAGGAGAAGTGCAAACAGTGGTTATAGTTGAATAGGATACCCCCACCTAAAGAAAACAAATCAAATGTGTTGGTATTTACAACATAGATATCCCTCAGCTGACCTAATCTATTATAAAAGACAAATGAATGGGTTGAATAATATCCACAGCACAGGTTAGAGAAATGCTCTGAAGGCAATGTAGGTTTGAACAGAGCTATTTATCATGATGATGGTACCACAGCATTCTGTGACCTGACCTCCGTCTGTGTTTGTTTGATAAGAAGATCCCGCTCAACCTGACAAACCCCCCCCTCTTTCTACCACCCCCACAATATAATAATAATAATAACTGATATTTCTATAGCGCCTTTCAAGGGACCCAAGGTCGCTTTACAGGAATAGGGCGAGCACACACAAAACAACATATACATACATATAACATATAACTCCTGTGTCACCTGTCCCCATCTCTACAGACTCTATAATGACATTTGGTGACTGTAAAGAGCCATGATGTTGCTGTTAACCGTTACGAGGGAGGTGGTTGTCACGGTTACCTGATGCAGCCGGACCATCTGCCATGCAAAGAACAAGCTCCCTGCTCACTGCTGTAATGACAGAAAACCCCAAGCAGCCAGCGAGGCCTGGCACACGTGAGGACAAGAGGTGTGTGTGTGTGTGTGTGTGTGTGTGTGTGTGTGTGTGTGTGTGTGTGTGTGTGTGTGTGTGTGTGTGTGTGTGTGTGTGTGTGTGTGTGTGTGTGTGTGTGTGTGTGTGTGTGTGTGTGTGTGTGTGTGTGTGTGAGACAGAAAAAGAGTGAGAAATGACAGAGAGTCATCTGTGTGTGTGTGTGTGTGTGTGTGTGTGTGTGTGTGTGTGTGTGGTGTGTGTGTGTGTGTGGTGTGTGTGTGTGTGTGTGTGTGTGTGTGTGTGTGTGTGTGTGTGTGTGTGTGTGTGTGTGTGTGTGTGTGTGTGTGTGTGTGTGTGTGTGTGTGTGTGTGTGTGTGTGTGTGACGGCCAATAGGAGAAAACTGAATCACCAGATCTATTAGCTAGTATATTACACAAAATGATGACATGTATGCTCCTCAACAGGACGTCCCAGTCCGAGCAGGGGCAGATCAAAGCCTTTTTTAATATGTCCATCCGCTCCAGCTACAGTACATTTGCCTTTCCTTTGTTGTAACCCATTGTGCTCCACACACACCAGCTGTCAGAAACTCCCCATTGTGCTCCATTAAAACACTGGAAGGAACCGCTTCCTAAAATACAGTGCAGCGAGCACGGCAACCATGAAGTGCACAAACAAACAAAGAGCAGCCAGAAGTTTCCATTAAAGATATAAACACCGACGGCGAGCATTAGCGAGGAAAGTTGCGTTAACGGTCAATGTGCTGCGCCTTACCTTGTGACAGTTTTGCATCTGCTAAAAAACGTGAAATTGTATCTTTGTAGCTAAATTCGAACTTGTGGCTGTTCCTGCTGGGAATGACACTTATTGTGCAAAATGTTAAGCGGGGACGAAGGTTCTTTTTTGTAGCAAAGCATTAGGCTAAGTGTGCACTGTCCAGCTACATTATTGGGGAAAAGAATAAAGATACAGAAATCACCATCAATATGGTACTTACTGATATATGCTTGTTGTCAATCATTTTTACCTTAAAACCTGGATTTTTTTAAATGTTCTTTACAAAGTTAACATTTATAACCTTTCTGCTTTGATATTTTGTCTTTGATCATTTCATTAGGCCTCCTGTTGAGCTGTGCTACAATGAAAGTTACCTTTCAAAACTGCATAATAGCAGTGGACAATGACATTTTTTCTTCAAACAACAGACCAGATTTGTCTTTTGAACAAATTTGTTTTTGGTGACAACCAAAAATCTCTTAAATAAACAAATCTGTGAGACTGTCCTGTGTTTGAATTAAAGTGACGTTGTTTGGTTTTCATATTTTTATGATGAATCTGTTATTCAGTAGAGTAAGCGTATCAGACTCCACACCCTTTCTACAGATCTCCATTACACATTCTGCTGCATGAAGACAGGAATAAGGCTCTATAGGTTTGTATGTTACTCTCCTCATGGATTGTGATTATTTTGTGGTCATTTTCAGGATGAGCTTGATGTCATACTTATTTTGTAATATCTTTTTTTTTTATGAACACCACAGAGAAAAATATTTATTTAATAAAGGAGGCTACATTTAAAAATGTGGAGAAAGATTTCATCCACAAGGCACTATTCATAAATTATTTCGTAACGCAACCACTAGAGGAATAGCTTAAAAGGATTTCTGCAGGGTCGTTGGACACATCAATAAACTAAATGAAAAAAACGCTAGAGGAACACTTCTACTATATTTCTATTTGAATCAATTCACCATTTCACTTTTGCTGAATCAGAAGCTCACTCATCTTAGAGATGTACAGTAGCAGATCATGGCGCTTGTGCTCTTGTTGTGTCAAGTGTGTCATTTTCAGTATGTCATCAAATCAATGTCTTCTCACTAAAGAAATATATACATTTTTGGAATCAACGGCAAAGAGATGTAACTTTTGCTTTCAGATATGTGCATTGCTGTATACATCGATTTATACATGTATTAACAAAGAAATATACTTAATTAAATACACTGCTGATCTTTACTTGCTGATCTGTACTTGCATTCCTGTGCAGCGACCCTGATAAAGCAAACGGCAGAGAGAGACCCAGCTGTGGCTCCACTCCTCGTCTCTAATCCCCTGGCATCGGCACGGTGAGGGTGAGTGCTCCGGACACTTTGGAGCGAGGATCACAAACTGTTCCTGTAGGGATGGTTACCAAGGGCAACAGCATAGATCAGACCCTGATACTGCATTGGCCAGCAAAAGGACTTGGCGAATAACAAACTACTGCTGCTGAATTTTTATAATAAAGTGCAAAAAAAGCAATTAAGAACCAAATGTGGTTTAAATTGCTTGGTGATCCAATTAAAACTGAAGGCCTGCAGATAGCAGTCTACTTCTAATGAGGTACAATTAACACCATTAGCATTGCCTCCTCCTTACTGTCTCTCATAGAAGAACTTCTATCTTTCTGCATTTTCATATTTTTCTTCCTGAGGGCATGTCCTGTTCTGGATGTCTGTGGAAAATAAATATGTGTATTTGGAGTTATTATCGTGTTCTAATTTACTGTAATGAAAGTGCTAGCCTGTGCTGGCGGATGAGCCATTTTAATTTAAGCATCGAATGCAGGCTTGCATATTAATGACCTTATTTGCATAAATCATGTCACTCCACTCGGGATTCCAATTAAACCCTTGATTAATTGCTCGGCTGACCCGTTAAATAGAATCCTTTAAGTGGTTCAACAGGCCACCAAAAGCCTGTTGACATACACACACACGAATACACACACGAACACACACTACACACACACACACACACGTGGTTAACTCTGAATACAATTAAATCAGAAGAAAAGGATCTCCTAATTTTGAAATGTGAACCTTCTTTGGGAAGTGTGAAAAACCTGCAGGATGATTTGCAGAGTGAAAAAACTCAGTCAAAACTCAGTTGTCGAAAAAGATAACGACATCCAAGTGATTGGTTAAGATGAAACCTCCACCGCAGAAAGGTATGTGAAACATGTTTCCTAATTCTCTGTTTGTGCGAGAACAATCATCTTTTGGCTGACATTGTAGAGTAGAAAATAATGTATTTTAAGCAAAATATTTTTTTTAAAAAGCTGGTTTACACTGATTACACTGTTATTTAAAGCCTCATTATCCTCACTGTATTAACGTTGAAGAAAAACAATGACTAATAATGCACACATACCCCACACATTTCACGTTTTCACTCTTCTGTATTGGCACAACTGTGAAAACACCTGTGTTGTTGTCGCGGCTGCCCAGCGATTCAATACTGTGCTGGCCAGTGAGAGGGCAGAGGTATTTCCACGCTCCTTACTTTCACTTAAAGTAACATTATAGTGTTAGATTTGCTGGGACACAGCAGTAACCACAGCGCAGAAAACAGCCTAAAAAAGAGGTTTATCATCGCTGTTTAAGCAGTTGTAAATAACGTGCCGGAAATTCGCAAGAATCAACACCATGTTGGAAAAAAAAAAATCATGAGTGATGTTTGGAGATGTAATTAATAAAGTGCAGGGCTCTCGACTAACTTTTTTCCCCATCCTCCCGGAACCGTTCCGAAATACAATCCAAGCCGTCCCGAAATTAATGTGGACCATCGCGATTTATTTTATTTTTTTCTACATTATCATTAGTTAAAATCATTCAACATAACGTAAATAAAACATCATACAAATCATTAGAGGATAATTCATCAACCTTTTTATTTGAGTAAATCATTCAATCACATAAACAAAGGCCAAATATATTTAAACAAACACACAAACGAGAAAATTACTCTAATATTGAATCCAATCAAGTCCCATCCAATTATCAAAAAAATCCAACACTGTGTCCTGAAGACAGAACCCAGAGTAACCACTAACCAGGATGACAGTCTGTAACACAGTCAGGAGACCTTTACAAACTGCCCCACCCCCTCGCACATAGACGGGACAGAGAGATCTCGCCTGGATTGGAAAGCTCGAAAATACATCATAGACGCATGTTGTAGTCTTATTGCATATTAGAAACGGAGTTGGTGAAACTAAAACTGCGATATAATGTGTATGTAGCAATAATACATATGACATATGTTTTTTAAATGTCTCCTGTACCGATAACAAGTCTGATGTTTAATACCGGGGCTCGGTACCCATCCCTACATGGTGAGAGGCGCAGCATATTGCTAAGGACTAAATACGATGGAGGGTTCTCTTCTCAGCCTTATTACCCATAGGGGATGAAGAGGAGTAAGTAAATAAAGAGGCCGGCGCTCCAGGGTCTGGTTCTGCTGTGCGTTTTTGTGATGTAACGGTAAAACATTTCAGAATTCCTCCACGGGATGCCATTGTTATTGTAAGGCAAGGCAAGTTTGTACATCACTCAACCCGCGAAATACACACACTCAGTACATAGCTAGACCCAGAGCCATATTATATTAATCTGGCTAGACCATAGAGAGCGCAAATTTGCGGACCAGGAATTCGCGGGCACAGCAGTAGCTACATGTGTGTGTGTGTGTGTGTGTATTTCGCGGGTTGCTAAATGTTTTGTGCGTGTGTGTTTATGTTGACAAGGAGGTTTAATAACTGTGTGCTACACAAAACGTGCAGTCGGTTTCATTTTCATCGCCGTTTGTAGTAGAGTTAGCAGGATATTTTTATTTTAACTCTCGTCCCAAATTCGTCCCAAAATTATTTTTTATCCTCCCCGACACAATTTTTTCCGGCCCCGGGACGACGGGACGTCCTTAAGCTCGAGCCCTGAAGTGGAGACAGGGTACTCTGTCAGTTTAGTACGGGGAGTTGTGAAACAATACGATGGTGGCACTGATGCCCTGGCCACACAGAGACGAAACTGGTCGTATCCGCTACAGTTCTCCATCATATAGATCAGAGGTGCCCAGTACGTCGACCGCGGGCAATGCTGGTAGATTGCGAGTCATTGATAATAAAAATCCAGCTCCATTAAAATAGACAAAACAGGTTTTGATCCCTCCTTCCTTGGCCTCCCTGCCACTTAATTCAGGTGTTTACTTGATTGACAGAAAAAGCGACCTATTCTTTCACACACAGTGACGTCACGAGCTACCCACAATGCAACGCGTGCATATATAAATATATATATATATTAGGGCTGTCAAACGATTACAATTTTTAATCAGATTAATCACAGTTTCAAAATTAATTAATCATGATTAATCACCATTCGAACTATGTCCAAAATATGCCATTTATTTATGTATATTGTTGTGGGAATGGAAAGATAAATGAAAGAAGGCGGATATATCCATTTAACATACAGAATCTATGTTTATTATAACATTGTTCTGCATGTCAAAATGAAAGACAGCCCACACACACCTATCAATCATCAAACCGTGGGGTCTTAATTCATTACGTGTTGATTTCTATCAATGGGGGAGTACTTCAGGAAAGTCGACAGAGGGAGGGGGGGGGCTGCTAGTGGAGTACTTCGTGACCACAGAGTGTGAACGTTGTGATCAGCTGTTTTAGCGCAGTTCTCCAGTGAAGGGAGGGGGAGTCTCCCTCCGCAGCCGGTTGGCGTAGTTTTGGCACAAGTCCGTTGTACAGTACGTCGGTACGCAAATGCGCTTTGTGACACAAGTGACGGTACGCATTTCAGATTATGCACATAACCTGTGTACCATTATGTGCACCCCTGTACTAGAGCAAAAGTATTCTCCGTCGGGACTTCCTGCAACAACACCACGCCGTTATCAAAGATGTTCTATTGAGAGGACGATCACTACGTGACAAAAGTTTTCAAAACCGTGGCTACTGAAATCAATCTTACCAACTGCCGTCTGTGCAATTTACTCCGCGCGAGTTGGCGGACTTTATTTTGCTTACTTTAACATCATTCTTCATGGTGGGGCTAAGCCATTTCTTGGTATGGGTGTAGCCTACCCCCCCAGTCATACCCTGGCGCTGCCACTGGTGGCACGTATGGGGCGGGCCATTCTGCACATGCGTTAAATGCGTTAAATATTTTAACGCAATTAATTAAAAAAATTAATTACCGCCATTAACACGATAATTTTGACAGCACTAATATATATATATATATATATATAAAATAAAATGGCGTATATATATATATATATAAAATAAAATGGCATATATATATATGTAAATACGCCATTTTCCTGGAGGTGCAAATATCCTGGAGGTGCAAATATAAACAGCTAGCTAACGTAGCCAGGCAGAGCACACTAGGTTTTTTTTCTGAATTAACGACCGAAGAAATCGCTGCATGTCTTCGGATTACATCTCTGGACTTGAGGGGTGTGCTCTAGGTCGTTACCAACATAAACTAGAGCTGTGTGAGTTGTCGGATTGCCCTTACAGACTGCCTGCAGATGTATGGAAAAACGACCCTCGAAAGTGGCCTTCGTCGATTTTGGCTGCATCTACGTCTAATTTCTGGAAACATCACTTGTCACAATAATATTATCATGCCATTGCATATATGTGGTATTTTAGAGTTGACTAGATATTGATTAAGCCAATAGACTATGATATTCTGCTAGCACCTCGCGTGAAATGGCGGATACCGGAAGTACGGTGTTGCCCTCGGCCCAATACCCGTATGTGTGTGTGAAAGAATCGCTTTCCAGTCTGTTAACCCAGAATGCAAAGCGATACAAAATCAGTCAAGTGCCGGGAAAACTCAAATTAAGTTAAAGATACAAACAACAAAATGAGTGCGGGACCGAGCAAAAAGCTAAAGACATACCACTTCCACCCAGAATGGGAGGAAGAATATTTTTTTGTGATGTCACATTCAAAGCCTTATTTGTAAAGCAAGCGTCGCTCTGCCAAAGAAAGGTAACGTGGAGAGGCATGTGTTCACAAGGCATATGACAGCGACTTCCCTCCGAGTAGCGAGTTTAGAAAGAAAGGTCATGTATTATTGCTACAAAAACATTATCTTGCAGTCTTAGTGTCGCCAACTCGTTTCTAACATGCAAAAAGACAAACAAATGCGTCTCTGGTCGGTGTATTTTCGACCTTTCCAATCCAGACGAGATCTCTCTCTCCCATCTGTGTGCGAGGGGGGCGGGGCAGTACACACACTCAGCTGCTACATGCAGCAACACACGGAGGAGATGGCGGAGAGAAGCGCTCCAAGGTGTGGTTAAATGTTACCCGTCTTGAGGTGGACAATGCTCCTTGCCAAGAGTGTTTAGCATGTAAGGGCGGTAACACGAGCAATTTGTCTAAACATTTAGCAAAAGTGCTCCACATTCAGACGGAGGAATGCACCGGGTTCGACTGTCTTTCTAGTAGCTCTGTAGCTCCATCCACGAGTAACTTTTCCACGTCAGGTGTTATGCTAGCAGCAACACACGGAGTTAACTCAATTATACAAACATGGGTTAATGATTAGAGGTAACTGAGTTACTCTTTATTTTGTTAACGTTTCAGCTATTCTGTTTACAGTTCTGTCATCAGATTATTTAATATGATTTGTTAAAACATTGTTTTTTCTTTTGATGTGAAATATTTTTTTTTTTATTTAAATAAAAAGCAATGTCAATTTTGTTCACAATTTGTTAAGTTAATTTAATAATATATGTATTTTTGAATCAAGTATTCATCTTTATTGTCTTCATTGTTAGTTTCCACATGTCTAAATCAACCTCAAGCTAAATCTAAAAGTTGCTAAATAAGAGCGTTTGAGAAATTGTGCAAGGCATACAGCAATATTCCGAATAGTCGATTAATCGTTTCATTAATCGATAGATTAATCGATTATCAAATGAGTCGTTTGTTGCAGCCCTATTGTAGTTATCCCATGGATAAATAAAACGTGTTATTCAGCAACCCTTGCAATTTGGGATTTTATTTTTGGTTGGTAGACCTCGGTAAGCTGGTCATTTCAAAAGTAGCTCACCAGCCAAAAAAGTGTGGGCACCCCTGATATAGAGTGGGGCAAAAAAGTATTTAAGTCAGCCACCAATTGTGCAAGTTCTCCCACTTAAGAAGATGAGAGAAGCCTGTAATGTTCATCCTGGTATACCTCAACTATGAGAGACAAAATGAGAAGAAAAAAAAAATCCAGAAGATCACATTGTCTGATTTTTAAAGAATTTATTTGCAAATGATGGTGGAAAATAAGTATTTGGTCAATAACAAAAGTTCATCTCAATACTTTGTTATATACCCTTTGTTGGCAATGACAGAGGTCAAACGTTTTCTGTAAGTCTTCACAAGGTTTTCACACACTGTTGCTGGTATTTTGGCCCATTTCTCCATGCAGATCTCCTCTAGAGCAGTGATGTTTTGGGGCTGTCGCTGGGCAACACGGACTTTCAACTCCCTCCAAAGATTTCTATGGGGTTGAGATCTGGAGACTGGCTAGGCCACTCCAGGACCTTGAAATGCTTCTTACGAAGCCACTCCTTCGTTGCCCGGGCGGTGTGTTTGGGATCATTGTCATGCTGAAAGACTGCCACGTTTCATCTTCAATGCCCTTGCTGATGGAAGGAGGTTATCACTCAACATCTCACGATACATGGCCCCATTCATTCTTTCCTTTACACGGATCAGTCGTCCTGGTCCCTTTGCAGAAAAACAGCCCCAAAGCATTAGGGGTGTTGAAAATAATCGTTTCTACGATGCATTGCGATGCGGACGTGGACGATTCGGTCTCGATGCAGTGACGGAAGATAATCGGTTATAGAGTAGTAACGTTGCTTCCTGATTTTCCGGCCGCGGCTTTACTATAACGTTTTTTCTGTCACTTTAATATCAAATCGGTCGGTGACAGAGATCAGGGAACATACGTGACAGCAGCACAGCAACACCGAACACCGAGCAGTCTGCTTTATCCACCAACACAAGAACACCAGTCCAGAACCCACAGCAGAAGGACCCGCTCCGAATCACTCCGTGTCGCTGCGGCTCAGAGACACAGACAGGGATTTATGTTTTTCAAAAATAATCGCGTTACAATCATGTCAGGTTTTTGGTGGATTTAATTAAGTCTTGGATTGCAAAGTATGAATGTCCTCTAGCAATTTTCAGACGATATATACGTGTGTAAAGTTTGTGAAGGCAGGAGGAAAAAAGCTTCCGCGATCACCGTCTCCTCTCCGTTCCTCCAAGCCCCGCCCCCTCCCTGAAAATAATGAGTGACATGCTGATAGTGACCCGATAGAAACTTTATTATTCACTTAATCACTGAGATATAATGAAGTTAATTTAATCTCATACATTCATGGGATTTATGTAACAGTAAAACAGAGAATGTGAGTGTGCACCCACATGCAGTATTTTAGTTTGTATATGCTGTTGTAAATACTCCTGGTGTCTGCTGTGTTCAGACTCAAGTCCTGTGTGTGATGCCAGATTCAGGACATTCAGTGTCTTTTTTTAACAGAAGACCGTGGCTAGAAGCTGCAGCTAGACTGCAGAAGCATTAGCTTTTTGTTTTTGAGGATGGAACAACTTCACACACGGAGGCTAGACCTATACAATTCATTTATTTTGGTTTATAAATTAATGTCAAGACATTTATGTTATTGATTTCTGAAGCACTTTCTAAATAATAAAAAGAGAGTTCATATGTATTTACTGCATGTATGCATTGATGAAAAATAAGCCATGTGCAGTAATATAGAAAATTGAGGATGCAACGCATTGGTATGAATCTTGATGCACCGTGATGCACCGTGATATCGAACCGAATCGTTGACAGGATCATCGTAATCGAATCGAATCGTGAGACCAGTGAAGATGCACAGCCCTACAAAGCATGATGTTTCCACCCCCATGTTTCACAGTAGGTATGGTGTTCTTTGGATGCAACTCAGCATTCTTTCTCCTCCAAACACGTCTAGTTGAGTTTTTACCAAAAAGTTCTATTTTGGTTTCATCTGACTATATGACATTCTCCCAATCCTCTTCTGGATCATCTAAATCAGAGGTGCCCAGTACGTCGACCGCGGGCGACCGGTCGCCCGCGGGGGCAATGCTGGTAGACCGCGAGTCATTCATTAAAATAAAAAAAATCAAGCTCCGTTAAAATAGACAAAACAGGTTTTGATCCCTCCTCCTCCCACTTAATTCAGGAGTTTACTTGATTGACAGAAAAAGCGACCTATCGCTTTCCAGTCTGTTAACCCAGAATGCAAAGCGATATAACATCAGTCAAGTGCCGGGTAGTGATGGGAATTCCGGCTCTTCTTGGTGAGCCGGATCATTTGGCTCGGCTCACCAAGAAGAGCCGGCTCTTTCGGCTCCCAAAGGGCTCTTCAGTTTACCACATATTATACCTTTTATAATTAAATCAAATGCCATGCCTCATTTCGCTCCATTTGCTCTTTCCAGCGCTGTTTTTGCAGGGGGCTGATTCTGTGAGCTGCAGCTGACCACGCCCCCCTGCAGGAGAGGGGAGCGTGTTCTGAGATCAGCTGCTAGGCTGCAGCAATCGTGCTACTTTGTGCACATTGTGCAAGCAACGATGTTTTCAAATCTGTAATCAAAAAGCTCCTCAAAAACACTATCGAAGCAGTTCCTGCCTTTGTTACGTTAGTTCAAACAGTAACAACGGACTACTTTTCTTAGCGGATGCATGTCAATTTAAATCAATACATACAACTATTTTTTAAATCAATAAAATCATTTTCTAAATCCATAAAAGCATTTCAATTAATATTGGGAGTCATGTCGTTACTTTGTTGAGAATGTGGCCATGTGTAATAAGCGGGATAATGTCCACATTGCACATTGCATAATGTGCCTTCATGCCGATCTAGATCCCTCCGCAAAAAGAGAGCCGGCTCCCGTCGTTCACGAGAGAGAGAGAGAGAGAGAGAGAGAGAGAGAGAGAGAGAGAGAGAGAGAGAGAGAGAGAGAGAGAGAGAGAGAGAGAGAGAGAGAGAGAGAGAAAAAATAATGCCTATTTCATTATAACTTTGAGAGACTGTTCATAGGACCCATTTGAGTCTGGTGTCTAAGTTGACTGTTCTACTCGTTTATTGTATTCCTTGTACTTATATTTGTGTTTTATGTTTAAGATTTCAGGACATGGAGAGTGGTTTCTTAGCCTGCTTGTTATGTGTTTCTTAACAGAGAGAGAGAGAAATAGAGAGAGGTTAACATGCCATTTTAGTTTTATGTATTCATGTATTTGTTTCTGTTCAAGAACCCAAATAGAGTTAATAATAATAATTCCTTACATTTATTATAGCGCATTATCAATGACTCAAAGCGCTTAAGAGTTGTTGTAGTTATCCCATGTATACATAACACGTGTTATTCAGCTCAGCTGGTAGACCTCGGTGAGCTGGTCATTTCAAAAGTAGCCCACCGGCCCAAAAAGTGTGGGCACCCCTGATCTAAATGCTCTCTAGCAAACTTCAGACGGGCCTGTACATGTACTGGCTTAAGCAGGGGGACACGTCTGGACATATGGACATGGGTTACTATTTAAAAAAATGTGCAAATCTATTTAGGAACCTATCCATGTGCACATATTTTAAGTGGAGGTGGACCTCAAATCCAATAGGGGGGTCCGTGGCATCCCCGCTAAGATTTTTTTTTAAATGTTGGACTTAAATGCATCAATCTGGTGCATTTTGAGGGGGAAACAAAGAGACTACACCCATATGAAACAGAACTGTATACATTTAAATAATCATAAAATCATAAGAACATGGCCATAACCAATAACATATCATATCCAATATGAAAAAACATTGAAACTTGTTTATTTATTTGTTTTTGTTTCATTTATAGTTGTGAGTGTGTCTGGGATCCTGAACCAGCCTCACCCGTCTCCCTCCTGCTCCTCTTTGAGGCAGCAGCAAAGACTAGTTTTAGCTCTCAACAAGTTTTTAAAGTTTCTTACCTTTTTTCACCTAGTTAACATTTTTTTATTATTATTATTCATGCATATTTTACTAATCACTCCGCCCTCAAATGGAAATATGTGTTGACATAAATGGTGACCAAACCGTTTGAGACCCACAGAGAACTTAGACTAATGGCACATTTCCACTGCAACGGGGTAGCCCCGTTTAAGCGTCCCTAAGCGTCCTCGCTCAGGCCTCGGGCTGCCTCGCTGGCCGTCCGAGGCCGTGGCGCATTTCCATTACAGTTTAGGACCTGGGGTAGCAACGCAGTGTAGGCGGGACGATCGGCTTTTTGGGCGGATTGACGCTGGGTAAAACTGCAGTGGCATCATTTTCAATGCGACACAACTCACAAAACACACACAACAATGGAGGATGTGGAAGCGATCGTTTTCTTGTTTATTGTGAAATCCATGGTGCTGACATGCTGTGCTCTGCATAACGTCTGCGAGTCATGGAGAGGACTATGATGATGGGTGGAATGCACCAGCAGCAGAGTCTCAAGATGCAGAGGAGGGCACTGCATCAGAGAGGGTTTGATGCGCTACCTGAATACCTACATATGTATTGTATTGAACATAAATAAATCTTTTTTTTTCATATACATGTGTTTGTCAAATGTTTTAAACAAATGTTATCTGAATTTAATATTTAGTAAATATTTCAATTTCAAGCACCAGTAAGTACTGCCCCATAATAAGAACATTTGAGGAAATATCAGATCATGAAAAGAAAATCTTTCTAATAAATTAAGCGAATATCAAAGCTAACTATAAACATAAATACTAAAGTGTAAAACACAGCAAAACTATATTCATAAATGCAAGTGTAAAATAGTGTGGACAATTGTAAACATGGATGGAGACTAAAGTATCCACAACATAAAATAATATATTAAATATAACCTCAATCTTTCTTCTAGACATGTTAAAAGCTTGCTTGAATGGGTTATAGGTTTATTT